>NC_138579.1:22458194-23058194 GCF_964289735.1 Phaethon aethereus
GTCCAGTTTTTGTTCAACATCTTCATCAATGACCTAGAAGAAGGGTTAGAATGTACCCTCAGCAAGTTTGCTGATGATACAAAACTGGGAGGAGTGGCTGAGAGACCAGGAGGCTGTGCTGTCATTCAACAGGATCTGGACAGACTGGAGAGTTGGGTGGAGAGAAACCTCATGAAATTTAACAAGGACAAGTGTAGAGTTCTGCACCTCTACTCTGTGCTGGTGAGGCCTCATCTGGAGTATTGTGTCCAGTTCTGGGCTCCCCCGTTCAAGAGAGACAGGGAGCTTTTGGAGAGAGTCCACCAACAAGAGGGCTATGAGGATGACTAAGGGTCTGGAACATCTCTTGTATGAGGAAAGGCTGAGAGACCTGGGGCTGTTTAGTCTGGAGAAGAGAAGGCTGAGAGGGGACCTTATCAATGTCTATAAATATCTGAAGGGTGGCTGTCAGGAGGATGGAGCCAGTCTCTTTTCATTAGTGCCCAGTGATAGGACGAGGGGCCATGGGCATGAACTGCAGCACAGGAAGTTCCACCTCAACATGAGGAAGAACTTTACTGTGAGGGTGATGGAGCACTAGAACAGGCTGCCCAGAGAGGTTGTGGAGTCTCCTTCTCTGGAGACCTTTAAAACCTGACTGGACATGTTCCTGTGCAACCTGCCCTAGGTGATCCTGCCTTGGCAGCGGGGTTGGACCAGATGATCTTCAGAGGTCCCTTCCAACCCCTATCATCCTCTGATTCTTTCAGGTTCTTTAAATCTTTTTCCTTTATCTGACCTTTTGCAGATTGTTCTACAGTTTTCTCTTAAATTCTTTCCTTAGTTTCATCCCACGACTCCAATGTATGTCCTATCAATCAGTTCATCTCTGTCTCCACTGCTCATGCATTCCAGATTCCAACAAGTAACTAAAAGAGACCAATAGGATATATCAATCAGTTGATGTGTGAGCCTATTGGCGTTTGCATGTTTAGACTTCTGGAATCATTGGGTTTAGCTGGCTCTTAAAGTATCACATTAATTCCTGGCAGTTACTGAGCTGTGCAGTACTTGACACAGACACAGAGAAGATTCATTCTGTTGAGAATGGCCAGCGGAATTTCATAACACGAAAAATCAGAACAGGGTTTTCATGAATGCAAGAACAGGCTAAACTTATTTTCACGTGTATTATGGATGACTTTTTATTAACTTTGTTAACCCAGTTAAAAGTTTTTATGAGTCATATGTTTAGTACTGCTCAGCTGTCATTACCAGCTTTATGAATATTTAAAAAATCTCTAATCAGATTTAAAGTTCTAGAAGTAATTGTAACTGGACATGGGACAGAAAATGTTTCAGTTCTTGTATATCTCAATTTGATTGTTAGGAAACAGTATATTGTAATTGCATGAGTTAGATGTAATATTAAACTGCATAGTTGTCTGGATGTGTTTCTGTGTATGAATAGATGTATAATCAGATTTAGCAAGGCATGAATCAAGTCAGGACTGAAAAGTGAATTCTGAGGGTAATGATAATAAGTACATGATTTCCTGAAAAAAATTTACATTTTTTTTTTTATTGCAAACATTATCTTAAAAATATCTGGATCTGAAATGTGAAAAATACTTTCAACAAAACTTGTTATTTAACACTCCACAAAATGATTAGAGAATAAGGAACAGAAAATGAACAAGTTATAAATAACTTCAGGGTTATTCAAGGGTAGATTAAAGAAATAGAGAAATAAGATACAAAAGATGGAAAATATCAACAAGCAATATTAAATTAATATGGTTTTGAAACAGTGGTCACTTTCTAAAACAAAAATCTCCGATTCTCATGCATGACAACTCTGTCAAGATTTCTTTATTTTTCAAAGAATTGTTTCTCTTTTGAAGTGCAAACTTCTTGCTTTGTGTTTTGGTTTGGTGGGGGTTTTCGTTGTTTTGTTTGTTTGTGTGTTTGTTTGTTTGTTTTTTTCCTGGGATATCCATGAAGGCTTTGAGTTGATTTTAAAGAAGATTTTAAATATTGTGCTCTGTTTTGGAAGTTCAGTTCTTGAAAAGCAGTTTGTAGCAGTTCATTATAGAGTGAATCTGTTCAATGGAGCAATGCTCCTATTGCAACTAGCAGAGGTGGCAGTGTTGGGGTTGAAGCCTTGTGTTGAACCTGACAGCTCGGAGGAATTCATTCAGCTACTGGACTACTTGCAAGGGCTAACGGAGTAAGAAGATACGTCAACACAGAAGTCTCTTAACAAGAACTATATAAAGAATTTGAAAGTCAGAATCTGTAAAATGTTAAAATAACAAAACAATGATGTCAATCAATAACTACTATCAGTGCTAAAAATAGAAAATTGATGATCTATTCATGGACTATGTAAGTAAACTCATGTATAATAGAATCTACAAAACCAAAAAGATTAGAAGACAAAGATCTTTTTATCTTCTACAAGTCTATAAAAAACTAGGAAGGAGCATGATTATATGTTCACATGACTAAATAAAGAAAACTTTGACCCATCAAGGCTGTTCAGATTGATAATATTCATTAACAGTGCAGAATTTGCTTAATCTGAATTCCCAACTCAATTCAAAAAGTACAATTTAAGACAATTTCTTTCATGCATATGTCACATGTTGACTTTAAAGGGAAAGGAACAAAGAGACCCAGACATGTAATACTCTTTAAATGTTGTTAATTTCTCTTTGCCTTCTCCTCTGGCTACAGATATTTTAGTACATGGTTCTATTCCCTCTTATGTTTGTCGTTATCTGGTGGTCCATTATTCATCTATGATATCACTTAATGAGGGTCAGTATCCAACAAGTCATTTTAAATGTACATGTATTGAAGGTTGAAAACAGTTTCACACATTCTGTATCTATTATATACATATATAGGGCATATAATTTTGTGTTATGAGGATTTTCAGGTCTCTGAGCTGTTCTGAAAGGATGCAAAAGCCTTACAGTAGCCATTCACAGTGAGGTTTCTCAGAGAATGAGCCCCTGTACCAGACAGATGTCCAGACTTCAAGAGATTAATTAGTACTGATGACTTAGAGGTGGATCAGACAGTAAGTACTATACAGGAGTTAATTAGGTACAGCCTGGCTTAGGTGAGTTCATCAACTTCAAGGAGAGGGGAGTTCCCCTTGATGAAAGCCACTGAGTTGTACTGACCATAAGCTAATACAGCGTTTTTATGGAAGTTCAACAGCTGAGCCTAGTTATGCCCAGAGCCTCCACAAGCAGATTGCTTGAGAAATAAAATGAACAAAGGTCCGTTGAGTAGGAGCCAAAATGAGGTACGAGGAGGAGAACAACATGAAAACAGAGTGGTTGCTTTGTTTCCTGTTGCTTGTTGTTTACAGATTAAAAAGCTTCATCATGGGAAGGTGGCCAGAAAACACAGTGGTGTGGGTTGTTTTGGTTGAACTAAAAAACAAACAAATAGCTCCTGAAATGCTGAACCTGCAGAGGGATTTAGGATTTCTTCTGTACTTACAGTCAGATGCATGTTTAGTCTAGCCTCTAAAAGGGCGATATCACAAATCTAAATTGGGCGTAAGTATCTATATAGGGCTGTAAAAATCCAAAGCATTTGAATAGGTGCATGCAAACAAAATCACATAAAGTACATAAGCAAGACCAAAGAAAATGTAAACCAGTAAATGAGGCTGCAAAGAGATGTATACTGGAAATATTGCAGTGCCCCTGATCCAGAAAATCTGATGAACGAGATATCCAGAGTAGCTGAAAAGGAAGAATATGCCCATGTCAAGAATATTAACAGGGAGGGAGGTATATTTAATTATAAAGCAACTGTCTAAAAGAAGAAATGCAGGGGATTTCAGTTTAAATAGTATATTGGCAACATGTTTCTATTTTCAAACCCTTCTCATATTTTTCTCCTTTCTGCACTTCCAACAGCTAGCAAGTCCGTGTAACTATCTAGTATTATTATTATATTTATTACTATTATTATTATTGAAATATTTCTTTACAGATAGTGGCTCTACCTGGTCCTGTTTTTCTGTTATTGGTAGTAAACTGGTTCTAATAATAGTTTTTGAAAGAGTCGAGACGTTTTTATTACATACACACACTGAGAACTTCACATCCTAAAGATAGACTTTTCAGAGCACAGTTACTACTTAGTCAATCTACATATATGCCTTTCAAGAATTGTTCAGGCAACTATTTAATTCCTCACAGAAGCACTCTATTGGAATAAGATTTTCCCATTCAAAAATTTTCATCAGTGTTAAGGTTGACCAACTTTATTGCCTCACCAGTTTCAAAAGCGTTTTTTGACAGAGCTAGTATATATATCTGTATCTTACAAAGGGGGAAAAATCATAAAAGAAGATAATATCTTTGAAAAACAGGACATTGAATTAATTGTATGAATTTCATGTTTTTTTCCAATTCCTTTGAAATGAACAATTACTAATAGGTTGTATAGAAGGCTACATCTTTTTAATATGTTGTTTCACTTAAAAAGCAGCAAATATCAAACATGGGCAGAAATCAAATAAAAAGATGAAATACCAGCTTCAGGGGAATAAAAGTAGCAGTTTGAATTCTAGGTATATAAGAAGAAGAAAAGTTATAAGAACCATAGGTTTGGTTTGGTTTGGTTTGGTTTGGTTTTTTTCTTTTAAATCAGATCACCAGCCTGCTGATCTGAGCTCTTGCGGACTTTAGAGCACTCAACCTGCCTATGAATGTTAGAGTGTTACAGAGTAATTTCAAATCAAACTAAAGTAGTATTACTGCAGGCTGTGATGAAGGTATACCTTAACAGAGGCATACCTTAACAAAGACATTTTAAAAAATGGGAAGACAGGCAAGATTCTGGTACAAATTCATTTTCTCTTACAGAAATGTCTGGTTCCTTGACCGAGGTAAGATGTATTTTACTGTTGTTCGTTGATTGTATTGTAGTTGAGACCTTCACATTCTGAGTTTGCTCACTGCTCCCAGAGCTACGGGCTCAGTGAGGGGAGGAGCTGTTGTGACTGACAGACCTTACTCTTTCCAGAAAATGGAATACAAAAGACTAGTAATTACCAGTTGCCTTGACGTATTTTAAGCAGCTACCCAAGCATTGAAATGTCATTCAAAATAACAATATTTGCTGATTTAATAGGTCTGTACTTTTAAAAGTTGAGCAATTTCTATGGGACTGGATGTCAGAACCTGAAATAGAAAAACCTTAGGAATTGCCAGCTCTTTCTTGATTTTTTGCTCCAGCTAAATTAGTGACATTAGGTCACATCTATCTGATCCCCTCCCTTTATTCTTTTTTGTTTCATCTTCCTCCAAATTTTGTGATTACCTGAAAGCAACCATAAGCACTTTGCTTACAGAGCTGGATTTACCAGAGAGGCTCCTAGGGTTTTCCATCTCCTTGCCCTCTAGATCCCATTAAAGAGGAGCTGCACAGCATATGTCCTCAAAACCTCCTTAAAATGTATCTGGAGCTGTATCCACACTTTGATTTCAATGCTGTTGTGAATTTTGTCGTAAGAAATCAGACAAATAGAGCCTGAGTTTCTTGTTTTTCGGCAAAGCTTTACATCTCTCTCATGCTTCACATTTAGGGCAGGGGAGGAAACAAAGGAAAGCCAAAACCATGAGAAGTCTAATCAGTTGTACTAAACAGGGGGCAGGGGGGGAGGTAGTGAGGGAGTGAGGGGGAGAATCTGTTGCTGACCCCCATAGGCAATTAGCTTACAACAGTTAGTCTTGTGACTTCATTAATTGCTCTCTGCTAGACAATATTGCTGCCTTCTCAACAAGCCCACACACCATGTGTTCTAATCAGCTAATTACTTCTATATTTCTATCTTATCCTATTCCACAAATGGTATTAGAAAGTAGATAATGCCACAAATCTTCAAACGAACTTTCACAATCAAATGGTCTGTGACAAATTATTTTTTTGAGCTTCGTACCGGTACAAAGGCCCCTTTGCTTTGTATTTATCGCTATGTTATGTATGACAAGTACCTCACTATGCTGAGGCATTTCAATAGATAAATTTGACACAGGTGACCAAAGGACTTTTTCAGAAGCTGAAACTGAAATTCTTTAATCTCTGGGGCAGTGTGGAGTGCGGTGGTGGGGAAGGCGGTTTAACCACTATTTTCTCCCTGTTTTCATTCATCAGGACACAGTTTAGACAGCTCTTCTCTCCAGGATATGTTTTGAATGTTACTATGCAAAAATTGGAGGATTTTAAGGTTTTATTTTGATGTATTGTAGTCACAGTTTTTCAATTTTATACTGTGGACTAGCACATTATTTAGTTTCAGCTGCAGAATGTTTAATCTTTTGGTATTTGTTTTAAAGGGACCTTTTGACACATTATAACTGACGTAAAATTCTGTATTTCATATAATTTATTTATACACAATCAGTATAGAAAATGCATCTTTTTTTTGTCATCAAAGTACCTCTACCCACATTTTTTGTTTCCAGATATATCTTTTTAATGCTGAAACAGTTCTTCTTCCCAATTTCAGTGAAATATGTATTGACACATAACTCCTTTTTACACCTCAGGAAGTACTCTGATTAAGATCAGTTCATGCTAGTGAAGGACAAATCCCAAAAGGTTCAAATCAGATCAACCATGCATTTTTTTATGCTTACACAAATATCAGCTATTCCAAGATAAAATTGGTCTGGCTATTTCAGAAGTAAAGGTTTTCTCATGAGGTTTTTTAGTATTTCTGACTCTATTCCCAGCCAAAAATGTTGTAAATTCCCACTTTTTCTAAACTTTTACCTCCAGTTCCTAGTAGATCACACCCCAACATTTTAGAAATTATAAAAAGGGAGTCAACAAAAAATTGCTTATAAATGTGAAAGCTCACTTCCAAATTAAAATATCTGCTCTGAGGTGGTTTTTTTGAGTGTTTTTTTTTTTTTCTGTGGTGATATTTTTCCAGGAAGCAATTTGGTTCCAGTTCTGCTTTATTTATTTCCTATCCTGTTGGCTTTACAATCATTTTGGGCTACTGAACACACCCTGACAGAGATTCCCAGTCTTTATTAGAACAAATTATTAATTTTTTTAAGCAATATGTAAGTAACTATTTATTAATGATTAAAAAGCTAATTAAGTGAAATCCAAAACATAATTATTACATTTGGATTTTTTTAAATTAAAATAAAAAAATTAACTACAATAAACCAAAATATTTAGATTGAATGTCTCCATATGAAGCAAAAAAGACAGCCTTATTTGATGTCATACAGAATGTTTTCTATGAATGTATTTGCTCTGTAAAATTCTGAGATCCTAGACACATAAAGAAGTTTCATCTCAGATCAGAATGTGGTTAAAAGACTTGTATAGCCTGTTTAATTAACTTCTTTCACCATTGGCGATGACTTCAATCATTTGCAGTAGCTTAAATTTCACAGGTGTGCTTGTGTGTGTGCTCTGTTTGTTTGTTTTTTACTCCATCTAAAACAGCAACACGCACGCTTCCTGGTTTATTAGTATTCTGCCATCTCAGCAGATTATTGTCCTGTGGAGGAAAGGCTGAGTTTGAGAAGCACAAGGCAGGGAGAAGGAACACTGCCACCTGCTGAAGTAGCTCTTCCCAGTCCACGTCCAAACTCGGTTTTACTCGGAGGCATCCAAGCTGAAGTTGCTTGTACCGAGAGCTGCTGGATCATCGTTGCCCCAGCAGTGTAATTGATATGTTGCTGTCAAAGGTACTGAAGAACCTGCTACTTATATTATGAAAAGCCACGAACATCAGCAAACTCCTCACTTTCCTTTTTGTTGTGCTTCTTTGAAGACTGGTCAATTCACCTAAATGTGTGTGGCAAAGCTAAAAGGAAAAGGCATGTGTAATGACAATGTTTCAGTGCTAGTTCTTTTAGAAGATATGGCATGCAAGTGTTAGAAACTTTCTTGGCACTTACACCCAAAGACATGTGTCTGACCAATATGTTAGCAGACATGAGGCCATTTGGCAGATGGATATGAGTATACCTAGCTGACAAATATGTTCATCAACTGTATATGTTGAAGGCATAATATTCACCCGGGGAATTCAGAATGAATCTCAGGCCACAAGAGTTTCCATACCCATGATAAAGCTAGCAGATAAATAACTCAAATCTCAGTGATTTAAGATACAGAATTTTGAATTTATTCCAAGTCAAAGTGATATTCTTATTACCTAGTTTGACCTAGAAAATAAACTTTTAAAATGGGGCCTTTGAGGTATGTATTGCCATTTCTAAAACTGAGATTTCCTTACACTTTCTAATAGCAGATCACAAGCAACATCATTCTGATTGTAGCCTGATTGGAGGTAATTTTTATAGTTAGTTTAGGTAAATATTCAAAAATATGGACAAAAAAGCAGATTGACAAACTCCAAAAATATTGGACAAAAGTGCCTATTCTGTAAAGCATGTGATAATGCCTCATTCAGCTCTTTTTTTTGTTTGTTAAGACAAACAGTCTTCAAAGTAAATGATACAATGTTCACTGACTTGAAAAAGTTTCAGCTGAAGCACAGGGTGATTATCCCATCTAGATTTTGCTTTCCATACCGATTTGATCCATTTAAGAAACTATGCAGCAATATATAAGAGTATTAGTATTTGCTCCTAAACTGAAAATAAACCTCAGTTGCTGTAGGAGCAGCACCCAATTTTTTCAACTGCACATTGGAAACTTGACTAAACATAATTATTTCACCTAATTGTCCATTATTAAGCTATCTGATTAGATCTTATATATATAAATATCTTATATTTAAGCTATCTGATTTGTTACACGTTCTCTCTCATCATTACAGCTCACTAGAAAGATTAAATATATCATCTGGAAAATTGAGGTCCCAAGCACAAAGATGTTTTACTGTTTCTAAAACTTAAACGTTGCCATGAAGATAGATTTTTAAGACATTGTCATTTTCTGATGAAGAAATTATGTTCTGAATAACATTGAACTTCCCTCAGCTATATGTGCAGAGAATCAGATTCACTCTCAGTGAAGGTTAATGAAAAGACTTCAAGGTTTCCACTGCTCTTCTGGGCCCCCTGAACCTGTGTTGGTATAAATCAATGCTAAAAAGGAAATGCATTTTTATCTCCTTGCTCTGTATACATGATTCCAGTCAAGGCTGATGCAATGCATACCTTTTTTTAGATAAACCCTTCCATTGTTTGGAATCATGTCTTGAGTCCCTTTTGTGAAATAACATTTGAATAGTATTTCATAATTCCATGTAAATCCTTGAAAATGGTTTTTGACTAAAAATTTAATGGTTTTCTTTGACCTTACA
The DNA here is from genome assembly GCF_964289735.1 of Phaethon aethereus. Lineage (NCBI taxonomy): Eukaryota > Metazoa > Chordata > Aves > Phaethontiformes > Phaethontidae > Phaethon > Phaethon aethereus. The sequence goes on from NC_138579.1 coordinate 22,467,511, forward strand.
CTGTGCTGTCTCTGCGAAAGCTCTCCGTCATGCTTATGGCAAATTTACTTAGTGTTGTCTCTTGTTAGTAGATGTGCTCTTTCTTTTTTTTTGCCACTCATTATGTTGTTATTGTGTAACTAACTATTTAATTTCAATTATTGTTTACAGTGTTGCTTTCTTTATGGAAGCAATGTAGTATGCATTCCATGATTCTATTCACACATTTTTCGTAGCTCAGCCTTTTAATATAATCTGTTAATTAGATGTAATCATTTGCTTGTTGTTTGCATTTACTTTTTATACATCCTCTTCAGTGACGGCTGTAAGTGAGGAATATCATTCAGTGCAGATCCAATACTGGTCATTAAATAAACTCATTCAATAAATTCAATAAGTGCTTTCTATCAGAGGCCATAATTGAATGTGCCAGAAATAACACTTTATCCTTATGTAATAATTTCAATTTGGACAACTTAACATTACTTACAAAATTCTAAAATATGGGCTTAAAGCACTGTGACGGTAAATATCATTGTTATTTTTGTTGGTGAAGAAAATGAATATAAAATGTAAAAGGACTAGATTTAAGCATTATGACTACCTCTGTTGCATTACGACTACCTCTGTTAAAAAAAAGGAGGGTAATTGTCATAGGCGATTCCCTTCTGAGGGGAGCAGAGGGCCCAATGTGCCGACCAGACCCAACCCACAGGGAAGTCTGCTGCCTCCCTGGGACCCGGGTGAGAGATGTCACCAGGAAACTCCCTGGTCTGTTTCGGCCCACTGATTACTAACCGCTTGTTCATTATGCAGATTGGCAGCAATGAGATTGTGCAAAGAAGTCTAAAAGTGATTAAAAGGGACTTCGGAGCTCTGGGGCAATTGATTGATGGAGCGGGAGCACAGGTAGTGTTTTCATCGATCCCTTCAGCGTCAGAGAAAAACACTGAAAGGAACAGGAAAACACACTTGGTTAACACGTGGCTCAGAGGTTGGAGCCATCGGCAGAATTTTGGGGTTTTTGATTATGGGGAGGTTTACATGGCACCAGGCCTGCTGGCAGCAGATGGAGTTCAACTATCACCAAGGGTAAAAAGGATTCTCACTTATGAGTTGGAGGGCCTCATTGAGAGGGTTTTAAATTAGGTTTGAAGGGAAAAGACAACAAAACCAGGCTCACTAGAGAGGAACCTAGGGGTGTCATGCCGATGTTGGGGGCGAAATCGATAGACCAGCTCAAGTGCATCTACACCAATGCACGCAGCATGGGCAGCAAACAGGAGGAGCTGGAAGCCATTGTGCTTTGGGACAGCTATGACATAGTCACTATCAAAGAAACATGGTAGGATGACTCTCATGACTGGAGTGCTGCAATGGATGGCTATAAGCTCTTCACAAGGGATAGGCAAGGAAGGAGAGGTGGTGGGGTGGCTCTGTATGTTAGGGAGAGTTTTGATTGTATAGAAATCAATGATTGTGAAGACCACCTTGAGTGCTTATGGGTATGAGGGGCAAGGCCAATGAGGTAGATATCCTGCTGGGAGTCTGTTATAGACCACTTAACCAGGATGAAGAGGCAGATGAAACATTCTACAAGTGGCTGGCAGCAGAAGTCCCACAACCACGAGCCCTTGTTCTTGTAGGGGACCTCAATCTACTGAACATCTGCTGGGAGTATTACACAGCAGAAAGGAAACAGTCTAGGAGGTTCCTGGAGTGTGTGGAAGATAACTTCCTGACATGGTTGGTAACTGAGCCTACCAGGGGACGTGCCTTGCTTAACCTGCTGTTTGCAAACAGAGAAGGACTGGTGGGAGATGTGATGGTCAGAGGCCATTTTGGGCTTAGCAAACATGATATGATAGAATTCTCAATTCTGAATGAAGTAAGGAGGGGGGTCAGCAAAACCACTACCATGGACTTCCGGAGGGCAGACTTCGGCCTGTTCAGGACACTGGTTGACAGAGACCCTTGGGAGATGGACCTCAAGGGCAAAGGGGTCCGGGAAGTATAGACATTCTTCAAGAAGGAGACCTTGAAAGTGCAGGAGAAGGCAGTCTCCATGTGCCGCAACATGAGCCATCGGGGAAGGCGACCGGCCTGGCTGAACAGGAAGCTTTTGCTGGGACTCAGGGAAAAAAGGAGAGTTTGTCACCTCTGGAAGAAGGGGCAGGCAACTCAAGAAGAGTACAAGGATCTTGTTAGGTCAAGCAGAGAGAAAATTAGAAAGGCAAAAGCCCAGCTAGAGCTCAATCTGGCCACAGTTGTAAAGGATAACAAAAAATTGTTCTATAAATATATTAACAACAAAAAGAGAGGCAAGGAGAATTTCCATCCCTTATTGGATGTGGGGGGAAACATTGTCACCAAGGATGAGGACAAGGCTGAGGTACTTAATGGCTTCTTTGCCTCAGTGTTTAATAGCCAGACTAGGTATCCTCAGGGTATTCAGCTCCCTGAGCTGGAAGACGGTGATGGAGAGCAGAATAAACTCATAATCCAGGAGGAAGCAGTTAACCACCTGCTACACCACCTGGACACCCACAAGTCTATGGGACCTGATGGGATCTACCCAAGAGTACTGAGGGAGCTGGCGGAGGAGCTTGCCAAGCCACTCTCCATCATTTATCAGCAGTCCTGGTTAAACAAGGGAGGCCCCAGGCGACTGGAAGCTTGCCAATGTGACACTCATCTACAAGAAGGGCCAGGAGGGGGATCCTGGGAACTACAGGCCTGTCAACCTGACCTCCATGTCGTGGAAGATCATGGAGTGGTTCATCTTGAGAGTGCTCACAGGGTATGTGCAGGACAACGAAAGGATCATGCCCAGCCAGCATGGGTTCACGAAAGGCAGGTTCGGCTTGACCAACGGGATCTCCTTCTATGACCAGGTGACCTGCTGAGTGGATGAGGGAAAGGCTGTGGATGTTGTGTACCTGGACTTTAGTAAAGCCCTTGACAGCGTCTCCCATACCATTCTCCTGGAAAAACTGGTGGCTTGTGGCTTAGACAAGTTTACTCTTTGCTGGGTAAAGAACTGGCTGGTGACTGAGCCCAGAGAATTGTGGTGAATGGCGTTAAATCCAGCTGGCAGCTGGTCACAAGCGGTGTTCCTTAGGGCTCAGTTCTGGGGCTGGTCTTGTTCAATATCTTTGTTGATAATCTGGATGAGAGGATAGAGTTCTCCTTCAGTAAGTTTGTAGACGACACCAAGCTGGGTGGGAGTGTTGATCTGCTGGAGGGTAGGAGGGCTCTGCAAAGGGATCTGGACAGGCTGGATCGATGGGCTGAGGTCAATAGTATGAGGTTTAGCAAGGCCAAGTGCCGGGTCCTGCACTTGGGTCACAACAACTCCATGCAACGCTACAGGCTTGGGGAAGAATGGCTGGAAAGCTGCCCGGTGGAAACGGACCTAGGTGTCCTGGTCAACAGCTGTCTGAATATGAGCCAGCAGTCTGCCCAGGTGTCCAAGAAGGCTGATAGCAGCCCTGCTTGTATCAGAAATAGTGTGGCCAGCAGGAGTAGGGAAGTGATTGTGTCCCTGTACTTGGCACTGGTGAGGCCGCACCTTGAATCCTGTGTTCAGTTTTGGGCCCTTCACTATGGCAAGGACATTGAGGTGCTGGAGCGTGTCCAGAGAAGGGCAATGAAGCTGGTGAGGGGTCTGGAGCATAAGTCTTATGAGAAGCGGCTGAGGGAGCTGGGGTTGTTCAGTCTGGAGAAGAGGAGGCTGAGGGGAGACCTTATCACTCTCTACAACTACCTGAAAGAGGGTTGTGGTGAGGTGGGTGTTGGTCTCTTCTCCCAACTAGTGATAGGACGAGAGGAAATGGACTCAAGCTACTCCAGGGGATGTTTAGACTAGAGAGTAGGAAAAATTTCATTACAGAGTGAGTGGTCAATCATTGGAACAGGCTGCCCAGGGAGGTGGTGGAGTCACCATCCGTGGAAGGTGTTAAAAAAATGTGTAGACGTGGCACTTCAGGACATGGTTTAGTGGGCATGGTGGTGTTGGGTTGACGGTTGGACTTGATGATCTTAAAGGTCTTTTCCAACCTTAATGATTCTGTTATTCTGTGATTCTTCGATTATTAAATCGACCATGTTATAATCTCTACTTCATTAAATGAGCACACTGTTTCTTGTACACACAGAGTATTTAGATGCCTGTTTTCCACCAACTTGAAGTTGACCCTTTGGATCATTCTGTATTACTACCTTAGGAATGTGATTTCTTCCTTATAGGTGGACTTTATAACTTTTACTCTGGCAAATGTTTCACATTGCACAGAGAAAAGAGAAAGATCATTTGATGTTTGTTGTCTACCACTAATATGATATCTGAGTTTTGTAATATCTTCACAGAATTGAGTTTGTTCACTATGATTGGCAAGGCTGTGAATTACTCTTTACATTCCCTTTTTCCTAAGGTATTTATATATTTATTTAGATGTTTGCTTTTGGAAAGATTGTGTCATCTTGAATGAATATCACAAATCCAACAACTGAGCAGACATACTGAGAGTTTAGCAGACAGGCGTACAGTTTCGTAAATGATGTGATCCATATCCATTTCGTTACAGGAATGGGTCTATAAAAGATGGAGAAAAGAACATAAAGAGACCACAACCTCTAATATTAGAAAACTTTTATAATATTTTGTGATGCATTGAAGAGCTGCAATTAGTTATTAAAAAAGAAACTTTGAAACTTACATTGCATGGTTTTATGCATTACAATTACTGTCACCAGGTGAATCATACTTAATCATATCATAAAATTAAGAGAGACCATGATTTAACATTAAGGTCTGAACATGTTAATGCATCATTTCCAGTCTTAAAAAGGTGCAGCAGTAACTATTAAATATGTAAATATTTTAGTATTCAGTTTGTCTTCTGAAAACAGCAATCGTAGTAGTCTTTTGGGTGGTTTCTGAAGTAGATACAGAAGGACAGTAGATCACGGTAGTCCTGATTTTACAAGTGCCAAATCTTGTGAAACTGGAAATATGAACTGGCAGTAGGAAGTTAGGGATTTTAGCTCTTCCACACTATGTATGGGAAAAGCGAGTCACAAAAGCCAGTAGAGTGAGTGAGGCTCTGTAGAAGGCAGTTGGTGTCATGAGGCATGCTGTCTTACTCCCTGCCTGTCTCAGGGACACACGACATGTCTCTTCAGTGTAATAAAGGTTTTTGCTATGGATCACTGAACCAGCTCTGATGAAGCTGGTTTTTTTCCACAGTAAAGTGATGCGCCACTGAAAGATAATCATTTGGATCTGGGAAGCAGTACAAACATGCCAGTTAATTAGCTCTGCTCTCAGTTTACACAGCTGCACTGCTCCAGGATGAGTATGACGCTATACTGTACCGTGTAGGCATGCCCTTGGGACTCTTCTTTGGAGATACCTAACCCTGATTTTCTCTTTCAAGATAGCCACCTAAGCGATTTTTAAAAAAATGTACAGTTATCAATCCTTTCAAAAGCCAGCTTGAGCAGGTGGAGGTTGAAAACCCTCACATCTATGCACAGATCAATAGTTACCATCATATTAAAAAGAAAACTAGGAGAATTTCATTTCAGGACCTACCCTGCTCATATTAAGATAAGACATACTAAATGGAGAAACTTCAACAGTAGGAACTAACTATAACTTCAGACTAATTGTGCATAGTGCTCCCTTGTTTCCCACCATTGAAATTCTTCCACTTTGTATGAAATACCCCATTTCTTTCCACTGGTGCAGGTCTCCCAGCAGGCTTCTGCCTTCTTCTGGGTGAGTGCCCTAACTGTTCAGGCAGAAGATAAAATTACAGATAGGAGTGGGAGACAGCACAGTCATTTTATTTCCATCCTTTTCCAAGGTTGTTAAACAAAATAAATCCTTATGAAAATTTTGTTGACTATAAACTGTATCACAATGTATAAAGTGGTATTCAATTGAAGCAGCCTTGCAAATTCCCAACCAAGTTGTTTTGTTACTCACATGAGACCCATGAGAAACTTCAAGGTCTTGCTATGGCCAAATCTTTATTAAACACTTAAGTTACCAGAAAAAAAAAAAAGATATATCCAGTTTAAATGCCTGACATTTGTATTGAAGCTGTCCAAAAATTTCTGTGCAGAATGTAAATATTGTGGAAGTTTCTCAGTTTTCATTGTCTTCACCTATGAAGCTGTGTCCCTGCTTTTTTTTATGTTCTCTCCAGTGCATGTGATTGCTGAAAAACACTCCTGTGTTCCTAGAGGCACAAGGCTTTACAAATACTTCCTACAGCAATTTTATGATATTAGGGGCTTTGAGCAGGAGAGGACTCTGTGTGACCCCTGTGTTCATGCCATCAAACTTTCTCTTGTGGAACACAAGCTAGCCTTTTGTTGGAAGAGGAAGAGGACGAAGAAGAAAAAAGGGGAGAGGAGAGGAGAGGAGACCCAGAATTCCTACTATGAAGGGCCCTGGAAGTGTAAACAAGCAAGAGAGAGTACAAACCAATCCAAAACCAAGCAACTGGACTCTTCTTCATCAGCTGGAAGCTGTGGGGAACCTGAAGTCCTCACACTCCTCATACACATTCTCTCCATGAAAATGAGCCTGCTTTATAGGACCGTCACAGAAAAACGGGCAGGAAAAGGCTTAGACAGGTCATGTATGCTTTGTCCCTTCTCCAGCCCTTATTACTTCCAAAATCCAGGCTGGTCCTATGAATAATTTATGTTTTATCTTTCCCCAGCCTAAATAAACAAGCATAAATAAATGTTATTTACGTAGAGTAAGTCTACAGCACCTTGTGAGAAGATGAAGGCCTCTTGTCTTAAATTAAAAAATAAGCACAATAGTTTGTGAACTCCACTACTTACTTCTAATGCATGGCATTTGCTGCAATGGAAAAATGGCAAAAATTGTTTATCTAAAGATTTCCACTTTTGTTTCTAATTTGTGTGGAAAGATTTTATAGAGTACCTTTTCAAATTATTAGCAGCATCTTGTTGGGAAACAATTTTTTTACAAAGGTACTTTTATTTTTAATAAAATTCTAGTGGGTTTTTATGTGCTGTAAGGCAAGCTGTATGCAAAACTGAATGGGACAACACAGAATATTTTTTAAAAATGGCAGACTGTGATTTTTTCTGGTGAAGTACTTGTAATTTTCCTTTTCCTGAGACAAACCAAAATGATATGTAAGGAAGAGAATTAGCATGATAATTGACTGCATATGTCATGATGTTCACATATTTAGCTGGGATTGACAAAAAGAGACAAAAGAAGGAGAACTATAAGGCATAAAATTTTTTTGTGTTGCAATGGGGAAGAAAGGATATGTACATTTTTTTTCCTCAAACTTTTAAGAAGTACTCCACTGCAAATATTAACCCTGAATAAATAAGTTCCAGCTGTTTATCTCAGGCCAAGATTTCTACTCTCCTACATTTCTGAAAAGGTTTTAACATGAGTGTGTTGATGGATTCTATCAAAATTAACCTTCCCATAGATTGAAAGGATACTTAGAAACACTCTGTAGCCATGAATGTAGCCATTAACCTGAAAGTTCTCCAGCCCTCACTTTCCTATATTGGCAATTTGTCTCATCTGTACATTAAATTTTATTTACATTTCTTCAATTAGTTTATTCTTTTGGAGATATTATGGAACACTGGCAGGATTTTCTTCAGAAAATTATTCTTTTCTTCAGCATTTCCTCAGACCTTAGAGATGATTCTTCTTTTATTGTTCAAACTGAAATAAGCACAAAAGAAAACTTAAATGCTGAATAACAGTCAATTAATTTATAGCGTCTCTTCTCTGTGATTTCTTGGATTACCTGTTCTGCAGTAATGGCTGAGTACTTGGCTCTGAACTTGCATTCAGGCCTCTCCAAGTATTTGGTTTGGTGTGTTTTTGTGGCATATTTTGTTCACCTAGGGTTTCAAGTGAAGCAGAAGTCAGATCCTGGGCTAGTTGTTTCCATGGTTGTATAAACATAGAGAAACCTTTTGACATACGTCTTACTCCTCATCATCCTTACTCATTGTTTGTGAAGAAAAAGCAGGATACTTGTGCTGTAGTATTATTTCACTTTGATTTAAATGTTTGGGGACATCTGTGGGCTTAGTATTAAGAAATGGAAGAAAATAAAACATTTCTTTCTAAAATCCAAGAGAACTCAGCACAGAAAGATGAAGCCTGGAGTGAGTCTTTAGGACCTACATATCAGAATTCCAGATAAATTGCAATTTTTAGGAATGAGAAAAGAAAAGAGTGTGCTCAGAAGAAGGAAAAGATTGAGACGGTTTCGTGGCCTACATGAAACCATATCAGCTACAAATTTCAGTATATACCTGGATTCAAAGTCTATGAACAAAAGGAGAGAATTTTTTTTCCTTTAGGAACAATCAAGAATGCTTCTTAAGAGTGGCTGAATGGATGCTTGAGCATCACCACAAGATGCTGGGAATTTGTGGGGCTTTTTTTCTTTTTGAGAGAAAGTGTGGACTTACAGAACTCTCTATAGTAAACAGATTGTTAGACTAGTGATATCCAAATTTGAATTTATGGAGAACCTGTAGACTACAGACAACTGTAAGTTGTCAACAGCTGGTTTGGAAAACTAGATAAAATAATACAGCTAGAAAATTTCTACTCTTCAAGTTGTATCAGTGATTCATGAGAAAATCTGAGAGAGGATAATAAGATATTGTTTTAGAGCTTAGCGACAGTTGAATCAGACCACATTTCAATGGGAATCAATATTTAAACAATCAAATTAATAGAAGTTAATGAATATGAACAAGCCTCATTTAAGTTTTGAAACTATATTAAAAAGAATAACAAAACAACAAAAAAACCCCTCAGGCTTATGCAATGATAAAATCCTTGACATATGCACTTTTTGTTTTGTCCAAAAATCACTATAAAATCCACATTAGAACAAATAATTACGTGGATGAAACGTCTGCTAATCTTGAAAATTAATTATGAAGCTGATGCTTGAGTTGACCATTTCTATATAGCTTTATACAATGATGTTGTATACTCTACGGCACAAAGAAGGGAATTTGGAAACGGTTCCAGCAAAGTACTAGTACTGTGATTGTCTTCAAAAGGTAGTAATCACTACTTGTTTACAGTCATAAAAGCAATGCCTAAAGAAATTAACTCAGATAAGATTCTGTCCAAGAACAGAAATTTGTAGATCTTTATCAAATGGAACACATATTTCTACATTGAATAATTCAGCTAGTGAATTTTTCCATTCTCATTAATTATCTGATTATGCATGTTTATTTTGCCCATTTAATTATTTTTGTATTACTTATAAAGATCTTCAACAACTATGAAAATTTGAAAGGAGCTGTAGGGTCATATGTACTTTTGGGTCTCTCTGCTTGCTAATTTCTTGAAATGTATCTTTGCTCCAGTAGTGTTTCCAGAAACTAAACACTACTCTCCTTTAATAACAACAGATTAAGGAAGTTTTCATATTAATATTAATTCCACCAATAATTTCATTCCTTTGGTGCTACACAGTCAAAGATGGATGTAATAATTCAGTAATGCCCAGAGACCATCTTATTATATTATTAACTTTTTGTCTTTCCTGTACAGAGGTCCCATTGAGTTGAACCAAAGTAGTAATGTGAAGAGATGAAGGATAGAAAATATTCATATTCAGTGTGAATGCCCATGTTGACTTTGTCAAGTCTAGAAGATCGAAATACAAATATCTAGGAATCCAAGTGAATGGAAAAAAAGAAGTTCTCTTTAAATAATTACCAAGTAAGGACGAGTCCCCTTCCCTTCCCTTCCCTTCCCTTCCCTTCCCTTCCCTTCCCTTCCCTTCCCTTCCCTTCCCTTCCCTTCCCTTCCCTTCCCTTCCCTTCCCTTCCCTTCCCTTCCCTTCCCTTCCCTTCCCTTCCCTTCCCTTCCCTTCCCTTCCCTTCCCTTCCCTTCCCTTCCCTTCCCTTCCCTTCCCTTCCCTTCCCTTCCCTTCCCTTCCCTTCCCTTCCCTTCCCTTCCCTTCCCTTCCCTTCCCTTCCCTCCCCTCCCCTCCCCTCCCCTCCCCTCCCCTCCCCTCCCCCTCCCCCTCCCCCTCCCCCTCCCCCTCCCCCTCCCCCTCCCCCTCCCCCTCCCCCTCCCCCTTCCCCTTCCCATGACAGGTGAAAGGACATATTTTATCATTCCTTGCAATGATTCCAGAGCATTGTTTCTCATCCACACACAGATTTTATTGGAACTGTAACTTGTTGATTTATCAGCTCGGACTTCCTGTTTCAAGAATAGAGATTTCTCTGAGCTAGAAAATTATTCTCTGAAAGGATTGTATTTATTTACATAGTACTGATTTCAAAGAGATTAGTCTGATACTACAATCAGTAGTATCATCTTCTGTAGAACCAGTAGCATCATCATCTTTAGTATCAGTACTATCACCTTCTTTAATTTGGTAGACAGAAAAAAAAAGTTATTATTTAACAGTTTAATATTTGCCAGTCATTTGGGATAGAAATCTTAAATTTGCATTCAAGTGTCAGAACAAATTGCACCTGAACATCTGATGGAATTTAAAATACTGTTTTGTAATGAAATAGCTATTTATTTATCTGGAAGATATGTGTTTCTTGGTTCTAAATGAAAGTGCCATATGGTTTGTCCAAGGACAAACTACAGTATCAAAATTCATGTAGTGGAAAAGCTGTTAACACTATTCAAATGGTCTAGCTTTACAGACCCAGGAGGATTGCTTCTCAACATCAAGGAGCGCAGTAAAAACTATGTTATATGAAGTAGTAATTAGACAAGAATATAGAAGTCCTCCAATGTAAAACATATTGGGATATTAGCCTCTAAATATAGCAATAGTTTCACAAATGTCGGGCTAAAGATTAATGTTGCTAGGGGGTTTTCCTGCCTGTGTCCCTTTTTCTTGCCAGGTAAACATGTTTATCTATGACGATATTCAGAATTGAATGGTATTTGCTTATTTTGTACATACAAGTATTTTCGTTTTATAGTAACAGAAAAGAAGGTAGCAATAACGGAGCTAGTAGAAATCATCACAACGCCACTCCTTCAGTGGTTTCGTTGGAGCCTGTGGTAGGTTAACCTTGGGTAGCTGCCAGACCCTTACTCAGCTATTCTATCACCCCCCTTCCTCAACAGGAGAAGGAGAGAAAAACAAGACGGAAAGGCCTGTGGTTGAGATAAAGGCAGGGGTAACACTTACCAGCTACTGTCATGGACAAAACAGATTCAACTTGGGAAAAATTAATTTAAGTTATTGCCAATTAAAAATAGAGTAGGATGGTTAGAAACAAAGACAAAACTACAAACACCACCTCAACCCCCCCCGCCCAGGCTCAACTTTAATCCTTCATTCCTGACTCTTCTACCTCCCTCCCCCTCAGGCGTCACAGGGGGATGGGAATGATGGCTTGCAGTCAATTCATAACACAGTCTCTGTTGTTCCTTTGTCCTCACACTTTTTCCCTACTCCAGCATGGATCCTTTCCGTGGGGTACAGTCATTCAAGAACAGAGTGCTCCTCATGGGCTCTTCTCCATGGGCCATAGCTCCTGCCAGAAAGCCTACTCCTGTGTGGGCTCTCCACAGGCTGCAAGGGGACAACCTGCATCACCATGGTCTTCCCCATGGGCTGCAGGGGGATTTCTGCTCAAGCACCTGGAGTACCTCTTCACCTTCCTTCTTCTCTGATCTGGGTGTCTGCAGTATTGTTTCTCTCAGATTTTTCATCACTCCTGTCTGTCACAACTGCTGCACAGTGTTTTCTATGCTTTCTTAATTACATTTTCACAGAAGCACCACTAGCTCAGCTGACAGGTTCAGCTGTACCCTGCGGTGGGTCCATTGGAGCCAGCTGGAACAAGCTGTGTCCGGCACAGGGCAGCCCCTGGCCTCTTCTCACAGAGGCTGCCCCTGCACCCCCCTGCTACCAATACTTTGACACATAAACCCAATACAGAACCATCCTGGAGAACATCAGCTGACAGTTTTGACCAGAGTGTGTTTTCATCAAAGATCTTCCTGACATTCCATTAAGTGTTGTAATTCCATTGATTTAGGTAGGTAAGGCTTAATTTTTACTGGCACTAATGAGAAAATAAGAATCCAACTCCAAATTGCCACTTCCTTCCCTAGGCTTCCCTTCGTTATTTTCTATTACATTTTAATTGTAAATTTCCTGTTACTTCCACATCTTGGACAGCAGAGAGCTATGCAGGCACTGGCAGTAGAACAAGAAAATGCTATGAAAACCTGATTCATTAGTTATAAATATAAGAAACATGGAACGGAGACAAAAGCTCTTTGGAGCTTCTAACTGATAACAGCCCTAGCACTGACTTCAGGTTGCAAATACAGAACATTTCACGTGGTGGGGTGGCTCATCCATTTCATCTGAACATCCAAAACTTTTAAGTACTTGTTCCAGACCAAGATATCAAAATCAGTAACTTGTGTTAGTCTCTAAAATAAAGTAAGTTGCTCTGATTTCAGCTTTGTCATCAGGTTTTTTTTTGAGGCAGACTTGTTAAACTTGGAGCGAAAAATACAAGGCCCAATTCTTCCTCTTACTGATCAACCTCATCAATGAAAGTATTGCCTCATCACTGCTGCTGCCACAGATGTTACATTTTTAGAAAAAGGTTTGAACTTTAAACACTTGCCTAATGTCTGCTCCTAATCAGCAGAGCCTGATGTGTATTTTGTTTTCATTTAATTTCAATTAATGAGCCTAGACTTAAGCATGTGCTTAAGTGTTTTGATGAATGGGAAAGGAAAATGCTTACCTAAGCATTCATGGCATCTTCGTATTGATACAAGTGATCATAGTCTGGGATTACTTTTTTGTTTCAGTTACACATAAATAGGTGTAAGGTAAGAACTTAAGAACTGTCAGGTCTTCAAGGGAAACGTTGTTCTCATTTATGTTGATGTTCTTTACACTTAATTTTCTCTGACTTTCCTTTGTTACTGCAGATTTATCCCAAGGTAGCTGAAAGCAGCATTTGGCTCTGACCAGTTAAGACAGAAATAAAAGCAAACACAATTTAATTGGCAGTTTGAAAAGCTCTTGCCAGACATTTATTGAAAAGAAGAGTTAATTTTCTAATCTTTCTTTTTACTTTTTCTAGACAAGGGAGGATGTGATAGTGAGGAATATGATATTGCTGCTTATAAAGCCAAACATATCTACAACAGGGGATTAACATTCTTTTTAGTCCCAGAAACAGACTCACTTCTATACTCTTGGAACTCTGTAGGTGCTCTTAGATAGTGTGAAAACCTTAAAGAAAGATAAATGAAACAACCATTTCTGTAAGGAGGTCTTAAGATTTTGGCTGAATTTGTAAAAATGTGTTTGAAACCTCCAATTCCTCTTCAGTGTTACAGATAAGGAAATTAAACCCTTAATGGAAGAAGGGTTTCTGACAAAAGCTAGTAACTAAAATTAAATCAGCCAGTATCAACATGTTTACCTGATGAAAAGGCAGGAAGCACAATTGGGATAATTATTTTTCAGTTTTTAATGGTTTTTTATTTGTGTTTTTGTGTTGATGTTTGATAATGACAATAACCTTTCCCTGTACTGTTTATATTTAATAAGCCCCTCAAAATGGAGCATAAATACTGTAAAATGACAACAGTAATTATTCTGATCTACTTATAAAGGCATATTAAAAAAATAAACAGGACACTAGTGAACTTACAGCATAAATGGGGTTTGAAAAATCATTCAAAACACTGTTTAAAATCACAAATCTGGGGCACAGACTTGGTTTTAACTTCCCTAAAAATGATCTAAAGCAGTATCTCAAGACAACGACCCAGCTTTCTAAACATTTCTAGCACCACTCCAGTTGGTATTTGAAAGCCATAGTCCATACTGAGGGATGTAGCACTGAGAAGCTACCTAAACAATCTTGGAGTCTACTTTTATATCTCTGTTACGGCAGAAGTTTAAGTCCTATAAAAAAGGACCACCTAGACCATACAGTGTACTGCTGATGCAACTATATTGCTTCTGTAGCAAACTATTTGGTACTTATTCAAGGATCCTTTGGGTTTAAGCATCGGGTGTAAAGAAGCCCAGAAAAGAAGGTGCTTGAGCACCTATACTGGCACTGAGGGGACAGCAGGGCCCCTTTATTATAGAGGCAGTCAGAGACATAGGCTTATAGGTTTATGCTATTAAACTAATCAGTAGGAGGGAATGCTTCCAGACACTGGATTATTCTGTATTACCAGAATAGCTGTAAGAATGTTTTGCATATAGCACTCCCAAACAATGTCCAGGTACAAATCAGGATTTACCACAAGGGAGTGAGCATTGCCAGTAGGCAGGGCACATCCAGATGCCCTGTACTGACAACTAGGAGAGTTTGGTAGCACAGATGTGGAACATCGGTCCCAGTTGGTCTCAAGGCCACGGAATGGTCGCAGTCACGCTAAATCTACTAGTACAGATTTAGCCACAGATTATTTTAAAACAATTAAGTAGTTGTGCACTAAATTCCATCTATAAAAGGGATTTAGGCAATTACTGTCATTTTCTTTAAAGTTACTGAATCAATGGAAGCTAGATCCTTGGATCTGGGACTAATTTCAAGTCACTGTGCCATGTCTTTCACCCCTACTTTCACTGTGAGATTCACATCCTACTTCAGAGACACACAATAAGGTCTTAAAATGTTATTCCTTTAAAGAAAGATTTATATGAACAATATGTCTGCATTAAGTAAATATATAGGCAGATATGTCTGTATATATTTGTATACATCATCAGATATAAAAAACTATTTATAAACATATAAATACACAATTTCACAGGCATGTGAAATTAGTGTCAAGAAGTTAAACATTAGTTCCAGGATATCCTCTCAAATCCAGCTTGAACCAACTGTACCATGGAGATCACAGAGGAAATCTTTTGTTCCATTAATTCTGAAAGTAGTAGCTACAACATGCTAATAACCTCAGTACTTTTCTTCTTCAATGGGGGGTTTTTAATTGCTCTGTACTAGGGACCCATCATTCATGTCTCACATGTATTACCTTCAGTGTTACTTTCCATGATACAGTGGAGGAAGGTAGAGAACTCTTATCATAATGATATGCTGCTGGGAAGGGAAAGGATCTGTTCCCAGATCTGAATGTTGGGTGATCACTTTTCATGCTCAAGAATCACGAAAGCCTGTTTACTTTATAACCATCCCCATGTTGTCTTGTACTTCCACTTTATAATTCAGCATGCCTTCTTGTGAGTTCCTTTCCCCTAAGTAGTGACAGAGTTCAACGAGTGCTAATTCCCCAAAGCTTTTTCAGTATGCATGTGCTGGGCTGTCAAGAATCCCCAGACAGAGTGCATGGTGCAACTGCTTAATACATTTCCATCTCCCTGCCTTCTTGCATCGTCCTGAAATTGCAGCGCACCAGCTGCAGGTCTCTGCAGAGTGCTTTGCTAAGACATGGCGTGTGGCTCCACATTGCTTCCTCTGACAGCTCTGCCTTACCAAGGTGGATTTCTCTATGCCTGCTGTGACATTTCCTTTCTTTCTCTATAGTATGTTTTAAAATTGCTAAGGATGATAGCTCTCAATAAATATTCTTCCCTCAGAACTGAAGCAAAGGACATACTCATCAGGTAAGATACTTGTTCACATCAGATCAATTAATTCAGGAACCTATTACATGCTCTTTTACATCCTTTTCTCATCCTTTAACAATATATCCAACTGATTCCAGTGTTTTCTTGAATTGCTTTGGCACATGTGGCTTCTGTGAAATCACAGTACAGAGACAAAATAAAAGATTGGCATTTGCTATAAGGGAGTACAAACTATGTAGCAAGAGAGTCTACACCTTTTGCAAGATCCCTTTACACTGGCTAACTTGGTATACAGTGTCTCTAAGGAATCCCAGATCAGATCCATGATTCTTTATAACAGGTTTCATTTTTGTGCCTTCTTTTTGTTTAAATTTTCAAGGATGATGTGACAAAAAGGGTACATATTTTTTTGGAAGATAAAACATTTAGAAAGTCCATGGTGATGAGAAGAGAAATGTAAAATTAAAAAAAAAAAAGGCTCATGAAATAAAGAGGTCAGGTACAAAAAAAGAAGTGAAACAAAAGCACGAGAAAGTATGGAACATGAAACAGAAAGATTTTGCAATACCAGATCTAACTCCATTACAACGAGAACAATTGTGAACTGTAATGTACAATGAACTACCATGTAGGACTGTTATTAAACCATTTTCTTCAAATTTTTGTAAAGGCCTGAATTTACAAAGGACACAAGGGTCACAAATTAGTTGGAATTGGACTGCATTTCATTATTATTGTTGTCACTGCTATTGTTGTAGAATATTTCATATTATTTTGAAGACCTTAGAGGGTTGTAACTTGTTCATTCAATTTAAACAAAAAAGATATAGATTGCCTTTACAATTTATGTTAATGAATATAGTACTTTATTTGTGATTAGGTGATTCTGCTGCACATAATATAAATCATAAGTCCTGAAAAGCTGTTTCTATTTCCCTTCTTGCATGTTTAGAGTTAATTCACTCAGAACCATTCCATAAAACATTCCTATACCCCTCCTGCTCTAATACCTCCTTATCAGTCATAATCAAAAGAAGATAATTTTTCAGATAGTGACAACTCTTGGACAACTGCTAACGTCCCTTTTTTTCCCTGTTGGAAAAAACCCCCAATGATCAGACTTAGGCTTCACTTTCACAGGCGGGTAAGAAACTATAAGAATAAATTAATAAGGATTAATTAATTAATTAATAAGGATTTTTACTTACCAGCTGGCAGGCCACATCGAGAGGGCTTTAAACTAGATTTGAAGGGGGAAGGGGATAAAACCAGGCTCACTAGAGATGAGCCTAGGGGTGGCATTCCGGAGTTAGGAGTGAAATTGATAGTCCAGCTCAAGTGCATCTACACCAATGCATGCAGCATGGGCAGCAAACAGGAGGAGCTGGAAGCCATTGTGCAGTGGGACAGTTATGATGTAGTTGTCATCACAGAAACATGGTGGGATGATTCTCACGACTGGAGTGCTGCAATGGATGGCTATAAGCTCTTCACAAGGGATAGGCAAGGAAGGAGAGGTGGTGGGGTGGCTCTGTATGTTAGGGAGAGTTTTGATTGTATAGAAATCAATGATTGTGAAGACCACCTTGAGTGCTTATGGGTAAGGATGAGGGGCAAGGCCAATGAGGTAGATATCCTGCTGGGAGTCTGTTATAGACCACCTAACCAGGATGAAGAGGCAGATGAAACATTCTACAAGTGGCTGGCAGAAGTCCCACAACCACGAGCCCTTGTTCTTGTAGGGGACCTCAATCTACTGAACATCTGCTGGGAGTATTACACAGCAGAAAGGAAACAGTCTAGGAGGTTCCTGGAGTGTGTGGAAGATAACTTCCTGACATGGTTGGTAACTGAGCCTACCAGGGGACGTGCCTTGCTTAACCTGCTGTTTACAAACAGAGAAGGACTGGTGGGAGATGTGATGGTCAGAGGCCATTTTGGGCTTAGCAAACATGATATGATAGAATTCTCA
Organism: Phaethon aethereus; assembly: GCF_964289735.1. NCBI lineage: Eukaryota > Metazoa > Chordata > Aves > Phaethontiformes > Phaethontidae > Phaethon > Phaethon aethereus. Next base: position 22,485,091 of record NC_138579.1, read on the forward strand.
ATTCTGAATGAAGTAAGGAGGGGGGTCAGCAAAACCATGGACTTCAGACTTCGGCCTGTTCAGGACACTGGTTGAGAGACACCCTTGGGAGATGGACCTCAAGGGCAAAGGGGTTCAGGAAGTCTGGACATTCTTCAAGAAGGAGACCTTGAAGGTGCAGGAGAAGGCAGTCTCCATGTGCCGCAACATGAGCCATCGGGGAAGGCGACCGGCCTGGCTGAACAGGAAGCTTTTGCTGGGACTCAGGGAAAAAAGGAGAGTTTGTCACCTCTGGAAGATGGGGCAGGCAACTCAAGAAGAGTACAAGGATCTTGTTAGGTCAAGCAGAGAGAAAATTAGAAAGGCAAAAGCCCAGCTAGAGCTCAATCTGGCCACAGTTGTAAAGGATAACAAAAAATTGTTCTACAAATATATTAACAACAAAAAGAGAGGCAAGGAGAATCTCCATCCCTTATTGGATGTGGGGGGAAACATTGTCACCAAGGATGAGGACAAGGCTGAGGTACTTAATGGCTTCTTTGCCTCAGTGTTTAATAGCCAGACCAGGTATCCTCAGGGTATTCAGCTCCCTGAGCTGGAAGACGGTGATGGAGAGCAGAATAAACTCATAATCCAGGAGGAAGCAGTTAACCACCTGCTACACCACCTGGACGCCCACAAGTTTATGGGGCCTGATGGGATCCACCCAAGAGTACTGAGGGAGCTGGCGGAGGAGCTTGCCAAGCACTCTCCATCATTTATCAGCAGTCCTGGTTAACAGGGGAGGTCCCAGAAGACTGGAGGCTTGCCAATGTGACACCCATCTACAAGAAAGGCCGGAAGGAGGATCCTGGGAACTACAGGCCTGTCAACCTGACCTCCATATCGGGGAAGATCATGGAGCGGTTTATCTTGAGAGTGCTCACAGGGCATGTACAGGACAACGAAAGGATCACACCCAGCCAGCATGGGTTCATGAAAGGCAGGTCCTGCTTGACCAGCTGGATCTCCTTCTATGACCAGGTGACCTGCTGAGTGGATGAGGGAAAGGCTGTGGATATTTTGTACCTGGACTTCAGTAAAGCCCTTGACAGCGTCTCCCACAGCATTCTCCTAGAAAAACTGGCAGGTCGTGGCTTAGACAGGTTTACTCTTTGCTGGGTAAAGAACTGTCTGGTGGCCGAGCCCAGAGAGTTGTGGTGAATGGAGTTAAATCCAGCTGGCAGCTGGTCACAAGCGGTGTTCCCCAGGGCTCAGTTCTGGGGCTGGTCTTGTTCAATATCTTTATTGATGATCTGGATGAAGGGATCGAGTGCTCCCTCAGTAAGTTTGTAGACGACACCAAGCTGGGCGGGAGTGTTGGTCTGCTGGAGAGTAGGAAGGCTCTGCAAAGGGATCTGGACAGGCTGGATCGATGGGCAGAGATCATTTGTAGGGGGTTTAATAAGGTCAAGTGCAGGGTCCGGCACTTCGGCCACAACAACCTCATGCAACGCTACAGGCTTGGGGAGGAGCGGCTGAAGAGCTGCATGGAGGAAAAGGACCTGGGGGTGCTGGTTGACAGCTGTCTGAATATGAGCCAGCAGTCTGCCCAGGTGGCCAACAGCATCCTGACCTCTATCAGAAATAGTGTGGCCAGCAGGAGTAGGGAAGTGATCGTGCCCCTGTACTTGGCACTGGTGAGGCCGCACCTCGAATACTGTGCTCAGTTTTGGGCCCTTCACTATGGCAAGGACATTGAGGTGCTGGAGCATGTCCAGAGAAGGGCAATGAAGCTGGTGAGGGGTCTGGAGCATAAGTCTTATGAGAAGCGGCTGAGGGAGCTGGGGTTGTTCAGTCTGGAGAAGAGGAGGCTGAGGGGAGACCTTATCACTCTCTACAACTACCTGAAAGAGGGTTGTGGTGAGGTGGGTGTTGGTCTCTTCTCCCAACTAGTGATAGGACGAGAGGAAATGGCCTTAAGTTGCGACAGGGGAGGTTTAGATTGGATATTAGGAAAAATTTCTTCACTGAGAGAGTGGTCAAGCATTGGAACAGGCTGCCCAGGTAGGTGGTGGAGTCACCATCCATGGAAGTATTAAAAAAACATGTGGATGTAGCATTTACGGACATGGTTTAGTGGGCATGGTGGTGTTGGGTTAACAGTTGGACTCAGTGATCTCAAAGGTCCGTTCCAACCTTAATGATTCTGTGATTCTGTGATTCTGTGAATTACTGCTTCGAAAGGGCCATCTCATTAGTCTTTCCCTTTGGATGCCCCTCGACCCTTTCAGTAGTACTGAACTGCTTTCCAGTCTCATCACATCCCATATCACTGTCCTACTAATATCTTTTCTGATAGAATATGCAATAGTTGTGACATATATAAATGATAAATTGAGAAATAAAGGCCTAGATATGTTAAGTGATTTATTTAAAATTACCTAGAGGGACTGTAGACTCATTGACTGAGCTAGAGCTAGACACAGTATTGTACTCAATGCAAAGTGAATGATTTGCATTCTGCCATAGTACCTTTTTCTCTTATTCTCTCTCTTCTGTGTTGTAGTGTTTATTTTATCCCAGAATTACATATGTGTAAAGTAAGAGGTTTCTCTCCTCCCTGTGAGCACAGACTCCAGTCTCCTTGTGGGAGGAATTATGAGTTTTATTTTGTAAGCTTTATCCTAGCACACTTTCATTTGTCATAGACTGAACAAATAATAATAACAATAAATAGCAGTAAGAATTACTTTTTTTATATTACCAGTAGTGTGAAGAAAGCAGTAATTTACTAGTACTTTGTAAGCATAAATAATACTTGTACAAGACTTTTAGTTAAAGCTGCTGTAGCCAACTGAAATGGCAGGGGGAATCACAAATAAGCTGAAGTAAATTGAGTCGCAACTAAAGTCCTCTACAGGTGGACTTTGTTAGTTTTTTATATAAAGTCAGATGATTGCTAATGTGACAAGAGGGAGTTGAAGCATTCAGTCTAGCTACTTAAAGGGCATTGTAGGCAGCTGACACTACTGCTATCCATTCTACCTTTGTGTAGAAACATGTGCATGGATTATGGTTTACTGATTATGGTGCAGCGGACAACTGATTTCTACCAGCTACTGCCATTGCTGTCAGTACTTTTTTTGATGGAGGAACTTCTTATTACATCATCTCAGTCCATACTTCAGTATTGTGCTGTGAGATCTACAGATATATAGAAATATATTACAACCCAACAGCAAGATTTCATTCTTAGTCTTAGGTCATTAGAATCTGATTTGGGACTCCTAACTAATTTCAGCTTGTCAGGGCAGCTATTTGCACCTATTCCAGACCTGCACTGACATATATATGACACAAACCATGTCTAATCTCCTGCATTGTTCAGCCTCGTGATTAAAAAGCAAGCAAAACAAAAAAAACCATCTTTTAACATGCTTCCTAATAGCAAAGAATTAATAGACCTTATAACATAAGGCAGATATTTGGGGATAAATAAACCATAACACAGCATAGTAAAATAGTCTCTGAATACAGCACTGTACATCAAGGTCTGCCAAGTCTTTTTCTAAAATCCATTATTGAAAAGATTGGTATGAGTCCTTAAATACAGCCTGTCAGCATGGAGCTGTTTGCCTCCAAATTGGAGAAAGCTTATGTGAAAGCCTTACACAGTGAGAAAAGAGGTAGCAAAACCAGCAAAGTGAAAAGCGAGGAGACCATAGGGGTAAGCCAACAGACTCTTGTACCAAAAAGTTTTTAGCTGCTATTCAGCCAAGACTTGGGAAACCCTTCACATTCTTTCATCTTTTTTCCTTTTATTATTCATTAAGTGTGAATGTTTGTACATATGCATATGCAGATGCATGCATGAAATTAGTGCTCACAGAAAAGATTCGACTTTCTATGATGGAGTATAAAATCTTACACTTATTTCAAACACAGTATCATAGAGGCGAAACAGTTTAAGTTCTCCATAGTGAGATGTTCCAATCCTACCATAATCTCTGGGACTGGATATCTATACAGTTCTCATTATTTTTCTGCTCACTGTTACTAAAAAGATTTTTAAAGAAACTAGAAAAATTAGCCACAGAAATTTTGATGGGATTGAAGATGTAACATTCTCAGATAATTTAGGAACTATAAATCATTTGTAACTGTGCAATGTCACATAAATTTTCTATAAATATCATGTTTTTCTTCATACTGCTTCTGTAGATAGACATTTCTTTTAATTTTTTTGGTCCATAATATCCTAATCAGCAGCCAGTGAGGCCTACAGTTCCCTATGATTCCTGTGAACAAATCTATTGACAGTGGAGGTACGAGTTTTTCTCTTTTTGGTAGAAACTTACCAGATTTTCATGCCTTTGTCTCTTCCTTTTCTTCAGACTGGTCCTGAAAAAGTGTCTGTAATGGATAACGAATAAGTTTGCTTATTTCAGAATTTGCTAATTTCAGAATTAAGGCAAGCAATACATGAAAGACAGGGAAAAAGTAAGTACACAATTTTACAGGTATAGTAATCTCTTTGTGATGTCTTAGATGATCTCATATCTGTAATAGCTAAACAGTTAGTGGAGATATAAAGAAGATAAATAAATATTCAAGTTCATGTAAGAACTTGAAGGACTGTCAAGAAGTTGAAACATGTATGTGTAAATTTAGCACCTGGACCTTGAAGTGTTTTAAGTCTCCAAAAGTCAGGTACCACTGACAGATTGTCCGTAATGGTACAGTAGAAAATGAAAGCAGAAGATCTGACTTCTAATTGACTGGTCTAGCCTCTATCCAAGGAAGATTCAGCTGCAGTAGAAATGAATATTCAGACATTTGTTTTAGCAGTCTTACAGTTCAAGAAGAAAAATCTAGATAGTGAGTGATTATGGAATAAAGGTGTATATTAAGTAAGGTGATAAACGTTTTAGAGATATTAAGTTCAATCAATTTAATTAAATTATGTTCTTTTCTGCAGGAGAGTCAGCATAGCGGGAAAAGCTCAGCTGAGCATCAAAGTATTCCTAAGCAAAGAAGCTCCCACTCATGACGACATTGATTTAAAAATGCCTCAATTGTGCTGAAATTCTGTTTATCACAAAATTTTCAAAATCTGCATCAAAACAGATGTATCCTCTGTAGTGACTAATGCTGGCAATTACATCTAGTTGCTTATGAATGCATTTTGCACGATTTGAAAATACTGTACAAACTAGAGAACTATCCAGGGAGTTCCTATTGTGTGCAGGAAGCTCAGCAATCCTGGTTTCTAAAAACAGTAGCTGATTGAGCTTTCATGTGCCCCATTTCTGTAAAATTATATATAAATCACATTTTATTTTGCTTTCCATTTCAATACCTTTTTTAAATCCATTTCTTTTTATACAAGTGACAAGAACACAGTCTTCCGAGACAGAAATTAAGGCTATGATTTCAGTAGGGATGAGGGTAAGCCATTCAATTAATCAGACCTCTTCCTTAATTTCTCCCATTTCATCACAGACACAGAGATTGACCCAAGCACTTATAGCAAGTTCAGAGCTTCCTCAGTGCTGGGGATCTTTGGTTATCTTTATGTTTTATTATTATGGTGATTTTCCCTCCATTCTCTTCTGTACTGTAAAGTAAGAGAAGGTAATACATTACTTCATAATTTTACCGTATTGTTTTCCACCAGTACATCTCTTTCCATTCTTATATGACACCTAGACTGGCTAGATATATTTACAATTCCTACAGGATGCATGAGACTCCCTTTCCATCTAATATCTGACTGAATGCACTTAAGTTTACTGCTTAAATCCACCTCCTTTATCAGTCAGAAATATCAGAACTGACTCTTGATTTTCTAAACATTCATGGGCGGCAAAAGTGATAGAATTGATTGTAATATAAAACAATCTATCTTAAAATGTGTCTTAAAGTGAGTAAACACAGGTTCTTCATCTAGTACAAGGAAGTTCCAGACCCAAAGGCTGAGCACTGCAAATTTCTTATCTCCATGTTTTTATCTTTTTTCTGCCTGTATGTCTTGGTTACCACTATTTCTGCTAGGGTTGTTAAGGACTAGTTTCAAGAGAAAATGAATGGAGACATCTGTAGACTTGATGGTTCACTGAGTTCTTTGAAGACTTTGCGTTTATGGACATCTCTCTAGTTTCTATTTAGATCTTTTCTGCCTGGCACTGACGTAACTCCCGACATTGTATTCTTCCCGTCTTTTATTCAGGTGTCTTTTAAGTAAAGTTACCCTCTGGTTTCCTTTATCATCTGTTGCTGATTTCCACATCTCTGTGCACCTACAAAGAGTTTTGAACTGATTACATGTAAAATATAATTAAGCTGAATATTATTGTAAGTAATTTCAGCTGAGACTGATTATGTTTGCACAAGAGAAGGAAGAAAGTGATTTCAACAACAGGCACATATTTCATCAGAAGAAAAGCTGCCTTTTATGTTGTTTGACAAACTCACATGTTGGCATTTCAACACTTTTCTATGTTCTTAATAGGCTATTGAATAGAAATAATTTTTATTATAGCATGCACTGCTCTTGATAATAAACTTTTAAACACTATTTATTGTGTTACCCATACAAAACCAGTACCTTTTGGATAACAGCAGTAGTTTCTCTCACAACAAATAATGATTTTAATAAAAGACTATGGGAAATATTGATACTCCAAGAAAGCCTAACAGTACCCACTGATTGATGTTTTTCCTACCCAGATCAGTTTGTTATACACAGCTGCCTAATTCTGTCCTTTCTTTGAAAAGGTCTAACTATTTCCTCCCAGCAGTTGTAAAGTAATTATTATATGACCAGCAAATAGTCAACAAAAATAGAATAAAAAAAGGCAAACTGGACACCACCAAACCCTTTGATTCTCCCACATTCTAATAACGAAGTAATTTTTCCCTGACTAAAAAACTCTGTAGAGACCATTTAATCTCTCTGTCAGTTGGACTTTGGAAGCCTCATATGACAAACCTAGCTCCCCAAATTTTCATACAGGATTGATAATCCTAACTTGAGTGATATGAAAGATAACAGAACTCTCTTAAACCAGCAGGTTCAGAAAACTATTTTTATTTAACACACATAGACAGTAAAGTCATTAATTAAACTTCTCTCACAATTTCTTCAACTCCTTTTAGGTAGTGTTGACTTCACAGCAGTGACTCTCTCATCTTTGAGTAACCAGGTTAACCTTTCTTCCATTTTTCAGGACTTTTTTTATGTCTCATACCATCTGATACATCTCAGTTATACACCCTATTAACTTGATATTTGTAGGTAAGTGAATAACTTTTGCAGAGATGTCTGTCTATCCTAAGCAGTAACCAGATTTTATTCATATCTTTTCACTCTTCTCTCAAAGACCTGTGTAACACTTGTTAGGATTCTATCTAAATTCCATAAGACTGTGAAGGAGGCAAAAGCTACTATGGTCCTCTAATCAGACCTGATACATTATTTGGACCAATCATTTTCACCGTGACTTCAGGAAAATGGTAATTTGTAATTTGCAATTTTGTAGATGATTTAAGCTATAATTTAAACAGTTATGGTGACTTTTTGTTGGTAAAACCCACAAAACATGCTTTTGGGTATTGTAAACCCAAAGCATAATAATTAATCATTATTAATCATTACTATGAATTGCACATGGGATTTATAACCATTGAACTAAGTTATGCATACAGAACATAAACTGACTGAAAGAAGCTTGGTCAATGAATCCAGGCAACTATTGCTGTGCTCCTTCAACGTTTTTATGCGAACAGGAAAATACCATATGTCACCTGAAAAAGCAAACATATGAGTTATTTCCATTGACATGAAAACAGAAGTTTTCCTTTCCTAATTGTAGTCTTCCTAGAAACTGTTCCACCATATATGAAGAACTCAGTTTGACTGGAAATGAAATAAGTTGGTGAACCTTTTTCTTACTAGTATATTATTTAGCTCCAGGTTAAGTACCTACATGTAAACTAAAATCTCTGCTGCCATGCTAGTTAACCAAGACTTAATGAATAAAGTCAAAACAGCTTAGGCAGCCATTCATCTTATCCTAAAACAAACACCTACAGTACGGTCAACAGAAAAAGTCTATTAGGCTGCACTGATGACATTGACTAGCTCTTCATTAACCATAGTGGCAGGTCTGTCACCTCACTCTCATGTAGACACTGACCTGTGGGCACCTAATCTCAGATGTCTGCACACAATTCACCTTGTCTGAGTGTAGTCCTTCTAGTTTCAGTGTAGTCCTTGTGACTGCAGTGAAAAACATTAACAAACTGTAATGCTGTTAAGAATCTTCTTGTTATGAAGCCTAAGAAACAAGAAGAATCACTGAAAGTGTACAATAATCAATACAGGTAATAATGAAAATTTATAAGAAAGTATTCGGTGTTGTGAATCTCCATCAGAGATATATCTGTCCTTGAACACAAGATAAGTCACCATAGTCATGGAGAAACATGTCTTTAAGACAATATCTTTCTATCATTGTTATCTTAGCAGATAAAGAAAATATACAGGAAGCATAGGTACTTCCTACAGTATAGATACCCTTTTATTACCCATTCCCAAGTTTCTGTTCTGCAGTATGTGCAAAGACACAGTACCTAAAAGTGAGTCTCATAATGCAGTATCAGTAATATTAGAGAGTTTAGAAATCCACATAAGTTTTATGTGGATTTAAGCTGTGATACATTATTTTACTTTTAAAAGTAATAAATTTAGGGGAGCTATAAAGTAAACCCAAGGCAAGCGCATTTAAATTCCAAGCAAATATATTGTTTATGCTTCAAATTTGTAAGTCAATTTTCCAAAACAGAATTTTACTCAAATATTTTACATATGGAATGTATGAATTTTTAGTACTCACGTGAAGTGGATAAATATCTTTGTGAATATATAGCTAATGACTCCACAATAAAGTATCAAACATTTAAAACAGCTGAGTAAAAGCTGTGTACCCCAGGCTTCCTAAACTGTTCTTAAAGAAAAAGTCATGTTTGGGTTTAGTAATACCGAAACAAGTACGTCAGCATATCTGCGTGTTTCACGTTTTAATAACTTTAGATATTGTTTAAATATACTTTATTCTTTGAGCCTTTCCCAAGATTTAGCCAGAAACATCACCACACACAGCAAAAATGGAAACAAGGCACTATTATCAACTCAGCCATCACAGTGTGTCTGTTATTTTTATATTGGCAAACCGTCAATACTTGCCACATCGTGAGCACAACTCCCCATTGAATCATGGTGTTGGATCTGAGGGGAGAGGAAGAAAAGCAACACAACACAAACCAATTTATTTCCCAGATCAGTTTTGAAAACATAGTTATGAATTACCAATAAGATAGTCTGTTCATATTTTTTATATTTAGAGGACATTTTGCAAGAAACAATGGCTGAGCCTTGTCAGTTAAAGCACTGGCTGACCTATGATTTCAAACTAAAAAAACAGACTGACCCAAAACACTCCCTGTTACTTAGAAAATATCAGTTAAATGTGTAGGACCCTTTTTACCTGTCACATATTTCACCTCCCCACTTTTTAAGATGTTCTTAGTAGTCTCTTCGGGAGAGATCTTGATATCTGTGGTGTAACCTCTGAGTTAGTCATTTGGTTCAGTTGTCCCTATGTAGGCAAGTAGTGACAGACATTTGTCTGTGGGCAAATGAATTATGTCAATGAAAACAGACATTTGTAGGATGAAATTAATCTAAAGAAGATCCTTAAGACATGTAAAACAGGCTGTTCTGAAACACCTGGTGTTTTTTGGTCAGCATCTGAAGTTAGATGAGGAAAACCTCATCTGAATTCCTAAACGGAAAAGTTTTTGATGATTTCCATCAACTACATCACACAGGATCACAGAATCATTAAGGTTGGAAAAGACCTTTAAGATCATCAAGTCCAACATGAAAGGTTATGCAAACCTCTGCTGGCAATCTTGAACTAATGGAGAAGGCAAAGAAGGGGTAAAGACACTAAGTAGTCTAAGATGAACAGAGAAGACAGTTGTTAACCTGGTCCAGTGGCACTAAAATAAGATAAATATGTGGACAGGAACTTAGAAATAGTGTCCTATCCAGTGTATCTAAACACCCCATGTAGAAGAAAATCTAGACCTCAGATATTCACTGCTTCCTGTTATTCAGTGGGAGGGGAAGTGTTAATTTTTTTTGGGGGTGGAGTATGTTTCTGTTTCTGTTGTACTTTTATACTCCCAGAAGTTACAGGTGAAATAGTTAAATTTCCTGCAGGTTATATTGTCCTTATACATTAATTAGAACTAGTAACTACTGGATAATATTTTCTGACAGTTTTGTTTTCTTACAAATTCCAGTTTAAATTAGCAGGTAAAGAATTTTAAGAATTTAAACAATCATCCAGAAATTGGGCCTCAGTCTGAGAAATAACTTTCTAAATGATGTGATGTATCAGAATGGATATGAACTTTTATTGTTTTGGAAGATTATACATTATTCTGTTGCTAGTTAAAAAGCGAAATAAATTGAAGCAAAAAAAAAAATAAACAGAACAAAATCCCACAGCCTTATATACACATGTAATGTGATGTACTACTCAGACACTGAAAAGAATAATCAGCTGTTCTCTGCAGTGGTAAGAAAAGCCTTGACAGCTGTGAACCAATTATGGCCCCTGAAACCTTCACCAAGCTCTAATCAAGAAAAGTGTTTGTTATTGTCTTCCAGTCATTGCAAAGTAAACAAGATGACTGAATGCCTTGGAGTCAAGGAGGAAATTTCTTAATCATAAAACGTCAGAATCGTCTTTGTGCATGTTTATATTCCTCTCAGAAGATGGAGGATTTTCTGAAATAATAAATTCAGTACATTCCCAAAAGAGATCCCCTTAAGAAATAGTTCTGACATAAAGTTTTCAGCTCCCTATCTTTCTGTTACTGAACCTTTAATTCTTTTCTCCATGGAAAACTTTCATCACGCCCCACTTTACCCATCTGAGCTTACCCCACCCTTCCAAATTCCTAAGTGAAACCATACCCAGAGCCAGAAATATTTGTAACACTTGTCCAGAATACCTAAAATTATGCAGGAAAAGGTTCTCCTTGATCAAACCTGACTAGTTTACTGCTGCAAATGTTTGCAGTGAGCTTCATTTAAAACTTGGATTAACCAGCTGCTGCTTTTGGCTCCAAAGATCTTATCCAAGGAGGGTGAGGTCAGGGAGTTTGTGTGAGCATGGGAAGTGACAAAGTGACATGGAAGCTTTGAATTCAGTGTACTTGAAGAAAGAAAGAGCCTTAAATCATGGTGCAGGGATTATTTTCTGTTGGTAAAACATAAAAACATAACTAGAAGAAACTTAGTGACTAAACCACAGTACTGAGACCAGCTCCCTGACTGCAAGCTCATGTAAGATTTAGTTGACAAGAAGCTTTTAATTTTTTTTCTCTCTGTGGACATGGCATCTGTATTTGATACTTATACAATCCAAGTTTATCACTTCAGGGAAGTAAACAAAGTGTATCTTAATCTGTAGGATTAAAAAATTTTTGGTACAATTAAGCAAAGCAGAGCTGGAATGAGAAAAGATAAACAAATTTAACTTGTAATAAACTAAAATGAACCATCAAAGATATCCAGCTGTTAGTGGGTAAATTAGGTAATTTTTTTAAAAGAAGCTTGCACCCTTTCTTGATTTAAGCTGAAAGTAGAAGCTTTTGAGATTAGACTATCTTTCTTAAAAACATTTCACAAGGATGTGTTCACCTCTCTGTCTAGCTCCCCTTTCTAAGTTTCAGGATCAGCCAAATTCAAAAATTAAAAAGCAAAATCTAGGCAGAACAGTTCAGTGTGGTCTGATTTTGACATGGAACCGCAAATTGTCCCCAGATTCATTCCAGTCTGGACCTGGCTTTCATTCAAAGATTAGAAAAACCCCAGTAATCCTCTTGATGAATCTGGGCTCTGGGCAGAATATTCAGTAATAAAACTCTAGGCCAAATTATGGTGGTTTCCAAATTTGTAACAAAAGACCTACAAATGCTAGAGGTCAAATACCTCCAATACCTTATAGTATTTCCTATTCGTTCTTGGAAATGGATTATCTTACTTGCTGTTTGTATTGGGTAGGTATTGCAACCTTTCAAAATTTAAACAGAAAAATCATGAATTGGTGTGTGTTTATCAGGTTGAAGCTCTCCTGGACTGCTTTGCTATTATAAAAGCCTGGCACGTACATGGGACAACTGTGTAAAAACTTATACTCTTCTGCACAACTATGAGGAAGTTGGTCTGACACTAAATGCTACTAGGGACATGGACCTAAGCTGGGAATGCCAGAACTAGAGCCAAGATACTCCAGAGGACATAAGAGTTTATTAAAATTATTTTTGTGGCATGCCCTGATGCACTGGTCCCCCACTCACAGAGACTAGGGATCTGTCAGGACGCTCCATAGTAGTGAACCATCCAGTGCCTGATTTTCATTAACAAGAAAACATGGAGGAGGAGCAATGAAGGAAATACTAAAGAGAGTGAAATAATGCCAAATGTCAAGATCTCCCATTGGGAATGGAAATGCCCAGAGGAAGCTTGAATTTGGGCATCAGAAGACCTCTGAAATTTGGTAAAAGTTGGGTTCAAATCTCATTCCTATTTTAAGTATCTCTATATATCCAGTTTAAAAGGTGGTATTAACTGGTGTTATTCAAATTAACAAAAAAGTGATTTGGATGTATTTAGAAAGTAGAATGCTTTTCTGGTTTCTATGTTATTGTATGAGAGACAAAACGTGTTAGAAAAGTATACAGAGTACATGTTCACCAAGGACCAATACCTGATCCCAAAGAGATCAAGGATGTGAATTGAATGAAATTTCCTGTCAGTTCAGGGAGATCATGGTATCTGTCTTGTTTTCTTGTTCCATAGCATCCATAGGAGTAATTTTTGCACCTTTCTAGAATGCATATAGCTGCATTCATATATTTCACTAAACTTTCCTAACCGTAATTCAATATAAGATAATATTTCATTTTAACTGCAGTAGAGGGAAACACAAGTGGACATGTAGGTCTAGAAAAATCTGTAGTATGGTTGCAGGTGTGCTCTTTTGATTCTGAACATAGATTATTGGAGAGGGGAAATGTTTTTTTGAACCTGTGTTTGTGTGTTTCTTGGTCTTAGTGAAATGATTATTGATGCCTTTGTAAGTGTATGATGAATAAGAACTTCCATCCTTTGTACCCCTTTACTACCTTGAATCTAATATGAAATATATCACTTTTGCTCAGAGAATATTTTTGTGATAGTTTTCATGTTTACCTCTACTAGAGCTTATCAGATAGGTTCTTCTCACCAGTACTTACTTTAGCAGAATCTCTGATGATATTTCCTGATGATGTTTCCTCCAACAGCAAGGAAACCAATCAATCCATGATACTCAGAAATAAGTGATCCTTGTAGCTCTTTCAGCTTTTAATTTTCCTCTCTTAAGACCTGTTAGTAACATTTTCCTGGTTTTGAGTATGTCAGCGTGGACAAGAGACAGTTTCATTTGGTTCAGAGTAACAATTTAAAAATAAAATAGTCTGTATGTACAAAATGTATGCATATTGCAGAAAGGGAAAATAATAAGTAAATGCTAACCAATCTCAGCAATGCATGTGTGATGGAATGCTTTTTTCTAACTATTTCAGTTTTACAATGCCTTTGAAGTGTATCTCCAAAGTGTTGATATCAAGAGGCACTGATGAATTGTTTGAGGAATTTCTGCTGTTGTGCAATTTAAAACATACCTTATTCAAAACAAATAAAAAAGGACAAACCTTCATATTTCAATAGTAAATATGAGTCTTTTCAAGTATATTTTGTCTGGATCTGCTGCTTTTGGTTAAAATAACAATGCCAACTATTTTTATTTGTGCTTCATATATTTTTTTCCCTAAAATTCAGTTACAAGTTGGAAAATGTGTCTCTTTTCTGATGTATTTTTCAGCATTACTGTTTTTTCTCCCTAACATAGATAAAAGTTGTCATGATGACGTTTTCTTGTAACAGTTATAAGAATTGCAATTTTTCTAACATTTTAGCAAACCAGTGTTATTTGTTCAAACTCATCTGGTGATTATTATAATTTTTTTTTATTTGCTCTCATGATAGAAAACACACTCTGCTCAGAGTTAGGTGTCTGTTGTACTACACTTTATAAAATACAAAAGAAAAAGTAGAGCCTTCCCAATAGACTGATGAAACAATCATCAAAGTATTTCTGAAGGCCAAAGTTAACTGCTTTGTTAAATGGTTTTACATACAGGATAGATGGTTTCATTTTTGTGATTTTCTCTCTTGCTTAAAAACAGTGGAGGGAAAAGCTCATACAGAAACCAAATTATTAATTTATTATTTGTAGTATCCTGTGTGATTGTCCTTGTGCAAGACATATTGACATATTCTTGTTGATTTAAGAATTTTGCATTTCACTTTTATTCTTTGTGCTAAACATGCATTTTAAATGAACCTCCTATGAACTGGTGAGGCACACATAAGTACAGATTTAGCTTAGAAAACTGTATTAAACAGACACAACATCCTAGAATGTTTTCAATATACTGCTAAGTACAGGAAGGTTAACAGTTATTTGCTCTTCTCCATAGATCTCTATTAGTTACTCTCTATAACAAGGTCTTCCTGTTGAACTGTTTATTAGCCACTCTGTTTCAGAAGTCAGAAATTATTGTGCAAAATTAATTTATATTTCTGAAATCTCTAAAACACTTTCTCTTTATTTTCTTTTGTTTCATATTTTTACCACATGCAATAAGTAAAAATCAGAATTTCTGTTAATGTGCTTTTCATAATTTTTTTAAATTGTCCTAGAAGCACACATGACTTGTTTGATCTGTATTTCAGGACAAAACTAAAGAAAACAGTAATAAATCTGTAAGGAGTCTGATTTCATATCTTAAAAGAGAAAGATAAAGGTTGTTTGCCACATTTTTAGGTATCATTTTGTCCAGATCAGGTAACATAAAACTCTAAAAAGAAAAAGTTGTAGGTGTTTCGTTTTGTTTGGTTTGGTTTTGTACTGCTTTTAAATAATTATGAATTCTTAATGTTACATTCAATAGCTAGATTCTCATTCTCCCTATTCAACATATTCAGCGCTTAATCCCTCCAAAACCCACAACTAAATCAGGATTTATAGGTGGAAGGAGCCTTGTATTCCAGCAAGTTAGGTTGTGATTTGGGTGGTACAATGGACACTCAGGAAGGAGCAAACAATTCTCTTCTGTTTAGTTCTCTCCAGAACCGAGAAGAAGAGTTTGTAGAGGGATGGAGGAAAGAGAAGATACTGACTAGCTGGTAAGTATGGTAGGGTGAGTTTATGTAATATAAATTAGTGGCATCAAACTGCAGCAAATGATTTGCCCTATTTTCTAAGTCAAGAGCAAGGAGGAAGCGAATTTTCCTAATATCAAGAATACTGAGATGTGAATTTATATGTCGTTGCCTCCTGGCAGCGATTTCTGCCAATAGTAAATTTGTGCTCTGAGTATTAGTATTACTCTGATTGAGTACTCAAATAATAGAAGAATGTGATAGATGTTATTGTGAATTAAGTGCAGTTGATCCTTCTGTCCTTTTGGAGTTCCACTTTGTTCTTTTTATGAGTTTAGGAAGGTTATAAATTTCAGAGTAAAACAAATAAATCAGAACCTGCTGTGACTAGAAGTATTGTCCTGGAAAGGAGTGTCCAGTAAATTCATAACTTCATATTATCTTCTTTCCATGGAGATCCCTTCAGTAGCATAAAATTCATTCCACTAATTTGAGTTACCTAAAGGAATCTAGTCTAAACTAGTCATCTAGGTGCTCTTTCCCCAGTCAAGGTATAGACATTATCAGAAAGTGTTTTATCTTGACCGTGTATAGATAGAAAAATTTCCCTGTTGGATATGTCATTGACTGGCTCTGAAATGGAAACAATTTGAAACTGGTGACCAAAATAATGATCAAGTAAAACTGAACTTTCTATTTCTAATATTAATGGTGGTGGTAGTAGTAGTAGTGGTAACAGCAACAATAGACTTAATATAGAAACAATAATGACAATAGCAGTCATAATAATAACAGTAATAAGGGCTAAAAGTAATAGTAGTAGTAGACAATAATAGCACTACTAGTCAGTAATATTATACTAAAATTATACTAATAATAGCAGTAGTTTTGACTGCATAATGCATAATGTTGAAGTTTCAGGGTTTTAGCATAATTCTTAAGGATAAACACCACCAAATCTCATTTCACAAGCAGCTATAGTAACAACCAAACAGAATATTACTTTCCCAGTCACTAGAAGGGGTTATTCTTATTAGAGGAACACAAAATTTTCCTTAAGAGAAGGGTGGTCTGTTTCAATACTTATAGTTTTGTCAGTAGCTTAACATTAAAGCAAAAAAACCCCACAAAAACCTTCAAAAATACTGTAAGTATCTTGCTTAGATTCAATACCTTTTTTCCCAATTGAAACACAGATTGTTAATTAAAGCTTCATTTATTAAAGTAAAACAACTTCCAGAATGAAAAGATGTGTTGCAGTAATGAAAACATAAATGGTGAGAGGTGCAGACTAACATGTGTTTAGCATTTTGAACAACTTTCCCTCTTTTAAACTAAGCTTTCCAGCTCTTCAGTAGCACCTGCCTTCCCATCCATGCCTGGTACACGTACACGTTAAGTATCATAGTGTTTCTATCTACTGAGACACTGAAAGTTCATACTTGGGCACTGCCATACATGCCAGCCTTGAAAGAAAACGGGAAGAGAGCTGGCAGTGTGTTACAGATCTCAGGCTGCATGGTGAGGAATAGTTGGACTTTGGCTGTTCCCCCAAAAAATCAAAACCAAAAACCTGAAATATAGTATAGAAAAGTCAGGAATGTGGTTCTGCAGTTGGGCTTGAGTTTCACATAAACACACACTCTTCCAGTGAGAGATTTTATTAAAAATCAAAGGACTTTTCACTTGAGAAGATGTTTAAAGACTGAAGACTGTTCATTGAAAACTCGTCAGTTTTACAGTGAAAGAAGAAGCACAAGACGTGACACCTTGTATATGTTCTGTGTTGGAGTACCTTCTGAATATCTTTTTATTTTCCATACCAAAATGGTACTTATGATCCTTATGGAACTCAGCTAGCTAAAGCTCAAGCTATGTGAAAATACATGAATGTGGGAGCTAATGAGGATACAGATATGGTCCACTTAGTGAATTGTTTTCCTGTTCTTTTCATCCACTTGTCTAGCTCTATAGTAGCCAGTAGTCATATTATTAGAGCTAATTGCAAAACAGAATTATTAGCTTATGATAAATCCCTTTTTAAAATGCGGTTTCATTTGAATCTGGATGAAAAACACAGATCTCTGTTTTTTTTTTAATAGGATATTAAATATATTCTGTGTATTTTAATGCACGTTTTAATTGTAGCACCTTTTGACATTAGTTTTTGCCTACCATTTAGATCCTGTAGACTGAGAAAAAGAGGAGAAAGCAAAGATGTTTATAAGTTTTGAATGGTATATATCAAGATAAGAAAGGGTAATTTTTTTTTGATGGGTGCTTCATAGATAAAACTGAAGATTCTGCAGAAAGTAAAAATAATATATTAGAAGGGGTTAGCAGAACCTGCAAAGATCTCTCAGCATCAGAAAATCAATATTCTTCAGGGACAAATATAATATGTCTGTCGCATTAACACTCACATCTAGAGCACATTTTCAAAAGACCTGTATTTCAACATACCTTGAAATGTTATCTGAAGTTGTCACAGGTACATGAATAGTTCACTTCATTAACAGCTAATATAATTTTGGACACATGGCATTTCATTATCTAACACATGGTATATCAAACATGACTTATTCCTGAGTCAATAGCTAAGCTTCACTAATAATGTACAAAACTAAGCTAAAAACAAAAGTGAAATGGGCTTACAAGATGTATTTCTTTGTGAGGTTTTGGACTAAGCTTGCAATCCAGAGAATAGTGTTAAAAAAGCAAAACTGTATTTGAGATGTACCTTACTTATTCAAATAGGATTCATGGCATGATGTCCTTTAACAAATACATGGATTCCAGTTGGTTCTTTATTTCTGTGTTCCTAAATCACTATTCTCTTTTAGCCATTAAAAATATATTAAGTCGCATAAAAGCATGCATGTTAACATGAGTGACCTGACTAGGTTTGTTGATTTATATTTTACCTTGCTAACAGTCTGGCTGTATCTGTCACAGGAAATAAAATTATCTTTCCTATTTTGTTCCCATGGAATTTTGCTTGATGTAGCAAACATTCACAGCCTAGTATTTCAGGTGTAGATGATTGGGATGAAAAATAAAACAAAAATGACAACAGGCTTTGTGTTAAAAAAGTACACATATTACATGACAGTAGCTAGGGCTGAAAACATAAGAAGTAACCTCTGAACATAATTCCACACACACTCACATATAAATTCCCACACAATCACAGACAAGCCATAAATAAAAATGTTTCAAATTACCAAGAAATAAAAGAACCATTCATGGAACACTTGATTGTCCCACAGTGTGTTAGATGGTATGGAGTAATAATTGTTTCACATCACAAAGCAATCGTGTTTCAAGTCAAATGAAATAAAAAAACCATGTTTGGAGGGGGAGGAAGGTTGTCAAAATTTGAATGTACCTATTGAGTGTCAGTAATTGCCACTTAGTGTTTGATTTAATGAAAGCCACTGAATAAAGACAACTATTTCCTTTGTCACGGCTCGTGTTCCCATTTGTACTGTACCCTTCTCTGTCTTCCAAAGTCAAAGCCACAGTCCTCCATTTTGATGTGAGTACTACTTCCTTACCTTCTCCTGCATTCATCCTCATTTGCATGTATTTCCCACACACTAAAAGGCTGTGCTAAAAATCACTCTTTCCTGTTATCAGCTCTGAAGCTAACAAGCTTGCTTTGACTCAGCCTTAGACAGACTGAGAAGACACAACTACAAATGCAACTCAAAACGACATGCCTGCCTGTGTGTTCTAGCAGAAATATTTGGCCTTCACCACAGACATTTTTGTCATCCAAGCTCCTTGCAGACAGACCATTTGTTTGTCATAGAAGAGATTGTTTACAACTACTTTTTTTTCCTTTTCTCAATAGCTAAAAGAAATTCTGACAAATCTACCAAACTGTCTGTGTCAATATAGGGACGGGAGGGTGGTGTTTTCATCTCACTCAACTCTTCAAACAGCATTGTTAAGAAATCAAGAGGATAAAACATGGCAAGAAAACTATTTTTTCAGATGTTTATTTACTTTACTGTTAACTGTTACTGGGTCTCTCTTGGTTAAGGTTTCTTGAGGGACAAATGGAATCCTTTATTGCTTAAAGGAATAATTTTTTAGAATGTAGAATCCCTTTAACTCAGGTAGTTTCTATCTTGAACATTAAAATAAATTTCAAAACAAACATTCCTTAAAAACTTTAGATTTGGAAATGGGATTGGAAACAAATTTGCTGAAACACCATGAGAAAGACCTTTTAATCTTTCTCTTCTCAGGAATTAAATTGAAAAATAGTAAGATACTTAACTACAGTTCCTGTACTGTTGAAAATTCCTCAACTGAATTTAAGATTTAAATTAGGGTTAATTCCAAAGGTGATGTACAATGAGGACATATAGAGGACACAAAGTTCACTATCGTTTTTATTCTTGTTAAGTAACTGAACAAAAATAAGGAATGAGTTTTGTAAAAGGTGGTAAAATGGGCAAGGAGGTAAAATTTAGCAAATGGTGTGTATATACCTATTATTAGGTGTTCAGGATGATGAGGACATGGCAATATTCTTACTTCACCAGCACATCCAGATCTATGGATATGACTTTCAGAGTACTTAAATGCTACCTACATTTTCTCCTAGGTTCCAGAATGTGACTGAATCCTTTCCTTAGAAACAAGTGATTTGGCTCCCCATGATATATAAAACTTGCCCGTAAGGGGAAAGTTGACTGGCATAACAGTTTCATTATAAAGGCCTTGTAATGAGCAGAACAATTATTCTGGAAAAAAATTATTTCTCTTTTAAAATAAAGTGTCCACAGGAGACCTATTCTAGTCAATTTACAGAGACAAGTCTCTGGGCTCCTAACTGAATAATTACTTCTGAAAATGTAGTAGTGCTCCAAAGTCAGATGGGTGCTTTTATGAGGGCAAAACCCAAACCAAAACAAAGTAGAACATGCAACAAACCTATTTTGAATAAATAGAAACATGACACAGCAAAAGACTTGCACCAAAGTTTTGGACATCTATAACATTTATAAGGCACAAATTATTTTAATCTATAAAATGAATCTTGAATTTTCACAGGTGAAATGTCTTTACTGTACAGGTGTGACGAAACTTGTCGATCTTCATTTCTATCTCCCAAATTCAATTTTGAAAAAAAGCACAAAATTTTTCAGTGAAACTGGAGTGGATTTTTACAATTGTTTCTGAGAGCTTTTGAATCTCTCTAGTCTGCTGCTTCTTTCTCTGTCTGGCTTCCATTTGTCTGAAAAACAATATTTGGTCTAGCCTGGTCCTGCCAGTCTGTTTATTGAAAATTAGAAGAGCAAGCTATAGGCTTGGGAGAAACTTAACAGAACAGATAGGTATTTCTAGACTTTTTTTAACCACTTGGTTGCTTCTGAGCCCTCTGTGTAGATTCAGGTAGGGTGCTCTGGCTGGGCTGCTGAGCAAACACCATCTGTGTTAGAAAGCATAGAAAGCATGCCAAAAACTTCTATGTAGAATGTGTTTGCTGGCAAGTATTTCCAGTACTGCATATCCTGGTAAACTACATCTGCTGCAAAGCTGCTTTTCTTTTTTTTTTTCCTTTTTTTTTTTTTTCCCTCTCCAGGGGAAGTGAGGAATGTCCAAGCAAAATGAGATTGTTTTGCTGAAAAATCGTAGGCATCCAAAAATAGGAAGTTCCAACTTTCCCTCCCAATTCTTTGGACGTGTTGAAGCAGTACGTCTTTCCAGTCTTCCAGGACATCCGATAGCAAGAATGTGCTATGTGCAACTCAGTAATTCATATCCACAATCCATAAAACAGCCATGAAATGCAGTGGGGGTCCCAGTGCACCTTTCATTGTTTGTTTGTTTGTTTTACAGAGGTAATTAAGAAACACATTTCTCTCTATGTGCCTGTGTGATATGACAACCTAAATGAGTGGCTGGAATGTTAATGAAGGTGAGTGGGAGGGAAATCCAAGTGAGCAATTAAAAAGAACAGTTCATTTCACTAGTAGGCTGCTAGAAACCAAAGCAAATAGACATGGAGGGAAGAGGAGGAAGGAGGTGTACAATGAAAGCTTAAAAAATATAGAGAACAATAAGAAGAGATGAATGCTGGGTTTTAATAGAGGTTGTAGACTTAATATTAAGCCTTCTAAATGTCAATGTTCATTAGCATCTGAAAAGGACTACCAGAAGAAGAAGAGAGTAGAATAGATCAAGATTCTTATTAAAGTAAGTGGAACAGGGGAATACCCATTTTCTTATCTGTGAAATATAAGAGTTTCCTAGGGTAGGCAAGTAAGAAAAGCTCTGACAGATTGGGCAGAATCCTTGATTTGAAGATCACAGCTGCAATCCAACTGAAATATTCTACATTCATATCTCTTTCTTTCTCCCAGTAAGAGATATTTGAACTTTACAGTGGTAAAATAGGCATTTTATTAAATTCATAAAAGCAGACAGATTAGAACAGTGTGTGTGTGTTTAGAGCATAAAACCCTTCAGAAAAGAAACTTCATTTTTTTTTCTATTGCCTATTGTGACATTATTAACTTTACATATACTTTGTGAAAAATATCATACAAATATCTAAATCTTTCATTTTTATTATGGTTTGTGGACAGACTTGACAGTGCCCCATAGCATTACAATGTCTATTTCTGTAGCAGTGATATGGAGGGAAGATTGTAGAAACGTAAACTAAGTTGTTTAAAACTTTATTATCTTTATGTGCCACTCAACACTGCACAACAGGTGAAAGATACTTGTCTACAAACACTTAATGTTAAAAAGAAAATGAGGATAAAAACAAACAAAAAAAACCCCATGACATTTCTGGATGTAACATTTCCTTACAAATCCTAAACCTCTTTTTCCTCATTATAAGAAGTGTTGTAAAAGTGATGAAAATGGTTTTATTTATGCCTTACCTAAGCATTTATGAAAGTTTCCTTGCAAATGAACATTCTCAAAAGCATAATTCTGATGTATAATTAGAAAACATATACATTTATATGTATATATATTATATATATAACACATATATATAAATAATATATATAATATACATATATATATAATATATATATTATTTATATATATGTGTTTAATTTTACTTGATGTTCAGTTCTACAAAGACTCTTTCCACTCATCTCTAACCATGAAGTTTGGATTAAATTCAAAAGAATGAATGAGATAAAACATGTGAACTTCCTCGTAAATAAACATATTAATAAAATGAACATTGTTATTTCACACACAAAGTGCTACTGAAGGCAACATTTTAATTTTCTGGTTTTAAAGAAAGAAGAATGTTATGGCATTTTGGATACAGTAAATTTATCTAAAAAGTACCTTTCAGTACAGAGGCTACTAGCACACAAGAAATGTCAGAGTAAATATAACTAGGAGTTTGCTTATACTAAGATAAATCTCATTTTCTATAATCACATCTGTTTTGTCACTTTTTGCTTTGCCTTTAGCTTTAGACATTTTGTGCTACACAATTTAGACACACACAGGTCAATGGGGCTGGACGGGATCCACCCAAGGGTACTGAGGGAGCTGGCGGAAGTGCTCACCAAGCCACTCTCCATCATTTATCAGCAGCCCTGGATAATCGGGGATGTCCCAGTTGACTGGAAGTTAGCAAATGTGACACCCATCTACAAGAAGGGCTGGAAGCAGAGTGCCGGGAACTACAGGCCTGTCAGCCTGATCTTGGTACAGGGGAAGATTACGGAGTGGTTCATCTCGAGGGTGCTCACAGGGCATGTGCAGGACAAGCAAGGGATCAAGCCCAGCCAGCATGGGTTCACAAAAGGCAGGTCCTGCTTGACCAACCTGATGCCCTTCTAGGACAATGTAACCTGCTTAGTGGATAAGGGAAAGGCTGTGAATGTTGTCTACCTGGAGAAACTGGCTGCTCATGGCTTGAACTGGTGTACTCTTTGCTGGGTAAAGAACTGGCTGGATGGCCAGGCCCAAAGAGTTGTGATGAATGGGGTTAAATCCAGTTGGCAGCTGGTCACAAAGGGTGTTCCCCAGGGCTCAGTATTGGGGTCAGTTTTCTTTAATATCTTTATCAATGATCTGGACAAGATCAATACTAATTGATTAATATTAAGCCTTCTAAATGTCAATGTTCATTAGCATCTGAAAAGGACTACCAGAAGAAGAAGGTAGGGGGATTGAATGTAGCCTCAGTAAGTTTGCAGATGACATTAAGTTGGGTGGGAGTGTTGATTTGTTTGAGGGTAGGAAGGGTCTACGGCGGGATCTCCATAGGCTGGATCAATGGGTCAAGGCCAATAGTCTGACAATCAACAGACGTGCCAGGTCCTGCACTTGGATCACAAAAAGTCCATGCAAGGCTTGGGGAAGAGTGGCTGGAAAGCTGACCAGTGGAAAAGGACCTGGGGCTAGTGGTCAATACCTGCCTGAACATGAGCCAGCAGTGTACTCAGGTGACCAAGAAGGCCAACAGCATCCTGGCTTGTATCAGAAACAGTGTGGCCAGACGCAGTAGGGAAGCGATTGTGCCCCTGTACTTGGCACTGGTGAGGCTGCACCTTAAGTAGTGTGTTCAGTGTTGGGCCCCTCACTGCAAGAAGGACATTGAGGTGCTGGAGCGTGTCCAAAGAAGAGCAACAAAGCTAGTAAAGGGTCTAGAGCACAAGTCTTATAAATAGTGGTTGAGGAAACTGGGGTTGTTTAGCCTGGAGAAAAGGAGGCTGAAGGGAGACCTTATTGCTTTCTACAACTATGTGAAAGGACGTTGTAGCGAGGTGGGTGTTGGTCTCTTCTCCCAAGTAACAAGCCATAGGACAACAGGAAACAGCCTCAAGTTGTGCCAGGAGAGGTTTCAATTGGATATTAGGAAAAATTTCTTCACTGAAAGGGTTGTCCGGCATTGGAACAGGCTGCCCAAGGAAGTGGTTGAGTCACCATCCCTGAAGGTATTTAAGAGAGGTGTAGATGTGGTGCTTAGGGACATGGTTTAGTGGTGGCTTGGCAGTGTTAGGTTTATGGTTGAGCTCGATGATCTTAAAGGTCTTTTCCAACCTAAACAATTCTATGATTCTATATTTTTTTATAGCATCTCAACAGTCACTATTAGCAGTACTAGTTCTTAAAAAAAAAAAACCCAAAAACCCCAAAACCAAGCTTAGCTCTAAAGTGCAAATGATTGCCCTTTTAGAAAGTGAAAATAAAATGCAGCCGTGCTATATGGCTGTACCAGCTATAACTACTTGTTTGTTGGTGCTCTGAGGTACTCAAAGAAGTGTGAATGGAGCATTGTGGAACACTGAAGCCATTTGCGGAGGGGAAATAGCATTTGCTGTGACAATGCTATTGTCTGGAGCAGGTAACACTCACTTAAAATATTATCCAGAGGAGATGTATAATCCAGCTTCTTCTCCAGCTGCTGATTTGATGTGTTCCAGCAGTTGACCAATGTTTGCAACTTTTTCAAGGCCAAAATAACAATGACTCAAAATACTGTTTTTTATATAAACAAAAGGAAACACTTTGTGTCTGACCAACCCAAGCTATAAAATGCAACCTGCACTCCTCTGTACTCCCTCTGCACTGGCAGCAACGGGAACCAATGAGATTTTTGTGCTGAAGGTTTTTCTTGGAATGATCACACAACCATTTCTACTCTGGGCACCCAGAATCGAGAACCAACGTAGATTTATAAAGGTTTATGTTTTAGCAGTGTTTTCTCTAAATAAAACAATTTTTTTCATTCTTCCTCCAGGTACCCATTTTATCTCATTATTGGGAGGATATCTGGCTTATTCAGGTCCAGGTTATAAGGTTTATTTCCAATTTTCCTACTTTCATATTGGAGTATTTCATAGTTTCTTTTTGTGCTGATAACTTTTAGGCAAGGACTTTTTCTTAGTTTCCAGAGAAACTGTTTGGACTGCCTAAAACACCGTACCCCTTACCTGCTGCTGTTCAGTCATCTTTCTGAGCCAAAGATCTAACAAAGTCCCACTTTAGGGTACAGTCAGTGCCCCTGACATTAGTCCAGACACAAAAATCTTTCCAGCTATTTCATGCCCATAGCCCTTTGAGATGAAATTCCTTCCACACACCAGGCACCTCACTAATAATAACAATGACCTCTTAAAAAGTCCATTTGTGTGTAGATTTCAAGTTGCTTTATATAGCACGGTTCCATTTAAACCCAGGAAAGCAGAGGCACATGTGAATGCCATGGCTCCTACGCCACAGCCAATAGTCTGTAGAGCAAACAGCCCCACCATCTTATCACCTGCAAAAATAATGGCCAAACTTGGGAAACTTGCATGACTGGCTTCACAGCACTGTTTTGTTTTAATGAAAAGCCTTGGAAAAGAAGCTTGTCAGTCCTTCCCTCATTCAGAGCAAGGGCTTAGGAGCATCAGGCAATGCTAACTTCAATGTTGTCTTTGAATATGTTGTTATTTGTTGACAGAACAAAATGTGCTCATGCCTGTAGCCACTTCATTCTACTGTTTTCTTGCAGCCTTGGCACATATTCCTTGACTCGCAGGTGCACAAATAATGAAGTAAAAATTCCAGCATCATACACCATAAAATGATTGGAGAAAATTTGTTGAGGAATTAATTGTTCAGAACAAGAATAAGATTTCCCATCACATCTCTTTTTGGGATATACTCTTTCCAAACTAAGTAACTTGCTGTAGTAAAAATAATAAATTTTGTGAAGAGCAGGTCTTGAATACAGCTTTAAAGTAAGGAATGCTTATAATGGACATCTTGGTAATTTTTCTGTGTACATGACGCAGAAAAAGGAAAGAGTAAATGTCTATGAAAATTCCTTACACAAACCAAACAAAATTTCTTCCCAGTCATAATAATGAAGCCAGCCATGCAGATTGTTGTTTTGCTAGATGTCTTTTAATTCTCTGTTCATCATTTCAAATAACATAACCTTTCAAAGATTGTCTCTTTCTTCCTGTTTAAACAAGTGCTAAACTGAGCTGAAATGGGCCCTTTAAAACTTTGGAAGTCTCAGTTACACTGGACAGTTTTTAAAAAGTAATTTTCTCTCTACTGTGTTCTTCTTGTATATCTCTAGCCCCATTTCTTTTGTGACATCTCTGTATGTTTCCTTACCAGTGATTTCATTTGTTCAGCCTAGGAACCTGGGCAACGAATGAAATGGAGCTTTACCCTTTAGCTAGCTGTATGAATATGTTCATGCTTGTGTTGTAGTGCAATTTGAAGTTATCTGTGTCATCAGTAAATTTGTCTATTATATAAGTGAAGTAGGGGAAAGACATTGTGCTGTGACAAGAATTTTCTAAGTATGAATTTGAGATCACTGCACTCATAAATAGCAAACCCATGAGTGAATTATATAGGCTGTCCCAGTAGGGCATTAACAGAGTTATAATGCCACCCCACACCACAAGCAATCTGAATGTGCCATGTATATTACAGGAAAGAAAGAGAGCTATTTTGTAAACGTGTTTTAATGAAGTTTAAAAAAAAATTATGGAAACCATGTCTTTATTCCACACCTGTGAAGCCAGGTGTTTTATTTATTATGAGAAACTGAAAGAGGTATATATTACACTAATAACATCTTAAAATGTCTGAAGTGTCTTAAAAAGCTCTTTCTGTGTATTTGGAGCCCAAACTTGTGAAATACCAGAATTATATGCAGGGACAATGTCCCCATCAGGAAAAAATATTACAACTTCCCACAGCATAAATAAATTCTTCTCAAGCTTAATGATTTATAACAATTTGAGCAATAAAATCTGAAAGTGATTCAGGATTGGTGCTGTTTTTTCTATCCTTTCAGAGACACAGTGCCCCGCAACATCCTTCTCTCTAAATTGGAGAGATATAGATTAGATGGGTGGACTGTTGGGTGGATAAGGAATTGGTTGGACGGTCACATCCAGAGGGTAATGGTCAATGGGTCAATGTCCAGATGGAGATTGGTGACAAGTGGTGTCCCTCAGGGGTATTTACTGGGACCAGTGCTCTTTAATATCAAAGACATAGGCAGTGGGATCGAGTGCACCCTCAGCAAGTTTGCAGATGACACCAAGCTGAGTGGAGCAGTTGACATGCCTGAGAGACAGGACGCCATCCAGAGGAATCTGGACAAGCTTTAGGAATGGTCCTGTGTGAACCTCATGAGGTTCAGCAAGGCCAAGTGCAGCATCCTGCACCTGGGTTGGGGCAACCCCCAGGATCAATACAGGCTGGGGGATGAAGGGATTGAGAGCAGCCCTGCCGAGCAGGATCTGAGGGTACTGATGGATGAAAAGCCGGACATGAGCCGTCAATGTGCGCTTGCAGACCAGAAGACCAACTTCACCCTGGGCTGCATCAAAAGAATTGTGGCCAGCAGGTCGAGGGAAGTGATTCTGCCCCTCTACACCACTCTGGTGAGACCTCACCTGCAGTACTGCATACAGCTCTGGAGCCCTCAGCATGGGAAAGACCTGGACCTGTTGGAGCAGGTCCAGAGGAGGGCCACAAAAATGATCAGAGGGATGGAACACCTCTCCTCTGAGGACAGGCTGAGAGAGTTGGAGTTGTTCAGCCTGGAAAAGAGAAGGCTCCAGGGAGACCTTATTGCAGCCTTTCAGTACTAAAGGTGGCCTATAAGAAAGACGGTGACAGGCATTTTAGCAGGGCCTGTAGCAACAGGACAAGGCGCAATGGTTTTAAACTAAAAGAGGGTAGATTTAAACTAGATAGAAGGAAGAAATTTTTCACAGTGAAGGTGGTGAAACACTGACACAGGTTGCCCAGAGAGGTGGTAGATGCCCCATCCCTGGAAACATTAAACATCAGGCTGGATGGGGCTCTGAGCAACCTGGTCTAGTTGAAGATGGCCCTTCTCATTGCATGAGGGTTGGACTAGATAGCTTTAAAATGTCCCTTCCAACCCAAACTATTCTATGTTTTTATGATTCTATGAATCTATGATTCTATGATACTGTGTTAAAGTGCCACACTTTCTGAACAGACTGAGAATCCTTTCTTAAGGAGCAATATTGTGCACATGTTGTAATGTGTACCAATAAATGGTGATGAAGTTTTTGTGGTGTTTCTCTATGTGATAACTTAGCATATGTGTCTTTTACCATGGTTAATTAATCAATTTTTTGCTACACACTTGTGGTCAGTTCCTGTGGTCTTTACACGCATATGTTCTTTTTTCATGTCTTTGTGTTACATACCATTATTCTGATTTTTTCCTTCATTGATTTTGACACAATAAGTATATACTTCCCAATACAGCTGATGGTCTTTATTCATACCCTCTGACTCTGTGATAATGATGTCACTGAACTGATGTTCACGATTTGCACTGAGCGTGTCTTTGCAAGGAAGATTAACCTACTCCTCATCCTTTCTTTGTATTTTAAATGGTTATACAAAATGGCTTTGGGTATTGTGTTTTCTGGCACATGAAGTGAAGTGAAATGAAGAGAAAAACGAAGCTGCATTGTGTCAGTGATAAATGTTTGACAATTCTATAAGACTCTAGCATTTCATATTGAATCCTGTCATTTTATTATAGAAAAGGCAAAAAGACATCATAGTTGACTGACTTAGTCCCTTGAAATAGTAACTGTTAGCATGTCTTGGTTTTGCAGATATACAATAGGGTAGTAACAATTGGTACATATCTACGTTTGCTTGCAGGGAGATGCCCCTTTCATTCTAGTCATTCTGGTTTTGTCTTTAGAGGCTGCTTCAATTCTTGCTGTCCTCAGTGTGACATGGTGATTCAGCCAGCAAACTGCTGAGGTAGCAGAATTCTTTTATTATTTCAGTGTACTTTAAGGCCTCAGCATCTCTTTTAGCAGAAAGAGGGCTGGAACAGACCTTTGTTTTTCTTATGCTAATTGTCAGAATTAACCACTTGGCAGCTTGATCAAAACAGGAAGAAATGTGCTGAACATATACAAGAGTGCTTACTAGCAACTTGCTGTTATCAGTAGTGTCTAGGACACAGACTAGCAGATTTGGAAAAGCACAGAGCATGAGCTGTCTAGGCAAAGTTGAATAAAGATGCTTTTATCTTTCTTTGTCTGTAAAAGTTTCATGGAGGTGTACCTATATGTAGCCACAGTGAGAGAGCATAGCTTTGCTTACCAAAATTTTTGATAATGAGAGAATCTGTCAAGCTTTCTACACCGAGGATCCTCTGCACCATAGCATCAAAAAATAAGCAAACAATATTCTCTGGCTTGTGTGTACAGCTAAAGTCCTACGGAGACCTCAAGAGGTCTTTAAGTCTGATAGGATGAGAATCTCTGGTCAGGTCATATGTGATTACATAAAGATTTTCATTCCATTCCTCAAAATTTTCTTGCAACTATTCAGCTGCAGAAATCATATTAAGCTGAATTTAATTTATCACTTAGGCTGAATTGACCTGCAGGAAGATTTTCTGTGTAGCTTCACTAGCATTGCCTGTTTTTCTGGAAAGATCTTTCCAGGAAACAGAGAGAAACAAGCTAGTCCAGCATTTATCACAGAATGACAAGTGACCTTTCAGTTTGGAGAGGTCAATGACACTGGCAAACTTGAACTCCCAGGTCATTATCTCCTTATTTAATCTCTTCTTGGGGTGATGACTGCTATAAATTGGTAAGAATAACTTCAGACCTCATTGCTTTGATCAGCAACATCTGTGTAGCACCACAAAGACACTGCAAACAGATGTTGGTTTGCTATCTGGCTCCTAAGTAGAGCAGTAGTAGAATTTTAACAAAAGTTTCATTAAAGTTAACAGACAAACAGCTTAGCAAAGCATGTAAGTATCTGCATTAGTACTGCACTATTTCATGCTTGTTCTTAACAGAACTGGTCATCTTCACTAAAGAGGTCCAAAATGCTACTGATTTTGGGGAACAGACTGGTTTTGAATGCTGTAGAAATGTATGACCTTCTTCTGGATCTGCAGCTTGATGAAAGTCTTCCCATCTCTTCTACCCAACATTGTTCATTCTTGTCTTGAAGCCTTGCTTGTTTCCTGTTTGCCTGTAAGGTAAGCAGCTTTCCCCTTAGCCATTTCTTCTTCTTTTATCCAAGCTTTTTGTAATACATGCATAAAAGAGATTTGATAGATTCTTCTTTTTATCCAATTAATTTTGATTAAGGCATTTGACAAAAGTAAAACCCCTTGTGAGATGCTTTATAAACACCTATGAGTTTTCTAGTCCTATTCAACACCTTTTGATTTGATTTTTAACCTATGACAGGATTGAACTTGGTCTCCAGTTAACTCTTACACTTGGGCATTTTTAAGTAATTCAAGATATAGTGCTTCAGAGAGCCTGATTCACTGCAGGATATGACAATGTCAACCATTTACACCCAGCATTCCACTAGGCTCTGGCCAGGCTGGTTATTTGCATGGCTTGACTATTTCGATATTATGAATGCAAGCTTTTACACACTGATGCAATCAAAAAGACAGCAGAGCTTGGAATACAGATGCACCTGCACCTTGTCAGTTGTTGGAGTATGCGTCTTGTTGCCACTATAAAGTGTTAATTGTTGGATGACAGGTAATTTTTCCTTGAGAACATGTTGCCCTTTCCTAAAACTTTAAAGTCTTGCCCCTACACGTATTAAAATCTCTTGGTGTGATAAGACTTTATAATTTCAAAAGTTGAAGGTAAGTATGTTCTAGTGGTACAAACTGAAATATTCTTTGATCATTCTATGTCATGGTCCATTCATTGGTACTAATAATGGAGTGACAACGACAGAAGTCTGTTCATTGTACCACCAAGTTGGCCTTGGAGTCCACTGGGAAGGAAATCCAACCCACAGGGAATACATATTGCAAGGCCTCTTTCTATGAAGAGGTGACCCGCCTAGTGGAATAGGGAAAGGTTGTGGGTGTTCTCTACCTGGATTTTAGTAAAGGCTTTGACACCATCTCCCATAGCATTCTCCTGGAGAAACTGGCAGCTCATGGTTTAGACAGGTGTACTCTTCACTGGCTGGATGGCCAAGCCCAGAGATTTGTCATGAACAGTTAAATCCAGCTGGCGGCCGGTCACAAGCGGTGTTCCCCAGGGCTCAGTTCTGGGGCCGGTCTTGTTCGATATCTTTATTGATGACCTGGATGAGGGGATCGAGTGCTCCCTCAGTAAGTTTGCAGACGACACCAAGCTGGGTGGGAATGTTGATCTGCTGGAGGGTGGGAAAGGTCTACGGCAGGATCTCAATAGGCTGGATCAATGGGTCAAGGCCAATAGTCTGATTCTTAACAAGGCCAAGTGCCAAGTCCTGAACTTTGGTCACAACAACCCAATGCAACGCTACAGGCTTGGGGAGGAGTGGCTGGAGAGCTGCCTGGCAAAAAAGGACCTGGGGGTGCTGGTCAATAGTCGGCTGAACATGAGCCGGCAGTGTGCCCAAGTGGCCAAGAAGGCCAACAGCATCCTGGCCCGTATCAAAAACAGTGTGGCCAACAGGAATAGGGAAGTGATCGTGCCCCTGTACTCAGTACTGGTGAGGCTGCACCTTGAATACTGTGTTCAGTTTTGGGCCCCTCACTACAGGAAGGACATTGAGGTGCTGGAACGTGTCCAGAGAAGGGCAATGAAGCTGGTGAGGGGTCTGGAGCACAAGTCTTATGAGAAGCGGCTGAGGGAACTGGGGTTGTTCAGTCTGGAGAAAAGGAGACTGAGGAGAGACCTTATTGCTCTCTACAACTACTTGAAAGAGGGTTGTGGCGAGGTGGATGTTGGTCTCTTCTCCCAACTAACTAGCAATAAAACGAGAGGAAATGGCCTCAGGTGTGCCAGGGGAGGTTTAGACTAGATATTAGGAAAAATGTCTTTACTGAGAGAGTGGTCAAACATTGGCTGTCCAGGGAGGTTGGGGAGTCACCTTCTGTGGAAGTATTAAAAAAACGTGTGGACGTGGCACTTCAAGATATGGTTTAGTGGGCATGGTGTTGTTGAGTGGATGGTTGGACTTGATGATCTTAAAGGTCTTTTCCAACCTTAATGATTCTGTGATTCTGTGATTCTGTCTGCTCAAGATAGCTTATTTTCTCACTTTCTCACATAATGAAAATAGAATTGACTCTAAATTCTTTCAAGCTGAGCTTTACTAAGAAGGCAAGTTTTGTCAGAGTCTGCTATGTCAGTATTGGAGTAGACAATCTGAAAGTCTAGAAGTTCTATGAGTTATTCAGGTCCTGCATCAGTATCAAGAACTGTTCAGACTTTCCATGTCTTGGTGTGAAGAAGGATGCAAACTCCCATGTACACACAGCCCTGGAGTTATCTATGATCAATGAGCATTGCTAATCTCTCTTTGCCATATGACTTGCAGTAGCCAAGAATAACATCAATATGACTTAGCATAAAACTGCTGAAAGCATACACAGTGAACTGAGTACTAGTTCTGGTCCCCTATCTCTCCTGCTCAGTAGCTGCATTATCTGTGCTATGGTTTAATAGAAAATTATGATGGAGGTCCACCTGAATGTGCCTGATAATCACAGTACATATGGGCCTAATGTCAAAACTCTCTACCTCTCCAACTCCATACATTTTGGGTTTTTTCAAAAAAAGAGCAAGTCACTTGAGAACAGGAAATAAAATCAAATATAATAAAATTTAGTGCTCTGGTACTATGCATCTTGTCTGTAGCTTCATTGGCTTGTGTAAAGCTGTGGCTAGTTCCATAGCTTACTATGCTTCATACCAGGCCCAACAGTATTGCAATGAAATACAGAAACCACTATCTAAAAATTCTGGTTGTAACTGTACTCCTTGAATGACAATAATGAATATGTGGTATATGTTAGGAACCATATCTTTGAAAGGGTCTCAAGCAAGCACATTTTATTTTCTCCATCAAAGACTGCTTCTACCAACGGAAGAAACTACCTCCAGAACTGGTTTGCTGTGAGTCTGGAAGTTACAGATGAAGCAGGAAAAAATACCCAGCATGTACTTAACTATTAAAAAAATAAATTAAAAGTGCTCTATGCAATACCTTTATTATAGAAACTGTGGCAAATAAATTACACAAATAACCAGATCAAAGAGACAAAAATTCTGTAAAGAATGTGACCAAAGGGTGTGGAGTAACAGGGCACGGACTCTGGCAGGGATTCAGGCCAAAGACCTTTATTGCTACAAGTGTCTGCTTTTTATGCAGTTACAGCTCTTTCACGCGCCACAAAATATGTCCTGGTTGGTTACTACACACAGTCCACGCGCTTCTCACACAGTCAGGATTCGCTGCCTGCAGATGTCCACGCGCTCCTTTGCTTCCTCTTAGTTGTTTACTACAGCTCCTTCTCCTCAAGGCCGAGCCCTTGCAGGGTGATCCCAACAAAAGGGTAGAATGGGTGTCCTACAGGTAAATCTCAGTTAACAGTATTAAATCTTCACTTGCTTTACAGTAATGCAAATTCTGTCCTTGCAGTGCAGGTATAAAGGCTACCAGGCAACAAAACCAATATGGAATGTCCCAAAAATGAGACTAAATACAAAGCACAAACCCAGTTTACTTCCTGGGCAGTAAGGAGCTTGGAAACTGAGTGTGGGAACAGCAGAGAGGAACAACAAGAGGAGCTGGGACAATCATATTAAAAAGCAGGATTTGATTCTATATATAATTTTTTGTCGTCTTATCAAGAGATCTGTGAGAGGATATCCTGGTTTTGGCTGGGATGGAGCTGTTTTTTCTTCCCGATACCTGGTATAGTGCTGTGCTTTGGAGTTGGTATGAGAATGATGTTGATAACACACTGAAGTTTTAGTTGCGGCTAAGTAGTTGTAGTGCTTATACTGAGTAAGTCAAGGACTTTTCAGATTCTCATGCTCTGCCAGTGAGGAGGTGCACAAGAAGCTGGGAGGGGGCACAGCCAGGACAGCTGACCCAGACTGGCCAAAGAGATGTTCCATAACATATAACGTCATGCCCAGTACATAAACTGGAGTTAGCCGGGAGGCAGGAATCGCTGCTCGGGGACAGGTTATTGATCACCGGGTGGTGAGCAATTGCTGTATTGGGCATCACTTGTTCTTGTATATTCCTCTGTCAGTATTATTATTATTATTATTATTATTATTATCATTGTTGTTTCCTTCTCTCTTGCTGTCCTATTAAACTGTTTTTATCTCAACCCACAAGTTTTTTCCAATTCTCTCCACCGTCCCACTGGGGGAGTGGGGAGTGAGAGAGCGGCTGTGTGGTGCTTAATTGCTGGCTGGGGCTAAACAGAGGAGCAGGACAGAAATTCAAATACAGTTTTGTTCTCTCCTAACCACCACCCAAGCATCTAATAATAACCCTAGTGATGCTGGGTAGGTGTGAGACTCTGGATTTTGGCTTGGAATTACAATTTGAGCCCAAGTTGAGGAGACTAAATCAAACCAAGTGCTTTGAGTTCACACTTGAAAAGCATCTTTTTTTCCTTGGTTTTTTTTTCCAATAAAAAGCCTTAACCACCAAAATGAAAACCACCTCTGTACTTGATTTAATATATTCTTTGCTTTCTCTCTCTCCATCTAGGATGGATGAAAATTATGGGGAAATTATCTATAGCAGTTCATTGACAATTACATTGCATAGATTATAAAAAAATCAATGAAAATATGTATGAAAATTACCTAAATTTTCTATTGGACATTTTCTCTGTTCTCTGTGTTGTGAAACTGCAGTGAAATTTTCTGAATTAGGAAAATGGTAAAAATAAAAGTAAATTTATTTTATTTTAAATGATTTATGAAGCATGGCAGATGCATAAATGGTTGGTTTGTGTGTGTACAATTTTTTTGCAAATTATACATGTGATAATGAGTTAGTTAATGTACTGCTGGAAAGGAGTTCATTTTGGGAACAGTACAATTTGGATTGATGTAGATAAAGCTAAATAATTGCATCTGGATTTTAGCTTACTTTTTTGAGAGAGTCTATTTTGTATAAGTGGAAAGATAATTCAGCTATTCACGTACTTACTGTCTATGGTGTGGAAAATGTGTAATTTCACAATGTTTTGTATACATGGACAGTCATTAGATATCACAATTTAGATATGTTGCAGTAAAACCATTTATCTGATCTACTGTTGAAGACAAATATCGAGAACAAGATTTTCCATTTCTCTATATGTATTCTATTTTTCACACCAATATTAGTTCAGCTAAGCTAGTTCAGGAAGCATGTCACTTTTGGAAAATCTTTTGGTGTACCTGGAAAAAAATGAAAGAGACAGATGAAAGATCTGATATTCCATTATAATCTGAGCTTCAGAAATGATGGTTATAAAGGATGTCCAGGTAAAAATCTTTTGAACTCCGAGTTCAATTCAATTATAGTGATATAAATCAGGAGCAAACTTCTCTAAAACAAAAAACAGTTAATTAAGAAAAAAACCCATGAGTTCTGAGTAGAAGCTTGAGGTTTTGTTCTCTTCATTTTTCATCAAGCTGCTTAAGAATCTAACCTTTTCACTTTTTATTTTATCCATCTCCTCAATTTTTTTTTTGGTTGGTTGTTTTTCTAGCTCTATATTCCAACCTTATTATATGTATGTAACTGCTGTGTTATTTGGGGCAAAGATTTTCTTTAAGTTTAGTCAGACCTAAATTACTGACTGACACCTGCATAAGTTACTGTTGACAGAATGGTATTTCTTTTTTCTCTGTTTCTTACTTGTTATGCTCTAATTCCTGCTAAATACTACATTAATATACACCAAGTTAATTTCCCCACTGGTATGAAAAATGCCATCAGAGTCAATCTTCTACCTGTCATAAGGGTATAGTTGGTAACTGATTACTCCTTTGTATTGGCTGGGCATCTCCATGTCTTAGAACAGGAGATTGCATCTGTCCATAGAGACAAGACGTAGGGTAGGCACCAGCCAATTACATGCAGATGCAGCTATTTCACATTGGTTCCTTTTCCCATACTTCACTTCCTTTATTTTGCCCCTGTTCATCACCAGTGGTGACAGTCTGACTATCAGAAGTGAGCAACAGCTCTTGCAAGAGTTCATAGACTTCTTGGAGGAAGGTATTTCATTCACTACACAGCTTTTCCTCTTCCAGGTAATCTCTAATAATTTCAATTGAATTTCAACAGCCTTGGTAGTCCCCATTACAAACTGGAAGATAGCAGACTTTGATCAGATACTGCTCCACAAAACCAAACACTGACGTTTCCTCACTTTCCCTCTGAACTTGTTTTGGGTAAGCTGCACCAGTGGACATGTTTGGCCTGTCTGGCACTACTACACTTTCACAATGAACCACCCTGGAAGGTATTTTGAGATCACAGTTCTCAGTACACCTCTGGGCTTCTACCAAGTTATGCTTCACTAAATCATGTTGCAATTCAAAGCTTTGAATATCTGAAAATGATGCCATTGTGCTTAGTCTGCCTCAGAATTACACTCTGGTTTGGAATGATGTCACTAATATTCCAAGGTTCAAATTCTCAGCTGATTTAAATTGCCGGAAGTAATTTCCTTTGCATTTCCTTTATAACTAAGTCAAATAGTTCTAAACTAAGTCCATAACCCAAATTTATGTTCTCTTGAGACATTATGTGCAGTGAAAGTACATCAAGACACCTACTAATGTTTGATGAAGTTTCTTAACCATGAAGCAGCATCTCTCCCGCGAACTAGAATATGTACCGGTGCCCATATTTTTACAGTCTTTTCCACCTCTTTATCCCTCAGTGATGTAGACCTACTATCTATCAGAAGCATAATAGTGTCACATTATATGAGTTCAGACACTCTAAACGTCCTCTCTGTGGTTTTAATCTGAAGATGGTAGAAGCAAGTAAACTCTCTTCTGCTCCTGAATTTGATTCCCTTGTTGTCCCCAGAGACTAAATTTGTTGAATTTAAGACTGTTGATTAAGTCAGTGACACAAGAACAGTTTCTGAAACTGAGGGATTTTGTCCCCTGACATCTGTTCTTTTAAGATAACATCTCCTTCCTGTTGGCAGTGCGTATAAGGAAGTCTGCAGTGGTTCATGGCCATGCTCATGGTGCAGCTGTTTCACTAAGTTTCTAAAACATGTATCAACATTCAAAGAGAAAGTTAGACGCGTAAAAAAATTTTCTTCAAGTCTGCCTTTTAACTCCAGAATAAATAGAAAGATTTGGAAAGGAAACAGTAGCAATGTCACTTGGATTTTATCACAGTAAAAAAGCCACTATGTTTTTTTTGTTCCTCCTTGCCCTCCTGCTAGCTGATCTCTGGAAGCTGTTCTTACTCAGGTATGTTCCTTTTACTAAAATCTCTATTCTCTCTTAGACGACCAATGCTTCATAAAGCAAAAGACTGTATAAACCAATGTTTAACAGATACTGATAACTTGAGAGGAATCAGAGTTAAGCAGCCATTAAGCCAGCAAAGCCAATCAAACAATAACTTATTAAATGTTCTTCAACAGCTTTGCACAGTAAGTGGAATGACTCTGTCTTCAGCATTAGCACTAAGAGTCATAATTTATTAAATCTCCAACTAGTAAAAATCTGGTTTCAAATTTTTAAAAAATCGTATTTCCACACATGATAGAAATACCTTTTGCCATTTTGGAATACACTAAATATTTGGTCACAGAAGGCATTTACTCAAACTTCACCTTTTCCAGCTATTAAAAAGTGATTGCTGGGGCCTTTGCAGATCTTTCCAGTTTTCTAATGTTCTCTATCATCCCATGACTGTGGTATATGGCCATGGACATTCCAATCTCTAGAGAAGGGTTTTCAGATGAACTAGTTCATTTAGATTCAGCTTGGAAATAAGAACGCATAATCTGTGTAAGCATTGATTAAGGACATACAAAAAATGCAAATGAATGCAAAAGAAAGCTTTGCTAGAAAAATCTTCAGCAATGTGTTCAAGAAAAAGGAAGAAAAGAATAATGCCTGAAACTTCATTTGTAGCTAGGTGGCTCTTTCTACTACATTGCCTGGATTTTTTCACCACTCTTCCAGTTTTTGAAATCCTCAGCCTAATATATTTTTTCTGTAACTAGCATATGTTATGCTTATCTTATCTATAAATTGCCTTTTTGTTTGGAAGAACTTATCTCACAGTTCTGTCTTCTGACAACTGTAAACAAACTGTGCTAGCTCATAGACAGTTAAATTCTGACACCAAGTGATAAACAGACTGTAATGAGCTAATTCAGCTTATTAGATTTTTTTTCTGTTTTCTATTCAGTGTGGTGAATAGTGTCCTGATTTACCTTTGTGATAAATATACGGATGGAAGGTAGGCAAAGAACATGTACACTACTCATTCTTCATCTAAAAGAAGATTTGTAAATGGCCCAGACATAAGTAACTTTGTCTCTCCAATTAAAGGAATCATCTTGTACATAACTTAACATGCCTAATAAGTTCAACTCAGAGCTGTCTAGGTAGCTTCTGACTGTAGTATGTAGCTGTTCATAACATAATCCTCAAATAGAAAATATGACATATTTGAAAGGATTTGGGAACAGAACGTATTTCCAGAATTTACTTCTGATGATTTGAATATCCACAGACACTTTTTCAATACTTATCAGCTTTGGAGAGAGCACATGAACTTGACTCCTAACTCTTTCTATATATTACTCAGTGAAAAGCAAACAAAAGAAGCAACATCCCAAAGCCCATCAACTCCTAACTTCCATTTCCAGTCTAATTTTCATAGATTCTCTAAAGTGCCTCTAGCTACTGAAGTACACACACTGAAATGACCACTGAAGTCCTGGCCTGGGGTCATCACACTAGTTCCAAGTAGTCACATTTCGTACCTTGCACCATTTTGCCCAACTCCTTACCTGATGCTGAAGGGAAAACAAATGAGTCCTCGGTGTCATAAGGAGCAGTAAGACAGAGCTGCTCTTAACTTGTGTCTCTTATAGCTCCTCTTGCAATCTTAAATAATATCTAGCATCAAGTTACTTAATACAGCCTTAGTGATTTTGTTTGAAGAGAATTTTGCAAAGGGCCTTTCGCTATATTGCATTTGAAAGAGATTTTGCTCCTATGTAACAGAGGCTGTTTGATGTCAAGAGATAGAACAAAAAAGAAGCCTAGGCTATATCTATGTGTGTTAGCAAAACAAACAGTATCAGAGCCCACTCTTTGGTATTTTGGCCAACTAGAGGGATTTAGCTGTGCCACACTATTAAGCTCTTACCTTTCAAAGCAGCTGACCATTCCTAATCTGCTTAGCGGGAGTAGTTGCTGATTTGGATGGACAACCAAGATGTGCCCAAAACCCGTCTTGAAGGCTTCTAGTTGGGTCAGAGAGGTGACACAGACTGATTTAACTTACTGATTTAATGATAAAAATGACACAGCTTCACTGGCAGCAGAGAGGGTAGGATAAGTTTAATCCACAAATATAAACTGTGTGCTATTATCTGGGTCCAATGGAGCTGATAAGTTTCATGGAATTCAAAAATGTGTTGGAGGGTGGGTGGTGGAAGTCATAAGTAATTGAATTACCTACAGCTGGAATTTAGAAAAGACAATAAGATTCTGTGCAATTCTGATCACAGCATGCCTTTTCAAGCATGATTTTTCGCTTAAGTTGATGAGAATCTGGTAATGATGTGAGTTGAGTTTATTTATATTTGAGGAAAGGATAAGTGACAGAGATAGAGAAAGGAAGATTTTTGATTTGTGGGTTTTTTAGCATAGTGGTACATTCATTATGATGTATCCTGTTGCAGTCTTACAGATGTAATCAGATATATTTACCACATGTATAAAAGCCAGCTAATGCAGTATGTTATCTATTGACTATGGCAGGTTTTATTGCTAGAGAGCACATGACTTTTGTAGGACAAGCTATTGAGTATTTGTTTCTAGTTTCTAAGCTTTCAGCAGTGCATTTTTCTCACATACGTAAGTGACAGGAGGCTTTCACAGTACAACAAACAAGAAGCTAAAAGCATAAAAAATGTGTGAGGGATTTTTTTATACATGAATATTAGAAGTACCACTTTTTCTGTCTTTTTTAAAGAGAATGTAGGAAATCTATACATAATGCATTACATACTTCTCTCCCCATGTCTACAGAGAGCCCAGCTGAGATTTTGCAGGTATCTAGCTAGAACATGATCCAGAGACAGAAATCTTTGTAGTTATCATCGATGAAAAAACATTTGGTAGGTCTCAGGTTTTAATAGTTATTTGAACATCATCATCAATGCGGTGTATTGCTAAAAGGACCCTTTTTTTTTTCTTTTTGAGTGGAATAAATAGGTTGATATAATTCTTTTGTGATTTGTAATTCCTTTAGTCTCAATTAGAATTTTTAGTTGTTTTTTTTCTGTCTGGAAATGAGTGATTTCTGTGAACAATACTATGTCAGAAGATGTAATAACCTTCCTACTTGTACCATCCAGAGATTTCAATTCTTGCAAATCTCTATTTAAGACTTGCAGCAGGATTTATCCAACAGTAACAGTGTGGTTCAGAATACAACAGAATGACTAACAGAATGCCTTTTGCAGAGGTTAGTGTATTGTCGACTGTATATTCAGTATGTTGGCACTGTGTAGAGAAACAGACTGATCCTGCACTAGTTTTCCAAGTGTCATTAATGACACAGGATATAGTTATGTCCATTACATCTTTGATCTTTTAGCAGTAAAGGGTCATCTTCTTAAATATCTCCTACTGGTTTATGAAACCTTTCAAGGACTTCTGCTTGCTGTCTGTGCTAGAGAAGGTTGTAAGTTCAGAAGCAAAAAGATTTGTTTAATGTCTCTGTGATGGGTTGATCTCAGTCAGCAGCCAAACACCCATCCTACTTCTTGATCATTCCCCTTTCCCATGGGATGGGGAGAAAATAGAAGGAAGGCCAGAAGACTCATGGATAGAGACCATGACAGTTTTACAAGGAAAGCAAAAGCTGTGCATGCTAGTAATAAAAAAGAACAATTCATTCACTACTTCACATTGGCAGGCAGATGTCCAATCACTTCCCAGAGAGCAGGGCCTCAGCATGCATAACAGTTTCTTGGGAAGACAACCACCACAGCCATGAATGCCTCCTTCCTTCTCCTTTCTCCGAGCTTTTCTTGCTGAGCATGACAGCATGCTGTATGAAATACTGCTTTGGTCAGTTCAGGTCAGTTGTCCCCTCCCAATCTCTTGCCCACCCACAGCCTATTTGCTTTCAAATAAAGTTCCTTCAGTCTATTTGTGTAAAGGCCATTAGAGTTCTCACTTCTCTGGAAGCATTTAACAATTAAGCAAAATTTATTCATGATCATTTTATTCCAGTTGATTTTGTGTTTTTCTCTAATTTCATTCTTTTTTTTCCATTTGTCTTCTCCCCTACACTCCTCCCTTCCTCTGGCTTCTTTTCAAGTCCTGAATACTTTTATGGAGGCTCTGATAGAAAGATGCTGTCCGTATTCAGATAGTGCTGGTAGTGAGCTCTGTTTGAAGGAAGGTTGCAAAGCATGTACCTGGCATGTGTGGAATGATCACTGCACTCCTGTGAGTGGGAGCTGGAGCTCTGTTCATGTCTCTGTCCCAAAACTCAGCCAAGCTTGGAGAATATTGCACATTAATGAGCACACTAACAGAAGTCAGCATTTGCAGCTAAAACATAGATCAGTATTTACTGGAGCTCAGTCCTGGAATTCTCCTTTCCCAGTTGATATCATGCAATCATAGGGCAAAAGTCTATCCCAGAATATTTTTAGAGGTGACAGGTCACATAAATATATTGTTATATTTTCTAATAGTCATATTAAGAAGTACAGAACCTTAGGGTGGCATTTAAACAGGATTAACCCTTAGCTACTGTTGATGTTAGATTTTATTTCTTATTAACACTCAGTTGGGTTTAATGTACCTCTAGCTTTAGATTTGTAAAGGTCACTGGTTAAAAGATCAATTTACAGAAAAGCATCATCTGCTGTTTGAAGCACAGGTGCTCAGTTTTCAAGAGATAATACTTACACAGCCTAGTAG
Source organism: Phaethon aethereus (assembly GCF_964289735.1). NCBI lineage: Eukaryota > Metazoa > Chordata > Aves > Phaethontiformes > Phaethontidae > Phaethon > Phaethon aethereus. The sequence continues at coordinate 22,527,376 of NC_138579.1, forward strand.
TGGCTACTGAACTGCTGATAACATATTTCCTTGGAATGTTCTGCATGTGAACACCAAGTAGGCATTTAAACAATTATTTATTGGCTCTTGCACTTGGGACTGGATACTACTGCTTTAATAATAATTTTTTTTTTCATCTTTCTGTCTAAAATCCCAAGCACAGATCTATCATTTTGATTCAGTAGAGGAGAGAGAGCGCTATATGTTTAAGGAGTTGGACATGGAAACATGCAGAATTGCTGCTAGTTCCTGTAAGTAACGTAATGTTCAGCACCACCAGATATTGGCCTATGATATAAGCTTTTTTTTTTTTCCCCCACTGGGAATTAGATTCCCAAAGAAAGATAATAAAAAACAAAACCAAACAAAGCAAAGTAAAACAAAACAACAACTCCTAATTGAAAAAAATAATCCATTAGAACTTGTAAAATTAGGCATAAAGGTAATGGAAACTGTAAAGTCCAGAATGCAAAATATGACATGCTCCACAAATAAGATTGCCTGTGCAATCTTTAATATGCCTTTAATATGAATGTTATATATATATGTTTCATGCAGAGCTGTATGATGAGCTGTAAAACTGAGAAAGCTTCTTGTCACAGTGCACATGGATGATAGCTTTATTCTGCATGATTATTCAACACATTCAGCAGAAAATATTATTTATTTTCTACAGTATAGGAGTTCATTTGCTGAAATTAATTTCCCTTTACAATACTCTCTTTATTCAGAGGAATTGAGGGGCAGAACAATTTGACATCCTAATTCATGTATGTGAGTTGTGAATTTTACCTTTTTTGAGTATGCATTAGTATCAGCTCTGTTCAAAAGGCAGATCCCCTCAACTTTATTTGGATGAATGAGGAACACGTGAAACACAGAAACAACAAATATATAGTTTAGGGACCCTCCCTAAGAAGTTTTTATTTTAAAAACGGATCCTTTGCCTAGCCTGACAAAGGAACTTCTTTGTAGAAGCAGGAATTCCTTTGCTCTTTTCAAATCTTTTATTTCATTCACTGGTCACTATATACTGTTTTCCAAATCTGTAATAAGCAAGATCCATGTCCCACAGCAGCAGTCTGCTTTACTGCACAAACTGGCTCATTTCTTAAGTCTGCTACACACAAAAATATTTTCAAATGTTAACTATTTAGTCCACTCTCTCGACCAACATTCATCCATTAATTTCCTCTCTACACTATTAAATGTGACGGAGATCTGCTCTGCCTGGCAGTGTGTCCCCCTGCTTTGTGTCATTGATCCCTCTTTGCTAGTCCCTTGGAGTAAATGATATATCAGATTATCTGATTGGTTCTGGCAAAGCTTGCAAGGAAAAGTAATATCTCTCACTAGAACATCTGCATATAATTGGAAAAAGCAGGCAAACTTTCAAGAATTCAAGTCCTTCTTGAAGTCTGGAATAAGAGTAGCAAATTTCAAGATATGCATAGATCAAAAACACTTATGTCAATGTATTAGATGAGTTGAGAGGAAAATGTAGTTGGCAGTTGTAGAGCAGAAGAGTCAGAGAGGAGACAGAGAGAAGGGAAATCTCTAGTCACTATGGGACAGGCACATATTTATATTGCATGGTTGGCACTTGGCACAGGAGACTCTTACTCCAGTCTCCTTGAAGGTCACTGGGTGTTGATAGTATAGTGTGGCTGCCTATGATCTGGAACAGGTTTAACGCCTCTACTGAGACTCCTGGTCCTCCTCTTCCTTTTAGAGGAAAATCCTAACTTTACCTCTATGAAGGATGGAGTGGATGTTTGATATTATTCTAGAAATTATGTGATTTTCACTGATTTCTGAATGAGTCATTACTGTATAATAATAATCAGTTTGGAAATATGCCTGAAATTTTCCCAACTCATAAAACAGAAAAAATCCAACTCTTTTAAATGATGAGACATTAAACACTGCTTTTATGTCTTAAATCTTTTCAAATCCAAAGCTATATCCGATCAACCAGATTCTGTTCTCAGTAACATATGTGCCAGGCCAAAATAACCCAGATGACATCACCGAAGTATTCTGAAGCCATAGTAGAAACTAATGGCACTGTATCTCTCTTTCCCATATGGGTCATGATGGTGCTTCCATTCTGATTCAGCTCAGATCTTTGTTCAGATTCCTGGTTCTCTGCAAGAGCTGTACAATTTAGTATTCTTCATAAAACTGCCCAGTGTCCAAAACACTGTGCTACGTCTTTTGATTTCTCCTTATTTGCCTGCAACAAATTTTCCTTACAAATCTGTGAATTTTGTTTTTTGAGATTTTTTTGTCTCTGGATTCTTTGGATAAATGCTAATTTTTTCATACAATGAAGTTAGATGTTCAAGTTTGAATGTTTTCTGTCAAGTTGGAATGACTACATTTACAGCCAGATACTGGCTTTCTAATAGTTTTCTCATTTCTCTATCACAACTACTGCTATTGTTATTTATATTATTATTTACTCCTATTTATGTTAAAAAACACAGTTAATACTAATTATTTTCTGCATTTGTTTCCAATAATTCGATGAGTCATTTGATACATCAAGACCGGACAGACTACAAGAGACAACCGCAGCTTTTGTTAAAGCTTTCTCAATTCTCTGGTATGACAGATTTCAGCCACCAAACTGAAAACTTGAACAGCAGTACATACCCTATACTTTCTTCTAGGCACCAAGACACAAAACTATGGCTAGCACATAAAAGAGCACAGAATAAGTTTCGTGCCCTGATACTGTTACAGATTTCTGAAGCAACATGCAATCCATATAAACACTCCTTTTATAGCTTTTCAGGAGTTCAGTGTAGGTTTTGTGTCATTCTGAAAAGAACAAGAACAAGAGTGGGCAGGTGCCGTGCACTTTTCTCTTCATGGCTCTGCAGATGCTTTAAAGCTTTCCTTTAATGGAACTGCATGACAGTTCATGGTAGTGCTGTGAACACCTGGCAATTAATTAAAGCCATGAGGTTCTGTTCTTGACATAAACCAGTCTCATACTAAGCCCCACGGAACTGAAAGCCCACATGCTGTATTATTGCCTGCACAGTCTCTTACAACAGTAGTTTAGTGCAATCTTAGCCATTCAGACAGACTGATGTTTCCCACTCAGTGAATTATGGGAAAACTCACCCTCGTCTTAGGGTTTGTCATGTTTGCGTATTCATCCAAGGCGGCCATGAATCTTCACTAGAGGCTTCTTGCTTAATGTCTAGGCAGATTTTAGTCTCATTACTAACAGAGATAACTGAAATTCTTCACATTCCACTCTGTATCGTTGGCAACTAAAATTTTACCTTACTGTTAGTGATCAATCAAACAATAATTTTACATAGGAAAGGGCACTGGTTATCTTAATGTCTACTTCCATGACAGTAATGTTTCACCTAATGCACTTTGATGGCACAATCACCATTGCACAGCTTGTTAATACATTAATTGAACTTGCTTTTGTGATTAATATGTATGAATTATTAGCCTGTTTTAAGGAAAAGGGATGAACATTCTAAAAAACATATATAGCAGAACAATACTAATTTTATATTTTACTAACCATGCATTGTACAATTTGCACACATAAAAATGAATGGTCTCTTTGCAAAGAAATATTTAAAACAGGAACAGTTGTGACATATTCCACTAAGTTTTTTTTAATAATAAGCTTCATCACTCTTTGCACTGTGAATATTAGTAATGAGAATTAAATTATGTTTTACAAAATACACAGATAAATTGCTATTTATGATCCATTACATTCAAAATTTCATAGTTTGTTGATATTATTGTGTTGGTTTCCTTACCTACTAATATCCAGTATTAAGTAATTTCCTTTGTTTATTTCTGTCATTAGTGAGTTAACAACGCTGTTTCATAATGCTGTAAAAGACAAAAATATTGGTGTATGGGTCTGACACTCTTTCAAACAAAGGTTCTGGAACAGTGCAAAGTGGTTTTTTTCTTGTTTGTTGACTTCAGAGAACCACGGGATCCAGCCAGTCATCTTGTAACTACAGTTTGAAGGTATTTTGGTACATAATATTATGCAAAAAATAAAAAGATTTGCAACCTTTCATAAGGATTTTTTTTTTTTTTTCTGATAAGTGTCTTTGTCAGACATCCAAGCAGGGAGGCTTATTCTTCCAGAATTTTTCAATCTGGAGATCTAGGAACGATTTAAGAAAATTATTTTTAAAAAACTTAAGATAAGTGCTCACCTACTTGGTTGCGTTTCTTCTTTTAGTTTATGGCTAACTGAAAGGCAGAAAAAAAACCCAAAGTTTGCTGAGGACCCTTACGTTCCTAGCAACTTTTTTGTCAGATGGGTTTACTCAGCCTCAGTCAGGATCACTGCTGATGTCTGTGAAATGTTGCAGGTCCACTTATCACCAGTTCCCAGGTAAGCAATCTGCAATTTATTCATATCAGAAACTGTTTTTTCTCTCACCACTCTCTTTCTAATGTGGACTGCATATCATCAGGCAATGACAAGAACAGAGGAATTTATCTCTCTGACATAATAAGCTTAGTTTTGTCTTCAACCATGCCTTTGTGGTGGAAGAGATATTATAAGCTGTCTGTCACTTATTTGGAGATGTATACACAGAAGAAACAATTCTCAGCAACGTCAGGGAGTGATGTGTGCGTGCTCAAGAAAAACTCATGAAAACATTTCATAATAATCTTTGGAACAAATAAAACTTTTAATAGGAGAAATGATCCGTTCCTACCTCAGAGGCTTTTAATAACTGTTCTCCACAGGTGAGGTACGTGGGTAAATTGGCACACGCTGACCTGGATTCGGGGACAATGGCTGTAATCTGTCTGCAAAAAGCCCAGTAGGCTGTACAGAGCTTTCAGTGTCAATCAGAGAAAGAAATGGAACTTAAACAAGCACAACTAGGTTTTGTGCTTTTTTTTCCCCATGCTCTGTTTGTTTAACCAGCAGGGTGGCACCAGGTGGATGTTAGCATTCGTGTACAAGGCTTTCACAGATTGATGTTCACAGCAACAGCTGAGTTCATTTACAATGCCATTCTCTGAAAACCTCACTGAATAGATTCCTAAAGACAGTAATTTACTGTCTGCCTTTTCCTCTTTTATTATATTCCACCACAAAGATGCCTATTCATATTTGATGACTTAAGTATCCTTGCTCAAAGGTGCTTATATATTTTCAAATCCTGTTACTGTTAGAAAAGGGAGAGAAGAAGGAATTATGACTTTGCTGTCTTTGAATAGTTGCCATGGTCTTGCTGTCCTGTAACTATTGCAAAGTGTTGCATTGTCTTACTGTTACTGGGAGGTGTGAACAACAAAAAAACTTGAAAGAAAAGAGTGCAGCTTCGAGTGAGATCTCACTGTATTCTCTACCATCTCCTTTCCCATTTAATGTGTGTAAGTACGTCATCCTGAGGGTTAGCACTGGATAGGGTTTAAATCACTGACGGATTCAAAAGTTGCAACACTTCACAGAAACTTAACAATTTCTTGCTCAGAATAGCATGTAGTAGCCAGCATTTTTAGAATAATTTTTGACCTTCTGTCCCCAGCTGTGAAGTGAGCACATATTCCTTCATTCAGTTTGCAGATAGATAAAACTGACAAAGTTGAACAAAGTTTACTGCTTGTAAAATTCATACTTTAAATGATTAAACTGGGAAAAAAACCCCACACAAACCCCCAACAAAAAGCACTCTATAAAACTAAAAATCATTATTCCTGACAATTTGTACATTTGATGAGATGGGTGGTCGTTTTGATGCTCAGGTGGGGGATCAAAAAGGTATTTTTATACCTTTAAATCAGCATCTAGAAATAGAGATAAGTGACATGGACCAGCTTCTGGATCTCCAAGGGTCTCATATGAAAGTAAACAGAACTCACCGAGGAACTGAACCAAAGTTTGTTGAAATCACTAAGAGTTTTTCCACTAATGGTATTGGATTTTGAATCAGGCTTTTGAAAAGCTCTGTCAGTTTAGCAGCAATACCATCACCCCATCCAACAGCTAAGTTACAAAGTACTTCCTAAGAGATTATGCATAGTAATTTCAGTCACCAGAATGTTACACCTTGTTCACAACTTTTTTCAAGTTTCTGTATTTTAATTTAGCTCATTTAAATGTTATGAAATGAAAAATAATGGTATATAGGGGAAAGAAGTTATAGGAAAAATGGACTGCACACTGTTGCTTATAGCCTATAAAGCTCCACCCTGTAACTGAGATTTGACAAATATAATGCATATTATGCCATTTTTGTCTGTATTCCAGAAGGAGAGATATGTTCATTTTAGTTTTCTCAGATAGAAATTACAGTGAATTGCTGTGAGTAGCTTTTATATGTACCAAGAATCTGGGTGAATTTCCCACAAAAGTGATCTAAAATCTCCACTTTAGGAGGGTCTGCAGCTTAATAGAACTTCCCTCACTTTTAAAATACGAGGAAAATGGTACAGAAAAGGTGGAAGACATCTCTGTATCCAAGGATGATTCTGTTAAGAAAGGAATCCTCAAAGTCTAATGATCTTCTATTGTCAGAACTATATTCTGTGTGAGCCTCTATTTTACTACCACCTCCAGGTTTTAGATTTCTATGAAAGTGAAAATATGAAGAGAAAGGATTCAGTTTTTTTGCTGTATAATTTCCCTGGCTTTCTTTTCAGGGTAACTTCTGTGCTGATTTTTCTTTACATTCAGGAGCTTGGCTTCCCTTTTCTCCTTCCCAACCCAGGCCGAGGCATGGTTATTAATAACAGGAGGAAATATGCATTGCTTTTTCTTGTGCATATATAGAAGAGGTCAGACTTATAAGCAAACAATCTCTTATCTTTAACTGATGTCAATGCCCTCCTCCTCCAGAAAAATAAAAAATGTAACCCTAAGCTAACAGAAGACAAAAGTAACTCATCTCACATCATAAACATCAGATGGATATGAGAGAGGGACACAATGTTTAACAGTTTCAAAAAAAAATCCTCTCTTCTAATCCTGGTAACACAGATGCATATCCTAAATAGTCAGAAAATCAAATATTGTTCCTGTTAATGTTTTGTTAAGCAATTTTGACAGCAATACACATTTGGCCAACTCACAAGTATAGCATGCCTTGTCCTTTGAATTGCGGATGGTTTGCACGATGCTAAGAATGACAACAATTACAGAATTTGCATGCATCCGCCAACAGAACAGATGGCCTTGTATTTGGAGGACAATGGAGAAAAAAGAAAGAAAAGAAATGTTCAATTGAAATCTAAAATAGCAAAGAAATCTTAACTAGATGCTGATATAAAGGGTAATAAAGAACTTGATTTGAAAATATTGCAGTAGCAGGGAAAGGTAAAAGGCTGAAATGGCTTTGGGATGTTTTCTGAGGAAGGTATAGGAAGTGGATGGCTATCCTTCTACCACATTAAATCATGTATATTCCTTAGCCCTCTGCAGGGTACAGCTACTCAACATTATATTGGTGTAGCTCATTCAGTCCTAACGTCTATGCTGAAGTTAAGGTTTTGATCATGACAGGCATATGAAGATACCCACAATATGAAAAGTTTACTTGTAGAAACAGATCTTAGAGTGTAAATACTGACAAAGTTGTCAAAAAATGATTGGAATAGTTACTATAGTCATGATTTTGAATAGCTGAAAAAGCTAAAGACATATGCATACTTCCATTTCTTTTATCCTTATGCTTCAGTGGCTAACTATTTAGATAATCAATGGCAGATAGCATATGCATACTGGTACTGGTATTTTCCAGCAACAGAAACTGTTTTTCTTCCACATTTCTGATAGATCCTTTACAATATATGGAACAAGACTAGATCTCTGTCCCATTCATTTTACAATCTAGGAAGCAAGCAGATTTATCTGTGTATATGAAAAGCAAGACACAGGGAAGTACATGATACAATATTAAGCAACATGGAAGACAGATGCCATAGCACATCAATAGTCAAAAATGCTACCTATTTTTTCTTGAAATGAAAATGAATGAAACAGCAATGAAACAAAAAATACATTTCAACAGAAAGATTTTAGTTACAGATTGGAATATATCTTCAGAAATCTACAGTGACCTCTTCCCATATATGACAGTCAGCACGGGAAGAAGAGCACGAAGATCCTATTTGAAAATGTAATGAACTGAATGTAGCAGTATAGCCAATTAGAACTGGGACTTGACCTCAACACTAAACGAAAGACAATAGGAAAGGTGAATATCAGCTAAGAAATACTATGAAAAAAGCTGTGCTAAGAAAAGTGAAAAGAGAAAATAGGATTCTTAACGACCCACTAAGGAAACAGCTGATAAAATGCATCTCTGATTCACAACAATTCCCTATGATTCAAGGTACTCTTAACAAATGAGAGGGGCAAACCATATGCTAATACAGCCAAGTTTTTCAAGCTGATGATTTGTCCTTTTGGGACAAAATCATAGTTAGTGTTATTTGGGACTATTGCAGTTTGGCCCCAGCCAGCAGCCAAGAACCACACAGCTGCTTGCTTGTCTTCTTACTGGCCTAGGTGGGATGAGAGAGAGAATTGGAAGTTGAGATAAAAACAGTTTAATAGGGCATCAAAAGAAGAAGAAATAATAATAATAACAATAATAATAAAAACAACATTAACAATAATAATAATACTGCTGATAAAGTAATATACAAAAACAAGTGATGTACAACACAACAATTGCTCACCACCTGGTGATCAATAGCCTGTCCCCAAGCAATGATTCCCACCTCCTAGACTATACTGGGCATGTCATTATACGGTATGGAATATCCCTTTGGCCAGTCTGGATCAGCTGTCGTGGCTGTGTCCCCTCCCAGCTCCTTGTGCACCTCCCCACTGGCAGAGCATGGGGAACTGAAAAGTCCTTGACTTAGTATAAGCACTACAACTACTTAGCAACAACTAAATATACCAGTGTGTTAGCAACTTTATTCTCATACTAAAGCCAAAACACAGCATTATACCAGCTATTAGGAAGAAAATTAACTCTATCCCAGCCAAAACTAGGACAGAGGCAAATGCTACTTGATTGGTATCTTCTGAATTCCTTATCAATTGTTGCGTCAGATCCATATTTGGCCCAAAGTATTTTACTTTTATTAGTATTTATTGTCTGTGATATTTGTCCCCTTGTCATCTTGCCAGATGTAAGTACCTATAATTCCAGTTTGTTCTGGACAGCATTCATTAAGGTCTAGACACTCTGTATGTGCACACTGTCTCATCTCACTTCACCTTGCCAGGCCCTTCCATATGACTGCAAAGGATTTTTATTGAAGAGGGAGAATTTAACACTGAGCATTTCTTCCTGTGAATTCACCCATGAAGTGTTTTTTCCTATTGAGCTGTATATTCAGATGTAAATGAGTCATATTGCTGTGGCACCAGAACACCTCACAGAAGCTGAAAATAAATACACATTGTCCCAGACCAAGGTCCTGGAACTTAATAGGACAACTTTTATTTGCTTAATTTTTCATTTCTTACTCTATTTCCTTATTTTTGTCTCTCTCAGTATCTTTATTTTTTAGTTATTTAACTGTATTTTATACTGAAAAATGTATTTGAGATATTTTAAACATAAAAAATGGGTCTTGTAAAAAGTTTTGAAGATTTTGACTCTTTTTGTGGACATTTCTGTCTCCAATCAGATGAGAGTTGCAATGGTTTACCCTTATTTCTACAGAAGCATTATTCCCTGTTTTCATGACTGTCATCTTCGAAGTAGACAATTTCATCATATGTTCTCTGAGAAATTGCCATTAAGGAGAAAAGACAAGAGAGAGAAATTGTCTAAATTAGCTCTTGCATTACTGAATGAATGCATTGTTTCTGTTTAATGTCAAACTTCACCACACTGGTTATAAAAAACAGATTCAAAGCCATAAAAGGGTGGTCAAGTAATAAGTGAGATCACAGTCTTCTGCCCCAAAGTCAAAGGGAAGAAATGAGATGAACTTAGGAAGAGATCAAAGAGCTGACGACGATGACCTTCCATGTCTCAGGTTTATACTCTGGTAGGGTGAGCTCTGATGAGGCTTGCAACTTGTTCTTTAAAATCAAGTTAGGGATGGTTAAACGCTGACAGTAACCAATGAAATTTGTGCATATTGTTTCACTAACAGAAAGTGTGCTCTATGTAGAAGGCATCAGACATTATCCACAGTTAGATATGAATTACAGGGTCTTTATACTCAGGCAATCAACAGGGGTTATGAATTGCTACAGATACAAATCTAAAACCCCAACATTCCATCCAGAATCCCATTCAGAAGTATGTGCATCCATGTTCACTTAATATTTCCCTTTAATTTAGATCATGCAAAAAGACATTATCATAACTGATATTTTAAAATAATAAATAAAACTGATATTTTAAATAATAAGAACTGATATTTTAAATCTGAAATCCCTGTGTTCAGCCATCTGAATTACTGCATAAAATAAATCACTGGAAATAGAAAAACATTATCAAATTGATGTGAGGAGAAAATTCCTACAGTTAGAAGGTATTTCCAGTGTTTCTTTGGTTTCATACTGTGCTTCCTTTTACATTTAAAATAATAAAGAGACTGGACTCATTCTTAAGAGATGCAAGTAGAAGTGCTTATATAACAACTCGGAGACTGTCAACATGGTTAGTCACATTCTGGTCTCAACAACATATGTGTAATATTGGAGAATTTCAGTGAAGTCGAATTATTAGTAGAAACTGTCTCATAGATTTTTTTTTTTAAGTATTGTTTTCAAAAATCAAATAAATAGAACGGTTATATTGTTTGAATTCAATGTCTCCTCCCAATAGGTAAGATGAATAAAAACATTGCCATACCTTAGAGCTTCAGATCCTGTGGCTCACATACCATGAGTATAATGGAAACCTGAACATAGTCTGACCACAAATTCCATCTACCTTTGTTGCCATAAAGAAATGGGTACCCTGCATGCTTACCACTTGCCATGTGACATCCCCAAAAGGCCCATGTACATATGTATGCGTACATTCATTGTTAGAGGACCAAAGATATGATGTGCTTACACCAATGACTCTAGCAGCAGAAGTACACTGGAGCCCAAATTAAAATATAACACCTCTTACCCATTTATTTGCCTTTCATCCCTCATGCACCCAAAAGCTATCCTGAAGATGCTGCAGCTCACTACAGTAGTTTTTGATTGAGTTTTCATTTAGCGCTTATATATACAAGAAGTGAGACTGTATTTACTGTATAGTGAATATATACTTTCATACACATTTTCCATTTATAGCTCATTATCTCTATCCCTGAATCTAATACATACTGGCATATGTATGTAATAGCTATCACAGATTATATGTTTTCATTCTTTTTTTCTGGGAGTTTGCACAAACGTCAGGACAGTTAAAAGTCTGATTTTATTTACTGACAGTAACCTGCTACTTAAAAATACACTCATTTGAAAATTAATTTGAAATTAATTTGAAATTAATAAACTACTTTTTCTACTGAAGTCTCAAGAATACATCTTAATTTTTTTAAGGAAAATCTCTCTTAAAGGTCAAGTGTTAAATGGCTAATGGCATTGATTTATAGCTAATAGTCATTTCATTTCTGTCATGGGAACTCTGAGGACAGGCTTGGTCTCCAGGCTGTGCTAAAATGTAGGTTATGTCATTTATTATTTGTCCCTTTGTGATTAATTAATCATTTAGAATGTTGATTATTTAAACATCCAAAATATTAATCAGCAGACAGCTAAACAATAACCCTAAACCGGTGCAGTACCAATGACCAGGTGGCCACTGAAAGGAAGAAATCTGTTCAATTAAAGAGCTGACTCTAGATTTCACTGTCAAATACTCAGTGTTAACCTCACCTCCTTACTTCTTGTTGAAAGCTCAGTACTGACCTGGCATTTCACCAAAATCAGCCCTCTGAAGTGCTGGAATCAGGACTTTTACTCAGCAAATGCCTGCATTGTTTCAAAATCCAAGAGAAATTCCGTGTGGCCCAGGCAATCTTTTGTAACACTGTCACAAGATCTTCTGTATGCAAATAAATGTGCCTGCTGCTCACTGTAAGCTAGCTGATCAATGTGATAATTCAAAGTAATACAGCAATGGTAGCCAAACTCACTGTTGCTATGTGAAGAAATTAATTGTCACACAAGTAAGTGTCCAAAAAGATTACATCTATATCATCTTTATTATCCCCGATGAAGCAAATTCCCTGCTTCAAACTGGTGTAGTTCATTTTCACTTTGTTAGTGAATACTGGGAAAATTATCCTTTTATTGTAGGCTCAGCATAATCAGGAACACAGTTTTGCCCAGCCAGCTCTGTAGACTGACGATTTAGTGTAGTTTAGCGATCCGTGAATTGCTGTTGTGGCAATTGCGTTCACACGTTTATTACAAAAGAGCACCCGATCTCAGCGTGACTCAGTTTACCGAATAATAAAGTCTTTTTATAAGGATGTTACTGATGCAATTTTTTGTAATGGTATTTTACTGAGTTAATAAACATGTCCTGAACTTACTTAATTATTGTATTGATAATCACAAAAGAACTAGTTACGTGTTCTGTGCTTTAGCTGTTTGGAGTATACTGTATGTATCAAATAACAAGATTTTACTGCATGACCTGGTCACCTTCAGGAAGAGATAAGGACTCTTAAGAAAGGAGCACAGTAGGCAGTCAAGCTGCAATATGCTGCTACTTTATGTTTCACTTTAATTTTCCAGATGAAAAATAAAAATGATAGATAGTCTAAAATGACCATATCACCAGTCTGTTCTGATCAGCCCCAGGGTACAACAAAAAGCGTAGTAATGCAGAGGTGACATTGCTGGGTGAAGCAGCAACCATATACGACCCTAACCTGAAGTAATTAGATTGTTTTGATCAAAGTTAGTCATGTAATAGTTAATAACAATGCATGGGGAAAGCTTGAATAACACTTGTTTCTACTCTTCGAGCACAAATTATGTGCTGTTACTCATTTACTGTTGTCAGCAACCAAATTTCCCACCAAGTTTTAAAAACTTCACTTAAATACCAGAAGGTTGGCTACTATCACTGGGTTTTATGAAATTAAATAGTATGGTCCTTATGTCAACATGCTAACAAAATCAGTCTGACATCCCCACTCAAGTTATCTGGCAATTACAGTCCACGTTAATATACTTTTCTGAATGTCCTCAATTTAGAAGTTTCCACCATCAAGCATTTCATCAGCGTTTCTTCATGACCACTTTGCTCAGTGTGTGAGAAAAGCTGGAAGAAATGCTGGGAAAAAACCCTTTTTCAGAGGCAAGGCAAGTTCATAACAACACGCTCATTAAACAGATCCATTTAAAAAAGTATCTTTCTCAAGTATTTGTAGAGATAACTTGGCCATTCATCTCCTTAACTACTCTGATACATTTGTTAGCATATCCTCATCAGTGTAAATTAGATGAAAGATAAAACAAGAATTTAAAATGTTAGGAAATGTTTATTAAGTGTTAGGAAATAAAGTTTCAGTACATGGTAAAACTGCAGATAGAACAGCAACTATCTTATGATATTGAAGCAAGCCAGTGATGAAGTGAAAAGATGCTACCTCAGGTAGCTTCAGAGCAAGGGAGAATATTGTATTTCTTCTAAGGGCTGATATTTAAGGTAATATAATATATATCCAAATATGTTATATTACCTGTCCAGCTATCATTAGTTGTTCCATTTGGAGTGCTGTATTTATGCAGACACCCTGTTCAGTTACTCACAGTAGTGTTGTTATACCTATTATTTCCATTTTCAATTACTTTGTATTTAAGATGTGCTATATTTCTGGCCATGTAGAAAGGTGCAGGAGACTAGAGTGATTAAAAAAAAAAACAACTAAACTGAATATAGTTCATAGTAAGTATGAACTATAGCTAAGTACTAATGTATGAAATGTTAGACCCAAAAAAGACCATAGCAAACCTACACTGAATAGACTTTGGACATAATTTCTCCCAAAAATATTGTTAATATTATGCATAGGAGCAAATATATCCAAATACTATTTGTCAGAACTCATGGACAGCTTATTACTTAATGAATTAATTATTAATTATTAAATAATGAACATCCTCTGCCTAAACCAAACTTTCTGTCTGTCTGTAAGAGACATACTGCAGTCAAAGCACTGTTTTTTTCCTGGAGCAAACCAATAATTTTAATAGATGACATTTTTGGACAGAAAAAATAACAAGCAAATTTACTGTTAGCACCCTCTGTATTCTTCAGTATAATACTGTCTCTTCAGAAATTAATACTTAATGCATCAAACTTATTCAGATCAGTTGATTTCAAGTTTGATACATGCATAGTCTTGTTTTGGCTTAAAAGAATCATTTCCTTTCTAGATCATAGAGAAGATTTTTTGGGAAATGTGGTTGTTAACTTCTGACAAGCTGGAGATACTAGGTAATGCTGATAGATACTTTGTGTTTGTACGAAGAAGAAAGAAAATATCTTTGCTTGTTGTTTTTTAGATTGTTTGCTTTTTTTTTTTTTCCCTTTCCTTTCCTCTATACTTCACCACAAGAATATCAAGGCTGAATCTGAAACTTACCTGGTTTTACAAGACTTTTGTTGAGAAATAGTTTTTTGAGTCAAAACTTAGTTTTTGGACAAAATGCATAAACACAAAACTGAAGTTTCTGATCAAACTTTAAAAATAACTGTGTACTAAGACACTCTTACAGAAAAGCTGAATGTTAAGGAAATAGGAAAATTGAGGTTCAAGCTCTTCCTGTTCTTAATTCACAGTGGATCTGAACCAGATTCTTTCACATCAGAAGCAAGTATCTTTATCTCTGATCTTTTCTGAGACATCATTTTCATATAGTCCTTATTTTCATCTTGGAGCAAAAATAGAAAATATTTTGACAATATTTTCTTTTACTCACATAGTATCTTTAATATCTACGAAACAATAAGGGTTCTTTTCCCTTCAATTTAGTCTCCCCAAGTTATCCTTACATCTGTGTCACTCAATCTCTGTTATAAAAAACAATCAATTAAATATTGTGTCTGTGATTAACTAATATTTCAAAGTGGCTTCAGAGTTCTACTGATCACATGGGTTTAGATCCCCACCTTAATGCAAGTGTCGTGGTTTAGCCCCAGCCAGCAACTAGGCACCATGCAGCCGCTCGCTCACTCCCCCCACCATAGTGGGATGGGGGAGAGAATCAGAAAAAAACTCGTGGGTTGAGATAAAACCAGTTTGATGGGACAGCAAGAGAGGAGGAAACAACAATGATAACAACAATAATAATACCGACAAAGGAATGTACAAGAACAAGTGATGCCCAATACAGCGATTGCTCACCACCTGGCGATCGATAGCATCCCTGAGCAGCAATTCCCGCCCCCCAGCCAACTCCAGTTTATGTACTGGGCATGACGTTACATGATACAGAATATCCCTTTGGCCAGTCTGGGTCAGCTGTCCTGGCTGTGTCCCATCACAGCTTCTTGTGCACCTCCTCACTGGCAGAGCATGGGAATCTGAAAAGTCCTTGACTTACTCAGCATAAGCACTACAACTACTTAGCCGCAACTGAAACATCAGTGTGTTATCAACAACATTCTCATACCAACTCCAAAGCACAGCACTATACCAGCTATTAGGAAGCAAAAATCCAACTCATCCCAGCCGAAACCAGGACAGCAAGTCAAATTCAAAGCCAGCATTAAGCCTCTTTGAAGGACAGGTACCACCAGTTCTACTCCCTATTTTACATCATTATTTCATTCATGTTGAGCTGTGGACTTTAAAGATGAAATCTCTCAGGACTAGAAGAGTACCCAGCCTAACTGGGGTCTAAATTCATTAAAGACCTGTATTAAAACTGAGCAAATATAGAACATCCCTGATACCATGCAGTGTATTGACACAGTATCTGTTTACGCATATCAGGTACGTAGCATATAATTTCCAAATAAAAAACTGTCTAAGGTAATAAATACTGCTTAGGATTTTAGTGGAAAACTGTGAAAAAAAGTTGTCTACATTATAATTATAATTAATTACATCAATTATTAGGAAACAGAAATAAAAGTGCTTATGGTTTTCAAATGTTTCTGCAGTACATATTGGCTGACTAAAACGATAATGTCTGAGAGCAGATACAGAAAGGCTTAGAGACTCATTTGGTATAGATCTGTTATTATGCAGTAAATGAGAATGTGATGTGAATGTACTTTGAGATTAAATAGTAATATGTTCAGTTGCTGGAACATAGGCAGGCATGATATTAATTCCACAGAGGATCATAAAAAAGACCACTTTCATAAAATGAAATAGGATCTAAACCAAGACTTTTACTCACCATTATCTTTTTCAGATTTAGGAGAGCAAGTAGATGCTGTAACAGCTTGGGATTCTAAAATGCAGCACTCAGTAGTGTGCAGATGGGCTTCTGTCTGCTGCAGACTCTAACATGCCCCTGTAGACAAATCTGAATGGTTCTCCAGCTACAGGCTTATACATCCCACATGATATACCAGCTCTTCAGGAATCCACGCAGACTTCAGACCTCTCCTGATTCTCTCAGATAAATCATGGCCAGATGTCACTGTCATAAAATAATCAATGGGATGAAATACCAAAGAATTTTGCATTCATATATGTATTTTCAAATCACAGGAATTTCCCAGCCAGTGAAAATTTTCTAGTGATTTAAAAAAAAAAAAATCATTGGCATTTGGAATAAAATATTGTTAAAAAAGGTTTTTAAATAGATTTTTGTATTTAAAACATATTCAGAAAAATTAATCTGAAGTGGATGCAACATAGGAATAACTAGATAGAAATGACACCGCAGTTATCAAAAAATCACAGAGTTTAAAAATCGTTTGAATATGTTCAATGACAGTAATAACCAAAATGTTAATTGTTAAACTTTTATTCTTTATTACCTTTGTGAAATAAGTCCTTGGCCTTGATCATATCTTTAACAGGTTGGAAATAAAAAAAAAAAAAAAGAAAATAAACAAGATAATCAAATGAGAGACACAGAGGAAAAGGATACTGAGCTCCAACCTCTTCTTGACCTACTCAGAGTAAATTATATGGCATGTGAGAAGCAGAAAAGGTCTTACTAGCAAAAATGTATCTGAAGCTGTTGAGCCTTTGATGCTGAAGAGAACTGCAGGCAGGTCACACGTATAAAATAGAGAGGTGATGAATTAATAGCAAAACAAAGCCTACTGCCAAGAGAATAGGTAGCTAAAAGAAGCAGAAAATACTATATCCATATTCACCTCTGCAGCAGAAATGAGCCTGCAAAATGGAAGGCCTAGTTCCTGGTCACCTACTGTGAGGATCTGACCTAGTAAGCTATTGGTTGATAGAGCCGTCAGGTAGAAACTTCAGGTATTAATTGCTCTGATGTCACACATGTTCTGTGAGAAAAAATCTCTGGCTTGACAAATGGTTTCTATTTTTGTCCCTCTTGATCTTAAGGGATCATGTCCAAACTTTGTCCTGGTTTCAGCTGGGATAGAGTTAATTTTCCTCCTAGTAGCTACTATGGGGCTTTGTTTTGGATTTGTGCTGAAAACAGTGTTGATAATTCAGGTATGTTTTTAGTTATATAATCACAGAATAGTTTATGTTCGAAGGGACAACCAAGTCCAACCCCCCCTGCAATACACAGGAACGTCTTCAACTAGAAGACACCCGGGGATGAAGAGCTCTTGCACTCTATGGAAAGCGTCCTTAAAGATCTGCCAGCTCTGTTCTGCTCCTTCATCCCTAAGCACAGTTTCCCAGGGGGTTCTATTGACTAACTCCCTGAAGAGCTGGAAGCGTGCTTTCCTAAAAGTCAGGGTCCTGACTTTACTCTTCACCTGCCCCGTATCCCTCAGGACCATGAACTCCACCAGTGCATGATCGCTGCAGCCCAGGCTGCCTCCAATCTTGATGTCACCAATTAGCTCACATGTTGGTGACCAACAGGTCCAGTATTACGTCCCTTCTGGTCAGACTCTCTATTACCTGGCTTAAGAAGTTACCCTCCATGAACTCCAGGAGTCTCCTGGGTTGCCTACAGGTTGCCGTGCTACTTTTCCTGCAGATGTCAGGGGTGGTTAAGTCCCCCAGCAGGACAAAAGCTGGGACAAGGGGAGGAGTTCATTGCAATGTTTAATCTGATGGTCTGGCCCAAAAGGACCAAGGTGGAGAATGTAATGGAAATACCTTTAAATTGTTGTAACCCATGATTTGAGTTGCATGTTATAGGAACTACTATAGCAGGAACGAATGGAGGAGAAGTCTTACAAGAAGCAATGCAAGTGTAGCAGTGACCCGACCTGAGCTGGCTTTGGTGCCCAGTAACTCCATGCAACACACCACCCCTTCTGTCCTGAGTGACCACCACAACTGATGGAGCCCTGCTTTCCTGGAGATGACTGAACACCTGCTTGCTGATGGGAAGTAGTGAATGAATTCCTTGTTTTGCTCTGCATGTGTGCGTGGCTATTGCTTTACCTATTAAACTGTCTTTATCTCAACCCACAAGTTTTCTCTTTTTTAGTCTTCTGATTCTCTCCCCCATCCCACTGCAGGGGAGTGAGCGAGCAGCTGTGTGGTGCTTAGTTGCCACTTAGCCCCACTTAGCTGGGGTTAAACCACAACAAACTTCTCGCTGAGGACCTTCTAAAGCCCCACAATATTCAGTTTCTAGAGGAAAATATATAGGTACATTCAACAGAAACAATGGGAGACAAACAAAATAGTGGTGACCCACTGTGCTGAATGACAGACAGAAGGATTATTCAACTGCTGCTACCACTGAGTAAGAATATTCTTTTCATGCAGAAATATTAGAGCATCAGAATGAAATACACTGTGGAAACACCAAACACTCAGCTAGTACAGGAATTCAGTGCCCCATGCAGAAATGATGGTGAGCTAGCAATGAAAGCTAGAAAGCGATCAAGAATCTCGATTAACATCTGAAGTACCAATATACAAGTAATCAGAAAGTACAAATCAAAATAGTAATAAGCTCAAGTGTTACAGATCACTGAACAGAATATGTTGATGTTACTGGATTGCTTCACTACAGAGGCATGTGCAAAACTGAAGTAAACCCTCTGAGTAATGAACACATGCCTAAATCAAAAAATGAACAACTGTGTAACCAGTGTGACGAGTCAACAATGAGTCAACAGGAGTGAAGCTTTCCACTCCAGTATGCCAAATATGAGCAAATATGACCTAAAATGTATTATATAATATGTATATTGCCATCTATTTTTATATTAATTTTATTTTTTATTAATTTTATATTAATTTGTTACTTCCTCTAAAAGCAATCAGAAATTGCGATTCCTTACCTTGAGAGGTGAGGAATGAATGTCTGAGTTGATTTTCCACTGTGTTATAAACTGAGATTCAGCAGCACACTGGTATCCATCAGAGTTTCTCTTCAATCTTTTGGCAAGCCACTTAATCCTTCAAAAACACAGTAAAATAAAAGTAACACAAGTTTTATGATGTTTGTAGTTTGATGATAACAGATCTGTCATACATACAGGCATGAAGATATTTAGGCTTAATGTTCTGAAGAACTAGCAGGCAACCATGGTACCTGACACGTACGACAAAAGTAAAAACTTCAAAACTCTCAAAAATGCCAGTTATGAGGGGAAATATGTTGATATTCAGTAGCACAGAAGGGAAGTCTTGGATCATATTTGCATGTGTTATGCATGTTTAAGAGACATTGGTGTTAAATAGGAAATTATACCTTTTAGTAGATATAAGTTTGTAGTTTTGAACGTATGTAGAAATCTAGGCTGGCGCTGCCAAAATGTTCCTGGGGTGAGAAGTTTCCTTAATCCAAACCAAAGGTTTTTTGCATTATGTTAAAATGTTCAGGCCTAAAATAAGAAAATATTAAGAAACCTAGTGCAAGAGTATCCCGCGAGCAGTAACATATGAAACAGTTCAATCTCTTGTGAGCTGAGCAATTGCTCATTTCACCATGTGATACACTCTTTTTCAAGAGCTGAATTAACAAAAACTGTGGGCAGATCCGTTGGAGTTATTCACTGGCCTTTGGTGGTAGGCATGGCTAGAGGGACAGGCCAATGGAGTGAGGAGCAGCTAACAAAAACAGGTCAGAGCACTATACCACATCAACTTAATTCAGACTTTAGTACCAACAAGACTTAAAAACATGAGTGAAGAAAGGCTATTTCAAGAGGAAGAAAGCAACCAGCTGGCCCTGCAGTGGCTTCCTGGAGGTGGAGACTATAATTTGGTTTAGCTCTGTTGTGGAAATCAGGTGTTCTCTATTTAGGTTTCTGGTTAGAGCTTTTTTCTCCCTCTTAATTCAATATTGTTTAATAAACTACTTGTATCCTGGCTGAGAGAGGGGAAAATTAGTTCACTGGAAGCCTGAATTTTAATATCATTTCCCCAAGTTCAGAGGATTTTGCCAGAGCTTTAAGCAAGTGATTTTTGTAGTGACTTTTAATTTCAGCCCAGCCCTTGTTGCTGCCTATCAAGTCGAAGAGGAACAAAGGCTTGAATAAAAAAACAACATACCACTGGCTTAGGAAAAGTCATAGTATCAAATGCCAAAATATGCATAATGACATCTGTATTTGTTTGGTCATGCCTCACTCTGCAGTTCCTTATGTTTCTTCACTTCCTTCACACCGCTGTAGTACTCGAAACACATCTGGTGGAAAAGTCCCACTGAAATGGCTGGGGAGGTCAGGTTGACAGTGCGAGCCGTAGGTGTGCTGCTGGGCATAGCTAAGCAGTGTGAGGAGACTCAGGGCAAGCAAACTTCCCACAAAGGTGTTCAGAGTAACATTGACTTTCCTCTAAACTGCTTTATTCCTAAGCAGTTAAAAAGTATTACAGCTCCATCTATTCGGTGGCTTTTCAATGAGTAAAATAAACAACTCAGGAGCACTGAAAATCAAATCTGCATCCTTTGATAAGGACTAAGAAAAAGTGCTAGAATTGATTGGTGATCTGGTTAAAAGCCTTTCTTTCTGTCCTTGATACATATTAGAGACACAAATATAAGAAAAGCTGACTGGGAAAATGATTTTACAAGGAGGAAGATAGCTGTTGGCAAGATAAAATATCTTTTCTTGTCTACAGATTCACTGCTTCCATTCTCTTCAGGGACAATATAAAAGAAATCAAGAGCATCATCTACTAGAAAAGGAGAAGTCCAGAAAACTGCCACACTGCCTGATGTATTTTCCTTCTCAGCTCAGGACCGTCTGCTACGTAATTGGTAATAAATTGTTATTACTTCCCACTATAGCAAATCCCTTTGAGGCTTTTATATAGTTTGGATAGGCTATGACTGAGCCATAGAAGGAATAAAAAAAAATGCAAGCATAGTGCTTAAGTGCTATCAGTAAGAAAAGAATATTAGTGACAATAATGTAGGGCCTGAAAAGGACTTTTTTATTTCCCATAAGCTGTACAGTAGAAACTTTGTTCGTGTGCCACACCTTGGGCCAGGTCAGTACAATGAATATAGCTTTCTTTTTCTAATAGCACATGTTATTAAAAAATGCATTTGCATCCCAACTGTTTGCAGATGTGTTGTCATTCTAGTGTAAGTGGGTTGTGTTAGCTGATGGAGGTAAACAATAAGAAAATTATCTCACCTAAGGCTTTACTTGTTCTGTCTTGTTGCCATTCTCCTTTTTTTCCTACTGCTTTAACTCTTTACTGTCTTTATGCACAACTAAATCTCTTAACACTCTGAAGTTATATTTTAAAACAAAGTTTTCCCATCTTTTTTTCCTAAACAACTGAACTTCCTGCTGGATTCCTGAGTCTATCCCAGATTCCAGAGATATTCACAGGAGCTGTATTTACTAATTGAAGTAAAAGATAAAGTGAAATAAATCATAACTCCTACATGCCCTGTCTGGTAATGCTCCATGACTCTCCTTGTTGGCTTTTATGTTGCTGAAAGTACATTGGGGTTTTTGCTTGAGAGATTGAGAGAAACAAAATAGAGAATAAACAGCGCAAAAACAAACTAAGGAAACAGAGGGGAATGTAACCAGGCATCTCCATTCATCACAATTACAGAGATTTTTAATTCTCAGCCATTGTTATTGCACTCCACAAAATAAGCCCCTAAATCTTTGTTTGGAATGATTGACAAAGTTCCTACGGACAACTTCACAGAGTAACCTGACACTGGCTAACTTCACAGAGTTAATATGACACTGCAAAATTGCTTATACATAAGCCTTTTTTAAAGTTCTAGGAGGCTTTAAGATCTGAACCTAACTTTCTCCAAATCAGGTCTAATTTTATCTTGTGAGGCCTTGTGCTCTCTCTGTTGGAGGCCTGATACTGGAAACTATAGTTTGAGCACAAGACACAGAGAAATTCTTATTTGTTCATACCACTGCTGTCAGTAATTAATCTTTTCATCCCTACCAATTTTCTAATGTACTGAGGCAAAATTTTCCCTTTCCACATATTCACAAGGAAGCTAAAGACAAAAGGGATGGACAAGAAGAGTTCAGAGAGACGAGAATGCCCTCAGAAACACAAGTGCGGAGCAAATTAGTGGTGTGCTAATTAGAGGTGTGCTTGTTAGAGGTGGGCTTGGAGAAAGAAGACTGCACTGAAGGTAGAAACCAACTCAAAGCAGTGCTGACATCTGCAAAAAAGCTGGAATAATTTTTTCCAAAGCCAGACCTGAAGGTCTTACCAGCTTATATAGAATGAAAAATTTCTTATGTCTTAAAAATCCAGATTCAGGATAATGCCAAGATTGCTTCAAGTTGTTTAGAAATATAAAGGAAAATAACATTCTCCATCTGTAATCCGTGATTAAAATATTCTGTTATTTAACTTCCACATTATTTATGAATAATTGTTCACTGCAGAGACATAAGGTAATGTTGGGCCAAATCTTTGGATTTTTTCTTTTAAATTTTCTTTATTCAGGGAAAAGTCACGTTAAAGTCAAGATGTGAAATCTTTTTAAAATCTTTTTTAGTCACAATATGTTTGCTGTCCAAACAGAACTCATACTATGTGAACATCTTTGCTTTCTGTTTTCTGCTTGAAATTACCACAGCCTGATAAAAAGTGAATAATATAAACTAAACTTCAAAAAGAAAAAAGAAAAAGAAACAGAAAACACCACAGAACTTGGAATAAAAACTATGTTTATGCACCTGTGTTCATTTTCTGTTCTCTTGATAAACAGAGAAAACTGATTCAAAACTGACTGAGCACTTACTTACTCATTTTTCCTCAGAAACTTGGATTTTTTCCCATTGGATGTCTATAACCACACACCTTGCTGAGGTCTCTAATGTGCCTTCTTATTTCTTCAATTAAGAATAATGTGGTTTATGCACTGGAATCTGACACGAGTTTTCTTGATTGCTTTTGTTTATTTGTTTCTTATTTCTTTCTTGGAGAAATTCCCTGGATACAGACCAACTTATTTAGAAAAAAAATATGTTAGACCAATTAAACTTTCTTTTTTCATAATGAGGTCTTTATATATGTACTGAAATGTTCTCATGGTAGAAAGGACAGTATCTTTTACAGAAATATATTCCTTTTATTCATGGTGCATCTTGTTCTGCATTTTCTTGCATGATGGTAAGGGAATTTGCTGGTTTTCAGATTTTATCAATGACAAAAACCTATTTTATGAAATAGATGGTAAGACGTGGCTACTGTGACAAGAGTAGCTAAGTATATTTAATGATTGATGGTCCTTTCCAGTCCCATTAGCCACAAAATAAAATTCCTAGAAACCTCATTAAAGAAACATCAACTTTATTAAATTGCAAGGTAAATATTTTTGGATTAAATGCTGATATTTTTATCCAGCTGAACAGAACCCTATTTTACAAATGCTCCCGTCATAATTTGTTAAACAACTTGTGGCTGAATATACTATTCAGAATGTAATAAAGATTGGCTCTGCAGCTATTGAAATAATGAGATACAAATAATTTTTAAAAAGAGATGACAAGAAAAGTCCATGCAATGTTAGTAAGAGACAATAAGAATTTGTGGGGGTGGGAGGCAGAGAGGGTGGAGGACACCAAAGCAACTCTTGGAGGTACTCAGCACTGAAACATCTTCATTTCAATGGACAGTCAACTGGTCCAATATACAACACCAAGCTATATCTTTGAATGATATCATAAAGCAAATTGTTTGGAGACTGCTGTTTTTTAATTATATTCATAATGCTAAAAGAAACTAGAAATTACAAGCCAATCATTCCTTAGTGTTATTTTAATTTTCTTTCATCTTAGTGGCAAAGAAGAAAAAATATTTTCTGATCCAGCAAACATTATGTCATGCTCTAGGTGTTTGGTTTTTTTCTTTTTAATAAATTGAAGTACATGTCAAACTGTAAGAATACAAGAATCAAAAGTAATCTTTCCAACAGCTTGAAATTTTTTGCCGGTTTTTCTTTTTCTCAATTGAAATCATTACTAGAATTCATAAAACAAGGAAGATGAAAGGCCTTTGACAGGTCATCTAGCTTCTCTCTGTAAATTTGATGAATTCTACATGAATATTTTGGTAACACCATAATCCACTTCTTTAGCGAAAAATGTTTCTTCTGAAAAAAGTCACGCAGTTCTGCCATTTGGCCTAAAGTTAGGATAAACCCAACATATTTTCCCCCAAAATTTTGTGGTTTAGGGAGGACTCCTAAAAAACCTGACAGTATAGCATATTCATTATTAGAGATGCTAGTTAATACTTTCTTCATTCTGTAGGTGATCTCCCATCTTACATCGATTAAATAAAATCTTAAAGAAAACCTACCCTGAAAAAAAAAAAAAAGGCAGTAGAATCCTGAAATTCTTTTTGTAAGAGAAACTCAAGACTACGTTGTATCTAGCATAGTAAAGTTAATACTTGTCTTCAGCAAACAGTCTATGTGATATTTCACATGTATCACAAATTCCTGCTCACTATGTCCCTCTGTTCTCAAGTGATGTGGAGAAGAATTTGTAGTATTCCTGGAATCAAATAATTTGTTAGTAATTCTGAATCCTAGCTTGCTTGCTTTTTTTTTTTCTTTTCTTAATTTTACCTTTCCCTGTTCTATTTTAATTTTTATTCTGATTCATGAGAGATGTCACCAAGCTCCTAGGCACCAGCCTTCCCCTTCATGTCTAATCACCAGCCCTTCAAGTGAAATAGAAATATCGATTTCATGATAGTCAGAAACAGAAGTAAACCACTTTACAGTTCTGCCCTGAACTTATGCGCTTCCTAGTTACTACTACAAGCTTTCATAGATTTATAACATGCTGGCTGGCTGGTTTTTGAATGCTCATTTTCTAATGAAAACTGTTTATTTCATGTGCCTAAGGTAGCATTGCCCTTTCCTATAAAACTGAATCACTCTTTGTATGTGAATACAAAATTTTTCAGGGTTGTTTCAGATGACTATGCTAAATGAGCTTGGGCGAATGATAGGAAGGGACATACAACCCTATATAGGTCAAAAATCTAACCACTGAAATAGCTATTATAGTGGTAGAATGAAATATCATTATTACTGAATAAAGCAAAAAACTGCTAAGTGTGAAATACATTAGTAAAATGTTTGAGTTGTCACAAGAAGAGTGACCAGATGACTATACCCTAAAATTTTGTGCAGACCTTTTCTGCGTATGTATGGCTTCCTTTCATGATGGATGATTTTAAGTTCCTGGTCAACGCTGTAGTCCCACTGAGTGTTTAAGAACAACATATCAAGTCCAGTATCAATGTCCCCAAAAAATAGCAATGGCTGCAGGATAAAAAGCTTGCTATGTTTGAAAAATCCAACTTCAAATAAAGTTGTTTGCATTTCAGATACTAACATTAACTCAAACATTGAGTTTGGAATGGCTATAAGTTTATCAGCATGAAAACTTAGTTCTCACAGAATGATGGTCTGTAGGATAATAGATTGAATTTTAAAAGGAGAAATTATTCTGCCTTATCATTTTTGATGGTACAGAGGACAAAGGGATGAATAACACAGAGACTGAACATAAATCCTTGTGGAAGAAAAATGGGGAGAGATTCAAAATAGTGACTTGCTTTTATGGCTATGTGGATGTATTTATGTACACCTACCTTAATATTGTAGCTTTATATAGCATATACATATGTGCTGTAATAACATTTATATCAATCTATATTTATACAAAGCAAGAGCTGTTAATTTGTAAAAAAAAAAGTCATAGTAAAATATTACTTTATATATTTATTTGCAGTATTTAATTTCTAAGTGTTTTTGAATTTTTGTACACCAGGTAGAATTCTCACCCTTATGCTTTTATAGCATTAAATTATGCTGTTTATACTACATATGTTTTCTGACATTTCCTCAGTCTGTGCTTCTCCCACACCCTTGCACATGATCCATATATTTAAACCTCACAAAGACCTCATTTTGTTTTTGACTGAGATACAAGATACTATTTTTTTTTTAATTCATTTATAAGAAATGTGTTGCCAGATTGATCTTCCAAATAGCCACACATGGAAAAGCCTTCTTGTTCTCAGTTATATACAGGCGTATGATTTTTACAATAGTGTATACACCCATTGTAAAATTATTACATTTGTCTGCTGTAAGAAAAAAAAGTCTTCTTTTTTTTTTCTTTTTGCTCTTCTTTCTGTCTCAGATGATGATATACAATTATCACAATTAACACAAACTAATATTTGGATGACTCATATCATGAATCAGAGCCCTGCAGGCACAATTGATGAAACTCAGTTCTCCAAGGTGCCTTTTTATTAAATAACAACCAGCAGCATATATGAGACCAGAAATCTGACAGAAAGATTTGGTCAATAACAAGTACCAATTATGAAGAATTTTATCTGAACCAGTCATCAGAATTCCAGCTTCCACAAGATCCTTCTAACTGTAATTACAAAATTTTTTCAACAGCTTTTTGCCATGTGGCATTCTTCTGCTTTTCACACTTAACTGTCTTTGCTGTACCATCTGCAGTAAAAGGAGAGGATAGGGTGCTTAAGAGAAAGTGCCATCTTTGTGCCCTTGTGGAATTACATCATTAGCTATGTCTTGATTTCAGTATTCCAATGTGAAATGTGGAAAAATGTGATAGGATTCATTTACTCTACATTTGAACTGACATGATTTATCTGAGTTGGGAATATCTCTCAGGATATTCAGTGGGTGTTTTCTGTAACAAAAGCATTTATATTTAAAATTTACTGAAGGCACAGATTTTTCTTTCAGGATGGATTTTCTTTAGCCCTGGTTCCACTTCTGTTTTAAAAATCGAAGTAATATTAATGAAACATATAGACAGGTGCGTACTTCTGGATAGGCTTTGGGGGAGTAGGAAGGATTTAGCCTGTGAATGTGCTTCAGTGTGTTTCTGAATCACACAAGGCAGAACAGAGATGTGAATTTCCCTCCATCTGCCCTTTACAACATGTAAGGTGCTTTTGCAGATGTGTGGATTTGTAAGATTTGGTGGGTTGCATTTCTGTTTGATTTTCTGTGCTTATTGAGCCTCTCTTGGAAGATTAATAGGTTACCAAACTTCAACAGATTATTCTGATTACCACAGCCTAAAACACCGTGGTACTTTATGAAAGAGCCATTAACACCACTGGTTATTATTAAGATTTTTATGAAAGTCATAGACAAATGTTCCTTTGGTTTTGATGGGAACCATACAAGGGTCCTTGTTATCCCATCATCATCAAAAAAATGTCAAAACATTTTATGACATTTACATCCATACTATATTTCCATATATAGAATTTGTGCCACGTAGCCCACCTAACATCAGCTATGATCATCTACTGGGAAAACCCCAAAGTTTGGAAGTAGCTTTTCCATTATTTATCAACACATTCTAATAGTTAAACTGTGGCTGAATCATGGAGTTTTTTAATTTGTTTTCACATAAAATTTCTATATTATAATGTGGAACTGTGGTAATTTTTACATGATGGGTGGATTGTATCTCTGTATTGATACAGACAGGTAGATATAGCTATTCTAAAAATGCAGTGATAAGAAACCAAGTGGCAACTGTGCCTTTGTTCACAACTTTCCCAGTGACAGACTCCACTGAATGAAGTATAAAGTAGATAAGAACTTAATAGCTTTCTCCTCTCTTCCTTTCTTTGGACCACTAGAAAATGTTGCCTCTGAAATAAATTTACCTCTTTGACATAATGTTGCATGCAATTGTTTTCTTTGATGGGACAGTTTCTGCTTGTAATGCAAAAAACAAAAATATCACCCAGTCTGAGAGAGATACAAAATCAGCCAAAATCAGCCAGATTGTTTTTAAAACAGGATCATCCAAATTCTTTTTGCAGTCAGTAAAGAAGTTCCCATTGGCTTCAACACCTATATGCCTACGGTTTAAAATTCAACACAAATATCAGATGGAGGGAACCCTGCAATTCTTTCTCCTTTTTTATACTATAAATTATCATAGTTTGTATTCCTTTGCGACTTCTTTCTGTTCCTGTGTTGCATATGAATGGGACTTTCAAAGGCCTCAGTACTGGTCTAATGAAGTTTCTGTTGAATTCTCAGATAGCCTTGTCAGTAACCTCAATGGCAACAGGTAAAATGACGGGAGTTTGAGAAATCCCCCCCCTATTAAATGTTAGTTTCTTTCTAAATGAAAGAAAGAATGGATCAATTGATTGTTTTACTATTACTACTATTTTACTATTACTACTATTTTACTATTAGTTTTACCTAATAAATCAAAGCTTTGTCTTTTAGTTTGGTAGCTTATTTATTTTTCTATTGTTTATAACGACTATAGTTTTGGTATTTATAAGAAAAACAGTTTGATAAAAAATATGTGGATCAATAAATGATCAGCAGTAACCAAGCACCAGCAGCAATTACTGAACTGCAACTGCTGGCTGTATTCAGAAGACTTCTCTCATTGATGCCTTTTCTTCAGAAAACTTTTTGTTGCTCAGACAAGTAAATAGAGCGAGTGACACAGTCATTTCTTCATTTTATTAAATTTTCCTAGACTGTTATGCACTGCCATACCAAATAGTCTTGTAGTCCTCAGTATTTCACAATATCCCATTGTAGAACTCAATGTTTTATATGCTGACACTCCTTTCAAATGAAGTAAGAGCGATAAACAAATGCTTAGCCTGCAGCAAAGCTCAAATGTTAGTTAGGGAGTAATATGAACTGCTGAAGAATCTGGCTTCACAACAAATTAGTGTTTCTTTGTTGTCGTTTTGTAGTACTGCCAGAAAGCATTTTGCTGAAGGGTCAAATCAGGGAAATAATGCCAGTTAACAATTTTGCAGAGTACCTTCTTCATATGTAATGCACAGAAACCAATAAGAATTGGAGTAAACAGTGCAACCATTTGTTGTCTTGCAGGGTTTTTTACACACAAAAATGCAATGGAACCATCACCATGTAAGTCCCTAATACATCTGAATGACCATGTGGTACTCGTACAGTACCTGAACCACTCATTCAGTATTTCTGATGTAGGAAATCAAGAGGAAGGGAGAACAGAAAGGACTGACAGAAAACACCTTCTTGTTTCAAATATGCTCTGAAGATAAGCTCTGAAATTGTGTGAACTTGCTTCTTGCTAAATTTACCTTTCTATTTCTTCTTTCTGTGGATGTGTACCAGAAAGAAAAATGGCCTTTCTCTTCTTTTTAGCTGTGTTATAGAAATGAATCACAGCTGGCTGATTTGGACTTTTTTTTTTTCTTTAGCATAGAAAGCGGAAGCAGACAATTGCCTGGGTCAAACACCTTTATTTTCTACAGTTACAGACTCCTTGGGAATATTCAGCATGTTCTTTTTTTTTTTTTTTTTTAATTTTATTAAAATAATAAAAAGGGTTTTTTATTTTATTAAAGCATCATCCTGATTTTTCTTGGACTCACTCCTCCATCCTTGATGAAAATTTTAGTAATAATATGGTCTAAAATTCTACAGCATTTAGAAAATACATACAGTAGTCATGTTAAGTATATACTACCTACTGTTGGTTCAAAGCTTAAAGCACTTTGTATTGGCTGAAGCACTACCTAAGTACACACAGTAGGAAGCAAACTGTCCCATAGTTTCTCCTTCCTGTTATTAATCACTGAGAAGTAACACCTGGTGCAGGTAGAACATCTGCTCTTGATTAGTTGGATATTCAGCAGGTCTATCTCTTCCTGTGATGACACATAATCATTCACCTCCACCCAAGAGTATATCTGCATACCTTTAAATTCAATTCTGTATACAGAAAAATAATAAGTATTATTCAAAAATCCAGGTTCTACAACATTCTGAGTCATCTCCATGGATGTCTTAATAAGTTGATTGGTTTAATTAAAATTTAGAGTACTCTGTTAACTTCTGTCAATTCTAAACCTCCATATACTTCCTGTTTCTCACTGTTGATTTGGACAGAACTGGGATATAATTCCATTCTAGGTAGCTTTGGGCCATATTCAGTTTACCGTTCAAAGAATGGTAAGAATGAAATGAGAGATGAGAAGATGTGAAACCAAATCCTGAAACTATTTCTTCAGGAGGAGTCCAACATATCAACAAGAGTCAGTGTGCTCTTTATCTACATAAACTCTCTGAGAAACCAGAAGATGCTGCCAACACACTGAGGACCTTTTCATTCTTGCCATCGGCATGTCCAGCAGCATCTTTCCCCATATAGTTATGCACACTAGTACTGGCTCTTAGGCACATGTCTGAATGTTTATGTGACTTTGTTATGATATTTGGATATCGAAATATGCAGCTATATTTTCTATGACCCTTTTTTTTACTAAGATAACTCATCCTTTCTACTTATGGTTAGATCTGAAAACATGTCTCAGTGAACTCATGGTAGAGAGATAAAGTAAAAATACTCTAAAAGATTCAATTAATTTTCATTG
This sequence comes from Phaethon aethereus, assembly GCF_964289735.1. Taxonomy (NCBI): domain Eukaryota; kingdom Metazoa; phylum Chordata; class Aves; order Phaethontiformes; family Phaethontidae; genus Phaethon; species Phaethon aethereus. The sequence goes on from NC_138579.1 coordinate 22,558,354, forward strand.
CTAATGAATGCATTGAAATGTGAAAGTAAATGATTATTCCATAGAGATAAGTATAAAAATAAATATCTGGAAAGAGGCTTAAATAATCAAATAATTGATTAATCAGTTAATCATTCTGCCTACATTTACTTAATCAGCTAGTCATAGAACAAAACAGAGACTTTATATAAGTGGAGCTCGAATTTTAGTCATTAAAAAATAGCCAGCTGTTCTTTTGACAGATAAGCTCTTTGCTACAAGTACAAATGTGCTCTTTTTCTCTGTTTTGATAAATAAACAAGTGAATTTAGGTATAAATACTTGCCTTCTGTTAGACAGAGATGACTTTAGCTGATTTTCAACTTACGCTTTTTATGACTTGTTTTTATGAGAAATATGTGAGCTTTGGGATATATTATTATTGTGCAATAATCAATAATTACTTGCAAAGAGCCTGTTTTAAAATGTTATCCTGGCTAAATTTCTTTCCAGTAACAAATTTACAAGCAGATACATATTCCGAGAAGGACACTGAATCAGCTTTGGCACATGCCTATTATCTAGATGCATAGCTAGAGGACTTGGCTTGTTTCTTTTTCTTCCTTGCTTTGCCTTGCCTCGCATCATCTTACCTTTATAAACTTAACTCCTGCTTCCTTACTAGTATTAATATAGAAGAGATAATATCTCTTATTGGGTAGTTCAGAATTTCCTATTTGCAAGTAAGTTCCTTCTAATATTCAGTGCATCCATCGCTACCCTATGAACTTAGAAGAAATTTGTACCTTTTCAATTTGCAGTCTCATATATTGGAACTAGATACCAGTGGTCATATTGGTTAACAGCTCTGCAAAATGAACTGTTTAATGACTTATGTTTCTGTTCCTTGGTCTTTGTATCCTAGATACAGCAATACACAGCTATCTCTCACAGGATCTGCAGACAGTAAGTGGAGAGAGCCCTGGGGGAGCAAACTCCTACCGAAGGGGAAGCAGCATAAACTGGGGTGGCAACCACCTGCGGCTGCTATTTACACACCTCAAAACTTGCCTGATCAATTGATCAGCAGTGATCAATTTTGAGGACTCCGCTTAAGCAAATGTCATAGCAGTGACATAGACATTTTCTGATCCCTCACAATCTGCCCCTTGGGCAATCTCCCTTTTGCCCACTTAGCTGCTTGCAGGGCCCAGGCTGGTCTCCATACTTTCTAAACATTATGTGGTTTAGGTTTTTCCCTTGTTAACAAAACTATTCCTTTATCAATCTCCATTCTTTCTCTGTGAGGTAGTTCTATATATTGCATTGGTCTGCACTGTAAAACCTAAATATGAAAATTTTTATTTTCTATAACCTGTTTTTATACAGTTAGATGTTATATGATTCTTTGTCATTTAGATTCATTATAATGGAAATACCTTTTAATACCAGCCTTGTCTCCAAGGAAGATCATATGTTCTTCTGCCACCACTATTTCCCCCCACTCCTGATGTTCATTCTCTCTCTCTAATTCAGGAATCTTATACACAAAATCCCTTTTTGTAGTAGAGAACTGTTGCCATTAGCAGAGTCCCACAAGCTGTTGCACCGAGATTTGTATTTTTTTCAGATCCATACTGAAAAAAATGTTAAGTTTTTGAATTATTCATTGAAGTGACTGATCTTACAAGGATCATCCTAAACAGTCTGGTTTATTTACTGTTGTTTTGACAGCAGCTAGGTCATACAGAAACTTTTGAGCTCTAAGAGAAGGCCATGGGAATCAATACTAGTGTATAAGAACATAGTATAGGACAGCACCTAAAATAAAATAAAAAAAACTTAGGGAAGGGTACAGGCAAGGCAGTCCATTCATAAGGAATCACAGAAACAGTTACTGAGAACAGGCTGGGTTCCATTCTGGAACTTCATACATGTTACTGTAATCTCTATATTGCTGTGTTATATTTTTATTAAATCCAAGATAAGAAAAGGAACTCTTAATAAAGAACAAGCTTACACAGTGAAGCAGATAATCTAGAAAGAATGTATTGCTCTCACATACACTAGTCTTTTTTCACAAATACATTCTTAGGGCTACAGAATACATAACACTCAGAGAATTCTGTCAAGATCACAGATAATTTTCAAAGATACATCCTGTAATTTAGTTTTACCCATTTGTGAGGTCCATAGCTGGCATCATTGTTTGGGGATTGATTGTTTTCAGATTAGAAAGTCTATGAAAAATTTTATTTCAGAGTAAAACAATTTATTTGAGAAAATCACTTTTTTTTTTCTGGAAATGTTTTAATTTAAACATGAAAATGCCATGGAGCATGGAAGTGTGTTTCAATCTCAATCTGCAATGAAGTTAAAACATGCTGAGCATTTTAAATTATGTAAGCAATATTCCCTTTTCCTAATGAGTAATTATCTTCATTTTCTTTAGTATTTTAAAAAAATCACATTGCTTCTCCCTTATTAATCACATTAACCTTCTGCATAATCCCACAGTAAAAGCACAATTCACAATTTGTGACATTTAAAAGCTGTCTCCATGGAAACTAGAAAGGTACTACAAATTCAAACTTCTATCCAATCTCTTCAAAATCTCCCTTATGTTGTTTGTGTTTTCTTCTCCTGTTTTATAGATTATGCTTTTTCCCTTTTCCTGCCTTCAAGTTTCTCCTAGTTTCCAATTTCTGTACTTTTCTTACATCACAGCTATTCTTTGTTGAAGAAAAAGTTACACGTAGTAAACTAAATAAAAGTAGCATGACAATCATAACATGAAGAACAAGGAAAAATCTCTTGTAAGGTAGATTTTTGTTTTGACACAAGTTTGTTAAAGATTTATGAACATGAAAATTTCTGATAAAAAGGTATCAAAAGATGTGAAAATGTTGTTTTGAAAAAGGCATCAAGCTGTAATCTTAAAAAAATAATTTCACAGAAACAAAAATGAGTTTAGGTGGTATGTAAGAATTAGAACTATAATCCTGGTGAGAAATAAGATCCCCAATGCCAATATATTTATTCACCTGCAGATAACATATACTGGAATATTTTACAACAAGGATCTGTAAGTTGTAACTATTTTTTTTCTTTTTTTTTCCTAACATTCCCCTGGTATTTTTTGTTTCAGTGCATAACCTGTTGGTAACTGTGGAGATTATAAGAATAAATATGCAAATATTGAAGAGATACAAATACTAGGAAAAATGAAGATCATCTTTCTTTAAGATGCCATTTTGCATTTGAATGTTTTGCAGTCAAGCATTTCAAGTTCAATTAATTTGGGCAATTTTACTGAACATCTGAACAACTGTATTTACAAAGTTTTCAATGTCAGCCATCACTACTCAGGAGTCAGACACTGACCTTGCAGCAAAGGTGAGAATTACAATCCAATTCTTTCTGATGTTCATATTCTTGAAAATAGAAGTGTGGCTACTGCATAGAATTACAGGTATTAAATGTTATTTGAGTCGCCTGATCTGAAGACGAGCTAGTCCAGCCTTCTATCTGAGGCAGTTCAAGCTCATTCTTCTGTTAGAGAGTAAATTCTTCCACCATTTTCAATGGGCATTTTTTTGTGTCCACAATATATAAAAATAATGATCAGATAATTTTGAAGTTCCAAGAAAAAACATACAGATTATTTTTCTAATTTTTAACAGTCAGGTCCAGGGTGTTCAAGTTATACAAATTAAATTAATCCAAATTAAATTAAGTTTCTGAGGCAGAAGGACTCTATTTTTTTTTTCCTGAAGCAGTTGGAAAATCCCTTTTACCTTTTTTTTTATGTCATAAAAGCTACTTAGGAGGAGAAATATACTATGTCCCATTGTTGGATTCATGCATTGCCAATGCAACATGTAATTGTTTCCAACACTATTATTGGTATAAAACCAGCCCTCTGACCAATTGGTATTGACTCTTGACAGAAAGCATTTCAAAAGAGAAACCTGTTAGTAGAAACCATGTTAGCTTGTAAAATGTTGAAAACATTCCATCATAATGTGCACTTCCCTCTCCCATCCCTTAAGTACATCCTTCCATTTCATTTTCAGGTGTCTTCTACATTCAGTACCCTCCAAAGGAAACAGGGTCATGGACTTGGGGAAAGTCATATTATGAAAACCAATATTTTTAAAACAATATTCCAGCCTTCTGCATAAAGGACTATGTATGTTCCCTAAAAAGTCAACTGACTACACACAAAGCATGCAGAGAGAAAAGTAAAGTCACCACAGTGCCTATGCTCGGTAAAATCTGCCCCATTGCTCTCATAACAAGCTGACAAAGTGCCAGAAAGACAGATTACAACTGCGAGGAAAATATGCTCATATCTTTGCACAGAATTAACTTTTCCAGTGCACAGTATTTTTAAATAGACATACCCACTAATTCAACTACAGATGGAAAAACTGAATGTTAACTCATGGAGGAGACATCTGAAATCAGCAGCACCTTAAGGTGCTCTCTTAGGAAGGATAAAAAAACTATGGAAAGTAGATGCAAATGAGAACAGAAGAGTAAGCATCATTTTTGTAATATAGCTTACCCTTTTGGTTCCATACCTGAAACGAGTCAGAAAAAGTCTAGCTGAGACACAGCTGCTTGATCCCGCCAGCTTCAGTATCCTCTGCTGTTTCCGTTCTTATGTCCATTTCTCAACTTGTGAACACATATGGGAAACATTTCTCACTTGTGCCTGGCAAAGTCAAGCCTTATGGTTTATATCCTCAGTCTTCATTAGAAGTGTGAGTTTGAGATATCAATAAATAAATAAATAAAATTCCTATCATGAGGACACTTAAGTACTAATTGTTTTGAGATTCTGCAAAGCTCCTAAATCAGGGGTGGAGCTACATCAGAGAGTTTATCTCTGGTCTGAAATAAATGTTTTATTTCAGAAAGGAAAAGCGAATAGGTAGGAGGATTTTTACAAAACGTGGCATTTCTGGTTCCACAGTGTATTAGAACATAAATATTTTTGTAATGCATTTTATTTATGCAATTAGTTTTTATTTACAATTCCATGTGTGCTTCACATTATAATTGATCCCTTCTCTTATATTTTTTCCTCCTGACAAATAAGTGCTGTTAGATTGGAAAAAAAGAATACAAAATCAGTGAGTAAGTATAAATCAAAGGACAGAATATAAATCTCCAGCCTAAGAACACAGATTTTCTTATATTCTATCTGAAAGGGGACAAACCAGCAACTAGACAGTATGTGAGATGTGTTCTATGCAGTAGCATCTTTAAGATCAGCTTCAGGGAACTTTTCTTGTATTCATCGCAAAAATACCCACCCACCAACACAACTAATTTTAAAGTCTGGGAGTTAGACTTGCAGCAATGTTTCAATACTCAATACACATTGCAAACAGGTCATTGCACACACAGTCTTTGTTCCTGAGACTTACTGAAGATTTGGATGCTTAAAAAATTATTCAGTGTTGCTTACCTGGAAGCCTAAGAATCTCTGGAAGATTCTTAAATAAAGAAAGATGTAGTTTCAAGGAAAGGCTGTAGGTAAATACTGAGAGAGGAGAGCTGAGGAAGCAAATAAAAATTAAATATTGAGACAAGCGTAACATAGTTAACTGTAGTGCAGAAAAGCGAGGTCCACTGGTTAGTGTTGATGTTGCCTTACTGGATTTGAGAAGAAGGAAAACGAAAATTTAAAATAGGTCATCATCCATGACCTAATTACAACTGTCTGGAATAATTTGTATTTAAAATAGGGGCCACAGAGCCACAGTGAATTTACTTAGGTAAACACACAGTCACACAACATGTGCTCATCTCTCTTTGCTATGGGATATGGCATTCTTCTATTATGTCTGTTTGCAAGATGAGTTAAATTAAGCTTGAAATTGCATGAGAGAAGTCTGGCTCAGAGAAATTTTGCAAGTGTTCAGACAACAAGATGGTGGTACAACATACCACATACTAGATACCACCATTCCATTATTGACAGACTGGAGAATGCTTTGTATAGTACACTCACATGAGAATAAAGAACAGAGCTTTTTGAAAGCTGTATTTCATTGGCAAAAATTTTTTTTAAAAAGGAATATGTATAATTTTTAATCAGCTTGTTATCTATTTTTCTCCAGTTTTTTCAGGCACTTAAAAATGAATAAATGAATATTGTTTCACTGTTGGAAGATATTTTATCCTTGAAAAAGAATTTTGGATATATATTTTTAATGAAATAGTATTTTTTAATACAGTCCAAAAATGTATAATTTTTTAAAATGCCAAATGAAAATTTAACCTTTTGGTATGAATATGTATAAATGTAGCATAGTGGAAAAAACTAGTGTACTTAGTGCAAAAACCTTGATCAGTTGCCTTAGATCTCTTCAGGAAAATCCTTCCCAAATACCAAGTCTATGGTAAGAGAAAATTCTTCTGCCTGAAATTTCAATTGTTTAAGAAGTGACATTGCCTCCTACTTTTTTTGTTTAAGAATGAAAAATATCTATTGCTTTAATGTGAATATAAGCCACAGAAAAGTGATTAATATGCAATATTTTGCTTACTCTATTATTTATCTTGCTCGTCACTGTATCTCCTGTTCTTTGACATTTCCCTTCTCATTTTTAAATTTAGGAGCTTTAGAACCCTTCAGATAACCTTTCAGGTAGCTGTGCAGATGTCTTCAGACTTCTTAAGGTTTTCAACTCTCAGTCCAAGTCTAGACAAAGTGCTTGGACACGCATTTTAGTGCCTTGATACAGACCTTTTCTCTGCTTAATTGCAACAGGTGGCCTATGTAGCTGTGCCGGCCAGGCACTGAAACCTTAGATTTCAGAAAAATGACAGATGAATTTTAACAGAGGATAGAGTAAAGAGTGCAGCAGCAAAGTACTTAACACATATATGGTGATAGTATGGCAGCAAAGTCCGAACTATCGTGGCATGACTGTGGACTATTCAGTTCTGATAGAGGTTTTTTTGGCTATTAAAATCAGTAAGAAAAAGGAAGGACAAGGTAATTGCTTGAGATACACTTGTTCATGTAGTCCTTTTTGTACACTGGTCCTACAGCTAAGAGGACTGTTTATGGCTGTAAAGGAGACCACCTTAGGTTTCTTTCTTAAACATTGATTGTAAGAGTACTTACGTGAGAACAGTCTGAGGATAAAAATTGATAATAAGTGGTATGGTAGAAACAATAAAGCAGGAGAAGCAAGATTATCTTTTTTTTCCTTTCTTGTTTCTCTTATTTTTCTTCTCTTCTAGACAATGCTTTTCAAGGAAATGTGCAATGAATTAGCATTTATCACATTATTTAAATAAGATTTCTCAGTAACAACAGGGTTTTCTTTAAAGACTACCTGTGAAGAAACCGGTTTCAGCATTTTAAAAATAGCCTATGTTAAAGAATGAAAATGAAGCACTTGCTGTCTGATTTCCAATAAGAACTAATTGTTGTCTGTAAATGGATTTATATCTTTGTTCTATTAACTTGATATTATGTTTTTATAGATTTTATTATATTCTGTTTCCTCACAAAAGGGAGAGTCCACAAAGTTCCTTTATATGCTTATTCACTGACATCTATAAAAAATATTTCTGACGTTGCTTCAGAAGTCATATTGACTTCTCAGCCTAAAATTCAGTCACAAATACACTGACAGAATCTCTTGCAATAATGCACCTTCTCAAATATGAATATGTCTTAGTCTATGTGTCATTTTTCTAGGTGACTTTAGTGAGCAAAGCTTTTACATGTTTTACACGTCATGAAGCATAACAAAATACTCTGATCTAAAGTGAATAATTTATTTTTTTTTTTTAGATATTACTACGAATTGAATTTTTACAGAAAATTCTCATACAACAATGGCTGAAACAATTTGATTGGCTAGGTGAATAAATAGTGTTTGAAACAATCCATCTTGTATTTTATTAACTAGGAAATCTGTACTATTTCTTTGTTCACAGAATTTTCAGGATAAATAATATATTTCAACATACTGACTAAATCAAAATTCTGACCAGTGGTAGGGTTATAGATTTTATTTCATCTTGAACTGCATAACTCCTTCTCATGCATTAGATCACAACTGATTGGAAAGCTGGACTTAAGGTGGCTGTGAGCCAACTGAACTGAATCCAAAGCAAAGTGCTAAGCTCTGACATGTTACCCTTGAAAAGAATGGTTGAAATAAAATTAAAATTCTTCTGCTGGAGTTGAACATTTTACACTACTTCAGAACTAACATGTCAGGCATGCAGACTGATCTCTTTTACAGCCCACTTTTTTTAAGCTGCAGAGTTTGGATTTCAAAAATTAATAAGAAATCTTCATAGAGATCAGTGTTCTAGGGCTTTTTGTTTTTTATTAAGAAACACACAATAGAAAACAATAGGTCTGTGAAAGTAATCTTTTTGTTTGTTTGTTTATGACAGTCTTTAGTCAAGTAAATATGCGAGTATGAAAAATCGTGCATTTATATTATCACCCTACTGATTATAGTGTTGGTTGTACAAAAGGTCATATATGTCTGTCCATGTCTTGACATAATTTCTCATCAGGCTTAGACATATTTATTTTCTGGCTTTTTTATAAATGCAGTTTCAATACATGGCTTATGACTGGACCTTGCAAATACTGCAAATGGCAAATGTATGTATAATTAAAAATACATACTATAAAGCTCAGTTGGTAAAAGTTTAGGTTTTGCATTATACAAAGTATATATATATATTATACATGCACTTCAATGTAAGGCTGGAGCTATACTGCATGATAATCAAATCCTAGTTTGTATTAAAACTGTCACTCTTCCTACCATCTGTATCCTGTGTCAAGCATAGAACCTCAGTAAAACACGCTGTGCTAAGGAGAAATTTGCAAGAGGAAAGAAGGAAAGAGAATCATAAATAAGACATTTGCATTACATTGTATATCATTGATGATAAAAATGAGAATATGTGATGTATAAATTAGGTTTCAAAAAGAAAACCGTGGTTGTTTTTAATAACAAATATTGAAATATTTTTACACTGTAATACTGACTTGATGCAATAAACCAGTAGGTAACTTCTGGAAATAGAAAAGAGAGATAACACATCTTTTTCTACTTCCACAATTACTTTCTGGGCTTACTAGTTGCTATGCAGTATCCTTCTAAACAGAAAGAATATTAGAAACAGAGTTCTTAGGAGTCTGCCACTAACATCAAATGATTAGGGTGTCACTTTGGCAATAACAGGTTTCAAATGACCCCTCAAGCTCAACAGTCCAGGACAAAGCTTTTTTTTCTATAATGTACTGTAGCGTTGTGTTGAACTTTATAATTGGATGGACAACCTGAATGATAGGTACATAGTTAAAAATAGCTGTTCCTGTTTGATCAGATTGTAAATTTCCAATATTTTGCTTACTCTTTCTGTGAAATAGTAAGTGCAAATTCTCTGCAATGCACAGAGGAAGAGGGAAACATAAACTTTTCCATATACTAAGCCTCATGCACTCACAGTCATCAAATACATGGTTTCCATCTTTCCCTTCTGGCATCCTCGATGTGTTCAGACATTCAGACAAGCTGGAATAGACACTGTGAGTTTGAACAGTAATTTACATCATTTGACAACAACAAGAAAACAAAGAAGTGAGGAGAACCTCCAACCACAACACCAGTAATGGAGCTTTTGAGTGTTTAAGATCAAACATGTTGCCTGTGCTCCACTCCCTGCACTATCAAAAAGCAGAAGCGAAATGGCTGTAACAACAGCTGTATTTTGTTAAAACATTAATTCCAGAGTTCCTAATGTGGGATACCTGTACCCTGCAGTAAATGAAAGTAGGATCTCATTAAGAAAATAAATAAAATAAAAAAGAAAGTTAATTAAAATTTAATGTTTTGACTTTCTCAAGTTGCTATGTTAGCTGTCTCCTTCATGATCTGTCTGGTCCTTTACTCAGATTTGCTGCGCTTGGTGCAGCACATTCTTAAGAAAATAGAATGAAATGGAGGTAATGTAATTTTAGGATTCTTCTTGTTGGTGATTGTACCAGCAAGTAAATTTTAACAAGCAAAAATAGGTTTGTTTTCTTTCTTCACAAGTACCTTTTTGTTTTTATAAATATTTGAATTATAAAGAAGATAGTGCACATAGTGATGCCAAAACTAGAAAAGAAAGATCATTTCGAAATAAAAATTCTGGAGAATCATAATTCTTATGATAACAGAGCAAAAACCCCAGCTTTTGTTTCAAACAAGGAAAACTAATGCTTATGAGCATGATGTCTGATATGAAGATTAAAGTAAGCAAAAGAGCACATCACAGAAACACCTATAATTAATTTAAACAGGTGTATTTTGAAAACTTCATGCATCATATCTTCACTCACATCAAATTCAGTGGTACTTATGCAACTTTAAACTTCATATCTGACTTTGAAATTCTTTCCCCCTGAGGGAATATATAATTCAAAAAGTTTGAAAGTGTTTAATGCACAGCTTTACAATACCTGGTTTATAAAGATACTTTTTCACTCACGATTTCTGTAGTCTCCTTTCACTAGTCTGACTCTAAAACCTGGTGTATAAGAATGCTTTAGAGCAACAGTAAACTATATATTATTTGGATTTGACTCATTTTTTCTACAGATTACACTTAGTGAACTTATCTAGAAAGCAACTTCTTGTATGATTTTTACAGAAAGGAATGCATAAAATAGGTGTCTTTGCTAACAGAAGATAGGACTTGGTGACCTAGGAGGTCTCTGGCAGTCATATATCCACATGATGGTATTGGAATGCTTTTTCTCTTACAGAATGAGTACTGCATGAGATTTATGGTTTACAATAATTTACACATCTGACAAACTGTGTTATTACTTAATCGTCTCCCATTACTTCACTGTCCTAGTGAGCCACCTATGTATATACAGTCCATAATTTCATGCACTGGCCATATCAAAACTGGCTTCATGTGGAGATAATGAAGATTCTCAAGAAATGGGTGGAGTCTATCTGTGGAATACAGAGAGAGACTCTGAGAGATCACACGTTGGCTAAGATCAAAGGCTTGTCTTAATGATAATGAAAAATTGACTCATCAAAGCTTTGTTTAATCTTTATACTTGCAAAAAGAACATCTCATTTAGTATTACCAGGGAGGAGGTGTGGCAGGAATGAGGGAAGAGGAGAGGAGAGGGGAGAAAGGGGGAAGAGGAGAGAGGACAGAGAGAGAGAGAATATCTCTCTAGATGGAAACAAGTCGATAAGAAGACAGAAACTTATCTTAGTATCAGGTCTAAAGTGTTTACTGATATTTTCTTGCCAATATGGAGCTGTTATAATCATACATTAGGAAGGGAGAAGATTGTAGTTCAATGGCTTCATTTAAACACTCAGACTAAGAATACCAGTCTGCTCCACTTAAGAAACATCACCGAAGTGAAGCAGCTAGAAAGTCTGTAACAGAAGCAGCCAACTTCCCTCACTCTGTACTTGCATATCAAAATTGTTACATAATTGAGAGATACATATTGCATTCCTTGGAGAGACATGAGTGTTATATTACAGAGGAGACTGGAGATGGTAGTTCTGCAGGGATCCTGAGACTTGAGGGCTGGCTTTTGGCTAAATTTCAGAAAAGCTACCAAAGCCTGTCATCAGCAATCTTGTTTAGTCCCACACCCAGGAATGTAGGTCTAGAAAAGAGCCTGTATTTGAATTGCTTATGAACTCCATATGACTGGAGAGCCAGTAGCTGGCCGCAGCTTCAGATAGTCAGCCCTCTGAGTGGGAGTTTCAATCAGAAAACAAAGCAAGGGAAAACATGCATAAAATCTAAGCCTTTTCCATGGTTTAGAAAGCAGGATCACATTCCATTCTGTCATAAGGATTGGATGCAATAACCTACCCATCCACCCATTTCAGCCTGGTGATTTTATTTCTTCTTGCTAGTCTTCTTCAGCTTACAGTGCAGGCATGCCTTTGGTTAATGTTATAGGTATTGGATAACCTAAATTATGATAATAAGGAATAAAACTGATATTTAGCATTGTACAATTATTGGTGACTTAACTATAGACATGTATGGCACAAACCTGGGGCAAACTTGCAAGAAAAGACAGTCAGTTACCTTCTATCATCTGCACTTCACTAAACAACTTCTTGGGTAAAAAAACTACAAGTGTAATATTGTAGATCAATGCCCTCTCTGTACTCAAGTGACTGATGTGAAAACAGTGCATTAAACAAGTTTAATAAAACTGGCATGAAATGAAGCACTGCAGGAACAGCAAAGGGATACACAAAGTGTGTGATACAAAGTGTGATCGTTTCAGGAAACTATATTAAACGGAATAAGCTCTGACAAGCATTAGCCAGTTTGTCTCCTCTTGTGTAGAATCCAGCTTAATTATCAGGATTGATACGAACATAATCCTGCATCTTCTAGATGACAGTGGAGCATGGGGATCATTCTAAACCCAGGTGAATGTCGTGTCATACTTTTAGCATGTAACTCATAAGAAGGTAATGTTGGTACTTCATAATTATAAGTCTTTAATAGAGGAACAGATACATTAACATTAAAAATCTTGAAAGAGAAGGAGGGAACTTTGCGTTTCTTAGACTGCTAATTCTCAAAGTTAACAACACAATGGGAACTGGTCTACACTGGATTTTCCTCAAGCTGGGGGAATAGTCAATGCTAGCCCATGCTTTAAATGGCCAAATCACAGAATAGAGTGGAGACAGACTTCCTCTACTTGGTAATACATTCTCCTTGATGTATAACAGCAAGCAAATATCGGATAAAACCTTAGGTCATGCTGTATATCTTCCAGTAATTCAAGGAGTGTTCTTCAGTCAAGAGTTACCAAGCCATTTTCAAAAACCTGGAGTGAAAAAGTTTCAATCTGTGGTACATTGAGCCATGTCTTAATAATCAGCAGCATTATGCTTTATTTTATCTGGTGTGCTAACTTTACTGTTTTCTTTTTCTTTAGAGAAGGCTAAGTAGCAATAATACAGTGCATATGCTGGATATAAAAAGCCAAACTCAAAAGGACTATTAGGTACTGAGGAGATTGCATTTAATACCAAAAGTCATGGGGAGACAAAATACTGAATGGCAATGCCAGCAGTATTAATTAATAATAGTCATCTGGGCAGGCTGGTGGTTGGAGCTACTGTTATCTTGGACAAGAATAGAATCTATAAATGGGTTTGAGTGCTACAAACCCTTTCCACTACTCGATGCCACTTAAAGATTGTATTATGCCTAAGCAAACAAAATGAGTGATAACACTCCTGTCTTTACTGACCTACATAACAAAATGTACGCTTGCAGCGTTCCAATCAATTACTTTGCTAACCCAGCTGGCTCTTCCATTCTCAATCAATGAGATCACAGATGAAGTGCTCATTCCCCATTTCCTTGGTCAGAATGAATATGGATTTGCTCATGAACTCAACACACTTTTTGCTCTAAGGGCAGAGTAAAAACAAAGGTGTTTCTCAACTTTGCAGACTGGTGACAAAGTGTTAAAGGACCTAGCCCTTTTCCAGTGAGTCCAACAGAAACTTTGCTACTTTTTTTAATTAACACACTACCAGGCATTTGTCTGAGATACAGACTGAAGTAACAGATTCCTCATATGCATCTGGAATGTGAAGGCCTCAAATTTCAGAGCACTGGTGATTTGCTTTAATCTATAACAAAGTTAGGGCACTGCTGGAAAACACAGAAAAGGTTAGGTCTACCATCTGCGGTGTCAAGGAAGAAAAAAAAAAGTATTAACAAGCTCTTGGCAAGGTTGTATGTTGATGGCAACCTTCCCATGTCCTTTACTAAGCTACCACAATTTTCTTCTTTTCCTCTTAAGAGTTCTGAGCTTTAAAAAAATCAGGCAGGAAATTTCAAAAGTCAATATATTTTTTCAAGAGTCGATTAACAGTCAGCATTAGACACCTAAATCGAGATTTAAGGATTTGAATATGCCTGACCTGGTTTTCAGAAATGGTGACCATCAACAACTCTCAGTGTCATCAGCGTTAGTAAACAGCTGAAAATCAAATAAGTAATCAAGTAAAAAATACCCACCCACCCCCAAAAAAACAAAACCACTCAAGTAATGTATTAAGTCCATATAAAAATCACTGCGTCCTTAGCAACCATTCTCCTGAAAGAATGGAAAATTTTCTTTTAGTTACGCATTTGTGTATTCTTGCAGGACTCTAGTATAATTAAGTAACTTAAGTAGACAAAACCACAGAATAAAATACTAGGTCATAGCACTGATAATACACTAAGAAATTTAAATGTTATTTGTCACATCTGGTGATTAACAGGCTAACCATTTAAGTTAACATTATACTAGCACCCAGCCAGAATCTCAAGAGCTGTGAACAATTTGGTAAGTATTACATACTTTCAACATAAAAATTATATCAGCAATAACCACTTTTAATTAGGCTTTCTTTAATCCATGGATGGAAATTGGATTTTGGCTGTGTTCATCTGTCTTGAAAAGAAGAAATGCTTAAATGTAGTCAGAAAGCTGTTAGAAAGATATAACAGAACTTGAATCAATTTGATGACATTCCACTGTGGGCTGTTCTTGCCATGCATTTTAAGCCATAATAAGGTCAGCATGATACTAATGCTCATAAGGTTGCTTTAACCACGACAGGTTTTCTATAAAGGCTTTAGGATATGCTGTCTAAAAAAAATTAGCAGATTTTGAAAAAATGTTTTGCACTCAGAAAAAGACAGAAGTCAGAGGACATTCACAAGCCACAAAGCTATTGAACATATTTAAGTGTGAAGACTAAAAGGAAACGCACCAGTACAAGGGGCCACATGGATTTGTGAGAAGTCACTAAGCAGATGTAGTTTTCTCTGACACTGTTTCTTAAACTACATCCCAAATCCTATTCAGTACCAAAATACTGGAATTATCTGCAAAATTGTAGTTATGTCAGCATAGGGAATAATTTCTTTTTTTATTATATTTCCAACAATTCTTTGGTTTACATGATCTAAATTTCAGGCCTCAACTTAATAGTATCCATTAACACTGATAAATTACCCCAATGAATAGTTGCAAATTCCAGAGAATCATCTCCTCTATTTGAAAAGCAAAATGCTTTTTTTGATGCTTAAATAGTCCCATAATTCTAACGTATTAATCTGAAAAAGAGATACAAATATAGGTAGAAGAAAGAAAAATATCTAATAATTAGATTAAGTGGAGAGATGGATGAATTTTAATTTGATATATTTATATTTTATTTGATATATTTATAGCATGTATGTTTTATAAACAGTGCCCAAAGCTCATGAATGAGAGGAACATATTCAATTACCTATAAAAGAATGGGTTTCCAAAGTGAAGAATACTGAAGTCATCCATGTGTAGGTCACAGCATAAAAAAATTGCTTTTTCTTTGGCGAGACATTTCTAGCACAACGACCTGTTGATAAAGACAATAGTCCCCAGGAACATTTGCTTTCAACCCAAGAACAAAAAAACTAGATATCTCTGTGCTAGCCACTGAAATCTGACAAACTGATCAAACTGCATGCAGTGTATTCGGGTCAGTCGGGAGTATGAATGTGTGAAAAACCTTAAGATTGAAGGAATAAGTAAGATGGAGCAAAAGAACTGGAGCTTCAGTGATGTCTGAAGTTCAACTGTTAGAACAGGAATGTTAGGGAAGGGAAAGACTTCATTATGCACTTCACCTGTCTCAAGTATGTTGCTGTAGACATAGGCATTGTAGTTATTCTGGCTTTGTGTATAACCAAATATGAGGTGGATGTAATTGTAACTGATTGCCATTAGATGTTACTGTCCTTATTCAAAGTACATGCTGAAGAAAGTAACATCACACTAAAGCATTTGCATGTGTGGTCAATGACCTGCTTTAGAGGGAGTTCAAAAAGTTTTTAAGAGAGCACACATCTTGCCTATGGTGGTAAGGCACTGACCTCAGTGATCGATATCTACATTACAGCAGTTCATGGAACAGCTAATATTCAGGATGATATAAGGGATTTTACATATGATTTAATATACTACTATAGCTTCTTTGAGATCTTGAAGTAAAAACTTCACAAATAATTTAAGTATTTAATCATTTTTCTGACCTTATAATTATTAGTCCAATCACCTAGTCAGGTAGTTTTTAAAACTAGACTAAACTTTTCATGTGGGTCAGCTCTTTGAATCCACAGTCTGTTTTGTTGTGATTGTCTGTGTTCACAGTATTTCTCTGATCCATCCTTATTATCTGCCATCTCAGCAACTGAATAAGCATTTTACAAGTCTATGTAATAGTTTCATATCAGACAATTATTTTTACTGACTGCTCATTTCAGTCAAGTAATCATTTTAGAATTTGTTAATAATTGTCTTCTTTTTATAGAGAGAACACAGGGCAAAGTGAATCTGAAATGTGTAAATATCACATAAGCAGCTTTTAAATGTAAGGTGAGATTTGTCCAGAAGAATCAAGGAAACTACAAAGCCACAATCAATGTCATGAAAACGGTAAAAATTAATGTTAAGCTCTATAATTATTTTACAATTTAGAAGCCTTTACATGCAGATAATATGCCTTTGTCATGTGGTTGAAATATTTCTGAAAACAGATTTTTTCTCCTGCCATCTGTGACAAGCCTGTTTGTACCCCAACCTTCTTACTTGCTTAGAAACCAAAATAAATAAAACAAAAAACATCACCTGAAAAACACTTGTAAAATAATGTGAGTTCATTAATTTTCATGTCATTTTCCCATGTCAATACATAGCACATTTTTCTCTGTGACTTTTAACAATAAGCTTATGATAAATTTATTTTATTAGCATTTTAAAACCCCATGTTTCCTAGTCCTTTCTAGAGGAACTACCTAACAGACTGATTTAAGAGTAGTTGAGGAGCTGAGTCGTCCCTCAACTAAGAGCTGTGAGAATTTTGTGGACACTTTCTGGACATGTGAACCCAACCAAACCTATGGCCAAGGAAATCTTGAGAAGCAAATACTTTGGAGGGGACTGATCATGGCCATTGAATTAACAGTCAAGGCTGGTGTGGGACTTTCAAATCTGTGCTCTCTGTTGGCCAGAAGGACTTACTGAAGATGTTAGCATATGCTCTAAATTTTGGTCTTAGAGTGAAAATTTTCTTATTTACTATAAAATTGTGTACTGCAAAGTATTTTTTCAGTCTATTGGTGCATACAAAAGTTCTCTGATCTGATACTTATAAATAAGTAGTAGTGTAAGATTCAACACAGCCACCAGCTGATATATATACTTATATATCACAGCTGCACTCACTCTCTGTGTATTGAGTGAGTCTGACAAATATTGGCTGATAATCCACTTTGTTAAACAGGCTTTTATAATCTGGATAGAAAATTTAATAAGCTTTGATGTGTAGTGGATCACTGTAGGTGGATCTGCCAGCTATGTTTTGTCCTGCAATAATGTAGAGTTTTTTCTTTTTTCTTCATCATCTTTTGTTTTTTCACAATGATATCTTATTTGAAATGAGGAAAAAGGAAACAATAAAAAGGTCAACAATAAACCTGTGCCTCAACTAGAGCCAAACAGACATTTGAGAGAGAAAATAATTTGCCCACGAGTTTAATGGTTCAGAACACTGGGACTAAATATAAAGTTTATTTCTGTCCTTCAAAGTTCTGTCTGCAGACTGTTGAGAATGACACTGTAACATGTTCTGATTTAGTGGTTATTTTATGGCTAGGACACTACAGTGTCTGTGAGTCTTTTTATGACTAGGAAACCACTGTGTCACTGAGTCTTTTCACCTTGTTATAGAGAGAAATAATTGGTCTAAAACAAGATGGCAAGAAGACTATCAGAGCTTCAAAATATAGAGGCTGGAAAATAGTTCATTTCTTTTAAAACTGCTACTGTCTTCTCATCGAACTTTACAACAACTGAAAGAAAGGTATTATACAATCCAGAAGGTCTTTGAAAATCTTATGAGGTCATTAATATTTGTAAAACATTTTAGAACATTATTACTGACAGGTAATATTAAACCTCTTACTATTTAGTTAGAGTTTAGATGTGACTTTTTCCTTCGCTTACATTTATTTTGGACTCTCAAGCATATATTCAGTTCACTTTTTCATGGGTGTTTTAACTCCACAGTAAGACAGATAGTACAATTAAAATTTATTTTCTTTGAGAAACCTATTAAAACTAAAGTCTTCAGTGTGTCTTTATGGCGTATCATAAAGTTGTATTTGTGTGAGCTTGAAAAGTAATATCACATGTAAATAGTAAAGATGAAAAAAAAAAAAAAAAGCCTGGAACTTTCACATATAAATCCTAAATTAAGGTTTTCTCAACAAAACCAGGTTAAGTTCAGAAAGCCTACAGATTCCCAGCATAACAGCCACAGTGGACTCTATGAGGGGTTGTGCCAATTGCAGAAATAAAAAATCTTGGAAGTATTTGTGTACTTGTTATATGAAAGTGATTTTGGACCATGTAGTGTCATTGTTATACAGTAAACACTAAAAACATTTGCAGTGTCATTCTCAGAAGCTTGCAAACTAAACTTGGGGGAACAGAACTAAGTAAGTGCATATATGAGAAGTACATTAATTTGTACAGATCTATGATAAGTGATCTTGTAAATGATTATCTACTTTTATTTAAGGACATTGAAGACCATCCAGATTTCTACGTAACACAGAATCTGAAACATGTAATATTAATATAATTACACTACCAAGAGTGACTCATTTATTTACTGGTCCCCCTAAAGTCAGCAAGATGGAACAGCCAGTAGATAGAATAGCCATTCTATCTTAACAACACAAAAACATGGCTTTGTTTGGAGACAGGCTGTTCTGAAGGCGTAGGCGGGGCAGGCGAGGTGGAGGTGTCGCACTATATGTAAGGGAGAGGTTTGATTGTACCGTCCTTATAGTTAATAATGATGTGGTTGAGAGCCTCTGGGTGAGGATTAGGGGGATGGAAAACAAAGGAGATGTTGTAGTGAGTGTCTACTACTGATCACTCAGCCAGGATGGAAACACTGATGAGTTAGTTATTCTATAGGCAGTTAGAAGAAAGTTCTGGATCCTTGTCTTGTCCTTATGGCAGATTCCAACTTCCCAGACATCAAGTGGGAGCATCATACTGCTCTGATAAGCAGGTCTTGGAAATTCTTGAAGTCTGTAAGACAGAACTTCTTGTCACAGGTACTTGGTGAGCCAACTAGGAAAGATGGCCTTCTAGACTTGTTATTTGTGAATAGAGAAGGACTCATGGGGGATCTGATGGTAGGTGGCTGTCTTGGCCACAGTAATCATAAAATGGTTGAGTTTAAAATTTTCAGTGTAATAAGAAAAAAGAACAGCAGTGTTGCTACCCTGGACTTCAGGAGAGCAAACTAAGCTATTCAGGAAACTATTTAGCAGAGTACCCTGGGAATCTGCTTTTGAGGGCTTAGGAGTCCACAAGTGCTGGTCAGTCTTTCTGAACCACGTTTTTGAAGCACAGGAACAGGAAATTCCACTGTCGTCAGTCAAACAAGGGGGGCAGAAGACCAGAACTCCTCATTTTGCTCAAGAGTAAAAATAAATTGTATGGTCTCTAGAAGTGAGGTCAAGCTTTGCAGGGAGATTACAGGACTGTGGTTCATTTATGCAAGGAGAAGACATGAAAGGCCAAAGCTCAATTATAGTTGAAACTGGTCAATGTTATGTCAGATAACAAGAAGGGCTTTTTTAAGTATGTTAAAGAAGAGGTCTAAAGAAAACATTGGACTGATACTTGTTGAAGATGGTCATCTGTCTAATAGGGATGAAGAAAAAGCAAAGGCATTCAATGAGTTTTTTGCCTCAGTCTCTAATAATATTGATAGACCTTGGGCTGCCCGGTCCCCAGAGTCAGAGGACCACACGTGTGGGAACAGTGACTTTCCATTATTAGATATCTAATACCCTGGCTGCTCAGACAATTTCTCTGTATTCTTCCCAGGAATACAGAGAAATATACCCTCTGTAGGTTTCCTTTTTGTATTTGAGTTTGTCCAGGAGCATCTTGTTCATCCATGCAGGCCTCCTGGAGTTTTTGCCTGACTTCCTCTTTGTTGCAATGCATCACTCCTGAGCTTGGAGGAGGTGATCGTTGAATATTAACCAGCTTTCTTGGGCCCCTCTTCCCTCCAGGGCTTTATCCCATGGTACTCTACCAAGCAGAGCCCTGAAGAGGCCAAAGTCTGCTCTCCTGAAGTCCAGGGTAGTGAGCTTGCTATGCACCCTCCTTACTGCCCTAAGGATCTTGAACTCCACCATTTCATGGTCACTGCAGCCAAGGCTGTCCTTGAGCTTCACATTCCGCACCAGCCCCTCCTTGTGGCTGAGAACCAGGTCCAGTATAACACTCCTTCTCATTGGCTCCTCTATCACTTGAGGAAGGAAGTTATCATCAACATATTCCAGGAACCTCCTGGATTGCTTATGCCCTCCTGTGCTGTCCTTCCAACAGATGTTGGGGTGGTTCAAGTTGCCCATGAAGATCAGGGCTTGTGAACGTGAGGATGCTCCTATTTTTCTATAGAGGGCCTCATTGTCTCAGTCTTCCTGGTTAGGTGGCCTGTAGCAGACCCCCTGTCTGTCACCTGTCTCTGCCCTCCCTTTAATCATGACCCATAAGCTCTCAGTCAGTTCCTCATCCATCTCCAGGCACAGCTCCATACACTCCAGCTGGTCACGGGACATAGGAAGTGACACCATGTCCTCATCTTCTTTACCTGTCTTTTCTAAAAAGCCTGTATCCTTCCATTGCAATGCTCTAGTCACAGGAGCCATCTCACCGTGTCTCTGTGATGCCAATAAGATCACAGCCCTGCAGGCATGCGCACACCTCCAACTCCTCTTGTTTATTCTCCATGCTACATGCGTTGCCATAGAGGCATTTAAGTTGGACCCCTGATGACGCTGACTTACGGGCTGGAGTGGCTGGAATTCCTTTGTGCTGCTCTTCGAGTGCTCTTCTGCTGACCTGTGATCTTCCTCCAGGCTCTGGGCATCTATTGTTGGCAGTGGCATCAAACTGGTAGGAGTGGGATGGATGGAGGTTCCCCTCCCCCAGCAATGCTAATTTAGTTTAGGATGTGGGGTAATGGTTTAAACCTGTTCCAGGTGAGGTTTAGACTGGACATTAGGAAGCATTTCTTTACTGAGAGAGTGGTCAAACAGTGAAACGGGCTTCCTAGAGATATGGTCGATGTCACAAGCCTGTCAGTGTTTAACAAGCATTTGGATAATGCACTTAACGACATGCTTTAACTTTTGTCCCTCAAGTGATCAGGCAGTTGGACTAGACGAACGTTTGTAGGTCTCTTCCAACTGAAATGGTCTATGCTATGCTATGCTATGTCTTCAACAATTTATCATGCCAGATGAATAAAGCCACACTTGGCAAAACTTGTCTGTAGGTACTCCAATACAGTATGGTACCCTTCAGATCTCATTCTTCAAACAAATAAGACAGAAAAAATACTTAATTTTTTGTTTCAAAAATCTTCACAGTATACTCTAAATTCTATTAGTTTAATTCGTAGGAGAACTCATATGAACATTTAGGAATCCTGGTATAAAAAGCAGAAAAATCTAGTTTTTCTCATATTATATCCCTCTGTTGAAAGGTTGATTTATCACTTTGGAGTGCCTTAGTGTCATATTGACATGCATGGATCCATCCTGGCAATGATATTCCATATGAGTGAGTGTTTGTATGTGAGGCTATGCATGCATATTCATATATGCCTATATTATACTCAGGCGTACTTATATTTACACACACACACATATCTATGCTGAACTGGATTAGTTACAAGAGACAGAAAATTTAGTCTTCATTTTTAAAAATATTTCAATATTTTATAAGATGTGCCACTGAAATTTTGAGAATAGCAATAACAATAATTAGATGGGGTTTTTTGGCAGCAAACAGGGAATGTCAGTAAAAGTTCTTTACCATTAAATACCTTCAGCTCCCTATATTCTTATATGTTACTGTTCGCTGTTTGTAATGGTGCATTGACCTTAAAATTGTCAGTGGTCAAGGGTGAAATAGCAAAAACGCAGTGTTACATTCTTCTTTCTCATGTCATCCACTTTTAAAGGGTGGAGGGACAGTAAGAGAAAAACAAAGCAACAGTCTGGTTTGGGTGGATATATTTTAATGAAACAATGAAGGCATGAGAAAAATTATAACAAGTTTGGAATCTTATTAAATATGATCCAGCTGAGATTATTGGACAGGGTGCAGGAGAGCAAGGTCAAAGACAAAACACCCATGATTTATGATCAAAAGTTGATTCTATTCTTCTAGATATAAATGGGACTTATTTTGTACACATGCTTATGTGTGTGTGCAGGTTTTAAGATAGAGCAGATATATAAGGTGGAGAAAAATATTCCAATAAGTTTTAAGCTATTTCCTCTTCATCTCACTGCATTTATCTGGATCTAAAACAACATTGATGTAAATATTGTGAGCAAAATGTTCTCCTACAATATACAATGCTGTCAGAATGGAGAATCATTATAAAGTTTTCAGAAAATAT
Source organism: Phaethon aethereus (assembly GCF_964289735.1). Classification (NCBI taxonomy): domain Eukaryota; kingdom Metazoa; phylum Chordata; class Aves; order Phaethontiformes; family Phaethontidae; genus Phaethon; species Phaethon aethereus. Next base: position 22,580,931 of record NC_138579.1, read on the forward strand.
TGATTTTATTTCTAGCTTGTCCTGATTACTGAATCAAAGTGATTCAGAAAAGTATACCTTCATAGGTATTGCCATAAACAAGGTTATGTGAAAGCAGGCAATTCCCTAGACACTTTAGTGGAGCTATGTTGACACTCACTGAGATTTAACTAGCATGGTGTATGCATAAAAATATTCAGAGAGACGGCATATAAAGCATATGTAAGCATATGAAACATTGTAAATCCTTTGACACGGTGCCCCACAACATCCTTCTCTCTAAATTAGAGAGACATGGATTTGATGGGTGGACTGTTGTGTGGATGAATTGGTTGGATGGTCACATCCAGAGGGACGGGGTGCTAGCAAGACTCAGACTGCTGCACCAGAGAAAGACCTCAACGGAACTAAAAGGTGTTCCTCTAAGAGGGTGACACAGCCAACAGCCAGCTGAAGTGCCTCTACACCAACACACACAGCATGGGCAACAAACAGGAGGAGTTGGAAGCCACCATGCTGTTGGAAAGCTATGACCTGGCTGACATTACGGAAACATGATGGGACGAATCCCATGACTGGAATGCAGCTATCGATGGCTGCAGGCTGTTCAGAAGGGACAGGTGAGGAAGGAAGAGCAGAGGCATTTCCCTCTACATCAAGAAATAGATAGAGTGCAAAGAGCTGTCTCTGAAGAATAGACATGAGCAGGGCAAAAGCTCATGGGTAAGAATCAGGGAGCAAGGCAACAAAGGGAACCTCATGGCGGGTGTCTACTACTGGTCACCGGATCAAGGGGAGCCTGTGGATAAAGCCTTCTTACTCCAGCTACAGGAAGTATCATGGTCGCAGGCTCTCAGCCTGCTGGGGGACTTCAACCACCCCAATGTCTGCTGGAAAAGTAGCACGGCAAGCTGTAGGCAATCCAGGAGACTCCTGGAGTTCACGGAGGATAACTTCTTAGGCCAGGTAATAGACAGCCCGACCAGAAGGGACATGATACTGGACCTGTTGGTCACCTGTTGGTGACATCAAGATTGGAGGCAGCCTGGACTGCAGCGATCATGCACTGGTGGAGTTCACAGTTCTGAGGAATATGGGGCAGGTGAAGAGTAAAGTCAGGACTCTGAATTTTAGGAAAGCACGCTTCCAGCTCTTCAGGGAGTTAGTCAATAGAACCCCCTGGGAAACTGTGCTTAGGGACAAGGGAGCAGAACAGAGCTGGCAGATGTTTAAGGACGCTTTCCATAGAGCTCAAGAGCTCTTGATCCACAGGTGTAAGAAATCAGGAAAGGAAGACAAGGGACAAGCATGGCTGAGTCAAGACCTGCTGGACAAACTAAAGGGGCATAAGAAAGTGCACAGGCAATGGAAGCAGGGACAGGTATCCTGGGATGAGTACAAGGATGCTGCCCAGTTTTGTAGGGATGAGGTCAGGAGGGCCAAAGCGCAGCTAGAGCTGAACTTGGCAAGGGATGCAAAGAATAATAAGGAGGGTTTCTATAGGTACATCAGCCAGAAATGGAAGGTCAAACAAAGTGTGCCCTCCTTGATGAGCAAGACTGGCAGACTGGTAACAGTGGACGAAGAGAAGGCTGAGGTGCTCGGCAACGTCTTTGCCTCTATCTTCACTGGCAATCTCTCTTCTCACACCTTTTGAGGGGATGGACTGCAAGATGGGGACTGGAGGAACAAAGTCCCTCCCACCGTATGAGAAGATCAAGTTTGAGAACACCTGAGGAACCTGAACATACATAAGTGTATGGGACCTGACCAGATGCATCCCAGAGTCCTGAGGGAACTGGTTGATGTTGTGAGCTGGGTCATTCTGTGTATCTACTGGGTAGGTATAGAGACCTACAAAGGGAAAGAACTTCTCAGACAGTCTTGGAGAACAGGTCCTCCAGGTGACACTGTCTGCCCTAGCATATGTAGATGCATAATTATAATTCTGCCTCCCTTACATATTTTTTGTGCACACATATTCATTAAAAAAAGTTAATAAAGTTTAAGGGAAAAATAAAAAACTTGAATTTAACACAGTAACCAGAATTTTTACTTGATCCCTCTGTAAGGAAAACAAGTTGACAAATCCTGCTGGGAAAATAAATAAAAATACATTATTTTAATCTTGTAATTTTAGTTCTTCCCCATACAGCTATCTACATATTAATAACTATGGCATTCTTTTTAACAAGAGCTATAACACAAATATTAGGCTGATGTTTTTCCCCCCTAGTGCTAAGTACAACATATTGCAAGAGAAGAATGGAAGAGTGACCTGGATCAAGTTTGAAATTCACAAGTTTATGTCTTCTTAAATTACCTTCCTGAGTCTGTGCACAGAAATGTATGACTGACTATGTGTATGCCCATGTGTTCATGTCTGTATCTTTGTGGATAAACATGTTTCAGCTTGCTATGCCTGTGTCCTGACCACATATAAAAAGCAAGCTCCAGCCTAATTGCATGTGTACATGTAATGCCCAAGCCAGTTAACTTCACTGTTTCAGCTGATCTTATTGTCTTGGGAATAACACTTCTCTAACATGGCTGGACAGCATCTGGTTGGCATAGTGTGGGCACGCACCTATGCACACGTTTTTGGAGACACATCCTAAAATCTCAATTCTCCTCTTGTCACGTAAGTCTAAAAATATTAACCTTATGCAAAGGTATGCAAAGGTTGGGGTTTTTTCCCACTTGTTTTTCCAGAAAAACTTTTTTTTTTCCTCACAAACAAGATCCTTCACCCTTAGAGCTGTATTGTACATCTGCCTGAACCTTGGAGCTTTCACTTGATAATATCCAGAGAGTTTTTTGAGGTCTTGGTTTTTCAGGTGATCTTTCACTTTTTATTATTTAATTCCATCCCATTTCTACTGCCATTTGGTTCTTCCTGTATAGAGCTCCTCCTGTACAGTGTAATATTCTGCAAGTGTTATTGAGCATCCAGTAGGATCTTTGAAAGTCCATTTAGTAATCTTGTCAAACTCACTAATACCACTTAGTGACTGTTATTCAATTACTTTGTCTCTAATTACTTAGATGCTTAATACTTACTGATGGATTCAGTCCTCTGATATGCTAAGAGTTGAAAGCCTTATTATGGAGATTTTAAGTGTCATTCATAGGTATGGTCATTTAACTTTAGCTAACAGCCAAATGTTCACCCAGCCACTCACTCACCCCCCTTCCTCAACAGGACATGGAGAGAAAAGAGGATGAGAAAGCTTGTGGGTCAAGATAAAGATAGGGAGATTGCTTACAGTTTACTGTCACAGGCAACACAAACTAAACTTGGGGAAAGTTAATTTAATTTATTGCTGATTTGGGTAGAGAAGCAAGAAGATAAACATTAAATCAACACCTTTCTTCCCATTCTTTCCAGGTCCTTCCCTCCACACTGCTGTGGAGTAGTGAGCCACTCTGAGCAGCACAGTGGGGATGTGTGTTTGGTGGGGGGGGTGTTACAGTCAGTACATAGTAGTTTCTCTCTGCTGCTCCTTCCTTCTCAGACTTTTCCTTTGCTCCGTTGTGGGCTCTCCATGGGCGACAGTTCCTTCAGGAATACCTAAATTCTCCAGCACGAGTCCTCCCAGGCCGCAGTAGGTATCTACTCTGCAGTGGAGCACCTCCTTCTCCTTCTCTGAGCTTGGTATTTTCTCTATTGTTTGTCATTCTTTTTGTTCCCTCCTCCTCTCTATGTGCAGTGTTTTCTACCCTTTCTTAAATACATTTTCCCAGAGGTGCCACCAGCTTGGCTGATAGGCTCACCTGTCTTCTATGGTGGGTTGATTGTGGAGTTGGCTGGAGCAAGCTGTGTCTGGCACAGGGTAGACGTTGTCCTCTTCTCACAGAAGCCACCCCAGTAGCCTCATCCCCTTTTCTCTCCCCCTCCCCACTACCAAAACCTTGCTACCTATGCCCAATACATTAATTTTACACTTTCATATATAGTTACAGTACTTAGGGTGTAACATTACAGTAATTTTATTTCAACTTTTTGCTCCTTTTGCAATAGTTTTTCACATCAGATAATGAGGCTTTGGACGAAAAATGGAGGAGTTGTTTCAGTACTTTGAAAGAGCTATTCTTTCTAATCTGTAGATTTTAGAGCCAAAAGGGTACTAAAAGTTATCTGGTCTAAGGTCTTATATAATACAGATCATAAAGTTTCAGCCATGAATTTTCCTTGTAATTTATTTTGTTCTAATCCTGATAAATGGTGTTTGACTAAATGATATGTGTTAGCTGTGGTTAGAAGCTGCTAAATAACACTGTTGAACTCAGCAATCATAGCCACTGTCTTCAGTTTGAGGTATGAGGAACGACCAAGTTCCTTTACAGAATCACATGGCTGAAACTGTTGGCACCGTTAACCAATACCCAGGCATGTGAGAAATCTCAAGTAGTAATTGTATCGTATGTTCTAAGATGTTTGATGGAGAATGCTTACACTGTCTATTTAAATTAAAAAAAAAAAAAAAGTAAGAGTTCACAGAAATATAAAAATAAAGACAAAAGCCACCAAACACAGCCAGGAAATCTTTTTCAGCATGGCTGATTGATAAGCAGATTAGAAAAGTTTGCACAATGTGTGAAAAGGAATAAAGAAACTAGTTTGGCTGTTTTCTTCACAGAAAATTTTCCATGCATTTCTTGTATGTAAACACCAATACATGGAAGAAATACCAGATTCTTTCATGCATTTCTCTTTTTCATATAAATAAACAACTTCAGGACAAAAAAAAAAAATTACTTGGAAAAAAAATCCCCTATTTTCCATGCAGCTATATAGTCTTAATTTATAGTTTTTTAAAAATATAAAGAATCTAATGTTTTTCTCTTTGTAAAAATTCATTATACTCAGGTCTTTATGTCATTAGCACCATCTATTTCCTTTCTACACAATGCATTCCATGACCCAAACATCAGCTGTTCCAGCAAAACAAAGAGTAGTTTTCTATTGACATCCATGACAGAAATCTTCCTGTTCAGCACACAAATAGGAGACTAACACTCCTACTCAAATAAACTGGTGCAACGGAGCTGTGTTGATTTACCAAAGCTCTGATAACTTATTGGCAATGTCTGTAAGGTATATTCAGTCTCGCTATCAATGTTCAGTTTAACTGAAGCGAACCCTGGTGTATCAGTCTACCAGCCTGTGGTCAGGAACATGAATAGCTCTCACTTGAAGAACCAGTGCACAATGACTGTCATCAGCTTTTAAATATAGATTTCCCTCCTAATACTCTAAGGTGTTGAGACTGGCTGGTGAATAGTCAGGAGTTACAACGTATCTGGAAGGCATATCTCTATGAGGTGGTCAGAAGCACCCCAAGTTCAGTAGTTTAGTCATTGTTACTAAATGGAGTATTTGCATGAAGGACAGTAAATTAATTCCCAGTTACTTTCTGACAATCTGCTGTGCCATATTTTCTGACAATAGTAGAAACATTTTGTCTCATCCTTCAATGGTGGGCAATCTCAACAGATGGGCAATCAAACATAGCTTAACTGCAGGTTAAAAAGGGAAAAGTCAATAAAGAGAAATGTGTACAAAGGGCAAAGCTGTTAACAGAAATTTATTGATGTCCTTCAGTGTTTTGTCCAAGCCTTGCTCTTTATTGCTCTACTTCTGTCCTTACAGGAAAGAATCACTGAAGTCCACATATAGAAAATAAACAGAGCAGCTACTACCCAAACCTCACTGTTTCCCTCAAATCAACAGCTGCTTTTTGAAACCCGTTGCTTTTGTCAAGTGAGGCTGTGGTTTAATTCCAGAGGCTTGCCTGTGAGTGAGGAAAGCACAACCAAAGCCACCAGCAATGTGATTCAACTTTCAGCAGCCCAGACAGAGTTAAGCCTCTGGAATTGTTACCCCCTAAAGGAAGATAAAACCCCAGGCAAGGGAATTAGTGTGAACTTGCACATTAAACAGGCATGTATATGGCTGAAAAGGATGCCTGCTCTCTTACTGTGGTTACTTAGTATTGTTCTGAGTAACTATACTAAGAGCTAACCACTAAGACAAAGGGAAAAGGAAACAAGAAAAAAGAGGGGATTAATAAAAATTGGGGATGGCAAAATATATGTTTATTGTGAAAATTAGTCAGAAAGATATGTACATATAAGAAAGAGTTAGAAACACAGCGACTCTAGGAATCACTCTTGCAAGCCAGTGTATTAAATGGGATTATAAGAGCTTTTTTTCCTGAAGGCTGTGGTAATTTATATGATTCAGTTTTGATTTTCATTAAAATGAAGGGAGAGGCTGTATTTTAACTACAATAAAGCATACAGGCTGAAGGCTTGCTACTGGGAATTTGCACTCAGAGGAGAGGAGTAGTGCTCTGTTCAAACACAAGGTCTAGGCACTGAAATGTACGTTTCTTTAATTCTCCTTGTATCTTGATACTAAAGCAAAAATCAAGATGTATTTTCAAAGAAGCCTAAAGGTACTCAAACCTCAATGACTTTTAATAACATTTTCATGTCAACAGCCTTGGTGTCTTTTGAAAACCTCCACCTAGAAGACTAGTGGAAGTTGGAATAGCCTTAGGGCTTTGCTTATTCATGTTTCGTTGCTTTTGTCTCTTGCGTGGGGTTTTTTATGTCTTTTATTCCACATTTGTTGTGGAGGGTGGTAGGAGGGGAAGGAAGAAGAACCTTCTCCACTAGATTTATGCAAAGAAATAGGGTCAATATTATAAGCAGGGGAAAAGTTTTAAAGGAGATTTACAGTACTGGATTTCCAGAAATATTTAAATGCAAAGTAAATAAACTTCTTATCCACTGTACAGATTACAGATGTTAATGTCTGACAATTTTGAAATGAATGCATTGTTTAATCTAAATCAGTTTACCCACATATTTTGAAAAGAAGATTCATCCTGCTTCTTTAATTTCTAGTGACTACTCTGTATTTAGCATGATTTATTTACATGAAATAATTTCCTAAATAGAAGCAGATCATTATGGAGACAAAGGGAATGATGATTTTATTGACAGCTTGGATTAAGTTAATTTAAGTATTTATTTATTCTCTGGCCTGTTATATTATTTTTTTTATATATATAAAAAATATATATTTATTCTTTGGCCTGTTATAACATTATATGTTCTCTGTGTTTAATGAAACTTCAGAGACTTCCAAGAATTCTGGTCTTTTAAATAGTCAGAAAATTGAAAATATAAAACTGAACAAAAATTACCAGGTTCTCTGGAGTTAGGAAGGGAAACCAATATATTTGATGCATAATTTAAATAAGAACTCAGAAGACTTTTTAGTTTAATTTGTTGACATTATTTTTGTTGGTGTTATTTTTGTATTTATTTTACTTTTAACTCATTGATGATGTTGGTGGGACAAATTCTGCTCTTATTTATAGTGATATAAATCCAAAGTAACTGGATGAATATAGTTGTTTGGAATTAGAACAAAACTTTTTTGGTTTGGTTTTTTTTTTTTGTTTCCCAAATAGATGCAACTTATTTATTGAAAGCTAAAGTTCCAATGGAACCTTTCTTGGGAAATGATTTATCAGATCCAAGACGACATGGAATGTATCATGTTTTTGTCCACCCCTCAGAATATTAAGATAGTTTGAATATTCAGGTGGTAGGAAACTTAGATCACAGTCCCTAATTTCCCTAATAAAAGTCATAAGTTTGAATATGGATTTTATATAATAATAGAGAAGCTTAAATAGACAACGTTACTTTCTCTGATCCAGTGAATTAAATCTTGGAAAAATTAAATCCTGGATGAAATTGTTGGATGAGAAAAAACATTTTCCACCATGATGTACTGAGGTTTCCCAGGGGAAGAGGACAGGGATGGAGAAGGAGACGGGGACGGAGAAGGGAAGGGAAGGTGAAAAACAAGGCTTTTCTCATATAGGGTCATTGAAGTCGGTAACAAAATGTAGCATCAATCAGTAGAATACAGATGGATTAAAGGGGGCTTTTTAAAAACCTCCATGAAAATTCTTCATCTCCTAATGGGAACAGAAGGACAGGACAGGCCCATGTGGGCACAGAAAATCCATCTTAGTATCTTCCTTCCTCTTTCCAAACCCCAGAAACCAGCTTTGATTGTAAGAAGGAATGAGGATAAAAAAAGAATCCTGTTTCTACTTTATTTTTGAAGTGAAATATAGACTTCAGCACTTTCGCATTTCCTTATAAGTTTGGATTTCGTTGTCGGCATCGTAAGATATTCTACACATATTTCTCATAGTTTGCCCTTATCCTCACCTCATAGAGAATCAGCTAAAACCCCTTTCATGGAACTACCAATGGGGTTTTGTCAAGTTCTTAACTTCCAAAACCCTTTAAAACAAAATTTCTTGGTGTATAGGATCTGTCAAACAGATTAACGAAGAGAGGCAGAGAGGGTACATTTGGGAAAGATAGGTCTTTGAAAACACAGAGCAGCTGTGAGTGTGTTCAGTTCTTTGGCCAAGATGCTTGACTTTTCAAAGTCTGAGAAAAGTTTCCTTGAGGGGTATGAATTTTACATGAGCTACCATATATCACTAGATTTGTTTTTTCGACAGTGCCAATTTTTTAGCTCATTAATACCATTTTCGGTGGGTGATTTAATCATTCATATGTAGGGGAGATTCAGTTTCCTGTATCTTAGGTATGGCTCATTAATGACTCATTTCTTAAAAGTGTTTGCCAACTTTAGTTCAGCCATGGTCCCCAGTATATCCAAATAGTGGTCAGATACAATATATTCTTCATAATGTGCTTTCTAATCATTGCCCAGCTTATGTCAGGAGCAGAGAATATGAAAGATATTGGCCCCAGCTGTCTACTGTTCTAGCATTAGCTATAATTTGCTAAATCAGCTTGGAGTAAATATCTAGTATCCAGTAAATTTTGTTTACTATATTTCAGACCAAACTAAGCACAGGATACATGTGTATGCAGCTGATGTAGATCAGCAGTTCTTGCTGCTGCAACTCTCCTGCGAAGTATGTTGAAGTATGTATTAGGGTCCTGCACTTCGGCCACAACAACCCCATGCAACGCTACAGGCTTGGGGAGGAGTGGCTGGAGAGCAGCCCGGTGGAAAGGGACCTGGGGGTGCTGGTTGACAGCCGGCTGAACATGAGCCGGCAGTGTGCCCAGGTGGCCAAGAAGGCCAACAGCGTCCTGGCCTGTATCAGGAATAGTGTGGCCAGCAGGAGTAGGGAAGTGATAGTGCCCCTGTACTCGGCACTGGTGAGGCCACACCTTGAATCCTGTGTTCAGTTTTGGGCCCCTCACTACAAGAAGGATGTTGAGGTGCTGGAGCATGTCCAGAGAAGGGCAACAAAGCTGGTGAGGGGTCTGGAGCACAAGTCTTATGAGGAGCAGCTGAGGGAACTGGGGTTGTTTAGTCTGGAGAAGAGGAGTCTGAGAGGAGACCTTATCGCTCTCTACAACTACCTGAAAGGGGGTTGTGGCGACGAGAGTGTTGGCCTCTTCTCCCAAGTAACTAGTGATAGGACAAGAGGAAATGGCCTCAAGTTGCGCCAGGGGAGGTTTAGATTGGATATTAGGAAAAATTTCTTCACTGAGAGGGTGGTCAGGCATTGGAACAGGCTGCCCAGGGAGGTGGTGGAGTCACCATCTCTGGAAGTGTTCAAAAAATGGGTGGATGTGGCACTTCAGGTTTAGGGGACATGGTGGCGCTGGATTAATGGTTGGACTTGATGATCTTGAAGGTCCTTTCCAACCTAGTGATTCTGTGATTCTGTGAATAAATATGATTTCTTCTTCATCATTCTTCTTTGTTTCTTGGATTTTTTTTTGTTAGAAGATTCAAAAAATAACCATTTCTCATGCATACCATGTTTCTTTCCAGATTCAGTTACAGTATATTTTCTATTTTGTTCCAGACTATTTATTTCTGTGAGTGCCTTTTTGAACTTTATTGTACCATTTTCCCTAGTAAGTGATTAATTGATGTTCCTGTATTTTGTCAAATCAAAAGAATGAAGTTTTTACTCAGTGTATCCCTAGTCTGGTTTTTATGATTCCTGTCTCTGATGCACAGAAGGAAGTCAATTCACTTTGTAAAAGAGTTTGGGTGATGAGTGGTATATTTTCTTCTACTTTTTATGACAATAAGAGCCTTAAAAGTAATGTGCTGAGACTTCAGAAGAAAAACAATTAATGACAGAAACTGGATAGAAGAAACTACACGGAACAGATCTCCACAAATAATGGGTAATTGTTTAGGCTGCTACCACCACTCAGCCTGCTATTAAATCTTTAGATGTTTTATTTTAATATTGTTCTGGAAGTAAGAACTTGAACCTAAGTCTTTCCCCTGAGCAATTGGTCTGAAAGTCAAGTTAATGAATAATTCATGCATATTCTTTTCTTCTCTCCAGCATAAATACTTGGTCATTTCATGAAAACAGAATTAAATACATCAGGGGAAAATGAAAATTCACTATTTATGAAATTATATCACATTTAATATTTTTCTATGGAAGTAAAGTCAAATCCTCTGACAGAACAAATTTTCACTCCCTGGGACAAGAAATCAATGAAATAATGAATAGTGGATACCAGATTTCCATTGCCTTTGGCACTTAACCTGCGAACAGGCAGATGTCTGTATATCCCATTTGAGGGATAAGAACCTTCTCATAGCAATGAATAAACCACCATGGTCTTCAAAGCGGTTGAGCTTAATGCATCGTCTTCTGACATCCTTTTGACTTTCTTTGGCATCTGACTACATTACTAGGATAGCTTTCCTGTATCCAGCTCCCAGATGCTTAATTCCTTCTAGGCATGAAGCTAAGAAGTAAACACCTCAAACATACAGATGCATGGAATTAGAAAGTCTGGAGACTGGGTGCTGCAATAATCACTCTTGCAATACGTTGCTCTTTTCTGAATCTGCTTCTCAGATTCTCTGTAACTTCATATGGAGAGAATAGTTCTTCCTTACTTTTCAGTAATAAATATCTGCAACGTATCCTGATGCACCGTCTTAGGGTGCAGATAAACATCTTATTCCAAGATATACTAGAATCATAGAATCAAAGAATCAGTAAGGTTGGAAAAAACCTCTAAGATCACCAAGTCCAACCGTTGACCCAACACCACTGTGGCCACTAAACTATGTCCTGAAGTGCCATGTCCACACGCTTTTTGAACACCTCCAGTGATGGTGACTCCACCACTTCCCTGGGCAGCCTGTTCCAATGTTTGACCACTCTTTCAGTAAAGAAATTTTTCCTAATATCCAGTCTAAACATCCCCTAGCACAACTTGAGGCCATTTCCTCTTATTCTATTGCTTGTTACTTGGGAGAAGAGACCAGCACTCACCTCACCACAACCGCCTTTTAGGTAGTTATAGAGAGTGATGACGTCTCCCCTCAACCTCCTCTTCTCCAGGCTAAACAACCCCAGTTCCCTCAGCTGCTCCTCATAAGACTTGTTCTCTAGACCCCTCACCATCTTCGTTGCCCTTCTCTGGACACGCTCCAGCACCTCAATGTCCTTCTTGTAGTGAGGGGACCAAAACTGAACACAGGATTCAAGGTGTGGCCTCACCAGTGCCGAGTACAGGGGCACAATCACTTCCCTACTCCTGCTGGCCACACTATTTCTGATACAGGCCAGGATGCTGCTGGTCTTCTTGGCCACCTGGGCACACTGCTGGCTCATGTTCAGCCGGCTGTCAACCAGCACCCCCAGGTCCTTTTCTGCTGGGCTGCTCTCCAGCCACTCCTCCTCAAGCCTGTGGCGTTGCAAGGGGTAGGTGTGACCCATATAGGACCCAGCACTTGGCCTTGTTGAACCTCATACAGTTGACCTCGGCCCATCAACCCAGCCTGTCCAGATCCCTCCACAGGGATCCTGCCCTCAAGCAGATCAACACTCCCACCCAGCTTTGTGTCATCTGCAAACTTACTGAGGGAGCACTCGATCCCCTCATCCAGATCATCAATAAAGAAATTAAACAAGACCAGCCCCAAAACTGAGCCCTGGGGAACACCACTTGTGACCAGCCGCCAACTGGATTTAACTCCATTCACCACAGCTCTCTGGACTATACTGTCCAGCCAGCTTTTTACCCAGCAAAGAGTACACCTGTCTAAGCCACGAGCCGCTGGTTTCTCCACAGAATGCTGTGGGAGACACTGTCAAAGGCTTTACTAAAGTCCAGGTAGACAACATCTACAGCTTTTCCCTCATCCACTAGGTGGGTCACTTGGTCATAGAAGGAGATCTGGTTGGTCAAGCAGGACCTGCCTTTCATGAACCCATGCTAGCTGGGCCTGATCCCTTGGTTGTCCTGCACATGCCCTGTGAGGGCCCTCAAGATGAGCCGCTCCATGATCTTCCCCAGTACAGACGTCAGGCTGACAGGCCTGTAGTTCCCTGGATCCTCCTTCCAACCCTTCTTGCAGATGGGCATCACACTGGCAAGCCTCCAGTTGTTTGGGACCTCCCCTGATAACAAAGACTGCTGATACATAGCGGAGATTGGCTTGGCAAGCTCCTCCGCTGGTTCCCTCAGTACTCTTGGGTAAATCCCATCCAGCCCCATAAACTTGTGAGTGTCCAGGTGGTGTAGCAGGTCATCTAGATCTACTAGAAGGACAACATTAAGATAGAAGAGAATTTTGGCACTTTCCACAAAGAACTTACTTGCTTCAAGGATCTAGCACATATTCAGTTTATCATTTTCTAGAAAAATAAAAAGGAAAACAGAATTGAGAGGTCATTCCCCTCACTGGGACATTAGGCATCAAGAATACTTCGAGTAAGGAGATAAATGATCCATCTGGAATGCACATTCTAAAGAGAGAATTATCTGTTTATCTATAAATTTATGTAAGTAATTCATTACAGTCCATTAGCAAAAATACTCATGGTTGATGTAGTATTACTGTTATTGCTATTTATTTTGCTATTGCTGTTGCTGTTGCTGTTACTATAATTGGAGTTATTATTATCTCATCTTCCAGTCATGAACCCAAGATTGCTCTTCCAGGTGGGCAGAGATGAAGCGGCAACTCATAGCCCAAGAGAGATCAAAAGAGACTTCAGGGCCTTGGGACAGGTGGTAAGGGAATCTGGAGCACAGGCTATTTTTTCCTCCCTCCTTCAAGTTGCGGGCAGCAACATAGGAAGGAACAGACGGGCCCAGTCTATTAATACATGGCTCCATGACTGGTGCCACCACCACAATTTCAGATTTATAATAATAGGATGGCCTACATGGCACCTGGATTGCTGGCATCAAATGGAATTAACCTTTTTCAAAGAGGGAAGAGAGTCTTTGTTCCCAAGCTAGTGGTGGTCATTGACAGGGCTTTCAACTAGACTTGGAATGAGAGGGGAATAAAATCAGGCTTACCCACAACAAGCTGTTGTATGACACAGCAAGATCAGAGGGATGGGGTGCTAGTGAGGCCCGTCAGCCAGCTGCACCAGAGAAAGACCTCAACGGAACTAAAAGGTGTTCCTCTAAGAGGGTGACACAGCCAACAGCCAGCTGAAGTGCCTCTACACCAACACACACAGCATGGGCAACAAACAGGAGGAGTTGGAAGCCACCATGCTGTTGGAAAGCTATGACCTGGCTGACATTACAGAAACATGATGGGACGAATCCCATGACTGGAATGCAGCTATCGACGGCTGCAGGCTGTTCAGAAGGGACAGGTGAGGAAGGAAGAGCAGAGGCATTTCCCTCTACATCAAGAAATAGATAGAGTGCAAAGAGCTGTCTCTGAAGAATAGACATGAGCAGGGCAAAAGCTCATGGGTAAGAATCAGGGAGCAAGGCAACAAAGGGAACCTCATGGCAGGTGTCTACTACTGGCCACCGGATCAAGGGGAGCCTGTGGATAAAGCCTTCTTACTCCAGTTACAGGAAGTATCATGGTCGCAGGCTCTCAGCCTGCTGGGGGACTTCAACCACCCCAATGTCTGCTGGAAAAGTAGCACGGCAAGCTGTAGGCAATCCAGGAGACTCCTGGAGTTCACGGAGGATAACTTCTTAGGCCAGGTAATAGACAGCCTGACCAGAAGGGACGTGATACTGGACCTGTTGGTCACCAACATGTGAGCTAATTGGTGACATCAAGATTGGAGGCAGCCTGGACTGCAGCGATCATGCACTGGTGGAGTTCACAGTCCTGAGGAATATGGGGCAGGTGAAGAGTAAAGTCAGGACTCTGAATTTTAGGAAAGCACGCTTCCAGCTCTTCAGGGAGTTAGTCAATAGAACCCCCTGGGAAACTGTGCTTAAGGATGAGGGAGCAGAACAGAGCTGGCAGATGTTTAAGGAGGCTTTCCATAGCACGCAAGAGCTCTTGATCCGCAGGTGTAAGAAATCAGGAAAGGAAGGCAAGAGACAAGCATGGCTGAGTCAAAACCTGCTGGGCAAACTAAAGGGGAATAAGAAAGTGTTTAACAGTACTGTTTAATATCTTCATCAATGACATAGTGGGATTGTGTGTACCCTCATCTAGTTTGCAGACAAGACCAAGCTGAATGGTGCAGTTGACATGCCTGAGGGACCGGATGCGACCCAGAGGGACCTGGACAGGCTTGAGGAATGGGCCCGTGTGAACCTCATGAGGTTCAAAACGGCAAAGTGCAGGGTCCTGCACCTGGGTTAGGGCAACATCTGATATGAACACAGACTGGGCTAGGAAGGGTTTGAGAGTAGCCCTGCCGAGAAGGACTTGGGGGTACTGGTGGATGAAAAGCTGGACATGAGCCACCAATGTGCGCTTGCAGACCAGAAGGGCAACCACATCCTGTGCTGCATCAAAAGAAGCGTGGCCAGGAGGTCGAGGGAGGTGATTCTGTCCCTCTACTGCACTCTGGTGAGACCCACTTGCAGTATTGCATCCAGCTCTGGATCCTTCAACACAGGAAAGACATGGACCTGTTGGAGAAGGTCCAGAGGAGTGCCACAAAAATGATCAGAGGGATGGAACACCTCTCCTATGAGGAAAGGCTGAAAGAGTTGGGGTTGTTCAGCCAGAAGAGAAGTCTTCCAGGAGACCTTATTGCAGCCTTCCAGTGCTTAAAGGGAGCATACAAGAAAGATGGGGACAGGCTTTTTAGCAGGGCCTTTAGTGATAGGACAAGGAGTAATGGTTTTAAACTAAAAGAGGGTAGATTTGGACTAGATAGAAGGAAGAAATTTTTCACAATGAGGGTGGTGAACCACTGGAAGGGGTTACCCTGAGCGTTGGGAGATGCCCCATCGCTGGAAACATTCCAGGTCAGGTTAGGTGGGGCTCTGATCAACCTGATCTAGTTGCAGATGTCCCTGCTCCTTGTAGTGGGCTTGGACTAGACGACCTTAAAAGGTCCCTTTCATCCTAAAGATTCTATGATTCTATGGTTCTATGATCTTATTGTCCTATTTTCAGTTTCTGGTTTAAGGTTGAGACTTTTTTGTTCCCTTTAATATATTGTCAGAAACTCACTTTTTCCCTGCCTATGAAGCAATGAGGATTTCCAAATTTGGCACAGAATTTTTCAATCTCCAAGAATATGAAGTCTTCTAAGAGGAAACTGCCTTCCCCTCTCTTTCTCACACACATGTTCATTCACATATACATATTTATCTGGAAACAAAAAATGACATTCAAAGAATGTTTTAGGTGGCTACAGAAAACAATGAATGAAAAGAAATTTTAGTCAAGGGTGAAAAGTACCATATGTTCTCAAAAGCATTGTCACAATGGGGAACCACCTAAATAGCTTTTTTTAATGCACCCTGAAGTGCCTAGGTGTTGATGGACATATGGTACATTTCACCCTGAACTGTGAATTTCCTGAAACAGCTGTAATGCTCTTTTAACGTTTTTTCTGGATAATGACACATTTGCAGCACACATTATTTAACGTTTCTTCCCTGAACCTTTAGGGGGCCCATGTACTTTATCAGTCAATGGAAAACAGGATATCAGTGGATCATTTATCATCTGGTTGTATAAATATGTCTTATTCATTGACATAGTCTGCACAAGCTTAAAGTTGTTGGTGACTGTGCACCATGAGAAGTCCAGCAAGATATTCAAGATTGCTGCCCTCTGGTAAGATCAAAAACAGGCTTGGGACACAGGCACATAATGGAGTTAAGCGTGACAGGAGGTTTTTGCTTTGATAGCGGTACATTTCATTTCCCTGCTCTTATTTTCACAAGAGAAACAGAGAAATGTGCATGGACATAGATGGACAAATCAAGATGGAGGCAAGTGAAAATATATAAGGCAATGAGATAATTTGATATTGGTATATTATTCTTGCCGTAGTTCTAATTGCTCTGTGTAGCTACTCCTGTGACATGTCGCCTTTTATACATGTCACAGCATCATTAATTTTTTATTTCACTGCTGACTGGTAAATTGTAATTTCTTAATTATTATGATGGGTTACTGGCAGTGTGAGATCCAACTTATAAATCTGTTTGGGCAAATAGATCAAAGGAAAGAAATTACATTATCTGCAAGATTACCTCTTTCTTGTTATTTAAAGAAAAAGATAAATTTTCAGATTAAAAGCTTTTAAAAATAATCTTTTGGTCTAAATAAAACTGATTTCTCATACCAGAAACATCACGAAAAACCTTAGGTTAATGAAGTTTTAAAGAGTCTTGTTTCTTTTTTATTATTACTGTAATTTCCTCTTGTTATCACCTCCTTTCTGAAAAAAGGACAGCATATTTTACAGGTCATCAGTCTCTTCATCACTTCTGTGGAGTAATGCACTGCACAAATAGAATTTTTGTCTGATAAACAAGAGCAATCAGGCATCTGAGTGGTACAGAGAGATTGGTACTATAGTTTTACATTAATTTAATCTTCTGTTCCCTAAAATTTTAGATCACATGTTTGATCACAGTAGCGAAAAGTGAGCAAGAATAAATAAACCAGTTTCCCTACCGTATATTTTATAGAAGTAGCATCTATTTCATTATGTAGTCACTGATTCCTGTATTGCATGCTAGGTCATCATGTTAAAGAGATCTCACATGTAGAATCGAATTAGTCTTTTATTAAAAGAACTGTTTCCAGCAACTGGTTGCTGGTTTGTTGGTTTCTTTTTCTGCAAGGATTATTTTCTAGATTTTTTGTACCCCCACCCCAGCGTGCTGGTCTGATAACTGATGTTGCTATTTTCCCAATACCTATGGCTCTGTCAGAAGTCTTACTTACACAAATGTTCACTTCTTACTCAGAGATTACTTCTACCCACCCAAATTTCAAATCAATCATATACTGTCAGATGCTGCATCTGTTCTGTCTCAGCCCTCTACTTTCACATCAAATTTGCAAAGCAGATCCTCCCCCTCATTTAATTTTACCTTCCTATTCTGTCCTCCTGTTCCTTCTGGTACGATACAGCATTTTCTTGATGCCTGGGGAGTGAAGTTGCAAGGTCCTCCCACGTTTTCAGGAGGAGGTACTGCACTGAGAAGGAATAAGTAATGGAAAGGCAAATGGGGTAGGTACGTGGTTGAATGAGTTTCCCTTCCCTCTGCCAAGTAAGACCAAAAGTTGTGAGAATACTGGAATCTGGAATTTATTGCATTTGTACATAAGACTCAGTCCTGACAAAATACAGTTGCTGAAACTCACAGAAAATACAAGCTGTACTCCACCAGGGAGATATGTTTGTCAACACCTGTAGCAGAAACTGGAAAGATTCTGATGACAATAAAGTTGTTAGATTTCTATCTAGCAGGCTTTACCTTAATTATAAAATAATTTTACATCTCTCATTGTTTTAGAAAGCAAAAAAGTGGAAATGAAATAAAAAAAAAGTCATGATCTTTAAAAAGTCTGATTTTCAGATGCCTATTTCATGGTTTTATAATATTTATGATTGAAAATACCATAGTATTAGATATGCTAATTAACACCAATAAAAAAATCCTATGGTTATTCAAACAAAAAAAAAATCACAAGTAAATGTCAATCTGATAAACTTTTTTACTTTGAAGTATTTCATGTTCTTCATGCTGGCACAGGAGAACATTCTTAACAGCACAAGGTGAGTTGCTTTCTCAGTTTTGGGTATAGAAACCTGGTCATTACAGAGGGATCTGAATCTCACAGTATTGCACCCTGCGTCTCATTACTAATGTAAATTTGTACTTACATCTTAACAGAAATGGGCTTTTTCGTTATCAAACTCAACAGATGCTGGAATACATGCTTCAAGCTGAGGTTGTTTAATTTTCAATGTCTTCTGGGTGGCTTGGCTTTTATTGCCCATTTTCATATTCTATATGTTAAATCTATAATCAATATAAAAAAAAAAGGCAACAAAATCTTGAAATTCCATTCTTCGTCACTTGTTCACAATTTGCCAACTTTCCAGCACAGCACTTCCTAATTGTAAATTCAAACACCAGCTGTTACACATAAAGGTATTGAAGGAAGTGAAAACTCCTGGAACCTAACAGCAAAACAAATACTGAAGTGAAAGATTTATGAACACAAGAGAATTTTTCAGGTTCTTGATCTTAGAAAGTAACTCCACCTAAACTTCCCGTCGTACTCCAAATAGCTAATCTAAGAGCTCAATTGCTGCCAACAGCTTGCAGATTAAAACTACAATTAAATTAATTTAAACTACACCTATCCACAAATTATTTTTCAGTTTTGCAACACATGTAAAGGTCAGCCTTGGAAAATATTATCTAAAATGTGAGGGTTGCTTTAGAGTATGAGGAGACTTTCTTTGTGCAGAGAAAAACTTAGGGTTTACAGTAAGTAGTGATTGTCTAGTAGAAATATAACTCTCATTCACAGGGGTCTCACAAGGTATTGATGTTATGGATGCTGAAGTTTCAGACAGCAATAATTACTAGATAAAATATTCACAGTTATGAGAAGAGAGAACACAAAGACAAATCTGCACCCAATTACATGGAAAAGGTGTTCTCTAGTTACCAGAAATCTGTCCCCTCATAGGAAAAGATAGCTTATTCCTTTGTAAACAGAAAGACAATGGAGAGCAGCATTATTGTCCTATAAACCCAAATCCCACTAATGGAGAATATATAGGCCTACAACTCATTCTATTTCAGTAACATTGGGTAGAAAATGGTGCAATATTGTAAAGGTACAAACCTAGATTCATAGACTGTCTTTTTTTGAAATTTCCCCATAAGCTCCATATATTTTATGGACTTAACGTTGCATACAATTTTCCACTTCAAAATGGGGCATGAACTCCATGCAAACATGGATTTTAACATTCTAGATCACTATTCATAAACAAATAGTCTTCTTTGGTATTGGCCTATGTAAAACCCAGTGTACTACACAGTTCTTGCAGATTCTTGCTCTAGAAATGAAACATGAAAATGTACGTGAGACTAGATGCAGCTCAGAAATATTTATGCACTCTTTGTTGGCAAGAAAGTGGTTATTCTCTCTAAAATAACTGCAAAATTTTGAATTTTTTTTCAATCCACATTTTGTTTTGAAATCTGAAAATCTTTAATTAGCCACTTAGTTACTTGGAAATGCACACATATGTACACGTATTTTAAAAATGTTGTCCAAACACCAAAATGAGAGAAAAAATAGGTAGATCTATGCCTAAAAGAAGGGCATCCACAAATTACTACTGCCATCTATTGGTAGTAACCTAGAACTACAAGTTGTTATAATTTACATAACAGGTTAAATAATTAAACATTTGAGTCATGGCACCCTACCAGTAGAGACACTTAAAAAGGAAATAGGATATTACTGAAATCTCTTGCAAGACACCAGTTCTGGAAGAATAACTTCAGTAGGAGATGTGGGTATGTTTGGATGTGTTATTGTCTATTTTTGAGAGTTGAGAGTATAGTTTGTGTTTTTCAATGAATTTTCTTAATAAAGGCCCTGGAGCTAACAATTCCTGATCATGTCAAATAGTAGTTTTTGCACTATCCAACAGAGGACTCGAGTGCCTAAAATATCTTCAGAGTAACACAAACTTTCAGTCCTTTAAAACACAACCCAGCCTTGTGTTTCAGTAATGTGGTTTGAGCACACCAGCAGAGGTGAATGACTTCTGACTGGAATGCAGAAAAGTGGCACATCTGAGCATGGAGCTGCTTAAATTTAACAATTAGCTGCCTGGGCTATGCACTGGGTTGTATTTGGAATCTGTCTGGACCTGAGGCACACAGGTTAGTGTTATAGAGCAAGAATTTCCATCTCAGCTGGGATCTACAGCTTGAAGGCCTCTCTTCACTGTCCAAACACTGTCAATAGAATGAATAAGGCCACTTTTATGTGACAGCCCAAGTAACTTGTGCAGAGAGCAGGAAGATCAGGTTCATCTCCTGGCTTGGCGGGGCTTGCACTCCCAGCTATCCTCCCAGAAGACTTTTTCCCACTGAGTACATTTTATTCTGAGAGCAAGAGGGGAGTGTTCAACTACTGCTCTCACTGAAGATGAAAAACAATAAATCACAATTGGGGAATGCAAGGGAGGCCATGGCTTGGACACTTGGGCATTTAGCTACCAGGTGACAGCCTTTGTTTGCAGCTTTATTTCCAAAAGTCCTTCAGCATTTTTCAAGAATCAGCCTAACCATCAAGGTGTCTTTCTTCCCAATGAATGCACAGGTCTTCTCTGTGCTGCGCAAGTGCTCTGACCAGTAGTGTATTCAATGCCCAAACCAGTAACAATACTGAGCACCAGCGTATGTTAGAGGTAAGTGGAGTCTGTAACCGCAGGTCCCTGCAGAAGCTAATCCTGTCAATGCATGTGAAGTGTGTGGTGACAGAACGACCCAGCTCAGGACACTCAGGAACTAGGGACCTAATTCACACAGTAAATGCCTAAATGTTTTCTTGGTAACAGACATTAACCCCTGACTAACCATTCTGAAGGTGCTCCCTGTGTTGCAATTTTCAAATGTATGTACATCCAGTCCATGGTTGTTATGTCATGGTTGTTAATTCTAGTACTATAGAATTCACAGCAAATGAATGGTGAAAACAGTAATTTTCAATAATCATTGACATTGCATTCTGGTTATTCTATTTTTATTTTTATGCTTCAACATCCCATTATAAAATATAAAAGTTTTTTAAAGCATAAATGTGCTTTGGAACCAACCCACATAAGCAATGGTTAGTTGATTAAAACAATGGATTAAAGTTCTGCTAAAAAAAAAAAAAGTAATGCTTCATATCAGTGCAACAGACCCATTCAGATAGAAGTTATCCAGAATTTTTACATATCTTCTTCCTCAAAATACAGAACCTTTTTTCTTTTTTAACAGATACAGAAAAAAAAAAAAAGGTTTGCCTGGTTTTGACCTGTGAGGAGGGATTACAATATTAGTTTCCTGGTGTTATGACAGCAGTGGACATTATATTTACTGACATAAACCATTTCTTCATGCTCTTAGTTTCTCAAAATCAAGGTCCCTTCTCTGTGCTCAACCCATTTTCTCTCCTCCCACAGATGCTTCTTTCCAATTCTCAAAGAAGGATCAGATGTTATTGTCATACCTTCCCCGTGTACTTCGTCAACACATGGTGGACATACTCATTCTCCAGCTTATAGCCACACCTCACCAACATCCTGACCTCGCTTCCACCTCTGCAGACAAGGTAGATCCCAGTCAGACCGGTGATTAAATCAAAGTCTGCCTTCACAAAGGCGAGGTCAGACAAGTGGATGTGGAAAATTACATGGTGAAAGCAAAGCAGTTCCTTTAAGGACAATTTTCCCCAAACAAGTCAGTGTCCTGAGACAGGGTAAGCTCCATAGCCCCTGCAATAAACAGCCATAAACTTTATGCCTGTGTCCCCAGCTTTTACCCTTTGCTGAGATATGATAGCATCTCTGCTTTTAGGCAGGTAGATAGTGGGTCTAGGACCATACTGTAATCCCTCTGCCTCACTCCTGTCTTCTACCCCTCTGCTGGGATAAATTGCTATTTAAATATATTTTCTCCCCAACAAGAGTGCTTTAGGGGTGAAAAAAGGAACGGGTTGGATGTGCAAAAGCAGGGGCCATGGCCAAGGACTGCTGAGGCAGGGAACTGCTATTCTTGGGAGGCTGCTGTCTGCAGAAGCTGCTCTGCCACTTGTACAGGTTTTGCCATCAAAATCCCATCACGCTGTTGCTCTAGGCAACTTCTTGCTTTGCCTAAGGACATCCCTGGTGCCTAACAGCACACAAGCCAGATTTCAAACTGGCACTGTTCCCACTTCTGACACTTCTGCTGCATCCCAGTCTCAGCATGACTTTGAAATTGTCCAGAAATCACTAGCAGGAAATATTGTAGTGACCGGGTCTCTTCTTGCCTAAAAATATGACCCCCTAGTCATTTAGACAAATTGGTTTTCATTCTCTTTGATTAATTCATGTTATCTGAATCTGACCAAAACTTCTGCTTACTGCAATCAAATATAGCAGTAGATGAGAGTAATAATCTCTATTGTTTTTAACATTAAAACGTTTTCAATTAAGCAGTATTTGCCTTAGGAAAATGTCAGATCTCCTCCTGCCTTTTGCATTACTATTGTTTGGTGAAGGCAGTTTTTGCAAGACTGTGTAAAATGCATTTTTGGCTGGCTATATTTGTGTAATGCAACAGATCAGAAATGTTATGCCTTTGATAATGAAAGAACAAATTCTAGAGCAGAGAAAAAAATGTAGGAAGGCTTGAAACACATTTTCTCTCTCTCTTTTTTTTTCTTTTAACCTGTGTTTTTCTCCTGTGCCTACTCCTAAAGCAATATTTTAAGTACTTCACTATGTTTCAGAGAGGCAGTTACAACCTCCATCATGCAAATTGTCCAAGCAGTCATTTAAAAGAAACACTTTTTGTGCTTGTCAGACTGCAGGGCAAAGAAAATGAGCAGTTTTCCCATCCCATAGGTGATATTTAAAGGGGTGTGAAATTCACCCAGCTGTTAAAATCTTATGAGATTCCAACTGAGCCATATTTCTCCTTTTTCTTCTCCCTTTTTTTTTTTCCTTTTTTTGAATCTAGGACTCGTTCATTCAAGGTCTCTGACTATTACGATACGTGCTGTAGTCATGGTTAACAAAAAAGTACATTTGTATTCTCTCGTAATGCAGCGGCTGATATTTGTCACTGCTTCTGAACTCTAAAGGCGTTAAACAAAATTTTCTTCTCTTTGTGTTTCCTGTCTTTCACTGGTAACTCAGAGGTGGTACCATTAAAACTGTGTTGTAACCTGAGGTAACTTCACAGAACTACACTGAGGAGATGACCTCCAAAATAGAAGTGTTTACCCTGAAAGTATTTTATTCTCGGAGAGCCACCAAAAGAAAAAGTTAGTCGGTTTTGGTTTTGTTTTTTTTTTTTAGAAACAGTGGAAAAACATCTTTGTCACCAAAAAGAAGACTGGTATCATACTTGTGAGATAAATCGGTAATGATGTTTTCCTTTTTTTTGGAATATAGGATGCATTATTGCTAAAGGTAAAGTGCACACATACTGAATTCAATATTCCTTCCTTTATTGGCTCCCACTGTGAAATAAAAGCCACATGGAAAAAATAATTTCTTTTTGACAAACCGATTGTGCTAACATTCCCTTTTGCTGGCATGGGACTAGTAATGTAAGCACAGGTACAACAGGGAGGTTCCTCAAGTGATTTGTTGCCTCATAACACCATGTGCTCTGGGATTTTCCATCTCACAAGGCATGCCTCAGCTGCAGACAAAGGGACGGCTGCAATGCCGTAGGTATATCAAAGTGAGCTTTAACCTAACTCTGTCTGGTATTGAATGCAGAGCGTAAATCTGTTGAAGCATAGGGTTTGTTAAATAGAAGTTTTTCAGGCTGTGTTGAACTTCCTGCCGCAAGAGCTATGTTGATGCCGGCAATTTAACCCTTGCTCATGTGTTGCTTTTAACTGCAGTGCAGTAATGCTTACGTATCTTTATTCCTGCTAGCAGTCCTTATTCTCGTCAATTGTTCCCTGCTAAATTGAATCATAGGATGAGAATTCCACAGTCAGTGGCTTAGCTAATCAATAATTTTCACTCTCCTGTTTTTATATTGAGGTTTTTGTAAAAATTTTGGGCTGAGAGGGGAGTTTCTCACTTCTGAAAGGAGGTGGATAAATGACATGACAATTAGTCTAATTAGTGCATGTCCAATAGCAATATTGTGGAACATCATACAAGAAATTGCTTGGAAGCTCACACTTAAAGAAAATACAATGGGTTTATTCCCTTATTTTTATTTTTCTCCTCAGACATTTTAAAGCAAGCTACTCCACTTGCTAGAATTGATTTTTTTTAATGCAGTTTGAGGTATTAGTAACTAATTTTAAAGAAGAAATTGAATATGGGGAGTGGAAAGATGAGACAGCAGTTCTGTCCTCACTTATTTGGTTATGGCAAAATTCCCAGAGCCTGTTCTATACAGGTACTTATTGTGTACAGCCTGTAGAGTACAAATAGGAAACTGCAACTTAAGAAAAATGAGTGTCAGGAGATTAGAAATGAAACTAAAGCTCCTGTTGTAAGGAAGATAAATCAAAAGAGCACTTTGATTTCTTCTATTTAAAAATAAAATAAAAATGGCCAAAAAAAAAAATGTGGAAATAGCAGCTGATATGCTGGATAAGCAACTGAAGAGCTACAAATCCCAGGTGGATTCTCTGTTTAGCTTCATTCTCAATTTATTGTACTACATGATGCACTACAAAAAAGTGACCAAATTCATTTTTTGCATATATGCCAAGCTGCATAGCAATATGAATTAATTTTCTAGCTGCCAATTTACCTCATTCCTGAGTTGCAATGCCCCTTTATTATTTCGCTTTTCTTAGGCTCTTTGGGGCAGACACTGTTAAATCTTTTATTCCCATTTATGCAGCTATTTCTTGAGGTAGACATATGAGGTAGGCAAAGTGAGGACCTACGATAGTAGACCTATATTAATTTCTCAACCAAATACATCATTACAAAGACAAGATCACTACAATGACTCCTTGCAGCATATCTTTGTTTTCTGTAAAAGCCCCACCAGAACACAACTGTGTAAATTATGTCTGGATATTTTCCCAAGAATACCATGTATTAATCCATTATAGCAGTGAGAGAATCACAGAGATGTGAGTTATTCAAGTATTTTCTGAACACGAGTGAAATTCAGCAATTTGCTAAAGTATGTCACAGTGTATTGCATAGCACATGCATGGTAAATATACAGTGACTAGAAAGCAAATATTTCTTGTTTGTTGTAATACTATGTTATGCATGAATGGAGCTAACTTATAAAGAGCCTCGTAACAAGTATTGGTACCTGGAGGTGGAGGAGAAAGCAAAAGTAGCTGAGATGCAGGAAGCTGAATTAATTCAATAATATTTCCTTTTAGATGGGGAACAGATGTAACTGTCAATATATAAATAGTTCAGGTGCTGTTTTATTTCTGTATTAAGGTCAAAGACTGCATAAAATATGCTTATACTTGCATGCAAATTGAAAAATAATAGTAGATTATGTCAATTCTTTTTTTTTTTCCAGGATCAGAGTATTTTCTTTCTTCTTAATTCCCTCCTCTCCTCTTTTCCCCAATTCAATTCTTCATTCTTTAGTACAGTGAAAATCTTCAAATGGTGAATGTGAATCAAATATAAACTATTATTTAGAACTTTAATGGCATCACGGCATTTATTTTTACCCAAAAAATTCAAGAGAGATCAGAAATGTAAAGTGAGGACCAAGAATGGCCTTTTTCCTTTCATCTTTATTCACAATTTCATAAAATAGAACCATAGAATAATTTGGGCTGGAAGAGACCTTTAAAGGTCATCTAGTCCAACCCCCCTGCAAGCACCAGGGACATCTTCAACTAGATCATATTGCAAAGAGCCCCACCCAACCTAACCTGGAATGTTTCCAGGGATAGACCATCTACCACCTCTCTGGGCAACCTCTTCTGGTAGTTCACCACCTTCGTTGTGAAAAATTTCTTCCTTCTATCTAGTGTAAATCTACCCTATTTTAGTTTGAGACCATTACCCCTTGTCCTATTGAAACAAGCTGTGCTAAAATGTCTGTCCCCATCTTTCTTATAAGCCCCCTTTAGGTACTGGAAATCTGTAATAAGGTCTCCCTAGAGCCTTCTCTTCTCCTCTTCTCCAGGCTAAATAACCCCACCTCTTTCAGCCATTCTTCATAGGAGAGTGATGATTTTTGTGGCCCTCCTCTGGTCCCGCTGCAAGAGGTCCATGCCTTTCCTGTGTTGAGGGCTCCAGAGCTGAACACAGTACATAATTAACTCTGGTTCCAGCCAGAACTATTGAAATCAGTGGGCATAGGCTTTGGTCCTTGTTGATAGTTTTTAAGGGGCCTTTTAGAAAAAATGAAAAGGAAAAAAAAATCCCCCAATTTAAAATGTGGTTTTGTGTTATCAAAATGTTGTGGAGCAGATTGTGACTTTATATTTTCCAGTTTGTTCAGCTGAAGTGAAGTAAGTAAACTGTTACTAATTCAGTCTGGCACGTGACTACTCGTTTTGTGCTAGCTGAGTTACAGGAACTGATGTTTTGGAAATATGGTACCAAAATTTCCCCAGCTTCTTAGCCATTTTGGCTGCCAGCACACTATGTTTCCAGAGACACAATTTATCTGGCTACCTATTCACATCCGTCCCCAAATTTCCATGACACCATGCGAGCATTCATGGATGCTTAAAATGGGATACACTCTGGCTGTGTCTCCCCCAATGTACAGAGACAATGGTTTCTCTGCCTTGCTGAATGCTGAAACAGAGACTGTTTTCTATTATACTTTCAAGACTTTTGGTGCTAGCAAGTGATGAATAATGAAAGAGTCTTTCCTCCAGTAATGGCTTTATATAACAAAATCATTTGATAAAGCAAGGAATTTCAGAAGGTGAGGCGAGCACTTAGAGTTAAAGTTGCAGACAAGAATATCTTAAGTACAGAAATGCTTCATTGCTCTGACAGGGGAGAATGGCTAGTAATTGACTGTCTTAGTAGGATTCAGTATTGAAAGATCATTTCATAAGGAGAAACAGCCATTTGGAGTAAGTCTACGCATTGTAATCAAAGAATAAGAGTTTCTAATGAGACGGTTGCTGGAGTGTTAATAACAAAGATGAAAAGCTGGTGATTCTTCCAAGCATGCAAATCACTTAAAGCTTCACGTGTACATAGAAGTCAGAGAACTATCCAAGAGCAACCTACTTCTGAATTTTCTATTAGACTTGGGACTGCACCAAATTTCTAGATTGTAAATAATACTTCAATTATGTTTTAAACATCAGAAAATCTTAATACTCTTGGAAAGTCTCCTTTGATGTGTTTTTCTCTGTTCTTTTCCCTTTATTTTGTTCTATGGAGAAAAGGAAAAGTGTTTTGACTGAAATTTTACAGAACTTTCAGAAAGAAAGTTTTAGCCTTGGAGCAAACCCTGGTGAATGATTCAAATACCACACCAATCTGATACCTTATTGAATTGCTAATAATAACAAAACTTGTTGCTCATGCTGCCACTGCTGCTGCTCACTCCTGCTAAGCCAGATGTCTGTTACCCATCCTTCTGCATGTGAATAAAATTGCTACCTGTTAGAAAGACTTTTTCATGTTGTACTTCAGAGTTTTTTAACATCCAGGGCTGAACTCACGTCTGGTATAAGCTCTGTTTATATTAGGATGGGGTTTATATTAGGAATGATTTTGCCTTGCAAAATGAAGACAGACTTAATCAGTACGTATTTTAACATGATGAGACTTGATTTTAAAGTTAGCTTTTGTTTTGTCTTTGGTTTAGCCACATTTGGGTACTTGAAACTGTAATGCCAAAGGTGGTGTGAATCAACGTCACTTCTGAGCCCATCTTTTTTTTCTGCCCACCACAGCCATTTCAGTTCTTACGTTCAGAATTAGAATCCTGCTCAGCAATAGCACTGTACTGCATTGCTCTAGCTGTGCTTTTAAACTGTCTGTCTTTTGTGTCTGTTTGTCTACCTTAGAGTTCTCTGACAGTATCTGTCATTATGTTACATATGGTTTGTTAGTTTGAAAAATAAAGATTACACCATTTTTACTGCTGAATGAAACACACATAAGGTGTTACAGCGATAATAAAAGCATATAATTGCAGCTTTAGGTATTTTCTCCAGAGATCTCACAGAACATTAAAAACACTAGTTTTATTAAGCCAAGAAAATGTTTTCCATTACAATATTATTTTACTTAATAAAGAACAAACTACAGCTCTGTGGAATTTTTACTCACCCAAGACTTCACAGTACATCAGTAACATATCAAGAATAAATTCTCTGTCCTATTGTACCTATTGCAAAATAAAACAGAAGAGAGCAAAATCTTCTTCATTTTAAAGGATTAAGATTTCACATCAAAGGTTAGGATTTGCCTGCCTTCATTTATTTCAAACTGTCAGTTAAGCATACTAGCCATGACATGGTGGGATATCTAAGCATTTTGTCATACCTAAAATACAGCTATATTTTTAAAAAGGTAAACAAATCCCTAGGTTGAAAGAAGATGCAATACACAGTTTCTCCTGAAAGTAGTGGGAGATTATGTAATTCTGAAAGTCTCCTCAGAGATCTAAGTTTTGCTGTTGTTGGTAGTGGATTACACTTACACACTTTTGGTACACAGTACTATGAGACACCAATGCCTTCTACTGTGGTTACTTGGATGGCCAACAAAGTGGTATGAATTTCTACTTTTTACCTAGAGATAGGTGTCCTGTCTCTCTGTCACTCATAGGTACATTCCCAGTACAAAGACCAGATAGATGATGATGAAGATAATGATGGTAATTATTCCTAGTGAAAGAAATGGGGTAAAATCAGTATAATATTATTAGGTAAAAGAGAAAAAAATAGTTCTTCCTACACCTACAGTGGTGACAAAGATGGGTAAAGAAAGGTCAGCACTGACCTAGGATTTAAATCTACTTGATTGAAAAAGTAGTCTTGTGGTTTACTCTCCTTCAGAAAAAATTGATGGATGATTTGTTTTGATTTAGAATCACATTTCACAGTCAGTGGAATCTCCTGCCTCACTGCAGCGATTCTCAGTGTACGGCTGGTGTGATTAGTGGAAAAGGACTTGGCTATTGTAATGGACTGGACTCTGAAAAGTCTGAACATCTTTTGAATATTTATTTCAGCATGTAGACGGTCCTTGAATCAGTGAATCTACTACAAGGGGAACACCTCAAGGACCTAGGAGTTGAAGGTTCCCTTTTGTGCTTGTCAACCAAATATCATGATGTCAGTTGTTGAGTCCACTGAAGATATGACATCAACAGAAAATTTAAATGATACATGATATTGTCACTCACAAGAACTCTAGGACAACGTAACCTCTCCAGAGCATAGGAAGCCTCTGGAATGACATTTTTATCTGTTGCTTTCTAATGTACTAGCTCTAGAGAAGACTACTGTCCAAAATGACAATTATATAAGTGTTTCTAGGGTTGAATAGTTATAGATTTGCTGGAAGTACCAAAGGATTTAAATAGCTTTATTATATGACTAATCAATTCTAGCTAAAGTCTTACCCTATTTACATAATTCCTGGCCATTAAAAACATCGTTTGATGGGATGTAAGCTTATGTCTTTGTTACTTTGAATCTCTTTGGATTATAAATTGGCATCCTGGTTGTCCGTCCATATGTGATTTTTCTTCTTTTCACAAAGAATGTTTTACAGTCATTAGTATATTTTAACCAGCTCAGCTCCGATTGCATCTTTTCTTTAGGAAAATTTTTATTTTATTCACTCAGAGGCAATATTAGCATGTCAGCTTATAGATAATATCTGTCATTCATGGGTCTGATGTTAGTCTGAACACAGGAATGTTGTCAATATTTAGGGAACAGAGGCATTGGATGGGTCATGTCCTGTATTTTAGAACATTTTAGTGCATCGTGGAACACCCTATTAAAGCTGGGTTTTAGTTAAAGTAGGATCTGAAGCATGGTTTGGATCCAGATTCAGCTGTATTAGCAAAAGTATAAGAATCCATACTAAGTTACTACTTTGGGAACTCTGAAGTAAATAACCATCGTAAGCTTCTGTCATGCATGTGCCAACATGCATCAGCAAGGCATTTTGAGAAGCAAAGGATAATATATCTTGGTGTTGTGCTTTCTTTATGTACAACAAGAAATAAAACAAGCCTTCCTTTCTGCACTGCCCAAGATTGACTCACCACTTATCAAACAATAAATCCTGCAAAACAAACAATAGAATGTCAAAGAAAAGTTAAAGCACCTTAATATTCTTTACATTTCTACTATCAAGCAAACATAGAAATAAAAATCATCTATCACAATAATGTCTTTTAAAAGCTCACTCAGTTGAATTGAGGTTACAGTTCAGATTCAAGACATTGATAGAACAGTCTAAATTTATCTATGGTGCCACTTCAAAGAGGTAACTTGAAAGTGCTGGAATCAAGTGTTGCTGTGGCTCATTGCTTCTGGGGAGACCATGGCCTAATGTAATGATGTAAGTGCAAAAACTCTTGCTGACATTGCTAGGGTTTGGATCATTCACTAGACAAAGAAGCCCAGACTAAATTTCTGTCTTGCAGTAAGCTTTATTTAACATGAAGTTAAAAAAAAAAACAAAACCAAGAAATTATTAACTTAATTTTGGTCAGGCAATTCTCTGTCAATTACTTCTAATTAAGAGGAATTACTCTTCTCTTTCCCTAATTAATAGCTTTTTGTTTACATGTCTATGAACTTAAACAGAATTAATTACCAACTTGGGCACTTATTCAGAAATAGAGGTCAGGTGCCATCTCAAATTGCTTGTTACATTTTGTCTTTTTCTCGTAATTTAATTAAGAATGGGTCAACTTCGCATAAGCTTAAACTACATTCATAACCTAAACATTATATACTTATCTACATTATCTGTCCATCTGCATTTCTGAAAATTGACTTAATTGTGAAACATCTGCTACTTTACCACTTGTAATGGGTTAAGGAGAAAACTACTTTTCCCATAACTTTTCAGGAGCAAAACAAAGGACGGACTGAGCTGCATAAACAATATCAAATGCACTTATATTAATTGGTGACATTGGACTCTGTTTGCTTCCTGAGTTTCTGCTAAAGGGATCAGTTTTAAAAAAAAAAAGTGTAAATAATTATTTCTTTTATTTAAAAAAAATCTTTTTTATTTTCTTTATTTAAAAAAAATCATTGCAGTAATTATACATGCTGTATTACCAGCTTTTTCTAAAGGATGTCTTTTCATGAGAATGCATCTCATGATCTGTGTTTCCTAAGTTCTGGGTCTGGAGCCATTGCAACCCTACATATCCATATAAAGTATATGTGGAGAACAAAGCTCAATGTCACATTGTCATCCATGAGATAACAGATAAAATTTCTGCATAACACTTTGCTTTTTTTCAGGTTATATCTGGAGATGACTGCCAAGTTCAGGATCACAATGTATGTGTGCTGGATGTACATATATCATGCAGCTGATCTGCAGGAATACAAGAAGTCCAACACCTGAAAGCTATTCTGCACTTGTAGAGTGACTTTATGTTACATGCACTGTGAAATCAGATACACCAGAGCTGTTCTGCCCAAGTCCTTGCAGTCCTCAGGAGGCTTGTAAAGCTTCGCTGTGTGAATGCAGTATCCCTCTGTTTTGCAAATATGACACAGACATGTGGTTACATAGGAATTCTTCAGAAAATTCTTCAGAAGATGCTGTAGTTGAACTTAAAACTTTTGACTACTATTACAGTCCATAATCATAGGACTGCCAAGGGCAGAACTGAATTTCTTTTCTTAGGAGTGGTGTACATACACAGAAATGTTGAGCTTAAATGTTTCTGTCTGGAGAATTACTTTTTTTCTTCCTATTTGTGAAAATACTGTGTAAGCTTAACCTGTGAAATTTTTGTACTTGTTTTCCACCGTGAAAGTATACTGCTGCCATTCTGTTAATGCACTTCAGTTCTGAATTTTAGCACACTGTTCTTTTTCAGTATTCCCTCTATTTGAAGCAAAAGTTGCCAATTAAGACATACATTGTGGTACTTTTCTAATATGAACTAGGGATTAGGACGAGCTATTCAAATTTATTTTCAGTTACGAGGTAAATGAGCTTTGAATCTGGTTCCTTGGGCTGCTTCACTGAGCTGTTGTTCCATTTACCTCCCTTCAGTAGGAACAAATATTTCTCTAAAATAAGCCCTTTCTGTTAAATATCTATGGCAGTCTGCTTGGCAGCTGTAGACACAATTTGTGTCACTGTGTTGGAATTTGAGCATATATATATATATTCTGTGCCACCTCTGACACTATTATGTCATGAATTGAATGCACAAGTGAATAGATGATGATGGTGATTTATTCTGATAAAAGAGACAGAATGACCTGAAGGTAATTCTTTACACTAAGGACACAATATATAATTAAGAACATTTATGAGCTTAGGACCTTTTCCTACACTGCTTTCTGTATTTTCTCAAAACTCTACCCTTAATGACCTCTCTTCTAATTGAAAAAATGGAAAGTCCCCATAGATGTTGGTTAAACTAACTCACTAGTGAAGAAGGTATACAGACAGCATATAACAGAGAGAGAGTGGAATTATTGTGCAATAGTCTCAGATGGTATAAATCAGTGTTGCTATGATGATTTACACCAGAAGAGGAGTTGGACCAATATTATTTTTATCTCTCTTAAGGAATACCAAAATGTAAGAAGTACAACTCAAAAAGCCAAGTTCTTGTTCAGAATTTTATAAAACTTACATACAGCATGGCACAGCTAATGAGGCCCATAAGCAAAACTTGTGAAGAAAGAAAACTGTTAAAGCTGGTAGATACAATGTTAAAATAAAATATATTTATATATTTTAATGATTTATAATAAGTAAAATACAGTGTTTTCATAAACTCCATTAATTGTAGCTCTCTTTTCAACTCTCTAGGTAATAATATCAAGTATGATTTTACAAAGATAAAATTAGAATTTATTATTATTTATTATTATTTACTAAAATTCCTTTAATAAAAGGAACAGATGTTACACTAGAAGCTAGATCTTGGATCATTTGAAAGTCGATTTGTGATTTCAGAATAATTCAAGAGAGTACCTTGCTCCATTCTAGCATCACCAGCATGGGAAGGTGTTCTGAGTCCAAAAACAGTGTAATGAGCCTGCTGAAATGAGGTTAAGCCAAATGGATTGCATGCTGGAATTGGGAAGATTTGGAAATGGAACATGGCATACTTTATTAAAGGCCCATAGCAACTTGGACTGTAAAGTGCAATATGGATAAACACTCCTCTTCTTCACAGAAATTCTATCTTTATAACTAGGACTACTTGGTCTTTAACCAATATAAAATTAATTTGATTCTGTCAGATCATACCGGTAACATTGTCAAAACAATGGTTGAGCTTGCACAGTTTTATGGGAAAATCACACACCAAGAGTCACATATACTCATATATTATTTGGATTCATGCTACACCAGCTGTGGCTGTCCTTCACTGTTTTTGACACCATCTTAAGGGTGGTTAAAGCTTCTCTGGGAAGAATCACAAAATGCAATTTATTTTGTACAATGAACGCTCGAGAGGAAACATCTGAATTTTTGTATGAAAACAAAATTATTTCTTAATTTGAGACATAGAAAATTTCATGTTTAGCCATTGACATTATGTGATCTAGTGAAATGACAGGGGGAATTGGACTAGATGATCTTTAAAAGGTCCCTTACAAGCCAAACAACTCTATGATTCTATAGGTTGAGAAGATTAAGAATATTAGACCCACACCTGAGATTCTTTGACATTTCAGGATAAATGCAGTTCTACAAATCTTATCTCACCGATAATAGTATTTAATTTAGTCCCTTGCCCATATCAGGTTTGAGCTGCTTTTAATAACTTGGTAACCAGATCTCTGATGTTTTGAGATTTTGATGATCCTTTTTCAGATGTAGGTTTCCCTAGTACTATCTTAGGGACTAGTAAGAAAAAAACTGTTCAGAGTAAGATAAAAATAAAATTGTTGTTTTCTTGAAAATGAAAAGTTAGAAGAAATCCTAAACACAACATCAAGGGTTTCCATTTCTGTTATGTTTCCAAAACAAAGAGATTATAGATTCATGAACAGTTTTTAATTCATCAGGCTGGATGCCTTTTTAAGTTTGGGAAAGATACAGATACAATGCAGATTTCCTTCTTTGGCTTTTTACAACTTATCATTGAACTTGGGTAAACTGCTCTGAGGTGAAAGGACAAAAAGGAGTTCATTTAGGGCTGCATTTGATGAAAGGCAGAAGATTGTGATCAAGAGCATATGGGATTGCAGTTGGAGGAGAGGTTGACATTTTTATGGAATAATGATGATTAGTAAAACCGGGCTTTTCAGAATTGTCTATGAACAGCTCTGCAGCTAAGACTTCTCAGTGTTCACAGATTTATAATCTATGGACAGAAAAAGAGCAGAAACTTTCATCGCTAAGGTATCTCACTGAGAGAAAACTTTGCCACATAGTTGAAAAACCTGCACATCCTGAAAGCAGAAGTGAAACAGGTTTCTCAGTCATTTTCATTCTTATGCTGTACCCTGAAGAACCTGAAGGCTGAAGGGGTTGCATATTAGAAGAGCTAGCAACTACAACAGCAAAATAATATCTATAATTTATTCAGACAGCACAAAAAGAAACCCCAGACTTTACCAGATATTGGAGGAACTAAGCTTCTGAACATTTTTCTTTCATCATATTTCTTGCAGTGTATTTCTGTGACTTATACTTGTTGTTGCAGAATCAGAAATACTCAAAGAATTACATCAAACCCTGAAGCTAAGACCACTGACAATCCATTTAAAAAGACTTTCCTAAAAGCTATACAAAGTAATTTCTAGACTGAAGAAACTAGGTAATACTTTAAAAAGTGAAGCTATTTTGAAATTTCTTTATCAAATGTACAATTTAAAGGGGAAAAAAAATCTGTCAGCCTGAGACTGAAGAAAATTAAGTATATATCCACATTACAAGACACACAGTAAGAGGACAGAGTGTGGAACCAGTGCTGAGAACACCACATCTGTAAAAACATTCTCTTTTGCTGTGGAGGAGATTACTTCATATTTGTTCTTGTTTGGTGCCATAAATTGAATGCCCATTTGTAGCAGGAATGAAATACATGCACCCTGAGGTCACATCTTCTAGGAATCCAGTTCTGTGAGTCTGGAATCATTCCACTATGTGAACCAAAGACAAGTAAGTAGAGAGAACTGTGAGATTCTTCACTTAGACCTTTTGGATCAAGTCCAGAGGAGGGCCACAAAGATGATCAGAAGGTTGGAACACCTCTTCTATGAAGACAGGCTGAGAGAGTTGGGGTTGTTCAGCCTGGAGAAGAGAAGGCTCCAGGGACACTTTAGGGCAGCCTTCCAGTACCTGAAGGAGGCCTACAAGAATGCTGGAAAGGCACTTTTTACAAGTCCACGTAGTGATAGGACAAGAGATAATGGTTTTAAACTGAAAGAGGGTGTGAGGTTTGAAGGTACCTTGATTTCTGCTTCCCTTAAATCTTGAAGACAGAGAATACCCAGAGTAGGGGGCTATAATGTTTTCCACATGTTATAGTATCTCCTTCAGACATGCTAAAAATGCCTCCTAGGACATAGTTTGTGGAGAGCCAGCCTCCCAGCCCCTTCGCATGAATTTGGGGACTCTGAACAAAAGGGGCTTGATATAGTAATTGATTAAATAGTAACTGGGTCAGGAAAATCAGCCCTGACTGGAGGAAATTGCTACAGGACCTTTAAAAAACATTGGTGTTGAGGAAATCTTCAGACATTCAGAATAGCATTATCCGTCCATTCCCTAAGACAACACCTTTTTTACTCTTATTAACCTTTAGAAGTAAACACAAAAAGAATCTTGGGAAAACAATTTCTCTTCCTTCAGTGTTAAGAAAATTAATTACATTAACATAACATGTCTTTTAAAATTTTGTGCTGGTTTTGGATGGCACAGAGTTAATTTTCTTCATAGCAGCTAGTATGGGGCTATGTTTTGTATTTGTGCTGGAAACAGTGTTGATAACACACGGATGTTTTTGTTATGGCAGAGCAGTGCTTACATAGAGTCAAGGTCTCTTCTGCCTCTTGCACCAGCAAGTAGGCTGGGCGTGCACAAGAAGGTGGGAGGGGACAGATGACCCCAACTGACCAAAGGGATATTCCATACCATTTAACACCATGCTTATCATATAAAGCTGGGGGAAGAAGAATTAAGAGGGGGAAATTCAGAGTTATGACGTTTGTCTTCCCAAGTAAATGTTACACGTGATAGAGCCCTGTTTTCTTGGAGATGGCTGAACACCTGCCTGCCAATGGGAAGTGGTGAATGGATTCCTTGTTTTGCTTTGCTTGCGTGTGTGACTTTTGCTTTACCTATTAAACTGTCTTTATCTCAGCCCATGAGTTTTCTGACTTTTACTCTTCTGGTTCTCTTCCCCGTCCCACCATGGATGAGTGAGCAAGTGGCTGTGTGGTTCTTAGTTGCTGGCGGGGTTAAACCACAACAAATTTATTTGAAAGATGAATTAGTGAAACAAGAAAAAAGACTACAAATTTTAAAAATTGCAGTTCTATTCCAAGGTCTCCTATATCTTTTTAATGCAATGTACTGGATGGATCACTCTATGAACCAAAGTATTTTACAGTAACTTGCATTGGAGTTCTGGCATTCTCTTTAAAATTTGAAATGCTAAAAAAACACATCTAAGAAGGAACATTTAATGCTACCATCTACATGAGAGTTCAACTATGTAACATCACCACTTTGGTCATTTCCTTTGAACATTACATCCTTACTTACAAAGAAATATCTGAGCCTTTTCCAAAACATCTCTTTCACTGTCCTTACGTGCTAAATTCTTTCACCAACGCTCTGTAGTGCTGATACTGGCACCTGGCAGGAAAAGGAAGATGAAACACACTGAGGAAACTTTATGTTTATTCTAGTGATATTAAAGAATCAAAGTGTACTTTCATTTTGCATGATGACTTTTCTTTGGCGAAACATCTGAAAATATGGTCTTTTGGTAGCCTGAACTTTGGTGTAATGTTTACTGTGTCTGACTTAGGTACCTGAGAGTTCTTTTTTACCATGCTTTACCTGTATCCCTTGTATTTAATGTCTTTTCCCTCCCATTACACTCACTAGGTAGGAAAGTGCTATAGAATATGTTTTAGAAGCAATAAGCAAAGGCACGGGAAGGGTATGACTACAAAGGATTTAGGTACCCCAGTTGTGACATATCAGTCTCCAGTTTCTTTATAGCTACCTATGAATATAACCCACTGGCTGAGCTCCTGGTACATTGAATGGATAGAAAAAATGGTAGAAAATGTAGAAGTCAGGGTGCTAAAAGGTGACAAATGCAAACCAGAAAATAGGAAATATGGGAGAGAGTTTTGGATAGATATATGCTCCATTCCTGTTTGCCCTAAATGTTTTCCTTTCAAGACAGCTCTAATGTGTCTTGGAACTCAGAGACAGGAGAAATAGCAGAAGTACCTGTTTCTGGAGTATTTCTACAGCAGTTAAGTCTAGGATATTATTTTTCTTGAATTTGGAGTTAAATTTTCTCACAGCCAGGAAGTTCATGGTCCTAAATCTACCCCTTTCAGTTCTTCCAACATCAACTGCCTGCAAGTTTTGTGGCCAGTGTCGCTTATGATCTACTTCTAGGTGCCTAAAATTGTAACTGTCATTCCCAAATTCTGTTGTCCTAACTGACATGCCTGCATTAATTAGAAATGCACTTGGATTTGTAACTTTGTTTCCTAAGACCTAGTTGATCTACCTACAGAACCATCCTTTCTTTACACTGTTAGAAATATATATATACACACATACTAAATCCTAAAGAATAGAATTCCTTGAAACCTGGTTAATTGCAAAGATTTTATAATATATGTTGCCCTATAAACACTTCTTCCCCTTTCCTGTTTGCTGCCTTTTCTATCCTCTTTCTTATACTGAATCTTGACACTTGAGATTTTGTGTTTTAGATTGATCACAAGTGCACTGGAGAACACAGTCAATACTTTACTCCATATCTTTTCCAGAAGCTGAACTAAGTGAAGAGCCAGAATATATCGACAACTGAGTGGAGTCATAGAAAAACGGAATAAAATCAGCTTCAGGACAAAGGTTGCAATAAGACACTGCTGACGTCCTCCCTTTCTGTTATTGCAGTCCATCCTTGTCACTGTCTTATCAGACAATAGTTAATGCCTATCACACACCCTGTATAAGTACAGTTTTAAGCTGATTTCCCACTCCCAATCTTTTATTCCTCTGATATTATGTAAATGTGTTTGCTTTATCTTAATATTAAAAGTAATGTTGTACATGGGGGTCAACACTGGTGAATTCTTATACGTCAGAAGACCAGAGTTCAGAAATGGCTCTGCCATTGATTAGGCACTTGAGTGTGTCATTGTCATTTTCTCTCCTTTACCTCAAGTTGCCTATCCGGTCAGTGAGTAATCGATATAATACTGTCACATAAGTGGAAAGTAATATTATTTATTGTCTGTGATATGGGACATCAGATGTGTGTAAAACATTTACATACCTTGAGTCAGAAATTGCTATATATTTATAAAATATTGTAGCAACTTCCCACAAAGTACAACTTTAGGGACCCCAAAGTTCAAGAGCATACATTCCTTAAGATTTCCTGTAGGCATACAGGGTAAGTAAAAGAAAAACAGTAAAATAGTAAACTTTTTAAAAAAATTGACACTTTGGATCACTCCTGTTGTGTTAATACTTTGATGTTTATGTATATTGTGGAATAAAATATCTGTGGAAAATTAATTTCAAATCTTCATTTACAACTCATGCAAACAGATTGCATAAACAGGCTTTGTGAAATGTATAAGTGTTTATAGACTTCTTTCTTTGAAACTCAAGTTTGGATAAAACATTTATGGAATTATTTGTAAGTTTTTGGTAAGCAACTTGTTCTGAGACAATGTGTAGGCAGGAAAGAAGAGGGGAAATACGTAGATAGATTATTTGCTTCTATTAGTTTTTCCAAATCTAGTCTTGGATTATTGCAACTGCCATAATGACATATAAAAAGAGAGGAAGTATCTACTCATGGCATAAGAATACACATTGATAGTTTATATTTCACTTTCTTCCAATCAGCCTTGAAGAAACTTTCAGGAATGTCTCTCTCCAAAAAAAAAACCCCAAACCCTCTGTTTTTCTAACTATGATTTACCATCTGTTCTCAGATAGAGCTAAAGAAGAGCTATATTATTTCTATATATTTAACAGCCTGACCTTTTCAGATTAATGTCAGAAGTATTGGCATAAATTTTTGAGAGCGTAGTGAAGAAAAGATACCAGTACTCCAGAGGCATCGTTGTGTATATGTGCTTTCCAATACCATGCACAATCAAACATGTGAGGAATGTATAGAAGCAAATGGAATTTTCCCCTATTTATCCTAAAGAAACACATACAGCCCGGCTTTTACCTTTTAAACACAATTTTCTTAATATCTTAAAAGACAAGAATGTAAGAAAAACATCAAAGGGAAACAAATCTTGTTTGTAATCTTTAAATATTTGAAGGAAAAAAAAAAAAGAATATTGCCTAGCACTGTCAAGAGACAATAAAATAATTCTGCATTTTGTTTTAAAACAATTCACATATAAAAATGAATGTTTTTAAAAAAGGGGGGAAATCCTAACAATAACATACACTCTTTGCTATCCATTGCATCATAACAAAGGAATGTTAATTACTTTTTTTTTCTTTCAATAGCAGGAAAGACTCAGTTTCATCTACCCTGAAAATATGCCCAGACCACAAGTGTTTGTGGCATAGTATAAACCTCCAGGGGAGGTTTAGGCTAGATATTAGGAAAAATTTCTTTACTGAGAGAGTGATCAAGCATTGGAACAGGCTGCCCAGGGAGGTGGTGGAGTCACCATCACTGGAAGTGTTCAAAAAACATGTGGATGTGGCACTTCAGGACATGGTTTAGTGGGCATGGTGGTGTTGGGTTGATGGCTAAACTTGATGATCTTAGAGGTCTTTTCAAACCTTAATGACTCTGTGGTTCTGTGTGATTCTATTTGAAAGCAAGGGAACACCTGCAAGTCAAGCAAGAAGGAAACAGAGACTGCCAAAAGCTGTAATATTCCTTATTTTGTTCTTTGCTGTGAAATGCATCAGGGGTATTATCAGATCATTCACTGACATTAAAAAGAGGTACTCACAGATACGTCTGTCACAAACATAGTTCCTAATCCTAAATCTACTACAGCCAAGGGAAAGAGCTTCATTTATCTGAGTGGCAAATTATTTGGGGACTAAAAATGTTATTAAACTCAGTATAGTTACATCAATGTATTCAAGCAAAGAATTTAAAACTGTTATTTATATATAAAAGCACAATGATGTAAACGTCAATATATTTACACCTGCCTATTCTATTTCATGGCAAGTTTTAAGCACCACATTTGTTCCATTTCAGAAAAAAAAGAACTGTACCCTTTAGACCTACTATCAAAATTACTAACATCAGGAAATTATTTTTTATTATAAAATAACAACTGGTTTGCAATTTAAGTTTCTGATTCTTTCTTTTTTCATTGCATCCACTCAGAAATTATTACATGCAGTGTGACAATATAAATTTCATACACTTTCCAGTTGAAAATTTAAGTTAAAACCATGGGTTTCAATGACTTTTGCTGATTTGGATGAAATAACATACTCAATCTGCTTCTGTTTTACTGATGTTGAAAATACTCTGTTCAGATTCAATTATGTTGACTTGTTAGAGATGTAGTTAAAACAATGAAAGTTTAATGTTTCTATATCTCTCTATAGTTGGGTAAATTAACACAGGGAAAGTAGGTTTTCTGCTTTTGTTATGTATAGTCACAATTCATGCTACACAAGGCTCAATTTTCAACCTGCCTAACAGTGCATATGGGACACAGCCACGTGATTTACTCATGCTGGGAGTTTTCAGCAGGACATTCATGATTTCCCAGAAACTTTTCAGTAAATTTCATAAATTAACCACTTAATTGTGTTATGGACCTTCATCTCTTTCTCACTTTGTACTTGCAAGGCTGAAGGAATAGATACCTTTATCTTAGAATTCATGTATAGTGGAATATCTCAGCAACATATTTTTTTAATCTTAATAAATATTGTTGGAATTCAGGAAAATTAAAATAATGCACAAATTAGGCTAAAAAGAGGAAATTAAGCAGATATTCAGCAAATCACTTCAGCTTGGAAAACATGATCTTACTAGATGTCTTCAGTTAATGTAGGGAAAAATGTTCTGTGAGTAATATTCAGAATATCCAACTCCATATTGTGAAATATCTTGTGAAATAGTCTCTCTGTTTCTTTTGAAACAGAAAGGAATTAGCATCCTACAGCTACAGCTGACTTTCCTAAATACCTAAATACTCTCCTAACTGATTTGCCAGGCAGTTACATTAGAAATCTGAAGCCAAGGTCCAAATTGCCTTCAACAAAGTTGTATTTCCTCTCCAGAAGTTCATTTTAAAAACCATTCTGAAAATCAGAACTTAGATATTCTACATGTGTTATTTATGTATGTCTAGAAAGACAATATCTCTAAACTTTGCTCTGTTTTCATCCATATCTGAGTATCTACATGACTAAATGTGAAGATCACAGATCAAGTAGTTCTATGACCTTATGCTATAGAACCTGTGTTGTCATGTGTGCTTAGTATAGACCCATGCTGTTTTGAAGAGCCAAGCAAGGAATCTTTGTTATCTGTCTACTATTACGCTTTAAGGTTGTGCTGCTTTAGATGAAGCTGCAGTTGTATTAAGA
The DNA here is from genome assembly GCF_964289735.1 of Phaethon aethereus. Classification (NCBI taxonomy): domain Eukaryota; kingdom Metazoa; phylum Chordata; class Aves; order Phaethontiformes; family Phaethontidae; genus Phaethon; species Phaethon aethereus. The sequence goes on from NC_138579.1 coordinate 22,622,849, forward strand.
TTACATCTATGCTGACTTCAGTTCTGGCCTCTGAGAAGAATTTACAGAATGAATGAGGGTGATAAATTTCTTAGATTTGGAAAGATGTTTATCAGGCTATCAGCTCTGCTCATAATCTGAATGATATGAAAATGACAAAAATCCTTCTTTTTTGTGATAACCCAATCTTTCTAGTACCATTGCCTGAAGTACACGTGTATAATCATAATTCTGTGATTCTCAGACCACTGGAAGTTTTTGTTAGCTGTGCAGAACTGATGCTTGCTGAAAAAGCAATCACTGAATCACCAAGAGTTGTGATCTACCTTAGCAATTAGTGATGTTTTTACAAGGGCATGGAGTGATAGGACAAGTGGTAATGGCTTTTAACTGAAAGAAGGGAAATTTACATTAGATATAAGGAAGAAATTCTTCACTATTGGGGTGATGAGACACTGGAACAGGTTGTCCAGAGAAGTTGCGGATGCCTCATCCCTGGAAATGTTCAAGGCCAGGTTGAGCAACCTGGACTAGTGGAAGGTGTCTCCGCCCCAGGCAGGGCACTTGGAACTAGATGATCTTTAAGATCCCTTCCAACCCAAACCGTTCTATGATTTTGTGATTCTGTGTTTTCAGAATTGTCATCAAATTCCTTTTTTTGGTCTGATCAGAATGGGTGACAGTATGAGCATAAACACTATTCAGAAAGAGTTACCTACTGTCCTTCAAGGGCATGAAAAAGTTTGTCAAGGACTTACTGCTTTCTACAGGACAGTTTTCTAACTCGTCCAAAAGTATTCTAATGTATCCCTGACTGGGTTCATGACATTGCTCAAAATTTTACCAATCCAGAAGTAAAGTGTATTCATCACTGGTTTAATTTGTAGAGGAGACTTGCTTGTCTAAAGCCTTGTCTGTTAAGGTCATCCTTTGTTCAAAGATGTTAGTAGTGTTGACATCAGAGATTTTTCACAGTACTTGTGTCTAGTGTTTGAAGTATATTATACACACACATACATACTTGAATCCAATGACAGTTTTGCATACGAACGCAGCAGAGGGGGCTTGGTGAAACAGGTAGTGTTTGAAGCATATTTTTCTTCTCCCGTCTCTAGGCAGGTGTGAGTCATGACACAAACTGGCATAAACTCTCCTCCCATGAGAATTGAATGCTGTGCCTTATCCTCAGGTGGTGTAAATAGCATAAGTCACTATAGTAGTCCTAATTTACATAAATTTCTACACAGAATTTGGCTAAATGACAACACATAAGGATATGATAACATTCTGCAAGTATTTGAAGGCCATAAACACTAGGCAGGGGGAGAAATGATTTAGGGTGGCATAAGGAGACATAATTAAGAGCAATGGGAGGAAATTAAGGGAGGAAAAAATTAGGCTGAATATCAGAAACAATTTTCTGACAGTGAGATGTATTAGACTGTGGAAAATAAGTCTCCCAATGGACATTCCATTGCTCAAGATGTTTAGACTGGACAAAGTACTAATACATGTACAACAGGGACTAATTTTTGCAATGTCTGGTGCATTGACTAGAAACCAGAGACCTGTAACGGGGTAAAAAGAATTGTGCATTAAGAAATGCAAACTAATAAATCCTTTTTTATCACTTTCACCAAATGCATGGATATGTCTGTAACTTTTACGTTTTATACATTTGTACATGCATAAATATGTACATAGACATTATTTTCCTTTTTTTCCTGAAAATTAAAAAGTTTTTTTATAAAATCTAATTTCCTTCAAAAAAGTATAAATTCAGTTTAGTGATAATGGCAAATTTCTTCTCCTCAGCTAGCTATTAAAAGTGTTACATTTGTTAATATGTTTGGGTTTTTTTTTCAAACTCAGGTTCATATTTATTGTTAAGACAGGGAAAAAAACTTTATTTCTTTTATTGTAGAAAGGTTTAATTCTCCTGTCTCTTACAGAACTGGATAGCCTTCTGGAACTTTATGAATATTTATGTGGGTGTTGGTATATATACATTGGTCTATTTTTTATTCTGAAGATAGCTGAAAAGAAGCTTTGAAATCATTAAAATGTCCCCTTTTAATAACTTTTCAAATGAATGTTTAAGATAAGTTATTGTTCTTCCTGCATCTAGTTGGTCTTTAATTACTTGAAGAAATGTTTCCAAGCTAAACATTTGCAAGACTGATTACAGAAACACATTTAAAAAACTACTTTTTCAAAACTCTTTGTCTTTAAAGTTTTTTTATACAAGTCAGGGATGAAGATTGGGCTATTTCTTATTTTACCATAGACTGATGTCAGCTAAGTAAATAGAACACACTCGCAGAGTAACTTCTTTCCTTTTTTTTTAATTGGGTTATATGTGATTCCTCGAAATGCAATTATAAAGTACGCTCTGGAAGCCTCAACAATGTATTTGTTTTCTAAGCATCTAGAAGGCAAACTACAAAACAAAAATATACAAAACAGCTACATCTAACATCTGTGAGATGTCATGAAGTAAACAACTCCAGAACCACAGATATATACAGCTTCTTTTACTGAGCACTGTAGTGATGCAAGAGACAGAAAAGAGGAAGTTTCATGGACTGAGCTCACAAAAGATAAATGAAATTACCTGAGTCAGAAAGGTGTAAAACTACAAAAAAAATTGTTGGAGATACTTTGGTAACAAATCGTTCTTTTTTACTGAGGGACACATATAAACCCTAGTACTTCAGAAGTTGTCAATCATCTTTTTTTATTATATACCTGTTTCCACATCTATTTCCTTGTCAATTCCTGCTACACATATTCAGATGTGTAATATAGCTGAAATGAATTTATTTTTGATCAATTTTTCAACATTTTTCTAGACTGAAAGTAGACCTTCATAGCTGACATGCCAATTCAAGGAGAACTACAGAGAACACATAGACTTTTTAGACACTTGTCCTGTCTATTACTGCCATAGTTTTTCTGCAAAGAAAAACACCCAGGAAAAATAGCATCATTACCAGATGGCCATTCTCTATGACCATTCTGGACAACACTTTCAGTATTGTGGAGTCTTAGTAGGAAAACATTAGTTTACCATGAGGCATGTGAGAATTGCAGTCTCCAAATGAGCACCTCTCAAAATAAAAAAATCTGTTGCTGTTTCAAATTAGAAGAGAGTAAGTAGTCTCAACATGCTAAAACTGCAGTATAGGCAATAGCATGGTTTATAGTATAAAAAGATCAGTCCACACATTGTCACAGTCCTAATTTCACCAAAATCTACCATTGCTAAAGTTGAAAGTATCTGCATAACTCTAGGAAATGTGCAGTTGGGAATTGCTATAGATATCAGTCTAATTCTTGAGATTCAGACGCAACAACTAGCTAATTCCCAAAGGAAATGAAATTGATGTTTAACACTTTTCAACTGCATTTTGATAACACTGTGGAGTATTTAGATCTTTGTGTTTTTTGCCTGAGTGACTTAAAATGTTTCAGTTGTCATTACTAAGCAGTAGTAGTAGTAACAAAAAACATTATGACTCAAGTATTGTAACATAAAGAATCTGATTTTATACCATTGCAACGATAGTTCTTGGTTATGTTAACATTAGTTCTCAAGTGATGACAACTTCAAGTTTGTATCTTGCAATCTTTATTCAGATAAGTCCAATAAGTACACTGAGAAAAGAGAGGATCACACCCATATCTTGATTTTATTATTTTAACACCACTTCAGGTCGAAAGCTCTTTTTATAGTATAATTACTTTCCTAGGTAGAAACACTATTTATTTACCTTCAGAGGACACTCAATGTACAGTGGATGAAAAATACTGGATTTAATTAGAAGCCACCTAGAGAAACATGCCTTTTACTAGTGTGCCGCATCATAAATCATCAAGTCTTACAGGTGTTGAAGTTTTCTCTAGATTTTATGATTTCAGAAACAAATTTATTGTTTTGCTCTTTTCAGTGTTTATTATCTGCCATCAAAAGAGTAAAAAAATTATAAATATATTTCTTGGACAAGAGTGTGATACAGACACCATTTCAACTGTCTGTGCAGTTTATTGCGATATGGCTAAAACTGGTTTTCACTGACCAGGTGATCTGTCTTCAACTCCCTGAACTGGGAATTTTATTTTAAAAAAACATAGTCCGTTGAAGATATCTGAAGATCTGCCATGCAGGATAAATTTTACAGGTTGTTTACATAGATACTTCTCAAAATCTGTCTCTTGAGTATTGTATTTCTTTCTCTTCTTTTGCTGACATTATCTCAGGTGATTAAGATAATTTTAAATAAATGTATTTTAAAACAGTAAAAGGTGCTTTTAAATAGAATAAGATTTTTGCTTCTTCCCAAGCTATATTTTAAATTTTAACTATTTTAAGAAAATTAGTATTTGTTATTTACTAATTAAAATGCTAAAAGAAAATTAAAATCATATAAGACTTTCTATTTATCCTTTGATTTGCTTCCTTTAACTATATAATCAGGCTCATTAAAAAACTTTGAATAAGTTAGTATTATTATTATTAGTTAATAAGCTAGTAAACAACAGACCTTCACTGTATTCAGAGCCCACTGATGGGTTATATGGTATAATTCCATACTGTCATATTGTCATGGTTAATGTGATGCAACCTGATTAACCAAAAATTACTTTGGGATTATCTTTGGTCCAGAGCGGATTGATGCCCTTTGCTTAATTTCGTTTCTGATCTTGTTCAGACCTCCTAGAATTCAGCAGCTCTATTTCCAGAACAGGTGATGTAACCAAACAACACTTTCTGCTGACAATGCATAATGCCTTTAAAGCTTGTAAGATTCCCTCAAACTTGATATCTGTAGACTGATGGAAGTCCTTGAGTCTGGCATGGACTTTCAGTCATCCTAAAAGGAGTTTCAGTAGCCATATGTGGCATTACTACAGTAAGGACTGGTATATGCTTTGATTTTTGTTTCTATAGCTGGACCTCTTGGATCTGTGGTCATACTCCAAAAGGTGTTCAGTGTAGTGATGAAGTGGACAAAATTTCTTCACCCTGAAAAAACACATTCTTAACTTAGATGTGCTTGCTTGAGATCCTTTTAAGTTCACACAGCAGTAAAACCAGCAATTTTAATTGCTACAGCTGAGCTATGGGCTGGCTCTCTTTGAACATAAACTGGTGGAGCAAGTAAGCTTCTTCACAGGCGTCCATCACATTGAGTACCGTTCGTTTTGATGTACAGGGTCATTGCAGGTGTTGTAGAGTTTCAAGGGTTTAGTCCCTTGAAAACAAGGAATTTTTCCTTGAAATCAAGGAAATCAAGTCAAAAATCAAGATAACTTGTCTGACTGCTACATCAGACTGAGTATATTTCCTTGGATTAGTGAAGCTGACTTATAAAAACACTCTCTTTTTTTTTTTTTTTTTTTTTGCTACAGACATGCTCTTTCTCTGTTTTCATAAGTGGAGCTATTTTCAAAGGAGTTTAGAACAAAGTTTGAATGTGCAAAAACCAAAAACTTTTTAAAAAGACAGTGAAAAATAAAACCCTGCAGCTGCTGCAGTGCAGGATGTTATGAACCTAATGAGTTTGAATGGGTTAGCTCTTGAAAAGCTGCAGTCTACCATGCAGTTTTTCAGGCACACCTGGTGACGAACATTTTGGCAGGACTTGAGCTGTGGTTCAGTGACAGCAGATGGTTTGTCTTAATAACTGAATGACAACAAAAGTCTCTGGATTGTCCTTTCTTTTTTTTTTATTTTCAAACTTCTCATAAGGAATTTCTGAAGAATGAAAAACATTATAAATGTCATAATCAGCTGGTCGTCTTAGGAAACATAAAATAAACATGGTATAAGATTAATTTCGTACTTAGAATAGCTTATTCACATGCTACAAAGGTTCAAGGGTTTGGAATATTTTTATGTTGAGATAATATCTGTAGAAAAGGTGCTGCATAAAGGTACCGTGAATTTTATGGTTTCAAACATAACATAGCACACAATAACTAAAGAATTCATACACTGCCATAGATAAAGCCAGTTATATTACTTAATCTCTTCTTTCACTTCTACTACAGTAGTATTAGGGTGCTGTGCATTCTTGAGCTGTCACAGAATTTTCTGCAGAACTTATCCCTTCGGGTGAAATTGTTACCTAGCATTTTGGATTTTGTTTCTTTTTTCTAAACAGGTTTTTTTAATGATATTTTTTCCTTTTATTCTTCTTCTTTTATTTTACCCTTTGAAACTTAACCAAAAACCACGAACCCAGTGTGATGGAGTGTCATCATTCTGAATTTCCAGACAGGCTGTAAGAATAGTTTTAAGAGGTACGACTCTCTAAGATCATGTCACTCAAAATGTCACAAACTCTGTAATACCATAGTCACAGAATTTGGCATCTTTCCAAGGTATTATAGAATTCAACACTTTAAAGAAGGAAATAACCATCTGCAGCAGCAAGACATCTGACACTATAGGTTTTCTTTGTCTACTGGGAGATTCCTGTAGGTGTTTTTTCTTTTACATATGGTCATGTTGTTGACAGGGTGGTGGCAGTTACAAATACTGTAGTAACTCACTAAATTCTCCCTGGGGAAGAAGAAGTTTCTATTTGAAGAGCACACACTCCTGAAACAATCAAATGTCTGCCTCTGTGATTTGAAATGGTTGTACCTGCCACCTCATGGTGGGGTTCCTTCCTCCAAGGGCACACGCGGCCCTGGGAGATACTGCTGTCATCTCAGTGGAGACTGCTAATGAGAGGTAGAAGCCTGGCTTGTGTCTGGTTGAATTCACTTCCAGCACTAAACCTAGATGTGGTTAACATATCCAGCTTGCATGCCATGTGTCTCAAAATAACAGAAGATATTGACCTGTGCTTTCCCATAATGGTTTCTCCTTTTTGCTCTTTCAACATAATGCCTTTACTACAGAGACCTATTTTTTTCACTTTCTTCTTTTAGACATTCCCCTATTTATCCTCCTTCTGGAGATATTTAGGACTCAAAGTATGAATTATTAAACTTAAGTATTTTTTCCTCTGGAGCTGTTGATGAGCTGTACCTTCTACAAACCAACACAGGGTGAGAAAGTGTAATATATTTTCCCAAGGATTCTCCTTCAAAAACTTACTCTCTCTTTTCTGCTGAACTGGAATAAACTTAATGGCAGAGGTGAGGAAGGCAAGTGAGTTAATGAAATAAATCTCTGTTTATTTCTTGGTAACTAGAAGTGTTAATTTATTACATATTAATATTAATTCTGTATGGATTTGGAATAACTCTATATACCATAATTAATGGAGCCGAATTATTGTTAAAAGAAGTCTTAAATGCTTTCATCCCATCTAACTTGTAGAATGAGTCATTTTTTACTGTTCATAGATATTACAGCTCTGGTTCATTGCACCTAACTTTACCACTTTCCTAAAACATAAAAATTAGGACAATGTCTGCCTTGTACCACTTCTTTAGTCAGAGGATAGACACCAGACCTGTTGATTGTCCTTTAGTTCATCTAAGATCTTTATTGCTACTCTAGAGCTGTCTGTCTTTTTCCATGTACATTTCCAAAGTAACATGCAATAAATCTAAATATCCCACTTTTCTGTATATGTATCCTTTTTATTCCCATTATAAGCAACCTTTTATATACATGCATAGAGCAGTAGAGGGCTGTAAATCATATGTGTGCACTTAAGTTGGCCAAGGGACTGGAGTTACTTCTGCTCTTGCCATGAATGTTGGTGCATTTTGGAACCTCTACTCTGTTGCTTATGTTGCAGCCCAGGGTAGCTCTATAGCCATACATCTGGAAAAGAGGACATTCTGCTTTCAGTGTCACGTTGAAACCTTGAAACCTAGTGATTTTTTCAGTGCATTTGACTTTAACTTCTTGAGGGTTTCTTAAAGCTTAGTCAAACTTAGTTTCAGAGGTATAAAAATGAAAAAAAAGTCAAGCATGTGAACTGAACCTACTGAATTCTGTACCCTTTATGTCTTCAAAGGAAAAAGATGATGGTGTAATTTATTGTAGAAAGAAAATAAAATCATTAGGAAGTGGTAAAAACCTGTCTTTGATATGTAAAACGATATGGTTACCTGTGATATAAAGATACTAAATTCAGATCTGAGGATTTTTTCACAGGCTTCAGTTCCATTCTTCATATACTTAATATAACCAGAAGAATTTAACATAGTAAAAGTTAGATTCTCCAGTATTCAACATTGTCTCATGTTTTTTGGAGACTGTGAAGCTTGAAGGATGCAAGTCCAAAAATTTGTCAATTTCTCTATTCATAAAGTTGTAAACAAATGCAGTAATAATTAATTTGATTAATTTCTTTCTTAGAAAGTCTCTCTCCTTTTTTTTTTTTAATTTTTAAAAGACCATATGACTGGTCTTTAGCTTCCTTCTCTGCAGATCTATGCTCTTTTTTTTTAATGTTTATTAATGTGAATGAAATTGACTCAAAAAGGGTGAAAACAGAACACTGGAACTCAAGAAGGCTTCAGTCTCCAAAGTGTGGCTCTTATTTCTATATGAAAAATAATTTTTATAATTCTATTGTACCAAATTGCTCTATATACCAAGCAACAGAGGAGGGTGATGACTGCTAAGAAAAAAAATAACTTATTGATTTAGTGACAGCTGACGAGACAGGCAGTATTGAAGGCAAAGCTTTGATTTCAGGAACTTAAACATAGGGAACTAATATTCCACTTTCTAAGGAACTAATATTTTTCATTTATGATTAATTTACCTTAACATAAATAAATAAATAAATCTATTTACATTTCTCTTGTAGTATATAGCAAAAACCTTTAAGTGGAACTTACACAATACCAACGCACCTGGGGCTGGGTGAATTTTATATTGCTATTCTTTTCAAGAAAGCTATCAGTTTGATTTTAAGAGTATTGAAAGTGATTTAGGCATGTATCTTTAATTTTTAATGTAATCAAATCTTTAAGTTGTGTGCAACAAAATGCCTCCGGAGGACTAAAGGCTGATTTCAGATTTTAAATATATACATGCATTTTCATAATTACTATTTGGCCTGCAAAATAAATAATCTTATTTTCCCAGTACAGCTTCTACCTCTTGATCTGCAGCAGTCTTTGATGCTCTTTTCAAAGTACATGGTCCTTGGAGTTAATATCTTGTAAAACCATGATTCTGTCTGCTTCATCTTACAGTGAATTGATACCATAAAATCCCAGCAGTTTCTAGGATATATCAGTTGCTTGTAAATGAAAAACATGGTATATTAGAAATACTGGTTCATCTTTCTATTTCATTTGAATTGGATGTTACTTACCAATTTATAGTACAGTGTCTCTGAAACCACTCAAAAAAAAAAAAAAAAAAAGGAAGGTACTGTGCAAATTCCATGTTAATTTAAAGGAGAAATATTTGAAATGTTTGAAATTTTTTAGGTGACTACTAGACCTCTGTAAATTAAGGAATTATGTAAATTTACAGCTGTGAAATCAAATTTATGTATTTCCTTTACAATAAAGACAACACATGTCAGAGATCTTAAAACTCCTTTGGTAAATTCAACTATTGAAGGACTGTACAAGTCTCTTTTCATTTTATACAAAACATTTAATCTCTTCTAATTAGTCTCCCATTCCCAGTAAATATGAATTCATTAGCCTGCATTGTTTACTCAAATTTCTTCCCTAATCATTGAGAGTAGATGGTGACAGTCATAGGAACACAGGAATTACAGCCCCAAGCTGTAATGGGATTCATCTTCATGTTGGTAACTCCAGTGAGACTACTTACATTATTAGAATTTGTGCTTGAGCACCACTGAGTTATGAAACTAGTGGAAAAGTACTGATGTATATATGTACACAAATCTCTCTTACCTTTACAGTGTTATTAATTTCTTTCTTTGTTGTGTTACTGTCTAGCAGGTAGTATTCCAGTGTAGCAAAGGCTTCCATTATGTCAAATTCTGCACAAAGGCAGAAAGACAGTCTCCTCCCAAACAAGAGAGACCAGAAGGAATAAATGGAAATATTAGAAAGCAGAATGGCTTTGGTTAGGATGAAATGTAGTGCCCTGTGTGCAGCAGGTCATCAATTTTGTTTAAAACATTACAGCAGGAAAAGTTCTAAGAGATTTGAAAGAGAAGTAGCTGTTTACAGCATGAGAGCGAGCACAAGATACGTTCTGTTGGTAAGTGTCCTGCTTTGACCTAGAAGTAACCTGGATAATGCACTAAATCTTTTTTATTGTTAACTTTCTTTTAGCGTTCTTTTGCATTGTTTATTGTGCTAAATGGCTTTCTAACAGAATACTGATTAGGATTCTTGCACAATTTAATTTACTACAATGAAGTAAGATTGCCACAATTACTATATTTTCATCATTTAATTCAATCTGCCACCTATTTTGAAATGTACAAAGATTTCCTTTAATTTTTTTTTTTCCAAACTGATAGCAGAACCCATGTAAAATCACAGCCCAGAAAATACGGAGAGGAAAACAAAAGCCAAAATGTCTAGTGAGCCTTGTAAGTCATGGAGAGTTATCTTTATTGATACATTCATATACTGAGAATATATTGGCCAGCCTTAATTCATTTAGAAGGAAATAAAATGTGAAACTTCAGTAGTTTCTTGTAAATGAGGTCCGTTTGTTCAAGAACACTATTTTAGTATTGATGAATCTATGTACTTGCTTAATGAAGAATAAGAAATTTAAACCAGACATACAATAACATTCTTCTGTCTTTTAACAAGGTGGGTGTCCATGGCTATTTGAACTTTGAGCTCTCAGAAATAACAATCCCAGTAAGGGGTTGTAATATGCAGCTCTTTGGGAGATTTCAGTTCTGATTGCTGAAAAGTTATCAAGAAAAGATTGGTAAAGACAGTTTAAAAAGCAAACAAAGCTCTAGCGTTAGTATACCTGCTATTTATTGTCTCCCTTGTATGCAAAGACATAGAACTCTACTTCTTGCTGTGTGGAAACATAAATATTAGCCTGTAGGGTCTTTAAATTGCTGATGAAGCAGATGCTGCATTGTCTCCTCTCAGCAGTATATCAAATCACATGAGCAGAATTTCATTAGCTGTTGATAACAATTTGACATTTTTGATCTGCTTTGGGTTCTGAATCTCCACGAATGAAGTAGATATGAGTGATCTAATAGTGATACAATTAGAAACATGCAGTCCTTTTGCTGAACCTTAGCTTTTGGTTTAAAATGGAACCAAATGTGAGCTAAACTTATCTTGGAAGCTGTTGCTTATTTTGAAAGAACCTCAGTTTTTTTAGGAGAGCAGCTCAATTTGCAAATAGAAGTAGAAATCCCATGAAAAATTATAATTATCAAGGATATGTATTCCAAGTTTGAAGACACTGAAGAAGTTGATGTGCATCCAAAACAGATCAGAATGCTTCCTCTCTTTAGACTTCTTCATTGATATCATGAAAATAGTTTTTATTTCCCATGTACTCTTGGGTAAAGATTACTGGGACAGCTGGATAAAATACTTATCTCTTAATTTCAGGTATGTATTTTCAAGAAAGACTAATTTCAGCAGCCATAATCTAAGGTCCAGGAAACCTTGAAATAAGAAGCAATGAAATCACTAGTCCTTGGGAAATGTTTGCTCCTCCATATAGCCAATTAAAGGTTGGCTTTTCTGAACTTTCCCAAAGTTCTGCTGTTCAACATTTTGTAATAATTTCATTGTTGGATTTACTATCACTTTTTAGATGAGAAAAGGTGAAGAAGAACACAAATATTCATATCATGAGCCGTTTTGTAACATTTTGCACTGTGACATATTTCACATGTGAAGATAGTGACAATGACTTCATCTTTCTGATAGATAACATCTTCACCTGAAAATACTGCAAAAATATTCTGAAATGGTACATTCTGTTTGGTAAAGTATTCTATTTCAGGAGAAATTTCCTAAACATCAGTAAATTTTTGCAGGAAATATTTTTTTATAATTTGCCCAAATATTAGTTAATTACTGTACAGTTATCAAACTGGCAGAATAGTCGCTGCCTCCTTAATCAACTATAGTTTATTTTTAAGAATTAAGATAGTTCAGACAATTCAATTTGACTTTTTTTAGCATTAGAATAATAATTTAAGCTTTTAGCAGAAATAAAGGTGTATCAGGAAATACAGTATACAAGTTCTAGTTTCTTAATCAAACCTGTATTACATTTTCTCTTTAAAAAAACAAAGCAGGGTGTGGCAAATTTCCTTGTCCTAACAATTTTAGCATCTAATTTCTATATGCATTTTTTTTTCCATCAACTTGTTTTTATTTCCCTCACAAAAAATACTTGAAATAAAGTTATTTTGTAAGACTGGCCATGGGCCTTGGGATCCCTAACTAGCTACCTTGGAAATATCTGTATTTTCCATACTGGTAAGACTTGGTTTTTTTGTTTGGGTTCTGACTATAGACAAGCATGTCAGTTAGTCAAAGTTCCAGTCAAAAATTCATTAGAAGTTTGCTGTGACTATACCAAGAAAAATAGATGTTTATGGGAAAGTTTAGTCAAGAAGTTTGATATAAAGTTATAGGTGTAACACACTAATTCGCAAACCACAGAATGCTGTATAGTGAAATTACGTAGCATTAATGTACTCAACATAGAAAATGTATAATATATTCAACACATGGCCTGTCTGTCATGATTTGTCTTACCACTGCTTAGATTGGAAGTTACTCACGGTGATAATACTAGTGTTTGTCTAATTGGATAAACTTAGAGCATATCTGACCTTTATTAAACTTTGGCAGAAAAAAGCTACAACAGAATCTTTGAGGAAACTAAGTAAATGTAACGTTCTAAAGAAAAAAAAAAGTTTCTGATCTGGTAGTACAAACCATTCAAATATGGAATTGTGTTTCTTAGACTGATGACTGGCTTTGCAGCTGGCTGGAATAGACATGTAGTCAATACAGTACCCACCTGCAGTGTTGCACTGGTTATTTATCAAGGTTGTCCTGCAAGGAAGCAAAATTAATTTCTTGTGACCTTCAGTCATATCAAAAAGTTGTTGCACCAAAACAATGCATAGTATTTCAGTATTCACTAGCAAATGAAACACCAATATCTTTTTAAAGAAACTTTTAATCCACACATATGTCATCTTATTATAGCAAATTGCCATAATTCAACATTTATACCTCATTGTGTTTAGTTATAAATTCAAATAACGTTGAGAGATACCTTTTCTCCCCACTTTATCAAATTCTAAAAACATGAATCAAGAAACAACTTTTTTTGAGCAGAAATGTCAAAAGACATTTTAAGCCAGGTTTTTAAAGGCAATATACAAAAATCATTCTTACAAAACCATTTGAAGTCTGACATTTTATAAAAAATACAGAAAAAAATTCTGTTGCCACTCTAGCACCAATCAAGGCGAGCCTTGCCCTAACAAGGGGACCCTATTGATGAAGCCTTCTTACTCCAGCTACAGGAAGGGTCATGCTTGCAGCCTCTTGCCCTGCTGGGGCACTTCAACCACCCCAGTGTCTGTGGGAAAAGTAGCATGGCAACCTGTAGGCAACCCAGGAGACTCCTGGAGTTCATGGAGGATAACTCTTAAGCCAGGTAATAGACAGCCCTACCACAAGGGACGCAATACTGGACCTGTTGGTCACCAACGCATGTGAGCTAATTGGTGACAACAAGATTGGAGGCAGCCTGGGCTGCAGCGATCATACACTGGTGGAGGGATACAGGGCAGGCAAAGAGTAAAGTCAGGACCCTGAATTTTAGGAAAGCATGCTTCCAGCTCTTCAGGGAGTTAGTCAATAGAACCCCCTGGGAAACCGTGCTTAGGGACAAGGGAGCAGAACAGAGCTGGCAGATCTTTAAGGACGCTTTCCATAGAGCTCAAGAGCTCTTGATCCACAGGTGTAAGAAATCAGGAAAGGAAGACAAGGGACAAGTATGGCTGAGTCAAGACCTGCTGGACAAATTAAAGGGGCATAAGAAAGTGCCCAGGCAATGGAAGCAGGGACAGGTATCCTGAGATGAGTACAAGGACGCTGCCCAGTTCTGTACAGAAGGGGTCAGGAAGGCCAAGGTGTGACTAGAGCTGAACTTGGCAAGGGATGCAAGGAACAGTAAGGAAGGCTTCTATAGGTATGTCAACTAGAAAAGGAAGGTCAAACAAAGTGTACTCCCCTTGATGTGCAAGACCAGCAAACAGGTAACAATGGATGAGGAGCAGGCTGAAGTACTCAAAAACATCTTTGCCTCAGTCTTCATTGGCAGTATCTTCCCACACCTCTCAAGTGAATGGACTGCAAGAAGGGGCCTGGAGGAGCAAAATCTCACCCACTGTGAGAGAAAATCAGGTTCGGGACTACCTGAGGAACCTGAACATGCACAAGTCTATGGGACCTGATGAGATACATCCCAGAGTCCTGAGGGAATTGGCTGATGTCATTGACAAGCCACTCTCCATCATATTTGAAAAGTCATGGCAGTCAGGTGAAGTCCCTGGACACTGGAAAAAGGGAAACATTGCACCCATTTTTAAAAGAGGTAACAAGAAGGACCCTGGGAACTACCGACCTGTCAGCCTCACCTCTGTGCCTGGGAAGATTATGGCACAGGTCCTCCTAGAAGCTATGCTAAGGCACATGGTGAACAGGAAGGAGATTTGAGACAGCCAGCATGGCTTCACCAAGGGCAAGTGCTTGCCTGACCAGCTTAGTGGCCTTCTATGATGGAGTGACCACATCAGTGGACAAAGGAAGAGCTACCAATGTCATCTATCTCGACCTTGACACAGTCCCCCACAACATCCTTCTCTCTAAATTAGAGAGATATGAATTTGATGGGTGGACTGTTGGGTGGATAAAGAATTGTTTGGATGGTCACATCCAGAGGGTAGTGGTCAATGGCTCAATATCCAGATGGAGGTCAGTGACGAGTGGTATCCCCCAGGGGTCCTTACTGGGACCAGTACTCCTTAATGTCTTCATCAATGACATAATGGGATCGAGTGCATCCTCAGCAAGTTTGCAGGAGATGCCAAGCTGAGTGGTCAGGTTGACACAACTGAGGGATAGGATGCCATCCAGAGAGACCTGGGCAGGCTTGAGGAATGGGCCTGTATGACTTCATGAAGTTAAGGAAGGCCAAGTGCACAGTCCTGCACCTGGGTCAGGGAAACCCCCAGTATCAATAGAGGCTGGGGGATGAAGGGATTGAGAGCAGCCTTGCTGAGAAGGACTTGGGGGTGCTGGTAGATGAAAAGCTGGGCATGAGCTGGCAACGTGCGCTCCCAGCCCAGAAGGCCAACTGTATCCTGGGCTGCATCCAAAGAAGCATGGCCAGCAGGTTGAGGGAGGGGATTCTGCCCCTCTGCTCTGATGAGACCCCACTTGCAGTACTGCATCCAGCTCTGGAGCCCTCAGCACAGGAAAGACATGGACCTGTTGGATAAGGTCCACAATATGTCCACAAAAATGATCAGAGGGATGAACACCTCTCCTATGATGACAGGCTGAGAGAGCTGGGGTTGTTCAGGCTGGAGAAGAGAAGGCTCCAGGGAGACCTTATTGCAGTCTTCCAGTTCTTAGAGTGGGTTTATAAGAAAGATGGTGACAGACTTTTTAGCAGAGCCTTTTGCGACATGACAAGGGGTAATGGTTTTAAACTAAAAGAGAGTAGCTTTAGACTAGATATAAAGAAGAAATTTTTCATAATGAAGGTGGTGAAACACTGGCACAGGCTGCCCAGAGAGGTGGTAGATGCCCCATCCCTGGAAACATTCAAGGTCAGGCTGGATGGGGCTCTGAGCAACCTGCTCTAGTTGAAGATGTCCCTGTTGTTTGCAGGGGGGTTGGACTAGATGACCTTTAAAGGTCCCTTCCAACCAAATTATTCTGTGATTCTACAAGTGTAGCAGTTCTGTTGTTTCAGAGAGATGTTACTGTGTGGAATGAATCAGATTTTAAGGTACTAAAAAAAAAAAAAGAAAGAAAGTAAAAGAAAAAAAAATCTTTTATTCTCCTTTTTCGGTTGCCATAACAGATGATTGTGGAATTAATTATTCTAAACTTACTATTAAATACAAGTGCTCTCAAGTGGAGAAGGTTTACTCTAGAGGTCAATGTATCCTCCTGAAATTTGGCCAGAACCTGCAATACCTGTTAAGTGTGTCAGACCCATGAAAGAACTAAATTATTGTAGAGATATTAATATAGTTCTGCTTAATACCAAAAAAAAATCACAAAACAGGTAGAACTTAAATGCTAATGGACAAGTGCTGGATGAAAATAATAGGGCATAAAGAAAATAATGTAGTTTAATAACGTAAGCAAAGTAAAATCTTCTAAAACTTCAGTTTCAGCATATAGCTGCAATAGCAAAGAATTTTGACAAACTCTGCGTGTATTTATTTGTTAGGTTAATAGTCATAATGCACATTGACATTCAGTCTAACACTGTAGAGTGCTGAAGATATGTTTCTTTTCACAACTGTTTCAACACATGAGACAACAAATTACGTAGGTAGATCTTTCTACGCAGTTATGTAGAGCTACTTTTATTACTAAACTTTCATGGCTACAAAGGATTTTAGATTTCTCCTCAGTATGTTTTCTCACAAATGGAAGGATCACAATCTCAGTGGAACAGAATGCAGCTGCAGATCACAATCTCAGTGGAACAGAATGAAGCTGCAGATCATAAGGATTAAATTATAGCATTGCTCCATTGTATCTGATGAGACCTTTTCTAGTCCATGGAGATTGCTCTGTGTCATAGAAACACAGTTAGAGGAAAAGCCAGAAACTGAATCCAAATACATCAAATTCCAATACAGTACTCTTAAATGTAAGATGATCTTTCTTCTACTGGGAGATATTTGATTTTTTTAATTTAAGATACTCTAGTTGCACATAACAATACAGATATCTCATTTCTGGTAACATCTAGACTTTAAAATTTTAGCTCAGAGTTCAATTAGTTGGGAGAGAGTTTCATTAATCTGAAATAGAAAACACTGAAGATACCACAGCAGTCAGAGCAAGAGAGTGATGATCTGCTGATTTACAAACCTTCTATCTTACCTATGTATGTTCCTGTTTTTCTTTAATATACACAAAATTTATCTCTGATCTTAATGTCAAAAACATTTACACACTTTAATTTCTCTTTAATAAAAAATCCCTAATTTCACTGACCCAAAAGTACTTCAGTTATGATTAAACGTAAACATTAATTCACATTTGCAGGATGAGGTATCAATACAAGATAGTAGCTGTTATTTACTAAGAAAAAGGAAGTTTTGTTTTCAAAAATGGGCATCCTAATAATATCAGAGTCAGACAATCACACTCTTTTATTGTGTTATCTGTATACATTAATTTGGATGTAAAATATTCCTAAACTACTACAGTGCAAGCCAAGACTAAAACATGCTACAAATAGATCTGTAGTTTTGTGATGCACAGGAATAGGGTGAAGCCGAAAATGAAATTAAAAAAAGAAAATTCCAAATTTACTGTTGATTGATAAGATATCAGGACTTTGTATTGATAAGATTTGTGGCCAGGTCTGCAAAAGTAAAGCTATATTGCATTAACCTCCTATACTCCCTGTGGCTCATAATTGGCAAATCCTTTGTGATGTCTGCGTTTGCCCTCCAGGTAAGATATGACATTCTAGGTATTTCAGTTCACGTCTTCTCTGCTGGTATAAATTAGCACTGAATCATCCAAGCAATATTGTTTATATAAACTGATGATTTGACATTAACTTTTAGCTCCTGAACTGAGCACAAATTTGACAACATATTTGTTGTGCAGATGAACATGAAAGATAAAAAGGGAACATTTTCTTGCTTCCAGTGTTTCACTGTATTGTTACAGTACACACACAAAACCAGAATTTGCTGTCATTTAAAGTTCAACTTCGATAAATAAATTGCAAAGAGAAATCATAAAAAGCCCAGGCTTCTGAGAGTGTGCATGTCTTTTTTGAAAAATAACATGAAGGATTGTTGAAGAACTACAGATATATCCTTTTTTAACATAACAATATAATAGTATATTTCTGGTGGGGTTTTGGTTGTTTGCTCCTCATTTCCCCCCAAAAATCTCAGTCTGGGCCAAGAGGACCAAATGGCAGGTTATTTTCTTTAGCTGTAGTAGCTCATTCTTGTATATGCCACATATGAGACTGTAGGGTAATCATTGCATTATTATGTTGGTAACAGGTACTCAGCAATGCCCAATTCCTCATTTTCCCTTTTCTTTTGGACTTGGGAGAAAAGCAAGAAGTAGCAACAAGGATTCATTTAAGCAGGGAACTCTAATACTCTATGTCATGCATTTCCAGTTTCTTCCAGGTGCACTGGAGTTATCAAAGACAAAGGTCAACCTTTACTTAGTAATTCTTCACCAGTTCTATTCCCTGAGATTTCCTGGTTGGCAGGGATGGTCAGAGTGTTTGCACACAATGACCTGTGGTTCACATTGCCCAGAACAACATGATTCAGCTCTGCTCATGTTGATGTCTTCTCCATTGTCATATCCTTCATGTTTAAATGAATTATTGGATTTATGCCAAAATAATTGAGGTCCCCACTAATTTATTGGACATTTGTTTAGCCCATTAAACATTGGAGACCTCCAGTAGTTAAAAGAAAACTAACAAGCAAACAAACTTGTTTCTGATCAGATTTATATTAAAAAAACAGGAATTATTTGTTACAGAAAGAACAGTAATTCACAATAATTCACAGCTGTGCAACTAAGAAAAGAACATGGGCTCTTACAGGTCTTATTATTAATAGTAGTTATTAGAAAAGCACTTAAAGGCCAATGAAGAATAATAATATTATGCTAGGCTATAGAAGATAAATTCCATTCATACAGTATTCATCACAAATTAACAAGAAGTATACAGTGTGTGGGACATTCTTAATAGTATCAAGATAAGACAATGGCAGAAAGAATGAAGTGGTCTCCCATTTGTTTTTTTTTAAGATGTACCTGTTAATGAAAGCTAAAATTCATGGAAAGAGGAGGGAAGGGGAAAAGTGTGGTTGTGGGTATGAAATAGATAAAAAGGAAGTACTGTAGAGTAAAACAGAAATGAAGAGATTGTAGATGGAGAGGAAGAGATAGTTTGTAGTAAGCAGCTCCAAGCCCTGATTAGAGGATGCCTTTCAGACCTGCAGGAACAGGGAGTTCTCTGACTACCCAGCCAACATTAGAGGTGCTCCTTATGTAGCAACTCTTCACACATGCCTAAGGGCTAGTCTGTACCAACATCCACAATAGCAAAAGGTAGTGCTGAAAACTGTCAACTATATGGTGTGTTATCATAAGCATATTTGTGGCTTCCAAAAGAATATGTTATATCAGTGAATAAAATATGTCATTTATTCCTTCTCTAGTTTGCTATGTTGGGTAGGCACTTTCAGTTTTGTTTTTTTAAATTTTTTTCTTTTACTTTTTATGCACTAATGCTATTTTGCCATAGAAATCTAATATCTAATAGAGTTTAGTGGTTCATATATATTGTTATGACAATGAATGAGAACTAGAGGAAGAGCTTGCTTATGGCACTATAGATTTTCCCTTTTCAGAAAAATGACTTTTCTCTTGTACTTTTGATATTTTTAGTAAAGTCTCCTAATGTTTTGGATGCAAGAAGACCAAAACAAAATACACTTTTATTCAGCTCCAGGACATGATCAGGCAATCTTTCTCGAAGTCCATTCTCCTTTCTCTTCCTTCCTAATTTCTAGTATAAAAAAATATGTCTTAATTTGTGTTTCTTCTGTTAGATAATACTAGAAGTCAAATTAAATTGAGGATTCAGTTAAAGTAATCCCAGAAATACAATCTTCAAATCAGGCTTTAAGTTCATAAAGTCTGGGATAATTCAGGAAATCTTTGATATAAGTTTGATGTAGTACAGACTGTTTTCAAGGTTCATTTTTTTCCTCTTTTTAGAAAGAAACGGAGTGTTGAAATTATTGTATCATCATACAAGATTTAAAGCTGTGTACTACGTACTGCATAAATACAATGTTTTCTGTAATAAATACGTATTAGAAATAGACTCTTTGTAGTAAATGTAATAAATCACCTGAGCAGCATCACAACTAACATGTCTTAGTGTCATTATGTGTAATTGGTTAATGGTGTATTTATTCTTGAGCTATTGGATCACCCTCAGGCATAATTCCAGTAAGCTTTGATT
This sequence comes from Phaethon aethereus, assembly GCF_964289735.1. NCBI lineage: Eukaryota > Metazoa > Chordata > Aves > Phaethontiformes > Phaethontidae > Phaethon > Phaethon aethereus. Next base: position 22,643,043 of record NC_138579.1, read on the forward strand.
CTCCAGAAGGATTTCTCTGCAGAGGTAAATTATTATTTTTTAAAGAATGCTAACTAATTATTTTTATTTAAATTAATTTCTAAAGCAATCAGTCTGTCTTGAGGTCTCACTGCATTTTGAAGAAGTGATGAATTTGATGTTCTCTGATGTCTTGAATTTCCCCCTTGAGCCAAGAAAGGTGATGAGAAACGGAAATGAAAAATCCAAAGTTCATGAAACATACAGTATTAAAAACATATGTGGCATATACAAAGAGGAGCTCAGCCAGTGCTCACTGGTTGCTCATGACTATAAACAACTAAAATTCTTGTTCTCAGGAAGAAAAATCAACTTAACAAACTCAAAGCATAGAAGACTTCTCTGTAAAATGTTGGATACAGCAGACACTGAGATTTTATTGTCTGACATATAGTGATCCTCAGAAAAAGAGTGTAGAAGCTGTATAAAGCTGTAATCTTTTAATGTTATCTTATAACAAGCTAAACAGGTCAGTACATTATACAAAGGATTTTTTTTCCCACTCTCCAAATAGCTCTTTACTTTATATATAGATTTGCAGGTGTACCTTTGAATATATTTTCCTTCTTACCTATCCAAAATTTCTGAATTTTCTAAAAGAAATTGACAACTTCTCAATTTATTAACTCATATTTACTGGGCAATGGACAAACAAATTAAAAAAAAAAAAAAGAAAATCCTAAAAGAACTTTTTGTTTTTAAAGCAAAAAGAAAAGAAAAAGAAAATAGATCTATACCTTCTGAAAACATTTCACAAAAATAGGTGCTTCAGAATTAAACTCCATTTAGTTTCAGAGTAATGCTTAATAAGATAGAGGAAAATAAGTTTAGATGAAATATTTAGAAAAAAAATATCTTTAGGACCATGACATTAAGCTTCAGAATTACTGTTTCTGTTAATTAGTTTCCTTCAGTTGCTGGCTTCGGATTGGTTTATCGGCAATATGTAATTTTAATTAAGATATGAAGCCTTTCTCTAGATTTTATTTTTAGGTAAGCAGCAAAATTTGTAATGAGTGGACCACACTTTCCAAATTGATTTGAGCATCTCTTTACCTTTGAAAGTTATTTTCCTTCGTCTTCATAAAGGCTAGCAAATTCATCTTGGAATTAAATGGTCATGAGATGAAAACAATTTAATAAAACAGTCTGCTGTAATTTTATTGCCATAAAATTGTTATTTAGTAAAATATGGGGTTTATTCTAAAAAAGCCTTTTACTTTCTATTCAATTCCACATTGACAAGTGTCCACCTTGTCCATCTTGTCTCCCTCTCTCTCTCTAGGCAATTTGAACAGTGTGATGTAAAAGCCTGAGTTATTGGAACATCACTTGACCTCAGTGGAGTTGGTAGAGCTTTCGCTTCTGGGTTTTGGGGTGAGGGTTGTAAAGTAATGAACAGCTGGGGGAACATAAACGGAAAAGGTAAAATAGTATTTTCCTTTTTCTTGAATAAAAACACAAGTAAGCAAGGAATTAATATGGACAAAAAACTTCTAGCCTGGATTGCAAAGCTATATCACAGCCTTTACCATTTGAAAGAAAAAAATTTCCTATGTGACCTGGAAAATAAGACTGATGAGAACAGGCTGGGTTTTTTAAAGGAACTGTTCTTTGGACTGTAACAAGGTAAAAAGTGTGTTTGTTAGAAACTATGTGAAAGTGGCAAAATGTCCAATAGAACAAGAAAAAAACCCTTTCCATTAATTTCTCTGACTTTTCTAAGATACTAAGTGCACAAAAACAATACTTGATAACAATGGTTTTGGAATCATATAGAGAATTAAGTTGGCAAAAAATCAGCATATAAAGCAACATGTAGTGCTCAATGTCTAGCAACCTACCTCAGTAATGGTGCTTGGTGACTGTAGGGCTGGATAAATAAGAAGTAATTTTTCATAGTAATGGTGGGCCGGATGGTCTCTTGAGAAAGTTGTGCTAGCAGAGAATTTGGCCCACAAATTTGATTTTGCTCTTGTTGATGCATGGAATTATTTTGTTGCTGAAATATGTCTTTGTGACTCCCACAGTGCTAATCTTCTGATACTCTTTTTTCAGTAGGCTGAAAATGTGATACTCTATGGTGATGACTGGGATTTTTAAAGACTGAGAGTAGCTGGCTGCTTATATAAAGCCGGTCATACTTGGACACATGCCTTTTTCAGGCTCCTATTAGCTTCCCCTTGTCATGCAATGTAATGCTATGTCAAGATTCCTTATGTCACCTGATCCAGGAAGGACAGATTTATGTTAGACTAATATATCAACTGGACTGGGATGAAGGCAGTTAATGGAACTGCACTTTTGTTGCTGTAGTCAGCTCACATGTCACTTGATCAGATGTTATTGGGATAAACTCACAGAGCTGTTGATTTTGGGTAACTTTCCCTAAAGACAGTAAGTATTCTCCGTTTACTGGTATTTTGAATAATTCATATACGCTTTTGGGTAATATCACATATTATAACACATGGATGGATCCAGAACTGTTTTGAAGCTGATTTCAGAAATTAAAAGTGCAATGAGGAAGCATCCGATATATTACACTTTGATTGGGATAAAAAACATCAGACACCATTAAGTTCCTCTAGCCAAAAACTAATGAAAATCCCTAGTTCTTGGACAAAATTAAATTTTCAAAAAAGTTCCAAAATAAATACTTTATTTATAATATAATAATATTTCACTAGTTTGGGGTTGTTTTCCATCTCTATTGATAGAATTTTCTGAATCTTTCTTATGCTGGACAGAAAAGCCCTGTCTGTTGAAAGATCAGATAATTTCAGTGTATAAAACATATTTCTACATAAAGTAGGAAAGATATGTTTGAATCTTTACTAGTACATTAAGACTACCAAAAATATTCCAGGCTAATTATTGCTGCAATACCTCATATGTATTTAGATTTTTGTTCACTTTAGTGATGCAGAACTGTGGAGGTGAATTCCTATTTTGATATATCCTAAAGTTTTCCTCTGCAAATGGGCAAAAATACTTGAAGACCATGTAATGTAAAATCACTGTTCATGTAGACTGTCTGCCTCTCATATCTAGGATCTAAGGAAATCATCACTGAAAACAACCTTCAACAAATGTGTCATGATGGAGGAGATTTACATATTTGAAACACCTCTTCTGTTCTTTTTTTATAGTTGGCCTTGCACGCACTAGAACAATATTAATACTATTTATTTTAAATATCTAACTAACGCTGACTTTTTCTATTTCCAATATATTCCCCTGTACTACTGAGTACCAAACAAAATATTAGAAGCCTGATTCACCTCTTTGTAGGTGATCTATGATGCAATTTATAAGTCTTTACAATTTTTTTTCTCAGTAAGCACTGGAAACTTCTCCATTTTTTGAATAAACTTCACAGATAATATATTGAGGTTTGATTTATTTTATGGAGGTTTTACAGAAGCAAAACTTACCTAGGAAGTACAAGAAAAAGTACAAATATATAAAAGACTAATCAAATCACCACTTTTACAGACTACTCTAATTTCTTGTTCTAATAAAGAAGTGAAATCACAAGAAAATATGTTCTTCTAACTTGTAATTCTCTTTTCAGTTCAGTTCACTGGATTTTCTACTGATACATAAACCTGTAACTATGAGGACAAAAAATCCATTGCACTATTTATTACTTATCCAAAGCCAGAGCTGATGCCAGACCTCTTTATCTTGTGTAGCTCAGAAGGATGCTAGGTTATAATAATATAAGTTAACAGGCATATTTGGGGATTTTACTTGAAATTTCTCTACCAAACAAAAGCACTCTGCCCTCTGACACAGTGAAGGGAACTTAGAGGCTTCTCAGTAAGTCAGTACATTCTTAATGGGGAGACAAAACTCTCTAAAGAGTGACTCTTAAAGAGTGAATCAATCCAATGATCTATATCAAAATCAGATTAACTCCTGATTTGTTCCTAGATTTGTGTAGGCCTAGTAAAAGTAGAAGTAATGGAAGGAACCAAAGAAACTTAAGAGTCTTGAGAGAGAAAGGGAATGGGAAAAGGGAAAGGGAAAGGGAAAGGGAAAGGGGAGAGAAAGTAAACTCACAAAGTCACACCTGGAATGACTGGGAGATAATAAGCACTGGAACCTTAAAAGTGCATTTTTTTCATTCTTGTTCTTATTTCAGCTGAATTCAGTGATATCAGATGTTAGACAGGTATACCTCTCTGTTTGGCTATAAAGTTGTAATCAGTGCATGGACTGAGATCCTTATCCTCTCCTTCAAACATTGCCTTCAAGTTTCCCAAGTCCAAAGCTGCTATGTCATTCTTCTAAGCAAAGAAAGAAGCAGAAGGTATTTGTAAGAGGACAGCTTGTAAATTCCCAAGGAATTGATGGGCATCATAATATTATCAAGGAATTAGTGTAAGTTCACTCTGGTACCCAAATAGATGTTTTTTACTTTGAGAGCTGGCTTCATACTAGTCTTAGGGAATCACAAATGTCAGGACCGTGCTACAGTATAGCGTTCCCGTCTTTCTAAACAGTGTCCTGTGTTAATCTGTCTGGCACATCTGGTACTTTCAAAAGCAGAAGTAAAAAAGCAATTCTATGTAGCAAAAAGTGTGAGAAAGAAATTCAGAAACACTGTACTTCTTTTTACAGACAGAAAATTACTAGAGCGCAGTTGGTATTTTACATTATTGAGAACATACAGCAGCTTGGTTTCACCAAAGCTAATTGATTTTCACAGCTGGTGCATGAAAAGCTAAAGATGATATGAAATTTGAAAAGGACAGTTGTCTAGCCCCTGAAGTTTCTGGTATCTGTGGAGACACCAGAAAATCTTTGGAACAGGAGATGCTAAAACACCTAAGAATAACTTCAGGTCACTGGGATGTTTAAGATATTTACTGATCTATCCATGTTCCAGGTAGTTACAAGAAACCATATCCTTTCTCTTAAGAGAATCTCACATATCTCCCACAAATTTACTCTCACTGTGATACCAAAAGTGTGAATAGGTTTATGTCACATGTGACGTAATTGTCTACACAATGCAACATCTACTGAATAAGCATGTTTTTTTATTCATTAGGGGCAAAACAGATCATATAGCTGAGACAAGTCTGCTTTAGTTGATCCATCATCAAGGGGAGGGTTTGTCTGAAAAAAGAAAAGACCTTTCCACTGTGGAAGGGATTAATCAAGCACTGCTGTAAAAGTCATTCTTTCATAGCACTTAATCTTGTTCAGAATATCAAATTTCTTCATGTGTGGTCAATCTTCCTTACCACTGATAAACAAATCAGTGGCATACATACATTAGGACTGTTAGGGTTTAAGTATGCACCCCAGTCTCTTACTCAATACTAAAGAGGTTTTTTGATTGCCTTTAGTTACTTAAAATCAGTTCTCTCTTGATCCATGTGGTACCAGTTTTCTATTTGACATATCTATAATGGGAATAAAGACTTTTTACCTGTGGATTTGTAAGAAAGGAAGGGCTCATCTCAAATTGCCTCAATGTTTCCAGCTTGTAGCTATGCCATGGCTTTGCCTGAAGAACATCTTTTAACAAGGTCCCATCTGCTCCACTTGACTCGCTAGTAAATAACTCAGACTTAACCTTACCCTTTCCCCCTTGGTAATTCTTTAGTATGTTTCAGCATGAAATATTTCCTACATGGAACCTTAGTTTCATAACCATTTAATATATTAATTAATACACATACTTCATGCAAACATCTAAGTCAAGTAAGTGCATATAGTTGTTACAGGTTGCTTATTGAAACCAAGTATAATGGTAATTGGTGATTTTGGGTGACAATAGATTTTGCAAGACTGGTTAAGAAGACATGTCTCTGAAATAAACTGCTATACTAGTATAAAAAAAAAATGTCCCAGCACCATAGGTTAATTTAAATAAAAGGCAGTGAGAGAGTTCTGTATAATGTGGTTTTCGGATTTTGGTATTTTGAGATGATAGAGATACAAGCTGTCCTGTGAATCTAGGAGCATCTTAGAATACAAAATGCATAAAACCCCAAACTGTAACAGATGAAGTAAATGAGATAAAAAAAAAAATCACATTTTGACATATGACAAATCACTACCAAGAGATAAATTAGAGGAAAGGTATCAACATTTAAACAAGAGTTTCTAAAACATCCAGTAAACCAAATGTACCAGTTATTTTGTCATAGAAATGTAACATGAATTGGCCATACATGCCGATCTTCTATCCAGATGTTTTGCCTATGAGTGGCAGAAATTCAGATTTTTTATCAACCACTTTTTTTTTCACATTGTAGGCAAATATGGCTAAACCGCTCCTGTGAGGCCCTACATGGCTGTCTTCTCTGTCTCTTATACAAAAGAATCAGATGTAGTTTGATGGTGGCTGTGTCAGGAATTTTGAGCATAACATTAAAATTTAGCCTAGATTATACATCCCAGGACACAGCCTGAATGTGTGTGAGATTAGCCCTGTGTCATTCGGGGTGTCATCAGGTCCAGTACTAAAGGGTGTTCCACATGAAATTGATTGTAATACCTAAGTTACAACTGACAATAAAAATGGTGTGAGGGAATTTGAGCTGATCATTTGGCTGGCACCTTTGCAATAAGGAGTCCTGTATTCAGTCCGTGATCCCTCAAGTTCACCTGACTCACATCAAGTTTGATCACTAGTAAAGACCAGTAACATACTGATGCATCATATCAGGGATCACAAAAATTTTATATCCTGTTTCTATGGGATATGAAGAGAAAGTGTCAGAAACTTGTTTAGATTAAAGGGAAGAGGATAGAGAGGGAGGAGTCTTGTTATCAAGGATATAGTTTTCATATCAGCAAATAACTGAACTGGTTTCTTCTTTCTCTGAGAGACAGTGGCAGGGAGAGATGCTGGGAAAATATCCATATGTAAAACAGCAGTGAAGTAACATTTTTTTTAACAAGATTGAATTGGGTGGGAAAGGTGAATCTGAAATTGCAAACATTTTGAGACTATAAGGCTTGGAATAATAAATGACTGACTTCCTCTTCTCAACAAAGCCATGATTTTCTCTCACGCTCCATTTCCTTGCAGCTAATGAAATACCAGTGCCTTTATATTTCTGTGTTGTACAGATGTCCTTTCTCACTTTGACTCCTCTTGTGGCTAATTTGTCTCTCTGATTAAATGATTATAGGAATGTTACACTCACACTTGTTTCATCACTTTCATTTCTCTCTGTCTCTGTGTCTATGATGAGAACATTGTTTTTAATTGACACCTAAGAAGAGATATTATAGAGACAATATAAAAGGGGGTTAGAGGGTTTTAGACTTTGTCTCAATTAAAATGTCAGGCAGACAAGTTAATCGCAAGCACACAAAATAAAAGACTGTTGACCCTTTGAGACCTAATAAATAGTTTTACAGTTTTGACTCCTTCCTTCCTCCCTCCATCTCCTAAAGAGAATAGTATTTTATTAGAGGTGTCTCCTTGAAAGTAGATGATGGCTGTCTAATGAGACAATTCCTCCTATTAGGTTAATTCATGTACACCAAGTAAATACAGAAAGATAATAAAGCCTGCTGAAAGAAAAAAACATTTAGTATAATTTTTAAAACATGAAGAGGGAAAAGATGACCTATAATAGGTTTTCCATCATTAGATTCAGTACTACCAGCGCTGGCAGTCACTGTTAACAGGGCAACTGTGTTTGGCAATACATAATCCCAAATGCATGCACACATCTATGTAGAAATGTGAATGTTGATACTGACTTCAAAGGAGTTTTGGTTAGGAGACGTAAACTGAACAGTATCAGTATAACTGAGACAGGCTTCTTCAACACTATCTGAAATAGACTGCTTTGTGAATGATCTTGGCACAAGTTATGCATATTCTATACATGAGGGCTAAAGATCTGAGTGTACCATAGAAGTGACACTGATAGAACCAGATGGAAACGAATGTAAAGATAGTTGGATCTAAATTTCACTTCGATTACACACGGCAAAGTTTCATTCTTACTTAGTGAATTGATGTACCATGTAAGATTTCTCCGCCTTGTGCAAGCTTAAAAAGATATCAAGAACAGTTGTGTAATCCTAACAACAATTACAAACTGTCCAAACTGATTTTTTTTTTGTATTTTCTTTTTGGATTTTTTTATGATCTAGAAGGGAAAATGTTGCATGATATTATGACATATTTTTAAGCTGCTTGCACTATTTTTTTCTTGACTGGCTAAAAATACTCTTTTCCAATCAGTAGTGTCTGCATTAGCCTACCATGCTATTAGGACATAAAGAAAAATCTTCATTTTCTTTCTCATCACTACAAAGGCTCCAAATTTGTCTCAATTTCATTTGCTTAGACTTAGAGGCAAAGTTTACACTACATTGAAAGAGTAATTCCAGAGAAACCATAATCTGAGGACAGTCTTTTTCTGTCCCATAGTACATCAACGTGTTTATCTCACAGGTATTCTGTGCATGGCCTGTGTAAGTGTGTCTGGCAACTCTTGAAGGTGTTATAAATCTCAAGTATGGGGTCCTACAGGCTCTAAGGAATAGCCTTTGGCTATGCTTTAGCTGTATCAGAAACCATGCTTACAGATTTGCAATGTAAAAGGAACTGTGAGTTTAAAGTCATCAATGGGCCTATCATTAAAAAAAAGTCTAATGAATAGTAATTCTGGGGCAGTTTCTGACTCTAAATGGCTTAGAATCTCATGTAATGAGGTCATGATAGAAAAGGTTTCAGAGAAAAAAAAAGGTATTAGTCATTTTGTGCATCAGCAGTGCCATTTGGCAGAAATGGCAAAGTAGGAAGTGGAGTGCTCAGAAAGTTCCTATGATGTATTTTTACTAAGCTGATGATTAGCTCTCTTGAATCTCTTACTACATATGAGAACATAGAATATGCTGTGGTTGAACCTAAAAAAAACCCCATTAGAAACAGAAAGCTTCATCTAGCTTCCAAAGGGAGTCAAAATCCTGCAATATGTCGCCTTCAACTTTGCATATGCTAAATGACATGTAGGTACTTCTTTTCGGTTCATTGCAACTGACTGGTCCGTGGAATGATGAATCTTCACTAAATTCAAACCACCTAATTTTTGTGAAAGGGAGAGAGGTGTTATTGATACCATATACTTGTAGCTCACATGTAGACATCTATATTATAGATATCCAGTCACCCTAACCACCATTTATCACTACAGAAAATATGAAGACTAGTTGACAGGTTAGAGAATACCACTCATATGAATTATATTCCAAAAGTGCAAAATCCTCTTATGGTTGTCTTCGTGCTTTATTCAAATGTTAAAATTGTGGTTCTCTGCAATTCTGGATTTTGCATTTTCTTCCTTCACCTGTAACCTTGGAATACTAAATGTCCTCAATTGTTCCTTCACAGCTTCAATTTAAAGATTGTTCACTAACTCAGGTGGACAGGACAGTCAAAGAACACAGCTTTATTCAGTTTCAAATGCATATTTCCCTTACACTCTATGTGTTTAATAGCATTCAAACTGAGTTCAGGACAGTAAAGATTCTCACATTTAACATTTATTAAGGAAGGAACAGAACCACCTCCATTCTGGTGTGCATTCATGCAAGGAATGAAATGTTAGACTCTTAAACACCATAATGAATGAATTTGGGTTGATCTAAGGGAATCTAACGTGATATAATTTATATGCTGAAGGAGTAGGTAAGAAGACTGCATCAAGAAAAACAAACAGCATAAGAGCATAAAGAGAATTAATCCCTGATGCTGTAATTAAGAGAGCAATATATTATAATCATAAATATCTCTTTAAATAGTTATGTCAGGTCATTAGGAGAGCACCTGAGTTCGTTGCAACATGTCCTCAAAAAGCAGATGGGACTCTGTCAGTTTGGCAATAGCCCAATTAAATCTGCTGGTAGACATTATTGTAGCCTCCATGTTATTACTGTTAGTTCACCTTCAGCTAGGAAGATAGCATGAGACAGATGGTAATTAATTCTGGACAGGTCAAAAGCAATTACTGTGAAAAGAAGAGAGAAGTGGTCTGGGCATCAGGGCTCCTGGTTTAAGTTTCTCAGTGCCACTGAACTGTAGGTGGGAAAAGTTGCTGAATAAGTACATCACTCTGTTTAGCCATACATAAACTCAGTGTAATACAACCCACCTTGCAGCTCTATACATTCACAGTAGCAATAATATAGATATACTGATAGTCCAGTTTATTAATGAAAATGCTATGAAATCACAGTGTCACAGAATCATTAAGGTTGGAAAAAACCTTTAAGATCATCAAGTCCAACCATCAACCATCAAATATTTGAAATGTAAACATTTTTTTCCAAATATATTTAATACTACTTGATAGCACAGGGTTTTTGTGAAACATCTTTTAGTGTTTGCTTTACCTTTTATTTCAGTTGTAAAGCTTAACTAAACTTCTCCTTAAAACCTACTGTTCTCCACATCTCCTTATTATAGCATTTCTGTTTCACTATAACTATCACTTGGACGCTAGGAAAAGCACCACATCTGTGTAGCTATGAACATCAATTGTTAGTATCTTTTGAACATAATACTAAAAAGATTTTTTTCCCCACCTTCTTGCTGACATCTATCTGACCCATTTATTTTTCCATCATATGGAACAAGACACCAGTTACTTTTAAATAGCAAGATAAGATTCTATGTATCTACATCAGATTTTATACTTCAGGCAGAAAAACACAGAACTGTGGCTTCCAGGCAGAGCATTTAAACTAATTTTTAATTTTTTTTAGTTAAGTGAGTATTGGCATAGTAAGAATAATCACCCAAAGTGTCACCCTAGTTCTCAGTTCTTTATTAAATCACCTTTGTTGCAATCAATCAGATGCATTCTTGGATTTCAGCAGAAAAGTAAGGAAAGATATATTTTTAAACTTTCCCTTTTCAGAATGGTCTTATCCTCATAAAGATGTGAACTAGTGGTGTTACTGGCAAGAGAAATCATGGAAGTCTTAGAAAACAGAACATAAAGACAAGACCTAATGAGAACTGAAAAGGTCCTCCTCTTACCTAGCTCCTTGCTAAACAGAGGTCAAATTTATACATGTCATTAAAACAAGGCAAAATATATTCGTGCAGCTCTGAGATACAGAGTACCAGGTAGTCACTCTCTTAGTCACTTGAAGCACCTCTGGAGCACAGTATTGAATTGGTTCTTGCAGCTTTGTCTTTCTAATAAAGAACCCTTTAGTTTACATTCAAAAACTTACATCCTGATACTCTAAAACATTTTAGTAAACTGCACAAGCATCTCTGTGTGCTAATGGTCCTTCTTTAGGTTTGAAACATCAAGTGTTTGTTAGCAGATTTTCTATTCTGTACCATTGTGTTTTTTTTTCTCATTGTTGGGTTTTCTGTTTTTCTATTTTCCTTCCAAATATACCACCATCAAATTCTGTTAGTTCAATGACGAGCTCAAAAAATGCCTCAAACTCTATAAATACACTATTGTATGTCAGACTGACTGCCACAGAGAAGATAAATTGAGAAGACAAAGCCTGTGTGTGTGTGTGTGGAAATTACCAAGCATCAAGAAAAAAATATTAAAATACAGTAGAAAGAAAATAAAATCATGGAACATTTTGGGAAAGAAAAAATATTCAATTGTGTTCGTGCACAATGCGTTACTGCAGATCTCAGAATTCAAATTCCATTCCTTAGAATGAAAAAAACCACTTTTGAAAAATCTCTTTAAAAATAGAACTCCTATTCAGCTCAAAGTCTTACATTTTGTACAATAAAAAGTTACCTATCTATCAAAATAAAAAATTATCTGGAAACAGTTTCAATGAATTTGAAAGTCTACTTCAAAAATTTGGCATATGATCTTCAGGAAATCCAAGAATCACCATACATAAAAAGCCATCCTGCCTCAAACCACTGCGAAAACATGAATCAATTCCACCATGTTCTGTCATAAATCACAAGCAAGTTTGTCTGGGTGTATATTGCCTTGACTGAAACTAGCCTTTTGAAAAGCAAAGTTAAAAAATGTACTGGTTCATTTTAAATAGAAAAGTAGAAAACAGCGCTATAAAGGGCGTAATCAAACTGTTATCCATAAAAGACAGCTGATGCTTTCTCTACTTTAACACATTTTGGATCGAGTATTAACCATACATTTTTTGACAACTCTTATGATGTCTATCTGTCGTGGTTTAACCTCAGTCAGCAACTAAGCACCACACAGATGCTTTCTCACTCCCCCACAGTGGGACAGGGGAGAGAATCGGAAGGGTAAAAGTGAGAAAACTCATGGGTTGAGATAAAGACAGTTTAACAGGTAAAGCAAAAGCTTCACACACAAGCAGAGCAAAACAAGGAATCCATTCACTGCTCCCGGTGGGTGTTCAGCCATCTCCAGGGAAGCAGGGCTGCATCACGTGTAATGGTTTCTTGGGAAGACAGATGCCATAACTCTGAACGTCACCCCCACAACTTCCTTCTTCTTTGCCCCAGCTTTATATATCGAGCATGACAATTTCTCATCCCAAATCCAAAACATCCCCACATCAGCTTCCATGAAGAAAATTAACTCTAGCCCAGCTCAAACCAGGACACTATCTATCTGAAATTTTAAAACATTTATGTCTAAAATCTGAGGTGAGTAACTCAGGTAATTACACATCAACATTTTTGTTTGTTTTTTTGTTTGTGGACTCAGTCATGAAACAGAGAAGACCAAAAAAAGATAAAAGCAAACTGAAAAAATTGGTTATAAATGACAGGGGAAAAAAAAAGGTCTATGCAGAGCTTTGGTTTTTTTTAATCTGAAATTTAACAAAACAAAATTTTGAAATTTAGTAATTGTTATAAGAGACTTATAAAGTATAGATTTTAAAGTTAGAAAGCTCCTCAAGAAGAAAATTGATCTGTTATACTAAAAGGACAAATGTAATATACATAAGTCATCCTGGTAGTCTTAAATATCTGAACTACAGAAATTACACAGGGTCCTTAGGCAATTTATATTAGTGCTTTTCTATACTTTTTCTTTAAAAAGTAGGGGTTTTTTTATTTTTCTGATCTTGCTCCCACTCAACAATAGACATTGAAATGTTTGGCAACAGAATAATACTAAAAAAATCCAAAAGATTAAAGTCCTTTATGTATTTTCGATAATTTCTGAGAGATCATGCCACTGTGATTATAGTTACCTTTTTCCTGATGCCACATAAAAGCAGAGTTCCTACAAGCATCTGCAAGAAAAGGAGAAAAAACATTGGTTAACATTCTTGGGAAATAAGCAGATCAGAAATAAAGAAGGCATATGTTTTCAAAATGGTCTGGAAAAATTTCAAAATGGTCTGAACTTTTTCGTATAAGAGAACAAAATGTAGTTCTATTGTAATGTGCAGATATATTTTGCATAGACATATATGTGTGTCTATATATATTTTTGTAGGGAGTGACATTTTCTTCTCAGATCAAGACTCGTTCTGTTCAACCAAAGCTCCTCACTCTCTCTTCCATCCTTACTGAAAGATTTTAGCAAAGAAGGTTTGACAGCTTCAGCTACAAGTTCTATTATATTTATTTTTATAATTTTAGCTTGAATATGAATCTTATGTTTATAAAACTGATTGGAGAGTGCTACAGCTGTTAGAGATGGGAACATATTTTTGCTCAAACTGACCAAGCCTTATCCTCTCTAATCCTGAAAAGAACTCCTGAAGTATAAGCTGTTACGAGGCCTGGGCACCTTTGTTCTTTCACTACTAGGGCTTACGCACAAACTTGACGCTGTGATTCAGTCATCAGCTGATGTGCAACATCTGCTATTCCAGCTTTTTAGCTCCTAGATCCTTCTTGACACTCCTTACTCCTGATCTTAAACATTCCATTAGTCCACTCATTGCATTCTTTTGATCAGAAAACAGTAATCGCAGCAAATTACCTGTTAGCTATACAGTGCTAACAACTATACAAAAGGTATGAACAGCACCATCAAATTACTACAGTTTATAATTTGCACTATGACTTGAACTGTGAAAAGGGACATACATGGGTTTTCTCTTAATTTGGGAAGTTTATCTTAGCTAAATCTATCCAGCTGTGTTGTCTCTGTGGGAGAGGAAAAAGTGTATTCTGAACATGAGTTACTCACAATGTCAAATTTTACTGAAGACTAGACAAAATGTAATTCTTACATGATTCATATGCTTAGTTAAAGACTACAGGGAAGTTTTCAATTTTCATTGGCCTGCTCACATGTTTGTAGTGAAGACTATAGACAGCTTTGTCTGCACTTGGATTTTGTTTCAAGATAACTAACTCAAGAATATACATTTTTATAAGTAATGGCAAGGCTTTTGATTGTATGAAGTACAAGAAATCAAGTGTTGCAAATGGTTCCAACAAGAAGGTAATCTTCAGAGTGCAGTCTTTGGTACACCAATAGTCCACAAAGCCAGAGTAAGAGTTCTGCAGATAAATCATGGAGTTATATTACATAGCAAAACATACAACATTTTAATTCACAGTTGTACACTAAAGCATGAGTTGAAGCTTAGGATTCAAAAATTTCACACTCATCCATGAAATAAGGTGATAAAACAATGGTGTCATTTGGCATTGCAATTCCTAACAAAAGTTTTATGGTGAACATATGCACATGATGGATAAGCTATAGGAGAATCAGTTTTTCCAATTTTATTGTTCTATTAGTTACTATGGGACTAGACTGATTAGATCTAAAGATAATCCTACAATTTATTTAGACAAATAAAAGACTAATTTGAAACTAGCAAGGAAAAAAGGAAAGCAAGCTATAGAAGATCAGAGTAGACAAGAAAGTAATTTCAAAGTTTAATTAATTAGGACATTCTTTTTTTAAAGTCACTGAGGCTATATGACCAAGTGCATGATTGTTAACAGCAGGCATGCAGTCTATCTTTGACATAAACTCTTGGGGTTACCCAGACTACAAAACTGCAAATCTCAGCAAAGCTGTGCATTTAGGGCATAGAAATGAGCATTTCTTCCCTCGGGAGGCCAACCCCTGGTCCTATAGCAAAAAAGACAAAAGCTTGACAAGTTCATCTGTGACAACTGTGAGATGACACTAATCATATTTGGCAGTTTGAAGTGGGAAAATTAGAGTTATTTCAACTGTTAGCAGTATTTCAAGCAAATTACAACAGGCTCTTTTGGATAAACAAAGTAAATTGCTCACAATAGCACGAAGAGTAGGAACGTGTCTATCTCTCTTCTCTACCCTACACTGTTCCTAAAACTACTGTATTCCTTTCCTATCACTTCACAAAGTGAGATAATAATAAAAAAAAAAGAACAACAAATTGCCAGTAGTCTATAGGTATCCTTTTCAGACAACAATCTGAACCTTCCTCTCCTCTTTCCATCTTACCAAGGAATACTACATAATATTAGCTGTTGACTGTTCAGTGGACCTTTAAAGTGGCATCAGTCAATTTATACTTGCTCCTTCATAGCTTGATCAAAGAGCAAAATTATGTTATTTCCAAGCATTGCTAAGTTACCAATTGCTTAAGTGTTCAGCAGCATACAAAATGATGATAGATAAATTATGACATGACTAAACAATCTGAAATTACACTATAGGCTTAATTTCTCGTTTACTTTCCAAATATACTTGAGTGATTGCATTTAACAAGCTGTATATATATATATAAACATGTTTAGACTTACACGTTTAACAAGCAAGTTCTGTTAAATTACTCAATACCACAGTAGAACATGGAAACTTCAGATTAATTATTATAGGATCTTATAAGGTCTACATCCACTGAATACTTTCCTTGTGATTGGAATAAATAGAATTACTCTTCATCTATGTGTAAGAATAGTGAGTTGTAGAGATATTGAAAGACCTATCTGAGATCAAACAATGTGTGTGTGATATACACAGGAGGATTCAGTCATGTAATTTAAGATTATTTGCCTTTTTACAAAGTGGAAAGAGAAAGCGTATTTATGCAGTATGGAAACAAGAAAAAGGAAGACATAGGGTAGACTGTGCCTATGGACTAAATTGTAGATCAGCTGAGTGAATCTTGCTTATATATTTCTAACAATTTCAATCATCAAACTTGGTTTTAGAAAGACATTTTCTCTAAGCTGAATAGCTCACATTACTGTTTCTTCTTTAGTTTTCATGCATAAGATCAAAAATCATCTAGGAATTTTCCCAAGCAAAATTGCCTGTGTTGGATTTTAGGAATGACACTGATAATGTTAGTTAACAAGTGCTAGAAGATGACTCCTTCTGCATAATTTCATGACAATATAGTCATGGGGTTTGATCTTTTATTGTCTGTCTGAAGTTCATAAAAGTGTTCTGGATGATGTATTTTTTTGCATGTGATGCATAGTGGCATATGAAATACGTGTCATAGAATCATAGAATCATAGAGTTATGGAATAGTTTGGTTGGAAGGGACCTTTAAAGATCATCCTGTCCAATTCACCCCACAATAAGCAGGGACATCTTCAACTAGATCAGGTTGCAAAGAGCCCTGTCCAACATGTCCTTGAATGTTTCCAGGGATGGGGCATCCACCACTTCTCTGGGCAACCTGTGCCAGAGTTTCACCACCTTCATTGTGAAAAATTTCTTCTTTCTATCTAGTCAGAATCTATCCTCTTTTAGTTTAAAACCATTACCCCTTGTCCTGTTGCTACGGGCCCTGCTAAAATGCCTGTCACCATCTTATAGGTCACCTTTCAGTACTGGAAGGCTGCAATAAAGTCTCCCTAGAACCTTCTCTTGTCCAGCCTGAACAACCTCAACTCTCTCAGACTTTCCTCATAGGAGAGGTGCTCCATCCCTCTGATCATTTCTGTGGTGTCCTCTGGACCCTCTCCAACTGTTTCATGCCTTTCCTGTGCTGAGGGCTCCAGACTTGGACTCAGTACTGCAGGTGAGGTCTCACCAGAATGGAGCAGAGGGGCAGAATCCCCTCCCTCAACCTGCTGGTCATGCTTCTTTGGATGCAGCCTAGGATATGGTTGGCCTTCTGGGCTGTGAGAACATGTCATATAGACTGTTCTGTATTAACCAATTATTACAAACATGGGAAACAGACAGACTGACCTTGGTTGTCCCACATAGAATTGTATTCCTGATTTGATCTGTGTTTTATTTTAGCTAATTCAGCTGTTGCCTACATTTATTTATTTATTTCAAATCATCGAAACCATACTTCTTCAATTCCATTTCATAACATATTCTTCTATAAAAATAGTGTAACAATAATGACATACACGTCACAACAGGTGTGGAGAAACCAATGTACCATCAAAGGTTTCCAATGTAAATACTGTCATTTTTTAGTACAAAGGTGAGCCTGAATGTGCTTCCAAGAGTCCCTATGACATTTTTGGGAGAGAGATACAAATGTTACTGTATATGGGAGTGTTCAAACCAAGAACCCATAGAGGAATCAAGAGAGACAAGTTTTTATTGCTCTTGGAGTTCAGAACACTGAATGCAGTATTCTGCTACAGTTTAGCATGAGCCAGCAGGTTTATTTGCATGCTGACTGTCAGTAGCATTTTTCCAAATTTTCTTTTCAGACGTTTCTTTGAAGAAGCTACTCTGGAGAAGACAAGACTACAACTTCTCTTATTTCTGTAAGCTCTCTGTCTTCCTACTCTTTCTTGAATCCATGTTCCTATCTTTCTTGCTTAACTCTTCTCGAAATAGCTCCCACAAAGTATTTGTCATGACCCATTCATTAAGACCCATCAAGTATTAGAAGTCCAACAAGGTATATCGGAAACTTGTAGTACAATAACAGTAAAGCAGAGCAGACCTCATGGGTCAGCAGAAATATACAGTTTTGCTGATGAAAACAATGGGAGAGTCCAAGTGATAAACCTGATGGAAGAACTTGTGAGATAAGCAAGACTGATCATATCAACTAAAGCAACAGCAAAAGGATACAGCTATCCTTTTTTTCTTCTTTTGCTTTCCTTCTGAATTTTACTTTTGCCCAGCTGAACACCTGAAACTGATTTTTACTATGTCTTAGAATTTACTTTTGCAAATGTGCTTCTGGGTAGATATGTGTATCTTTTGGGTAAGAATGATTTCCACAGTTATATTTTAGACACTGAATAGAATTTGTTTAGGCATTTGTGCATCATCAATTTGAAGAGCACATCTGAACCACAGAATGGGGTAAAATTAGGGATATTTTGGGTACTGATTTTGACTCTTTACAATGCAGTTTTAGCTAGTCTGATATTTTACTGTTAAACTATCTATGCTCTTAAACAAGCATTATTCAGAGCTCTGGATATATGTTCCCCATTTAAATACACTGAACTACAGTCAAATTCAGTTAATAGATTGTCATGAAAACAGTCAAATGCACATAGTGTTGCTTGTGCAGCACTGATGGAAGGATAAAATGAGTCAAATCGCCTCAGCCTTTCTCAGATCTAACCATCCCTCCAAAGCTACAGAGATTTTATAAAGGTTCCTTTCCCGAGGAGAGAAGTCAACAGAGTTTTCAAATAATAAGAAAACAAGCTATCAAAGTTCAAAACATTGCACATTTCACCAATAAAAGATGCCATGTTTTGTGATCCGTTCTCCACTTTTTGAGCTGAACTTCATTTACAATCTGAAAGCATGACGTTGACACAGGATTACCCCCTCCCGCAACCAACAATCAAATCTGTGAAT
Source organism: Phaethon aethereus (assembly GCF_964289735.1). Taxonomy (NCBI): domain Eukaryota; kingdom Metazoa; phylum Chordata; class Aves; order Phaethontiformes; family Phaethontidae; genus Phaethon; species Phaethon aethereus. Next base: position 22,661,756 of record NC_138579.1, read on the forward strand.
TTTCCAAGCTAAAGAATTCATATTAAGCAAATGTGGGCTCAATTATATCAGAAGAATTTCCTTATTGTGGAGTCTATTAGGTTGTGGAATAGTTTCTCAAGGGAAATTGTGGAATCCTAATAGCTGGAGATAGTTTAAGCTGTGGGGAAGGAAACTTGCACTGTTTAATAAGGCTGGAAAATTAGTTTAAACATTGCTTTTGGACTCTAATTTATATGTAGTAAGGAGGGGGAGAGTCTATGTCCTACTGCTGTGACAAATTGCCTTGTAAGCTTCAAAATTCATTGGGCAAAAAGTGAGTAAACTGGGTAAACAGCAGTAAAGGCAGATGTGAATATTTTATAGTGCATGTTTGTTTAGCATAAATATTTCATAGCAGATAGCTACAGACAGACACAAAAATGAAAGTTTATTTTAGGTAAAACACTGAGAGTGCAAAATCTCCTGAAGTAGAACAATAACAATGATTTTTAACTGACAATCCTACTTCATTTAACAAAACATTCAGTGTTCTTCTCTTTATCCTTCTCCCCCTTTTCCCCTCCTTTATATTCCCTGGATATTTAATGCTGTACATAGTGGCCTGGTGAGCATATGTTCTTGGTTAGGGACCATTGTTTATGAAATTGTTACAGGTTTCAGATTTCTATGTGGCAAGCAGAACACCCAGGCCCCTGGCTGGTAGCAATTGGAGCCATTCAGAGGTATGTAAACATTAGGGTGAGGAATTTATGAGTCTACAGTTCAGCTGCATGGAACATTTCTCAGCTTCGATTTTTTTTCTTTTTCCCTTTTGTGTTTGTGAATAGATTGCTTGATTTCAAACACAGCTGAGCAGTACCTGGGTGTAGGTAGAAATGAACAACATCTGGAAATAATAACCGCTTAGCCATTAGTCTTAAAGGATAAAAGAATATTGAAATTTAAACCGAGAACGTTGTTCTAAATGTATCACCCAGATGATCTCGGCCTAAGCAAATAACTAGGATAAAAGGTGGAAGGAGATATAATAATGGGACTGCAGTAGAGCATTCCAGTTACTGACTGAATATGAGAAAAAGAAAAAAAATTCTTTTTCTTTCTGAAAAGATTCCTGATCAGTGAAAAATTCGCTGGAAGTTAAGGCTGGCAATTGGAATTATGTTAACAATTAAAAAATTACACACACAGGAAATCTCCTTCCTTTGCCATGCAGTGTATCCTCTAGTATTGCAGAAGAATGTGGGGAATTTTCCCATGACAAAAAGGTCATTGTCATTCATTTCTGATAAATCTTATTCTGGATGATGGGGAAAAAAATGCACATGTTCAAAGTTCCTTCCATCCTCTCCTATCACTTCCTCCTCCCTGAATGTACTGTACATTTTAAGCTTATCTAACTGGCTTAATGAGACAGAAAATAGGACTAGCTTTTGTGAGCATGCATAAGTATGAGGTGGTGGATAGATGTTTTGTCATCATCACTGAGAGAAAAATAATTCTCAAAGCTGCACACATACAAACCAATGGTGACTGCAGAGTGATGCAGTCAACTTCATTATTCCATTCCTCAGTGGTGATGAGAAGATACAAATTATAAAAAGGATCAATCACTGGTTTCAGTGACTTTAGCCTCAGTATTAAAAGCACGCAGCAGCACTTTGAGTCTTATGTGTTTAAACCCTTAGAATTTAGCTTTAACATTTAGACATAGCTCTGGGATAAAGAAGGTGTTCATTGCACCTAAAGGAAGATCTCTGCAGAGTTTTCTTCTGGAAAGCTCTTACATGTTATTTTATTTAGTGTGCTTATTGCTCTCATTCTTTACATTCTACATATTCCTGTAGAGCCAATCCTTTCCTGTTCTTCAACTTATTTCTTGAAATGTATACTGAGAAATGGATAGGAAAAAAGCATTCTCTGTACTGAACATGTGTACCTCAAAGTCAGTGGATAGTAGGTCCAAGGTGTTATCATATGTTGTATGTGCAATGCTTCTGCTTCTGAAAAAGTCAAAATATGGGGTTATTTACTTCCTTAATATCCCAGTGCAGACCAATGTCTAATATGCATAATGAAACTTCACAATGGAAACAATTATATTAGTGCATGCAAAGGACATAAGACAAACATTTACTTTAGTGTAAAAATTGATCCAGAGTTTTAAATTCTGAACAAGGAAAACATTTTTTGGTTTTGTCAAAATGTAATTTGTTCTCAAAGCAACATTTTAGGATAGTCTAAAACTAGTCTAAGATAATTTTTTAGGTGCTCATTGGGCAATATCTGTTTTACAGTTCAAACAAATAGTATGTTGCTTATGAGGATTTATTCTGGCCATATCTCAAACGAAGCTTGAATAGAAAAAGCAAAGAAGAAAACACATACTCTGAGAGGAGATTTGCAATTCTGAAAAAAATTATAAGCATCCACTTCCATGTGTGATGGTAGTTGCCAATATCCATAAAATGTCTGTTTTCAAGTGAAAAGTCAGCTGGAAATTTTCACTGTGACAGTAGAGATTCATCTGATGCTGAATTTACAAAAATACCTAAAGGTCTCTATTCATTCCTAATGCAGGTTTTTGTGGAATTTTGTTGAAGTGTCCGTATTTCTTGCTATGATATTTTCTCAGCAGAAAAACTTGGAAAATGTCACCTTCAATTAATTCAATCCACTATAGACCTGTTTAACTACAGCAGTGGTACGGTGAAGGTCTGTTTATGCATATCCATTCCATCTAAGACTGCAGCATAGTAATTTGCTCTACACTAAAATTTAGCAGGGGATTTAAGATGCAATTTTGTTTTTTCTCAAGTTTTGAAAAGCCCTTAGTTTCTGCTGATGTTTTTCTTCTCCTTTCTTTCCCCTAAACAAACAAAAAAACAAGCAAACAAAACCAAAGAAACAAATAATCAAAACAAAATAGTAAATTACTCCATGTGTTAGTGGGAGCACTTTGCACCTAAAAAACTCTTTTTGTTTTGTTTTGTTTATTTTTCTGGTGGTTTGGGTTTTTTTTTAATCTTTGGGAAATCGTAGGGGCATATGAGCTAGATGGATTAAATTCTGTTTATATTTTAACTTCTCTATTAACTATAACTTTAACAAGGGAGAAGTTTATGCAAGGGAACCTGAGAAAAAGACACACCTTAGTTCAACATAGAGCAGTACTTATGTAGAATTCAGCCAATGCTTCCCAACCTGTGGCTGGAGATCTGTTTGAAATGTCTATATTTTAGCCTCTGAATGTGGACAAGAAAGGTATAGCTAAGTATTCTTTGTTCTCTAGGCATTCTAAATAACTGTTAACATACTGTTAGCATCTTCTAGTCCTGAACAATTAATTAAAGTATTCAAAGTTTCACTGACTGCTTATTTTTTTGAAAATCTTTTGTGAGTTTGTTTTGACATAACCTCCTATTTATTTATCCATGTATAGACTGAGAAGTGTGTAAAACACAACACACACACACACAAAAATTGGTACTTTGGATTTTGTCCTGTAAAAGAGCTGTTCGATATCTTGGACTCTACATCTGTGATAAAATTCCTGCTTCAGAAACGTATCATCCAAGCACAATGGAATTTTACAACACATGCAAGAGGGCACAGTTTCAGTAATCTCAGTAGCAATTCAACAGGGAAAAAGTTTCATTCTACTCAGTTTCTTGTATGGCCTGCCTTACTGTAGTATACAGAAATAGTCCATAAATATATTAAAGAACATGAATAGTGGTGTTTGCAAAACACATACGTAACAGCGAGGTGCTACTAAAATTTCTAAAAATGATCTCTGGAAAAACATTCCATGCAGTTTAGCAACAAATACAGCAATCCATTTATTTGTATTTGCTTGTTTACCTTGGGCTGGAGAAGGAGGAATTTATATGTTATTCATAGGATGATGAAAGGAGGATAATCAAAGTATGTCAAAAGAATGGCTATGATTCACAACCTCCCATTCATTCAAATAGCAATATTATTAATAGGAAAATCATTAATGCATTCACTTTACAGGACACCTGTTGTTCAGGAAAACTTTATCCTCAGTCAAGCAGCCTTAGCTTTCCCTGAGTTCATGTGTTGGGTGAGGGCTGTAAACTGGATTTCAGGGGGGAAGGGGATAAAACCAGGCTCGTTAGAGATGAGCCTAGGGGTGGCATGCCAGAGTTGGGGATGAAATCGATAGCCCAGCTCAAGTGCATCTACACCAATGCATGCAGCATGGGCAGCAAACAGGAGGAGCTGGAAGCCATTGTGCAACGGGACAGCTATGATGTAGTTGCCATCACAGAAACATGGTGGGATGATTCTCATGACTGGAGTGCTGCAGTGGATGGCTATAAGCTCTTCACAAGGGATAGGCAAGGCAGGAGAGGTGGCGGGGTGGCTCTGTGTTAAGCACTCGAGTGCTTATGGGTAAGGACAAGGGGAAAGGCCAGCGAGGCAGATATCCTGCTGGGAGTCTGTTATAGACCACCTAACCAGGATGAAAAAGCAGAGGAAACATTCTATAAGCAACTGGCAGAAGTTTCGCAATGACTAGCCCTTGGTCTGGTCTGGTTCCTCAGGGGACATCAATCTACTGGACATCTGCAAGAAGTGTAACACGGCAGAGAGGAAACTATCTGGGAGGTTCCTGGAGTGTGTGGAAGACAACTTCCTGACACAGCTGGTAAGTGAGACCACCAGGGGAGGTGCCTTGCTTGACCTACTGTTTACAAACAGAGAAGGACAGGTGGGAGATGTGGTGGTCGGAGGCCGTCTTGGGCTTAGTGACCGTGACATGATAGAACTCTCAATTCTGAGTGAAGTAAGGAGAGGGGTCAGCAAAACCGCTACCATGGACTTCTGGAGGGCAGACTTCGGCCTGTTCAGGGCACTGGTTGAGAGAGTCCCTTGGGAGACAGTCCTGAAGGACAAAAGGGTCCAGGAAGGCTGGACAGTCTACAAGAAGGAAATCTTAAAGGCACAGGATGAGGCAGTTCCAATGGGCCATAAGAAGAGCTGGCGGGGAAGGCGACTGGCCTGGATGAACAGGGAGATTTTGCTGGGACTCAGGGAAAAGAGGAGAGTTTATCACCTCTGGAAGAAGGGGCAGGCAACTCACGAAGAGTACAAGGATCTCGTTAGGTCAAGCAGAGAGAAAATTAAAAAGGCAAAAGCCCAGCTAGAGCTCAATCTTGCCACAGTTGTAAAGGATAACAAAAAATGCTTCTACAAATATATTAACAACAAAAAGAGAGGCAAGGAGAACCTCCATCCCTTATTTGATATGGTGGGGAACATTGTCACCAAGGATGAGGACAAGGCTAGGGTACTTAATGCCTTCTTTGCCTCAGTGTTTAATAGCCAGACCAGGTATCCTCAGGGTATTCAGCTCCATGAGCTGGAAGACAGGGATGGAGAGCACAATAAACTCCTCACAATCCAGCAGGAAACAATTAAGGACCTGTTAAACCACCTGGACACCCACAAGTCTATGGGGCCTGATGGGATCCACCCAAAAGTACTGAGGGAGCTGGCAGAGGAGCTTGCCAAGCCACTCTCCATCATTTATCACCAGTCCTGGTTAACAGGGGAGGTCCCAGATGACTGGAGGCTTGCCAGTGTGACACCCGTCTACAAGGAAGTCTGGAAGGAGGATCCTGGGAACTACAGGCCTGTCAGCCTGACCTCCATACTGGGGAAGATCATGGAGCGGTTCATCTTGAGGGTGCTCACAGAGTATGTGCAGGACAACCAAGGGATCAGGCCCAGCCAGCATGGGTTCACGAAAGGCAGGTCCTGCTTGACCAACCTGATCTCCTTCTATGACCAGGTGACTCAGTGGATGAGGGAAAGGCTGTGGACGTTGTCTACCTGGACTTTAGTAAAAACCTTTGACAGCATCTCCCACAGCATTCTCCTGGAGAAGCTGGTGGCTCGTGTCTTAGACAGGTGTACTCTTCACTGGGTGAGGAACTGGCTGGATGGCTGAGCCCAGAGAGTTGTGGTGAATGGAGTTAAATCCATCTGGTGGCCGCTCACAAGCGGTGTTCCCCAGGGCTCGGTTCTGGGGCCAGTCTTGTTCAATATCTTTATCAATGGTCTGCATGAGGATATTGAGTGCTCCCTCAGTAGGTTTGCAGATGACACCAAGCTGGGCAGGAGTGTTGATCTGCTGGAGGATAGGAGGGCTCTGCAGAGGGATCTGGACAGGCTGGATCGATGGGCCGAGGTCAGTTGTAGGGGGTGTAATAAGGCCAAGTGCCAGGTCCTGCATGTCGGTCACAACAACCCCATGCAATGCTATGGGCTTGGGGAGGAGTGGCTGGAAAGCTGCCCAGCAGAAAAGGACCTGGGGGTGCTGGTTGACAGCCGGCTGAGTATGAGCTGGCAGTGTGCCCAGGTGGCCAAGAAGGCCAACAATGTCCTGGCCTGTATCAGAAAGAGCATAACCAGCAGGAGTAGGGAAGTGATTGCACCCTGGCACTGGTGAGGCCACACCTCAAATACTGTGCTCAGTTTTGAGCCTCCCACTACAAGAAGGATGTTGAGGTGCTTGAGCATGTCCAAAGAAGGGCAACGAAGCTGGTGAGGGGTCTGGAGCACAAGTCTTATGAGGAGTGGCTGAGGGAACTGGGGATCTTCAGTCTGGAGAAGAGGAGACTAAGGGGAGACCTTATCGCTCTCTACAACTACCTGAAAGAGGGTTGTAGCAAGGTGGGTGCTGGTCTCTTCTCCCAACTAACCAGCGATAGGACGAGAGGAAATGGCCCCAAGTTGCACCAGGGGAGGTTTAGACTAGATATTAGGAAAAATTTCTTCACTGAGAGAGTGGTCAAACATTGGAACATGCTGTTCAGGGAGGTGGTGGAGTCACCATAACTTGAAGTGTTCAAAAAACTTGTGGATGTGGTGCTTCGGGACATGGATTAGTGGCCATGGTGGTGTTGGGTTAACGGTTGGACTTGATGATCTCGAAGGTCCTTTCCAACCTTAATGATTCTGTGATTCTGTGATTCTGGGTTCTAGGTTCTTCTGTGACATGAATAACTGAGGAAACACTGTATTGACATGCTATTTATATTTTATGTTCCTTATTCCCTCTGACCGAAACCTAACAGGACGTCATACTCACATAATCTACTTGGCATTGCATATCCCTAGAGGAGTGAACAATCATCTATTAAACAAGGAGAAATTATGTAATTGTCCAAATTTTCAAATGGAAATCGGAATTGAAATAGCATTTCTTCATAACTAGAGACTGATGCGTGCTTATCTTTATAAGTCCCCAAAGTATAATTATCAAGTTTATTACCGGCCTATATGAATAGCTAAGAGAAGAAAGTACTATTAACTTCCCTCTTCTCAAGAACCTTAACCTAATGGACCAGAAAAGTACCTGACCTAGAGTGCTATTTATTTGGTATATCCTTTCTCTCTGAGGCTGCTCCTGAGACCAAACCAAAAGATCCTTGCTGAGTTTTCACTTTCCCCCTATGCAGACACAATTTTCATTTACTTTAATGGGAGTTTTGCTTGATCTGGTTCCCCGACACTCATGTGATGCAGAGGAGTAGATTGCAGAGGAGGTGTTAGTAATGGCCTTTAAAGCTGTCAAAAGCCCAAAACGCAGTGATTTTATCTCAGGGAGAACTTTTGCGCAGGAGTAATTTTATTTAGAGTGTTCTGTGTGTCTGTGAGTGTGTTAATTCTCTCTCTCCAATACACACATGAATGAAACTCCTCAATATGGTCCGTATTTTCCTCCCTTCTTCCGTGGTGTATGCATCTGTGTTCCCGCTTTGTGTTTGCTGCTCATGATAGAAAACAAAGTGGTGATGCTGTCAGATGATTCAAAATGCCTCACCACAGCAGTCTCCTCTGTGTTCGACTGTACAATTAGCCTGTCAGCTTTAAGTGGGGACCTTTTCTTGTGCAGTACTGTAACACTGACCATGTACTCAGCTTACAATTCAGTGGTAAGTAATATTCAAAGCTATTCAATGATTACAGTCCTTCTTGCCCTCAAGCACTAATTATAAAGTCAAATGGAAGGACAAACATATTCCTATGACAAACCATGGCATAAAAAATGCAGTATAGCTCCAGAGAGGCACAATTAACAAACTTATTCATTTATTCTGAAAAGAAGACAGACGAATCTACAATGATAGATTTCTAAGTTTCAGAATGACCTATTGAAGGTCTAACATATTCTGTTAAGTCTTCAAAAGGAATGAATATTGTATATGTTATTGTACTATCCATGTTTCCAGGTACTTGCTTCTGATGATAACCATCATCAATGTATGACGTTCTTAAGAAATTTATGCTTTTGACAGTCAACATACAGCCCAACTAGAGCCTCTGTCTAACAAAATGTATTTGTTTTTAATGAAATCTTTCTTGAAAACACAAGTTCCACCCTAAATCTCTACCCAAAGCTGAACAAAACATCCATCTCTCAACAAAACAATGAGAGAAACAAGTTTAAATTCTTATCCTCTCCCCTAATTGTCTCATTTTTTTCCTAATACTTAGCCTGAAAGAACTGAAATTCATTGTTTTTTCCATCCAGACTTTGATATGATAGCAAAGAAAATAACCAAAGTAGTGAAAGAGATACAGTGTTTTATTAGTGTTTAGCATAACCTAAATGGAAAAGGGGAATGCTAAAGAATGCCTAAAGGTAATATCTGAAATCGCTATTGCTTTGTTCAATGGTAAACTAAATAAACCACGCTGTTCCATATGGTACAGAAGAGAAGTTGCATTGATATTTTCCCACATCTAATATATATGGTTCTATGATGTTAGGCTGCATATAGTTCTTGGACATCAATACACATGTACACCTTGCCACCCAGTTTTCCTTGGGCTACGAGGAGAGTGAAAGACAAAGATTATATAAATTATGGATGAAATTTCATGCTTAACTTCAAACTTCCCAGCTATTGCCATCTTGTGTCCTAAACCTCAGAATATTTTAAATTTACTGCTTTGATTTTTATGTCAGATGTTCGGTGCTGAACTTCTAAATCTGACTGTAATTTTATCATGGAGTTCTGATGACAATGCCAAACCTTGTAGGCTCTGCTTTTGAAGCTGATAGAGTCAGGAGACCCCTGAGATAAGATTACTGCTTTCCAGTGTAAACTTCAGGTTTAAGTATATGTGTTATCATAACAGATGAGGGAAACATTTCAAAGGAGGGGGAAACTCAGCGCTCTGATTTCTTTTGCCTTCCGCCACACAGCTTCTCAGACAGCACTCTATAATCAAACTCTAGAGGAGACTAGAATTGCATTGCAAAGAGAATATATTTGGGCACCAATTCTTCTGTGACACAAAATCAATATTTTTCCATACTTTTAGCACACGACATTACTGAATCAAAAATTGTAAAACTTTATTTTTAAGTTGTCTACATTTTTTATTAAATGAAATTGTGTATATAAAATCAAGGACTTGCCATATATTACAGAAGTTACTGAAAACCTCAACACTTTGTCCCAATTACCTTCAGTAATCATGACATTATTACATATTCAATGGTACATGCATATAGATGAGCTGAACATTACAGAGTTATCAAGTGATACTAACCAGCCTGATAGAAGAAAAACTATGAAACAAAGCAAGGAAAAAAAACCCCTTCCTTTATTCCCCTCGCAAGCAGAAACTGAGAACTTTCTGAATATTAACTGCTTCTTTGTGGCCAGGAGAGGAAAATAACTAACATTTAATAGAAATAAAGGTTACAAATGTTGATGTTAATTATTGCTATAAGGAGGAAATTGTAAAAGCATAGAAGTTTCCTTTCCTGACCTTTCAATATTGTACTTGTAAGGTATGTGGGTGTTGGTGTAGATGTGTGTACATGTATGTTCACCCCTCAGACAGGAACTTTTCCTTTTCAGAGGTTTTGTTCCATGCTTGTCATCACTAACATTGTTCTCAGTGCATTTTTATTTTGTCGTTCTATAAACATGTATCTGCTTGTCAGCTTGGATAGCAGATCCGTGTAAATTAGGGTAGTTTACATCAACATTCTAACTACATCTCCTTTATAAAGAAAAGTGAGAGCAGATTCACATCTTTTAACAACCACCTTTAGTGTTGCCATAGGATTATAGCACTCTGAAATACAAGCCAGTAAATATCTGTGATTTGTAAGACATTAGTAGTTACCTGCAAATTATATATAAATGCTCTAACTTAGTTATTCTTGTCTTCATAGTCATATGTACCTAAATGAAATATGAATTTTTATGTGATTTGATTTTTAAGGTGGTGGAACCGGGGCAAGGTGAGGGAGAGAGCACTCCTTTTCCTCCAAGTCTGTTAGCATCCATGGAAATAAAGAAATCTATCTGCTTGACAGCAGATTCCCAAGTTAATATAACTCTATTTCCTTCAGGTTGCGTTTTAGGTCAATGGATGAAGTGGATTTTGGATTTTAGCCCTTAAAATTTAACATATGCTCTGTTGTGTTTTAGAAGTTAGCATCACATAAAACTATTGACATTTCCAGAAGTTCCAAGAATATTTTGTAACGGATTTTGCTTGCATATACTATGTGTTTTCATGTCAGTATACTATATGTTTTCATGTCAATGTGTCTTTCTCTCAATGATAGATAGCCAGGAATAATAAGTTAAAATTTTGAAAAATCAGTATTTGCAATGAATACTAGATTTAAAAAAAAAAAAAAAATCCCCCAAAAAACCTGAAAAGACACAAACACATCTTTCTGAGACAGAAGTTTTTTTACTTTGTAAACAATATATTCTCCTAAAAAGAAATGATGGGAGCCTCTTTTGTTTAGAACAGACAAAGCAGTGGAAGTACTTTGATCAACATTCCACCATTACAGAAAGAGTAACAGGTTATGACATAAAAGGTCTCTCCTTAATCCTATTTTCTCTAAAAAAAAAGTAGCTTCCTTACATCTATCTTTGTTGTCTACAAACTACCTGTATGAATATTAAGAAAGTGGTATCTTTTTAGTTTTACCTACTTTTCTTTTTCATACAAGGACCTTATTAAATGCTTGTGAAGTTCGGGCATGAGAGTGGGCTTCACCTGGCATTATAAATCACCTGGACTGGGCTTGAGGAAATCATTGCTGTCATGTTACATCGTTCTCCATTGGACAAAAGAGAATCAAGCAAGTGTATGTAGGTTAGCTGAAGGAATGGAAAGTTGGGTCTGGCAAATGCAGGAAGTCTGTATAAGACTCTATATGACTTCTAGTGCAGTGCTGGAGCTGGTCATACTTTTTGTTGATAAAATAAACCTCGAATTTGACAAAATGTAGAGAATTTGCTATATCAAATTAATTTAATGGTATTTCTAAAGAACTGAGGATTATTTTATTATTGAAAAGATCAAAGACCACATAATTCAAATGGAAATTATTGATATTTTTAGTCTTATCTAGGGCGATAGTGAAGCAGGCAACAGCACACCTGTAAAAGAAAGCTTTGTCAGAGCTCAGCATGGCTGCAGGGATTTTATCTTCTCAGACATCTTCATTAATTTGACAACTGCCTTTATTATTTAAAAAGGAGACAGTCTAGCCTCCGTAAGTTAAAGCTGTATCTCGGGTGCAAGCTGAACAGAATATGATCTTATCATAATTACACTACAATGACAAACCTGAACTTTTGTAATCTACTGAGATGCCACATTAAGTTTATCTTTTTCAATGGTTACTGAAGGCTGTTTTTAAAAATATAAATTGAAAAAATAAATGACAAGCAGAATATTTTTCCTTTCCTTGCTAAAATTAACAGCCTAAATTACATGGTTTTGGGTACATTAGGCTTTGGGTTTGGATTTTATGTTTTTTCACCCTCGACATTGGTCAGGAGGTGATCAGATTGATCACAATTTTTGATTAAACATCCATATGCAGCATGGTACAACATTAGCAACTTAACATCTCAGCATAAGGGTGTTGGTGTTGTGAACAACAAGGGACTAGGTCATTTCGTATTGGATTTATTTTCCACCTGTATGCACATGCAAAAAAAAAGAAGGTAAAATGAACATGAAAAGGAAGTTATACTTTGTTATATATTAGGATGATTCACACACAAGGACAACAGGCAACCCAACAGGCCTACTGTGGCTATGAATACAAGATAATTCCTTGTTTATGTCAAGAACTTGGCACTCCAGATGAAGGTTTATAACAAAATCATGGTAAAAGTCAGTGTTTAATGATTGCAGGAACTGTATACCAAGACCTCATCAAATGACTTTTGCCTATAAATTTGGTCCAGATGAAATTGAAGGGTTTTGGAATTTTCTGTGACTCCTGGACTACTGTCATCCTAATTAAAGCTGCTTTTCTGTGTGGGTTGCCAGGCTTCTGAAAGCCTGGACAGCGGTGTATCATTTCTTCAGTAAATGTACATTAAACCCATGTTTCCTGGAAGTGTCACTCTAACTTGCAAACACAAGGCAAAACATAGTCATATAGTATTTTCTGAGAAAACCAAACAGAAAAATGGAAATCCTATCAGTAGTCAGGGAGCCTCAAAATGTTTAGAGGTTTGATTTGGAACAGCATTTGAGTCTGGAAACTATTTTAGAAGGCTGGAATTATAAAAGTAGCACATGGGGAAATGTATTCAGTTATTCCATTTCCTTTTGTCGATGCAAGATTGCTGCCTACAGGTATTTTTTGGGGAGGGCGGTGGGCATGTGTTTAGCCATAGTAGTTTAAATTTCTTGGTGCTGAAAAACTACACTTGAGTTCCAGATCAGACTTTTCTTTTTATAGTATTTCCATACCACTTTGCATCTAGGCTTTCTGAGAAGTTTATTTGTTGATGGAAGTGAAAACTGCAGATGTAGCAATGAGCACAGAAAAGAAGAGAAAAAGATGGAAGCCAGCACTTCACAAAGATCCATAAAATGATCACTTTGAGATTTTTCTGAGTCTATTAAAAGGCCAACACCTTCTGTACTTTACATATTCTCAAAATAACTAATCAATAAACTTGATATGGATAATTTCAAAGGTCTCCTGTGAAACAGATGTACAGTGTTGGATTTGGGTTTGTGTCTTTAAGCAAGGTTTAGATTCATTCATATTAATTCATAACCTTTTGTTTTTACATATTCTCAGATGAGGCACTTAGGTATTAATTTAACCTGGTTAATAATGGTGAAAGGAAATTGTTCACAAAGCTTACCTCTATTTTGCATTCAGTTGTGCTTCTTTATCAATATCTCTATAGATGATAGAAAAAAAACACCTACTTACTTCATTGTATTTAATTTTGTAACTTCAGCTTACATTTCAAATCAGACTCAGAAAAAATGATGTGCTAAATATGGATACGGTCCTAAGGAAGTTACAATTATTCCATTGAAGATGGATCTTTACAGTGCAAAGAACTGTATTAATCTATTAATCACTGCAAAATCGTGTCATGAGGCCTGAAGTCATGAGACCAGGTTAGTTTGCATAGGTTTTTGATGACCTTCAACAGTTTCCTCTGTGTTTGTTATAACCTTGAGAACAATGCTGAAGACCTTCAAAATCAGATGACAACATGCAAATAGTCAGAAGTAGAAATGATAAAAGGAAATTGTATTGAAAGACCTGGACTAAGAAACTATCAAAAAATGTCACTCAACTAAACTGAGATTATGAGTCATGCAGAGAGTGAGGGACAAAACTATGGACATATGACCACTTACAGAAGGATTAACAACCAGAATATATTGATTAAATTAAAAATTTTAAAAAAGAGTGTGAAGATATCAGAGCTATGACTGCCTTTGCGGGACATCTGCATAATAATTATCTGTCAATGTTTTTGCAGAGACCTCATGACAGAAACCTCGGCCACAGAGGAATTTGGAGATCAGGAAAGTGACTGTATACGTGAATTAAAAGCATAAGAACATATGATGTCCTTCGTACTGAGTCAGACCAGCAGCCCATCCAGCCCAGCGCCCTATCACCAGCACTGGCAGCAGGAGACGTTTAGAGAGAGAACATGAATCCGGCTGCTTTCTGCAGTCCAACCTCTGTCAACATCCACAGCTGTTGTTAAATGTTACACTACTGCTTAGATCTTTTAGTAAGTTAACATTTAATTCTTTTTTACATTGCCTCTGTCTACTTCTTAGGGCAGCAAGCTCTGGAAGTTTAGCACCTGCTGTTTTAAAAAGAACTGTCTTTCATCTGCTTGAAAATTACCTCCTTCTAGTTTAAAGAACCCTTAGTTCTAATACTGCAGTTTGGTAGATAATAGCTTCATATTCACTTTCAGGATTTTGTAAACCTAGATAATGTACCCACTCACCATTCTTTGCCCCAAAAGAGATTAATATCAGCCACAGATTTGCAGATTCGTTGTCCATTTGCTCCCCAGTTCTCTAAGATGATGAATAAAACTTTTCCCAGCACCTACTCTATGGGACCACATTGCATACCCTTCCCCATCCTAAAAAGCAACTGTTAAATCCTACCCTATCCTTTCTATCTCAAGGAAATGTTTCACCAACTCTGTAATAATTTAATTTCTTAAACAGCCTTTGTTGAGGTCAAAGGCTTCTTGAAAAACCAAATACGTTGGCCAACTTCAGCTCATTTATACCCATGCTTATTGTCATTCTTATAGTAGGTCAGTGAGGCATGATTTCCCTTTAGAGATGGTGCTGACTCTTTACCAACAGACTGCAACAGACTGCATTTATCAATGTGTTTAAAGGTCTTATTTTTGTGTTATAAACTCAGCCATCTTACCAGGGATAGAAGTCAGACTCATTGCTCTTGTAATTCCCACATTCCTAGCTAGACGTCTTCCCACAAATAGAATTCACCTTTACAATCTTCCTGTCCTGCACATGCAGTGGCCTCATAATGATAGGTTACACATCCTGGTGAAATATTATCTGGTCCTGATGACTTATGAACATCAAATTTATCTATTTTGTGTAACATATCCTGTACATTTTTTAGAAGTGATTGAATTCCTTTGACCTATATGTTACAGAAGGGCTTCACATGGGGGAATCTGTCCAACGTCTTCAGCAGTAAAGACCAAGTCAAAGAATTCATTGTGCTTATCTGCTATAGCCTTATCATACCCGAGTATTCTTTCATGATTTTGTCACCATGTGGTTTCATCAAGTCCCTATCAGACCTCTTTTAATGTGCTTAGAGAAAGTTTTACTATCAGTCTGAGCACACTTTTCCAGGTGCTCTTCAAATTATTTTTGAGTTTTCTTAATTTCCTGCTTAGGTATAATTTACATATTTTATTGGCTTTGCTGTTCTCCATATCTAGCAAGTTTTTAATTTTTTAGATGCTGACCTTTTCTCAGACTCAGCTTTTATTCTGAACTACTGAAATAAGGTAGGATTTTGACATCTTTTAGTCATTTTGCTTTATTCTTAATGTGACATTCATTTTACTTGGACTTCCATTGTAATCTTTTTTAGGTAGAGTTCAAGATGCTTTTTGGCTTCTTAGGTTGTTTTTTGCAGGGCTTTCTTTCCCATTTGTTTTGTAAATTTTTGTTTCTTTCTGGAAATTGAAAAATCACTTATCAGCACTTACCAGATTTCTAGATAGATAATCAGAATCTCTCACACTTAGTTTTTCTCCCAGATTTGGAACTTCTTTAGTCTCACTCAGCATTTCCTGATCACTACAATTGTTCTCATAAAGACATAGTTCCATGCTAGTTCTACATTTTTATTAACAACGTGAGATTTCCACCCAAAAGGAATAATGCTTTTCCTTTTTTATGACGAGACTTTAATGTTTTTAAGTGTCATATTACCCCTCATACAATGCCACTCCTCCTCCATTATGTCCTAGTCTAGCATTCCTATGAAGCTGGAAGCCTGGAAACATAGCATCCCATGGCTTATCCTCCTTCCACCAAGTCTCTGAGGTACCTGGTATGTCAGGGTTGTTTGTTTTGATTCCAAGCATTGTAATAATTTCTTATCTTATTTTACAGGCTCCCAGTATAGGTAAGGGAACACTAGTAAGTTTTGCCCCCATGTCACTGATTAATGTTGCATATTCTATGTATAAGGTATTATTGGTTAAATTGTTAATTTCCTTCCTCCCTTTTGAGGGGCACACTTAGCATTAGCTTTGATATCACTTTTGCAGATGGTGTCAGTCCAAAGTAGCTGCTCTTGTGCAACAGTTGGCTTTCTTTTAACTTCTGATTTAAATAATTCTTTATAAGATTTCTAGTTTTGGTCTAGCTTTTTAGTTTGGTTTAGGTTTTACCACTATGAGTAAGGTGCAGCTGGTTTCTTTCTGCTCAGGTTCCTTCTGTTCAAAAAGTTCTACAGTTCCTACCATATCTAAAAATCTACTGCTTATTCAATCTTCCTATTGACTCCTCTACATATGAAAACTCCAGACTACTATCTGCATGTAGAATTAAATATAATTTCAGAGTTCAAAAAGAGCTCTCCAGCTAAAAAATAAACATGGAAAAAGAATGAAAACAGTTGAGGTTAAAAGTAGATAAAGCAAAATGATTGTCATCTTAAGAAAAGTGGAAGTTTCTTGAGGCATTGAACTCTCATAGTGACCTTCAATGCAGTAAGCATGAGTCAGAGAAATACTTGTGACAAGCTGATGTTATAACTAGCATGGCAGACCAAATTAGATTATTATAAACCCAGGAGTTTTAAGAATATCCAAAATGAGAACAATGTTTATATATCATTTCAATAGACAATTCTTTTTCTTTTTTTTCTTTTTTTCTTTTTTCTTTTTTCTTTTTTTTCTTTTTTCTTTTTTTCCTTTTTTTTTTTTTCACAGAAAGCATTCCTTTGAAACCCATATTTACAGTCTTTGTTTAGCAGTGCCCTCAATTCCCAAACTGTGCAATGTGGAAAATATTCCTCTGAAAATGTCAAAAAATATTCTTCCAAATTCCTGCCTTTTACAGTCATCAACACATTTTTTTTCCAGGCCTGAAGGCATATAATTTTTTGGAACAAGTTTACTTCAAACACTTCACTGTTTCAAAACTCACTTTTAAAAGCAATATTAAATAGCAGGTTAAAAAACTACAGATGAAAGTCGTAAAGAGTTCTCGTTTGTTCTGTGGAAAGATAAAAAGGGAGCCAACTTCTCAAAATTGCATGGGTGAAGGTAGGAAGGGGAGAAAAAATGTATTTTTAAACTTGGGAATATTTGTACTTGATTGACATGTAAAATACAGTCTAAATTCCAAAGAACTTAATAGGCCACAAGCACAAGTAGGAATTGAATTAATTTCTGTGTTCTGTCACATCTCTAGCAAAAATCATATGTTCCTTCTTATATAAGTAGGAAGCTGAAGTGAAGAAAACATTTGTCTAAGGAAGTTTGAAAAAAAATAGTCCAGCTATTTTATTGTTGTTGTTATTATTAAGTAGAAAGATAATTCATCATCATGCTGTCCCCATATGAAAGTATAAATAGCAGTTGCTGTTGAGACAGTCAATGTAAATATTACAGTTGTTTATCAGCCCCCCCCAAAACTGGATCAATGCAGTTCCATTTTTTGAGTTACCATCAGTTACAAATTTGCAAATTTTTTCTTCTCTTTCAAGACAAAAAACATCTATTTTAGTGTACTATGAATTTTATTTTTTATGGGACCACACATTTTGCTATTTTGTGTGTCTAGATTAACTTTTTATTCTCTCTGTACTTGATTCTTTCGAGCCATTTTTGTCTAACTTACTGGACAGGAAATGTTAGATTCCTGAGAAGTAAAATAGAATATGTTTTAAAGCCAGGTGAGTTCTTAAGATTATTAATATGTTCTTTTTAATGACACAGTCAATAGAGCTTTGCCCACAACCACTTTAGTCCTGTTCAGTAAAGCAAGCATCACTGCCTCCCTCAAAAACATTCAAGTAAAAGATTCTGTTTAGAACAGTGCCCTGCAATACAAAAGCAAATATTTATGAATGAATATTTGCAATTTCCAGAGAAAGCGGTGACTTCTGCATACTTGGACACACTGTCAAGTGCCATCAATTATGTTCATTGCATCTATCCAAATTGCATGTGTCTGAGATTTACAGTGGTGGAGGCCAAACTTTTAAAATTACTAATATGAAGATGATGGCATTTTATTCATATCACAAAGGCTTCTTCTGACCTAGGAAAATGGTTTTACACCATGAACCAAATTAAACTCAAAATCTTATGTCAGGATTGAATGGCTCAGAGAAGGTTTCTGTTGCTTTCAAGACAACATCACAGTGAAATGTATAACAGATCAAAAGCCAATACAGTCCTATCTAAAGAAGAGATACTTAAGCCCTCTGGTTTGCTGGCTGGGTTTGAGAATGATGAACAGAGTAAGCTTAACAGGCTATATGGTATACTTTTATGCTGGTGACTGTGAATGATGGCCCAGACAAGATCTTCAGTCAGTGATACTTTTACTTTTGTAAGCAGTTTTGAACTGGATGTCCATGTGAGGAAAACTGCTGTGTTAACTATATCCATGCACTCTTAGATATTTTTGAACTTTATTGATTTTTTGACCAACCAAATCAGTAAACACACCAAAGGTTAGAGTGGTTTTCTTTAGCATTATAAATATGGATTTATCTTAGGGTAATGCTCCTTACACTATGACATTGCTATCCTGGACTGTGAAGGTTTCACAATGTTGCTGGTATTTCACTCAGAAATACCTTAGTGAGACCCATGAGCCCAGCTGAGACAGGAGCTGCAAAAATATGTAGACATGTTTTCCTGAACCACAGCTGAGAAGTCTAGAGAGGAGCCCCATTTGATTTATGAAATCTACATTTAATAGAGTTACCTATTTGAAAAATACTAGGATCCAAAATCAAGACAGTAGCATTTAGGGAAAGATATTTTATTCACTGTTGTTATACAACTATCCTGTACATTTTATGTTTTATTGTCAAGTAAACATAAACTATGCTATCTGATATTTTACCGTTTCTTTTTTTCTGCACAAGAAAATTTAAAAAGGACATGTACATTAAAAATAGAAAAGGTCTATTAAGTCATTTTTCCATGTTTCTATTGTGGTGAAAAGATTCAACAGTTTCTTTCTCACTGGCCTGCTACAGAATCATTTCTATCAGTTTATATGGCTTTTCATTTGAATGAACAAGGTCTTACTGTAGCATTTAATTTGCCTGGTGGTATAAAAGGAATGATAAATTTGGCAGTAAGGAGAAAAATATACAGGTAGTAGCTATGGAGGAAAGCACTGGGAACCAATGGAACTCCTGACAGTGGGAAGGCAAATGGGAGATACCTGGAGTCCTTCCAAGGGGAAGAAGACAGATGAAAAATATGGGGCCATAAGGGGCTCAGGGCTTTAGGCATGGCCTTGTCGTCTCATTCTTTAGGGCCATTCTCCTATATCTATTTGGTTTTGGTCATGTCATCTTTCTCCCCCCCCCTTTTTTTTTGCCTTTTTTTCCCACAAATTTTATAATTTTCAACAACAAAAAACATATATGGTTTCTTTCACAAAATGGTTGCCCAGAAAACAAGCCCCCAGAAAGACAACACCATAGCTGGTGATTAGAAGTCTGAATCCAGATGTGGGGGAGCAATTTTACATAACATGCACAATATGTCTGGACTAAGTGAACAAAAGATAGATTTGTTTTATAGGTATAAAGGTGTTTGCTCAATAGACATGATTCCTTAGTGTAATATCAACCTTTTTGCTAATATTTATAGACCCCATCTCTCATGTTTTATCATACCTGCCTTGAATACTTCCTATTGCTTTTGGAGTAGAACTATATGACTTTCCCACTAAAAGTAACCTGGTAAAAAACGACTCTTGTCAATCAAAACATCCTCTTCCAGATCCTAGAGTTGAAACAGCACAAATCTATTCAATGTTTACATAATTTTTAATCCTGTCTTCATCTTGTTTTCAAAATAAAAGCTATCTTTTACTTTCCTCTAACACTAGAAGGTGTTAATCCAGAAGTAAACCAGAGCCTCAGCATCCATGTTGTAAATTTTAGAAATTTGGTCACAGCTAAATAAAGAGGATTGGAATAAAGATAAAAGTAACTCACCCTAGTAATAAGGGAATATGGAGCTTTTTATTACCTATCACAGGTCACTGTTCCGTGTTCAGTCCAGGCTAGCAGTGACCCCAGACTGTTACTTTCTGGCAGCTGATTAATGATCTATGTAAAATTAGTTGCTAAGCTCACTACATTTTCCAGTTCCCAAGTATGTGAATAAACACTTTGATATAATCTGGGCACCATTTTGACAAGTCTTACCTGAGAAACCAAAAAATGAATGTGACATGTCTTGACCTAAGAATGTGTCTGCCAGATTAGGGCTGAAGTAAATAGGTGGAGAACCTTGAATTAGGGGACCCTGTATTAATTTTGTTCAGTTATGACTTTACTTTCTAGGTCTTTTGATATCAAATTTCTCACCAACTTTAATTTAATTCAAAAGGAATTTCAAGAAATTGATTTTTTTCTTGGTAAGTGATTTAATTTTATTGTTTGGGAAGAGGGAAGGATGGGAGTGGGAAGTATTGTTTGTAATCTTTTAAAACAAAGACTTTTGTCCAGGTAAGCAATCAGGCACCCAGATGATACCTACTTTGTCAGGGTGAAAACTCATTAGTAGCCAGAAGCAAAAAGCTGAATGTTTTTGCACCTTCAATCCTCAAAAGTGAAAATCCATTCTTAAATACAGATTTTGCCTAAAATACTCAACAGAGCAATGCAATTCTTAATAATTAATTAAGCCCTTAATTATATGATTGTAGATGTGTTAATGATGCTAATCTAGGATGATTCCAGACAGTCAAACTCAAAGCTCTATGGATGGACTACATTTAATTTTTGTTTTAAATGTCACAACAATCTAAAGGGCAGTTTACCAAGAAATATGTAAACTAGGCAAAATCTTGCCCATTTGTTGACAGTGAAGATCCTGTGGCATTTTTTCCTGGTTTAGAAGTGCATGTGTATAATCTTAAATGCAAAATTCCCTGTTAATACAATCAAATCTAGGCTTCTGTTGAGAAACAGCTCTTCTATTACAAACCTGGGAAGGATGCATATCTTATCAGACAACTGTGTACCATTGGGTTACATTCTTCAACTATACACGGGAAAAAGAGAAAATTCAACCACACAGAACTACTTTATTTGCTTTTTAACTGACAAAATTGCAGACAGGCCAAATACTGACATATTCTGAACACCTGCAACTCACACAGAAATAAACAGTTTAGATGTACAAGGCTCAAATTACTTAAAATAAAATAAATATGCAACAAAAGAGGAATGACTTGATCCTGGAAATCTCTGTATTTTTTAAATCATGGACGACTCTACATCTAGAATATTGGAGACTCCAGTCAAGGACCATGAAGATGACCAAGGAACTGAAGCAGCTCTCATATGAGGTGTGGCTGAAAGAGCTGGGATTGTTCAGCTTTTGAAAATGTTGTTTTAGCTTTTTGAACCTTTTCTTTTTTTTCTGCAAGGGTGGTCAAACACTGGAACAAGTCACCCAGGGATGTTATGGAATTTCTGTTCTTGGAGATATTCAAAATTCAGCTGGACATGGCCCTGAACAAACTTCTGTAGTTGACCTGGTTGTGATTAGGGAGGGGGTTGACTAAGTGATCTCCAGTGTTCCCTTCCAGCTTCAGTCATTTTGTGGTTCTGTGAATTTTTGTGTGATAGCTCTAACTGTTGCACTAATAAAGCAATATTGCACCAAAGTAATAAGAGAAAGAAAGAGAAAGTATTATCTTTTTTTCCAGCAGTGATAAATGCAATTATTCTCTAGAAATTGGTATTTTATGAATTTGTTAGCCTTGCTCTAGCCTTTCCTCGTGGCAAAACACCTAATTTGATCATACTGAGGTCTGAGGTTGGGCAGTAGCTTAGTCCTGTTCTAAAGGAGGTACTTGTTCATAAAAACAGAAATAGTGCTTTGGACACCTGGATAATTTCTGGCAAAAATTGGACATTCACAGTTTTAGAGTTAGTGTGTGCATATGTGTGAGGGAGTTCAGAATCCTGCTAAATCCTGCTCCTGTGCTGCTAAAGCATAGGCACTCAAATTCTGTTTAGGTGGTACTTTCTCAGTTCTTTTAGGAATCTGATCTTAAGTTATAATACACATGTGTATGACATCAAAACTGTTCTTCAGTGTATGCATATATACATGTGCACAGTGTGAATTTAAAATAGCTATAGTAGGTACAGAACCAAAAGAATCTTGTGCAGATGTGTGCATGCAAGCGTAATTTCTCAGTCACGTTTGATGGCAGGTTTATATGCCCAGAAAAAAATTTAAAAGGGAAAAGATCCACAAAGTCCTAATTTGTTTACCAAATCCTGTGAAATGCCAAGCTCTTTTAATGATTACTGCATGCCAGACTGAGACAGAAATGTCAGTTAGCCAGTATAAATGGAAAACAAGATTATAGTATTTCCTCATAGCCCTGCCAAGGTCTGACACTGCAGAAATGCTTTAACGTTTTATGAACATTGGCTCTGCAATTGTTAGGTGTGACAACCCTTTATGTGCGTGGTCCAACTTAAATGCAAACCTTCTCACTTTTCCCTTTCCATCCTTTTTCAGCTTTGCTCTCACATCGGAACAGTCTGAGCAGGAACACGAAGAGTAGCCTGTTAATTCCCTGCCCAGCATTTTGGTTTAGGTTTTGGATTTGTTTGTTTTGAAAGAGGAAAAAGAAAATTGAGAACATTTTTGTAGAAACATTACTCAGAAAGGAAGAGGTCAAATTAACAAAAGGGAAAGGGGAAAAAATCTCTTGATGCTGCCACTTGTGGACTAATGGCTTTTGTCTTTACGTTGCAGAATTTCTGTCTGAAATGGTCAGCTGGACTTCTCTGAAATGAAAGCTGTGTCAAGATGGCCAGTCACATAAGAAAGAGACACATTGATTTGCCCTTTGGAAACAAAACAAAAAAACAAACAAACAGGAGGGAGATGACTTCAGTATTTTGCCCTTCAAAAGAAAAAAGAGGATATAAATGTTTCAATAAAATGGTATGGCTGTCACACATGTAAAGTCGGTGACCTCTTTCAGTAACAGGATCATGAAAAGTACTGGAGCGGGGGAAAGAGGAGAGGCAATAGTAGAAATAAACAATGCCTTTACTATGAAATATTTTAAACTGTGATCAGTGGCAATATGTTCTCAAAAGCTTTTTTTCTTCTTTTTTCTTTTTTCTTTTCTGTTGCCTCTGAATACTCAGAAATTTTCATGATACCCAAATGACAAGCACAAACTTCTGAGGTAGCTGGAGAAAAGACCAGTGCTGAGCTGACAGGAATGGTGCAGTTTCAGTTTGGTTTCAGATTCTGGCCATCCATCTGTAAGAAGCTGAAGGAAATAATAAAAACACCTGTTATTAAACTAGCTAAACAGCTCAAAGAAAGGCAGTTGTGAATAGCATGATAGTGTCCAGCCTAATGCAGGTGAAGAGCTGGAGACACTAAGCAAACCCTCCAGATCTGCTAATAGTTCTTTAAACCTCACCTCTTATTTTACTCCTCCTCTTCATAATTGTTTGCTGTGGCAAACTCATGAAACCACTTTGAATCCAGGCTTCATAATTTGAAAGCTAATTTTCATCCTATTTAAGTCTTTAAAGGTATGTTGTTCAAACACGCAGATTATACTAATGAGTATGTTTTGCCAGTCTGTGTATCCAGCAGAAGCAATGAACATTAGTACATTCATTAATTTATTTTGATTTAATTTGAAGTGTCTGCCTCTGGCTCCAGGCATTTTTAGAGTAATTCGAATGTGCAATCATGAACATGGAAATTCACACAAAATATAGAGACAGTCAAATCTGTCCAGTTAAAACAAAACTATTTCTGCATAGTGACACTTCCAATCTGAGTATTTGAGACACTCACTGCTGCATTACCTCCCTAATTCTTCTGGGAAATTAAGAAAAATATCTAACCGATTTTACAAGGCTTTGAACTGATTTTTACCTGTGTGTGTGAAAAAATTACTTTTTTATGTGTCCTTTAATATAATAGAAACATGCTGGGATGAAGCAGACCAAGAAGAGAACTGAAAACAGTAGTTACAATATGCACCACCAAAACCCCTTAATTTTAAACTAAGTGGTCTTTATTTGAAACGTTTCCAGTGATTATAGCTTCACTCGTGTTGCACAGAGATGTTGATTTACACAAACGTGTCCCAAGATTTTAGAACTTTACATATTAAAACAATGTTGTTTTTCAGAAGATGAACAATTATAGCTGTGTGATGCACCTTCCCAAACTGAAATTAAGTATCAAATTTTTCAAAAGCTGCTGTGTTGCAGGAACCTGTGTGTTGTGGGCATATTGAACAGGTTGCTCTTGTAAGTACAAAGGTTTTGATTCAATTGCACATTTGTTATCATATAAGTGGCATCTCAGACACCTCAGGCTCTGTAAGTCGTTCATGAGGACTGATTGGGAAACCTATTGGTGACCCAAGGCTTTCCCTGGTGGCAGCCAGGATTTGGCCTGGATACTGCTCAAGTTATCTCCCATAGAGTGTGTCAACTGGATGTACAGGAAACTGAATCAAGCACAAAATATGAATGGAGTGTTTATCTTGGCTGCATTTACACTAGTAACTTAAGTGTGACTTGGGTTTTTCTCTGATGTGAGATTTGAAGTGACCATGCTGAGGTAGTATTAATTTTATTATGCTCTCTACTGCCTCAGAAAAAGGTAAGAAACATGCAAACCATTTGCTGAGAATGGCTAACATCCAGACTATGTCTGGGACAGAGCTAGCTGCCTTGGGTCAAAATTTCTGTAGGGAGCAGCCTAACCATACATGGATACAGTATTGTATTCAGTTGACTACCAATGTTTGAATTTACTCCCTGCCTCTTCTCAGTTCTCTCACAGAGGTGTTGACCATGTGTTCAAGCCACTTCCAGGGCACTGCAAATGTCAGCAGCGCTCTGTGGGCCTCCATAGGGATTCCCCCCAAGGTGGCAGGACAGGCACTGACAACTAGGGCCCATCCCACTGCCCCAGCCAGGAGCAGGGCAGCTGCAGATACTAGTGGCAGCCCCAGCCCTGTCCATTGGGCACATCCCTGGGGGCGGAAATGGGCCAGGGCCAGGACAGGCCATGGGCCCACAGTGGGCCTGGCTTGGCAGGGCCCATGGCTACGCAGGGCAAGGCTGTGGGGAGCTAGAGACCGGCTTTGCTGTGGTGTTGCTGGGGCAGGGACTGATGGCCCAGGGGAGCTCACATTGAGTCCCATAGGTGGAGTGGGGAAGCCCCAGGAGAGATCAGACAGGGGTAGCCAGGCTGTTCAGGGCCCTGAAAGCAGCCTCCTCAGCACCAATATCTTTACAGAGGCTACTGACTTCACAGGAGCAGTACCAGCTCTTAGCAGCTCCTGATAAAGAGGAATAATAAGTTTACCTAAGGAAATAGGAGTACATAAAGTCAAGTCTTTACTATAAACAGGTCTGTTAGAGGGCCTCTACAAGGGTATTATACAAGCACTTAAATGGTGGAGACTGAGGAAGCTGAGAATTCAGCTGATATGACTTCACGGTGGAGGCCTGAGTTCAGGACAAGATAGTCCTGGAGGTGAGGACTGATAACGATCAGCAGAGCCCTTTTAACATCCCCGAGTTTGCCCACAACCCTGCCTTTATACAGTCAGCCTGTCATTGTCAGAACTAAAAATATTTGATATACTAATATTAAAATGAACATTTCACTACACCTGAAAACCGTTTGCTTTCAGGAATAACACTGATAAATTTACTGTGAAATGTGCACAGAGTAATAAGTGGTACAGTATGTTGCCTGGTTTCCAAAAGCCTGGCTAGTTTCCAAAAGCCTGGCTAATGGTGAAGCGTGCCCCATCTTGCTTTTTACTTCCAACACCCAGCTGTACAGAGGCAGAAATTTAAAATTAAAAATAACCTTTCAGCTGATTCCTTGCATAATTGCTATCTTGTTTTGTTAATACTGTGGCTGAATTATAATTTGCTGAAACCCTGGAGATTTGCATGCTGGTTTATCAGCCTGGATTTGCATTGACATGCTTTTCAGTCAAGTGAGTAACTAAATCCTGTGGCCTTGAGTAAGCCTGGCAGTATTTGCATAGGAAATCAGAGGGAGATTAGGGAGAATGACTATATGCTGTCTCCATAAATAGATTCAATGATGAAAATTTTGTGCATCTCAAAATACTACTGAATTTCATTGATTGACTGTGGCCGACGCACCAGCAGTGCTTTGAAAAAGCAATAAAATAAAAATAGGTGCAAGACAGCCAAACCTCTGCTGCAACACCAGGCAGCCTTCTACTGCGGTTGTTAGAATTGCCAATGTCCCACATGACTAGCATTCACACAGGAACATGAACAGACTAAGACAGCCATTTCACCTGAAGTCTCTCATCATTTCCCATTCACACCCCAGTGAAATTAGAACTTTACATCACTGTAAAATGATGGAACAGATCTATACACAGACTAAACTCAGTTTCCTCAAGCTGTGGATTTTTTAAATTGCCTTTTTATTTCTTTAAAAAGGAAGAGTTGATTTTGTAAAAGTTTCAACCTGGTTATCACAAAGGCTGATAATGCCAAAATATCCTGTTAGGTTTTTTCTCCTGTTTATTATGAAAGATTGGGAAAAACCTTTCAAGTTAAGGATGTATTTATTAATTGCATTGTTAATAATCTTCTGAACAAGGCTTGTCATCACCAAACAGAAATGGAAGTGCTCCATACAGTTTCAGCCAATATTAGATGTTTTAAAAGAACCTGCAA
This sequence comes from Phaethon aethereus, assembly GCF_964289735.1. NCBI lineage: Eukaryota > Metazoa > Chordata > Aves > Phaethontiformes > Phaethontidae > Phaethon > Phaethon aethereus. The sequence goes on from NC_138579.1 coordinate 22,688,574, forward strand.
GAAGCCTCATAAAGAACTACTGAATTAGTTCCCCTTAAGGTAAGTATCTAGTGACAGTTTTAGATTTTTTTTCCTCGTGCTCCAATCCATCAAGTTTTATTGAATCCCTAATTTTGCTTAATGTAACTGGGGATATTTTGAAGTCTGAGCATCAGTTAAGTAAGTTATACCCATAAATCTGCAACTCCACAATGAATAGGAGTATTGTCCTCAGAGCCCTTGAGTGTTTTTACAAGAATATTTCTGCTTGAGTATAAGTTCTGATTAAACCAACTCTTCATGTTCCCTGAGCTTCTAAGAGCTTCTCTCACTTGACAGCAGAGAGTAGGAGCAGATGTGTTTCATTAGATGGCCCAAGCCTTTATCTTTTAATCACCTGCCTCACCCTATCTGAGGGGGGAAAAGGGCAGACATACGAGAAATCTTCTCCTTTCTGCTTCTCTCTCTCTCCAATTCTCTGCAAGGCATCTGCTAAGACCTCATTCATCACTGTGAAAGCTGCGAATGGATAACTGTGTAATACCCCAAGGTCTTTGCTGTGGTGGTGTAGTGCCTAACCTCTCCCCTGTAAAAGGAAAGGCTACATGTACTTTTGTCAACCTGTCAGCAAGCACTTCTTTCTCAATACTGTTTGTTCAACCCTCACCTCCCATCCTGACAATGTCAGCTTTCTGAAAATGTTTCATTTTGAGGAAAGCCCTAGATATAGTTCTCATGAACATGTATTCTTTATTTCATTCCTCAGTGCACAGCCAGATGTGAAATATATATTTGTATGCATGTGTGTTTGGGTGTGTGTGTACATATCTGTGTGTCTCAAAAAATGTGAAAAAGTGGATCTTCTGTGCCCTTTGGATATAAAACAATATCAGTGTTGGCCAATAAATTTAAATTTTTGACCACAGCTTTAAGTGAGTCTGCAATAAAATCACAATATTTCTCCTCCATTTTTGCTTCAACAAAAAGTAGTCCACAGAATCCTCCAGAAATAAGAAATAATATTCTCCTTGGGCTGCTGAAGAGTGGCGAGTTAATTCTTTCCAGAAGAGTCATCCAATATTCTACTACTGTTTCTTGCTGCGTGCTAATTTAGGATTCTCATACTAACTCACACTTAACATTAATCACAGTTTTCCAGGCAAAAAACACCAAGACCAATGGTTGATTAAAATAGATGTCTGGAAGTTTCTTTGATTTGAGGCCAAACATATGACAGCTCCCTTACTTTTTATACTGTTTTTATCCAAAAAAGTTTCAGTCTGAACAAAACATTTTTTTACTTTTTCACTCTGTCTAATCCAGCAGTAGTGTCATCAGAATTTAGATCAACTAAAGAATTAAAAGAATTAAAGAATTAATGTGAAAGAATTAAACCATGCAAACTTTCAATACTTCCATAAAGAATTTTGTAAATAAGTAACAATTTTTATATATATGCAAGACGATGAATTCAGTAAGATCAAACAGTAATTTGAATATAAATAGCAATTAAGAATAAATAATTAACCTAAACGGTGCTTAAGCATTGCTCAGATGTCTAATTGTATTGGCTGTAAGGATTGTATTCAACTTCCATTGAAGTTACGTAGAGACATGTGTTCTTTCTTTTAAGAGATTTTAAATTAAAAATGGTAAGGAGATATCTAATATGGAATCCCAAAAGCTTCTTAATTCCATGGAAATGTTTGTACTGAAACTGTGAAACAAACTTTCTGTCTGCATTGTACGGACTTGTTCCAGAATTAGTCAAAGTGTCACTAAACTTGGAGAGAGGAGGGTTTAAATTCATGATGTGCACTTAGATCCACTTTTTTCCCCTGCAATACTAGGCACATCTTTAAAGGGAACAAAGTAGTGTGAATGCATGACGAAATGATGTTTAATAGCAAACGGGTAATGCAATAACTGATTCATACCATGAGAAAAGATACTTGCCTTCAAGATTAAAGTTTATTCCTCAAGCTATCAATAAGCCATTTTTTTGTGATATGGCTGCCAGAGCAGCTCAGCTTCACCATCTCTTTGTAGACACTCTCACAAGATGACATATTTATACCCCACAGGTATTCCTGGTGGTATATATTAAAACATAGCAGAGATTCAAAGTTTTTTATGAAGAACTTCACTAAACTTGGCTGAGAGTTCATAGCCCACAGTGGTTGTGTTACCCTGATTGCCAGCTAAGAGGCAAAGAACCATGAGGCCAAAGTGGAAAGTGAAGAGATGTAAAGAGAAGGCAATTCAATTCTTCCATAAAATTGAATTGTTCAAAATTTTTTTGAGATATAGTAATTAGATTTCTTACATAGCCATTGAAAATCATGAAGTAGTTTGATATTAACTAAGTGAAGCAGTTAACACTTCAGACTAAGTACCTCTGATAGACATCTGTTTAATATGACAGTTATTGCATGTTCAATAAATACTGGCGGATTATTTAAAAAACAGGAGTTATAGTTATGTATGGGCTACCTGACAGATTTCCTACAAAGCAAGATTTCATTAAATATCTTTTTTTAGGCTGTTAGATTAGCATCACCACCTAACTAAAGGAACTTAACATTTTACACTTAGTAAGACAGGCTTTGCAAATACAAACCAATCTATTGCTAGAATTCCTAATAACATTTTTATTGGTACAGAAAGTTATGCATATTAAGCAAAGAATATTTCTCATTAGTTTCAATATCCTGAAAAGGAAACATATATAGCCTACATTTTTACCTCTGTCTTACATATGATAATGATATTTATGTGATAAATTTCACTCCTTATGTTGCCTGGACCACTTTAAATTCCCTCTACCTCATGGCCTCTTTATTGGGATCGCTTCTGACATTTCAAACAGCAGAATATCTTCAAAACATCTTGGTAAGCATCTCCATTTTTCCTTTTTCCCATCTCATAAAATTTTGGACAAAAATGAATTAACTTATTTTAAGCTCAAACTAATTGTCTACTAGCTCTACCATTCTATTTTGTTGTCTTTGAAAAATTTGGGACAAAAGCTCAGGAAAAGTCCCCTCTGAACCTGGTCCAAGTTGGATGAACTGAATATAAATCCTTTATTTCTATAGTTCAGCATGTTTCCTGTCTTTGTTGGTTAATTAGTTCATTTAAAGAAGTATTATTCATTGACCATTTTTCTGGTGAAAATTTAGGAATCAGAGCTGTGGAATGTAACTGTGTAAGGGCTGTCAGAATACAAAATTAACCCTCATCTTTTATGACCCTCTTAAGTGCTTGCATATTGTACTACAGTTACTTACCCATCTAGAAAGTACAAGGGTAAAGTCTCCTAGCTGAAGCAGCAAAGTACCAAAATACTCTTAGGCAAAGCAGTCACTGCACATACTTCCTTCATTACCCTTCCTTGGAAGGTACTGAACTTTGAAATTGTTTTAAAATTCTTTTATGCTTTTATTGAAAATAACCCCCATGTGCTCCCTGTCCTCAGAGCGCTTGTGTCTCTCTAATAATTTTGGTTTTGTAGGAATTGGATTTTCAAGATATGGTGTAAGATGAATATTTTGTTATAAGCCATGGGAGTTTACTCCTGAGTGTCCTATGCTCTCTATTCAAATAGCTGTCACTGGTCAGTACTATTGATGAAAAGGATGGTCAAATTGCTGGGAACAAACTAATACTGCAATGTTGAACTGGTGACCAAAATATAAAGCAGAAAAATTTTGTCTATTTTTTGGGTTTCAAACAGTTTAACAGTATTTTGAAGGTAGAAGGGGAAAAATAATCTTTCTTAGTGGACTGAGAAAGGGAATCAGAAAAGACTTGCCTTTTTTACTACAGCTCTGGCCTGGTTGCTATGCAGCTCGGGGCAGAAGATTTTAACCATTTTGCCTCAGTTTCTCACTCTAAAACAGACCTGCTGACTCTAGTAATTCTGCAACAATTCTTAATTAGCTAAAGATAAAAAAATACACACTTTTATTTTTATTATGAAGCTAGTAAGTATTTTTCATATTTCTCTAAGGCTTGTGTTTATTATGCTCTCTAAGAAAAAAAATGGAAGGAAAAGAATATCTTGTGCCAAAACTTAGCTTTATACAATATCCATCTTCACTTGTTTACAGAATGCCTAGAATACCTAGTTCTTTATAGAATGCCTAGGCCTATGCCTAGGAATTCTGAATGCCTTTAGAACACATTTAGAATTCCTAAATGCGATCTAAATTTACATGAGCATGAAATCCTTAAAGAGGCTGTACAGAAAAGAATTGTGCTAGCTATTTTGGCTTGTGATGGGTAGTACTAATAAATAGACAAGAAGATGAGCTAAACGATCATCATGCAGGGGAAAGTAATCATATGTCAGGTACTCTTTTTGTGTTTTTCCATTCTTCTTATTGACAAGTGGAGGTATGACATCATCTACCCTATAGGATAGCTAAAGACAGCAGTCTGCAGTGAGATAATAGCACTGCAGTGGACCTGCACCTTTCCAAACAACTTAGGCAGAGAGAGGGCCCCATGTTTATCTTTTGTATGAGACATCAGACCTGCACCTACTCAAAATTGTCTTCCTGATAATGTATGGGATGACTGGGATGTACCCAGACTCTGGATGACTTTCCGGAAGGCCAGATTTTCCCACCCTGAATCCCACCTGCAAGTTTATCACTTAGCTTTCATTCAGCAGGATGGCTCATGAAGAATGTTGCACTCTGGATTTGAGCTGTAGTGACAGAATTCAACTTCTGCTCATACAAATCTGCAGGGTTGTATGCAGACAGGACTTCCACCATTTCCATACACATCTCATCTCTGACAAATAGGTTCTTGTACTTTGTAGCTAACCTGACTTCTGTGTTTTTCCAGACCACTAAGAAATACATAGAGTTGTAAGTGCAAATGGAAACTGCTGCCTCTTTCACATCCTCTCCAATTCATGGCAAGATCAGCAGTGTTGAAAATGACAGTACATATGCTATTACTTTTTGAATTTTCAACAGCCTGTGCTTAATTCTACATAATTGGTACCTGCTTAAGATAGAAGCTTGCAAGTATTCTTTACGAGACATAGAAATAGATAAAGAGCTAGTGTAAGAAACAGAAAACAGATAATGTTAGTAAGAGAAACCATGTCCACTCTGGGGGAAGCATTAAGTGTGTCCCACATGGATTAAGACAGATCTCTACTGCCTTTTATCCATATAACTGATCTGGACAGTAGGATCAAGTTTAAGTGGTTACATTTGCTGATGCTGACTTGAGAGTAGCAAACATAGATAGCTGCCAGAGATACTCGGGAGGTAGAAAAGTGCATGCCGTATTTACTTGTTTCAAACAGCCTGATTCTGAACTCACTCTGGTTTCACTTTCATAAAATCCCACTGACTCATTAGAACTACTTTTAAGTTAGACACATCTTTTTCTAATATTGAAAAGAAAGGCTCGTAACTTTAGCATGAATTTACATTTTTGTGGAAGGAAGGCAGAAAGACAAACAGACCTTCAAATAAAAAATAAACAGTCTAGTTTACAGCTTGGTGAAGTTAAGGAATACCTTAACTGAAGTATGAATCTGGGACTCAAAGAAACTGTAATATGCAAAACTGGATGTGCTGCCATGCTTTCATCCCTTATTTCCTCCATATCTATCCAATCACAGGATTGGTAAGTCTCAGGAGAATAATAGTTTAAGATAGCATCAGCTGCCCCTTGCTAAATTACAACAGCTAGTATAAGCTCCGCATATATATGGCACCTTATTCTTAGGTAAGGAGATCAAAATAAAATGGAAAAAATAGTAGAGCTGGCTGTTTTGGTGACCCTTAACACTGAATTCCTGCATGCTGGAAGAGAGATTTCCAAATCTGTTATGCCACTGGGGCTCCATAAACAAAATCAATTGTATCAGTCTCTTCTATTGCATGAAAGAAAGAGATAAATTCCTGGGGAAAAAAAATCCAGCTAAATTATAAAAAGTTTATAGAATGTTAGTTACACCAAAAATTAATTCAGTTCAAAGTAGCTATGCTACTTAACAGAGTTAGTGTTATAATAGTGGAAGTTTTGTAACAACAACTATATTGAGATTTTCTGTGTGTCATGGAACAGAAAAGTTTTTAATAGATATGGAAAAGAGATAATATTTAACAAATAATATTTCTACTCAATAATGGAAGGTGAGTAATTTCCCTAGTCTTCATAAATAGAAGAAGGAAATTACCAGAATACCATTAATTCATGTTATGATAAACCATATGATTATACACATCTCATCATTCTTCTATAGACTAGCTGAGGACAGCACTTATCATTATCAGGCTAGGGTGGCACTCCTTGGATTTGCCTAAAATTATGGTTATAAGTGACAAAATATCAAGAAAGCCTTCCTCAAAAAATTTCAAATTAGAATATTTATATAGAATAATAATAAGAAGAAAAAGACAAAGAAGCAGAAGATGAACAAGAAGAACATGAACAAGAACAAGAACATGAACAAACACAACAAGAAGCAGCAGCTTCCCAGAAATATTCATAATGCACCACATGGGAAAAAAAACAACCTTAACAGTCTACCTTTTGTTTTGATGTGTGGAGGTTAGACAATCTAAAATATTTGTGATGAATGACTGTCTGTAAAGTAGGTCTGCAACTATACTTAAGTTCATAAAGAATTTAATTTCTACTGTTATGCTTTAGTTTTTGGATGAAGGAAGATTATGAAAGCAATTACTGTACAGGAACACATATTTAGTCCAAAGAAGGATGAAATAATATTCTGTATTACCCAAATAATGACTTGATTTGTTCTTCCTGTTGGTTGGTTTGTTCTTTTAACTTATAATTTCTCAGAACACTTGAGACTTGAAGATAGACAAGCTGATTCTAGAGAGATAGCTGTACTGAATGAGGACTTTTCCCCCAAATATTCTTACCAATTCTGTAAATTTTCTCTGCTATTTTAAGCTAGTTTTCATATTCCATTGAAATTATTATTTTGTATTACATCGATACAGACTGGTTTATGGGTTTATTATTGAGCCTTTTAATTTCTTTAATAATTTTTGAAGTTCCTTACACTTTAAAGAATATATGATAATATATGTCTCAGACCTGGATACTACACCTCTCAAGTGCGAGAAAATAAAAACAAATTAGTTAATATCATTGCTTGGATCACTTGATATATATGATACTGAGATTTGTGTTCTTGCCCTTCTCCGTATCATAGATGTGTGTCATTACCATGAAGTTATTACTTATTCCAGTGGGATATGCACAGCATTTCTTTGTTAAAATATAATTTCTTGGTTCAATGGTCAAGCTGCAAAGTCTGAAAAACCTCAATCTCTTTAAACATAACTACATGCATTGCTTTATTTTTGTTTTCCACACATTTTTTTGGGGTCAAAAATGTCTCTGAAGCACTTTACCAGTTCTTTTTCTGAAATTTATTTATTTCCTATGTTAAACCTACAGACAGGGTGTTCTATCCTGTTGTAAACCTTTCGCCTTCCCCCTGCCCCACCCCCCCCAACCCCAAAACCAACTCCTAATACAAGAACTGATTTAACAAATTCCAGATAACCATTTAGATAAAAGAGAAAATCCATCACTTTCATGTCAAAATTGGATATTTCTTTAATTAGTGACATTTTTGCAGTTAATAAGCCATGGAGAAAGTACTTTTTTAGTATAATGTTTTTCTAACTTTATAGATCTCCTTGGGTTTAGAAACATATTAACAGATTACTGTTGATTTTCTTATGCCTGTTTGAGCACTGACACTCAAGTGTCTTACTAGCCTTTGAACACTTTGCCCTGTCCAGCTTTAAATTTAAGAGGATCTAAGGGAAATTTGCAGTGTTGATTGCTCTAGTAGTAAACTGGTTATATTCCACTAGGATGTGTTCAAAACTGGAAGTACACATAATTGTCCTAGTCTTGATTCCAGAGTCCCTGTAGGAAATGTCCTTCTCATACTCAGGCATGAATAACTTACATGCAATAATACTATCACTGCAGCCTTCTCAGACCTCTTGAATTACAGTAAAAAATTTGTATTCATATAAAAAAAAAGTTCATATATTTGTGTTCATATAAAAAAAAAGTTCATATACATAACTAATCACAACTGTGATTTTAAGGTTTATAAAATAAACACATTTTAAAATTGAAGCCAAACCACTTAGTCTTCAGTTCAGGACATTGATGGGTGACTTTTAAAAAAAGGAGGGTGTTTTTTTTTTTTTTTTGAGGAGATGCTGCATTTTGGAAGTTGATTTAGTTGTAGGCAACTCTAGAAATTTTCTGTACTGTTAAAATTATTGAAATTATAGAAATAAACTAAGTATTTTGTTATTTTCTTGATTTGCAAAGAAAAAGAATTGTAATTATTTCCACTGAGAGGAAAATGTCTTTTTCTTTTCTAAGACATGCCTGTGTATCTTTCTTGGGAACAAAATTCTCTCTTTTAAGGATTAATGCATTCCTTGGTTATCTGATTCACAGACATCAAAAGACAAGACAAGGGAGGAAATTTCTCTCTTACTCTGAATAAAATAAAATGTGAGTTATATTTATATACATAACAGTTTCATAAGTATATGACAGAGAGGAAAATATTGACTAAACAAATAAAAAGATTTTTGTATAGCCGCAGTGGATAGAAAAGCGGTAAACTGACATATATGTGTGGCGTAGCAAATATGCCAAGGGGAGACAGCTTACCACATTCTTATAGCCAATTTACAGCAATCCTAACAGTGCAAGTGAATTGTAAGCAGATTAGGACATTCCCACTGCCAGCTGCAGTGAGCACAATCATAGAAAAGGGATATTATGCCACATCTCTTCCAAACTCTGTCACTCGCTTGAACTGCAGCCTGATGCGGACAATGAATCATTTCCTTCTGTGTTCCCTTAGAGGGTTTCTTTTTTCAACGATTGCTACTTTGTTTACAGTAACAAGTGGAATACAGGCCCATTTTTTGTGTTTGTGCTTCTTTTCCTAACTGAAAGAGTAAAAATCTTTCACTTCTTTTTTCCCTCTAAGTAGTGAAAAAGTAAATGAAGTGTTTACACACACAGTTAGAAAAATTTGGTCTCTGAAAAGGAAAGGAGAACAGTACAAACCATTATACCATGCCATGGATTACACCATATACCAGCACCCCTTTGGAAATTACCACTGCATTTCTGCACTCAAAAATTCTGATATATTTTCACATTTGGTTCTGAAAACTATTATTAGTTAGTACTACTTTTGCATTTGTTGCCTTCGGGAGGATTACACCCTATTAGAGCAGGAAAATATGTCTCAGAAAAGTCTCCTGTTATTTATACCAGGAATAAAATAGTGGAATAAATATGAAGAGCAGTTACAAACCTGTCAGAAATCAGAAGTGACTTTATTCCTCCCAAGAGAGGAGAAAAAAAGGCTCAGCTTTAGAGCCCACTCTAGAAAGAATTCCTATGTTTTAAGGGCTGAGGTCAATTATATGCGGTTTAATAAGACCAAGTGCCAGGTCCTGCACTTGGGTCACAACAACCCCATGCAATGCTACAGGCTTGGGGAGGAGTGGCTGGAGAGCAGCCCGGCAGAAAGGGACCCGGTTGACAGCCGGCTGAACATGAGCCGGCAGTGTGCCCAGGTGGCCAAGAAGGCCAACAGCGTCCTGGCCTGTATCAGGAATAGTGTGTCCAGCAGGAGTAGGGAAGTGATCATGCCCCCGTACTCGGCACTGGTGAGGCCGCAGCTTGAATCCTGTGTTCAGTTTTGGGCCCCTCACTACAAGAAAGACATTGAGTTGCTGGAGCGTGTCCAGAGAAGGACAACGAAGCTGGTGAGGGGTCTGGAGCACAAGTCTTATGAGGAGCGGCTGAGGGAACTGGGGTTGTTCAGTCTGGAGAAGAGGAGGCTGAGGGGAGACCTTATCGCTCTCTACAACTACCTGAAAGGGGGTTGTGGCGACGTGGATGTTCGTCTCTTCTCCCATGTAACTAGCGATAGAATAAGAGGAAATGGCCTCAGTTTGCACCAGGGGAGGTTTAGACTGGACATTAGGAAAAATTTACTTGCTGAGAGAGTGGTCAAACATTAGAACAGGCTGCCCAGGGAGGTGGTGGAGTCACCATCACTGGAAGTGTTCAAAAGATGTGTAGACGTGGCACTTTGGGACATGGTTTAGTGGGCATGGTGGTGTTGGGCTGATCGTTGGACTTGATGATCTTATAGGTCTTTTCCAACCTTAATGATTCTGTGATTCTTTAAGTAGAAATCCTTTCAAACACAGTGTAGAGCCCATGTTGAAACTTCTAATTTAAAATTCTAGTGTTATTCTCTGAGATAGAGTCAGTAAGGACTTCAGAATTTTACCCATGGAAATTTGTAAACGGTGCCTTAGAATTAAGAAAACATTTATGAAAACACTAAGAGGCTGTATACTGTTAGATGCACTTGGTGCAAAAGCACTGTAGCTATCTTTAAATCAACAATCATTTCACCTGAAGTATATTGGCTTGAGTGACCTCTGCTTTCAGGGAAAAAAGATCTTCTTTATTTTTCCTAAAACCATTATTATACAAATTAAAAATTTTCATCTTCCACTGTTCATTTGTTGTGCTCCTTTTCTTTAAAAGGTTCTTTAAGCTTTTTAATTCAGTGGGTTTTTTTCTTCACAGCTTCTAATGCTCAAACATAACATGTACTTTGCAGAATATTTGGTAAATATTCACTACTAGAAAACATAGTAAATACACAATTAAAAGGACAGGGTTGAGAGACAAGAAAAGGGAAGAAGGAAAAAGATAAATAACTGAGACAGATATATCTTCTTTGAGAAAGGGTTGGTAACGTTGCAATCTTATGTTAGCAGGCTTAACGCTTTTTTGTTTTCAGTTTAGTGTTGTTTCAAAGAGTGTCCTTTGGCCAAAGTAGAATAGCACTTTCCAGCAAACAGTGCAGAACTTCTTGAAGCAAAGCAAAGCAAACAAAAAAATAAAAGAAAAGAAAAATAACATAAAACAGAACAAAATAACTTTTGATACAAACATAACCTTACAGTGCTATAATAATGACAAATGTTTTGGAGACTGTACAAACATTCAAATTATTGGATATGTAATTATGACTAAGTTAATAGAGTTTCAAAAGTAAATCTCATTTACTTTTGTATTTTTTCTTGATAAGAATTACTTTAATAGCTGTTTTGAAATTTAACTAATTCTTTTGGCCATATGTTACTTCATCTGATTTTCCTCTTTTTTACTTTTCTCCTTATATTGGGTTAAATTACCAAATGCAAATGCTTCCAGGCAGACTCTAACAAGATTTCTATGTTTGAAGGCTGGCAGAGAATACACACACACATACATACACATATGACTCTGGAGGCTCAAACACCTTCTTGTCATTTACCAGACTAATACACTCTGACCTGTCTCAGTGATTTTGCAGTCTGTCCAGGAATGCGCCACAAAAAAAAGAAAAAAATCTGTAACTGCATTAGAAATCATGTCGTTTGTTATTATCTAGTGCACTCCAGAAAGAGGGGTTGTATTTTCATAAGGGCAGAAGGTATTTAGCTGTTCTGTCGGATTCTTTCTTGCCATGCTGCAATCGCTAGTCAAATTAGCACATTGCTTTTGGCCATAGAAATGTTTTCTGTCGACAGAGCCATGTCGAACAATACTCTTAAAAAAATACACAATCATATGTGTTTGACCCACAGATGGTAAGGACAAGCTTCTGTTTTCATCTCAATTCTGTTTCATCTCGAGTCATTTATACTAATTGGGCCTGCCTATATAGCAGAGGGAGGTGTCACTGGCCTCATTTCTGAAGTGATTTCCGAAGAACATATACTTCTGGACTGGAGTTAGATCTTTGTGATTTTACTTAGCACTCTAATAGATTTTAAAGGGAGTTCTAAGCCATATATTCTAACATGTTCAAGAGCCATAGTTGGTGTCAAAAGTTCACAATTTCCATTTATTTATATAATAGTAGCTATAAGTACAAAAGTACGCAGCCCTCAGCAGCTGCTGTAAGGAATAGGCTAGGTGATACTGTGTACCATCGAGAGTTCCTTTAAAAATCTGTTTATGAGTGAGATGAATTTTTAAAATAACCAAGCTTTATATGCTTTGGTTCTCTGCCACTTGTGACTATGAGTAAACATACATTGCTTAGTTAAGTTGCAAAAGTTCCATTTAGAAATATTTGGAAAGTGGTTTTGGACCTAATATAGATGATACTATAAATACCATGTATTATTATAACGCTGGCCAAGAAGAAGCAGACACAAGCATGCAGAATTCATTAGACGAGTATGAATTTCCCTTACACTTCATTAGAAAGTCAAGCATATTTAGACATACATATGCAACAGAATGGACCATATCACATAACTGGAAAACAGAGAATCTATTTTTAAAAGAAAATGTATAACTGAAGGGTTTTCATCTTCCAAAGCAAGCTGAAACAGTTCCTTTTTTCGATCCACTACTGAATTTGACTTGTTTGAAAGTCTTTAAAGTCTTGTATTGTAATCATAGTAGGATCCTTGCTATCAGATATAGCTTTGTTTTTCCCTCACTTTAACTTGAAATGAAATGTAAAAAACCCATTTCAAATGCTTGTCTTCCATAAAAAGAAGGAAAACATTAAACATATATTTACAATTAGAGAACTATTACACAGTTTTCAATATTTTATTAAGATAAGTAAAAAAATGAGAAAGAGAAATAGATAAACAAGCTTTTTTAATCAGTTAAAAAAGGACATTTATATGTGCTTTTGGAAAAAAAGGTTCAGATCATATCTACAATACAAAATGCTTTTACAAGAAACAGAAAGAAAAAAATTCCTTAGGTATTTCATCACTTACCCATCCAATATTCAGCCATATTTTTCAAAACAATGTGAACATTAAATTGTTGTTAGGTAGCATTGAAATGAAAATATAAAAGTTTTGTAAGCGCTAAAAGTGAGAGGCAGGAGGACTTGTAAATAAAAAACATGCCATAAATAAAACCAGGAATACGCTTGTATGTTTGGCTACTACATGAAAAATACATGTGAGCTACTTATAAGTGGTTGTCTGTAATGAAATTATATGAAATTTTAATTCTTGAATAAGGCAGTGGAGATTTAGATCTGGGACAAGTCTATAAATTTGAGTGACAAATTTATAGACTCCTATGTGCTACCGTAATTCTCGTGTGCTACTGTAGGACTTCGGAAAGAGAAACATCCTAGAAGAAACTGATAGCCTCCCCGTATCAATACAGGCTGGGGAATGAAGGGGTTGAGAGCAGCTCTGCCAAGAAGGACTTGGGGGTACTGGTGGATGAAAAGCTGGACATGAGGCAGCAGTGTGCACTTGTAGTCCAGAAGGCCAACTGTATCCTGGGCTGCATCAAAAGCAGTGTGGCCAGCAGGTGGAGGGAGGTGATTCTGCCTCTCTGCTCTGCTCTGGTGAGACCCCACCTGGAGTCCTGCATCCAGCTATGGAGCCCTCAGCACAGGAAAGACATGGACCTGTTGGAGCAGGTCCAGAGGAGGGCCACAGAAGTTACCAGCGGGATGGAACACCTCTCCTATAAGGAAAGGCTGAGAGAGTTGGGGTTCAACCTGGAGAAGAGAAGGCTCCAGGGAGACCTTATTGCAGCCTTCCAGTACTTAAAGGGGGCATATAAGAAAGATGGGGACAAAATTTTTAGCAGGGCCTATTGCAACAAGACAAGGGGTAACAGTTCTAAACTAAAAGATGCTAGATTTAGACAGATAGAAGGAAGAAATTTTTCACAGCAAGGTGGTGAAACACTGGAACTGGTTGCCCAAAGAGGTGGTAGGTGCCCATCCCTGGAAACATTCAAGGTCAGGTTGGATGGGGTTCTGAGCAACCTGCTCTAGTTGAAGATGTCCCTGCTCATTGCAGGGGGATGTTGGACTAGGTGACCTTTAAAGGTCCTTTCCAACCCAAATTATTCCATGATTCTGCAAAACTGAACAATTTGTCCAGAGTAAATGAGAGGCAAAAAAATCTGAACCGAAGTTTAGTATTTAAGTGTGCAATGACATGGGTGCACAAGAGGAGTTCAGAACCCAGGGTTTTTGTAAGTGTGGAAAAGTGGACACAGCTGCTTGTAGCCCAGAGAATCATGATGCTATTAGCTGATTTATCCCAGCCTCAGCCTAACACTCACTCTAACTGTACGTAACATAATACAGTACTGAAGTTCAGATCTCTGTAACTTCAAGGTCTTTGGTTTTCAACTATTCGGACCATCAATGTGCATGAAGGTATCAACAGGCATGCTGGTCTTTTAGTATCTAATGTGCCGATAAACAATGGAACTAGAGATTAGTCTAGCAATTCATTCATGGGATCATCCTCCTTCGTGCAACTGATATCTTGGAAAGGACTTTCTAAATCCAGTCATCTACTCTCTGGACATCTACTTTATATTGCAGCATTATAGCACTAAAATATTTCAAAGGAACTATGCTCCTATTTCCATTTTCTGTGGGAGTATGATTTGCAGTGTAAACTGTGTAAGAAAGGATTCTTTGGACAGGAAAACTGAGTAGCCTTTGTTTTACAGAAGGTCAAATCAGATGATCCATGTTTATTTCTTATATGACATTCATACATACACATAGATATGCATATGTCGGTCATTCATGAAAATCAGGGGAACAAATATCACAAAGTCTACTGAACTGGAACCTAATGAATCATCCTTAAATAAATTTAACTTTCATAAAATCCTCTATCAGTTGGGCTCTTCTACTTCCTTTCTGAAAATGTTCAAAGCCCAGCTGCAGAATGGACTTTCAGCTTTACGTCTAAACAATAGTCAGGGAGGTGGGTGGAAGAATGGTCACTCGAAGTCCAGACAAAAAGGGGTTACAGATCTTGTTCCACCAGTTTTTCAAAAATTATGTAAACGTTGGATGAAACACACTTTTGATCCTCTCAGTTAATTCACAATCTATTCATTAGTAATTTTTGAAGTCACATGCATCAATCACATAAGGGGGGGGAGGGGAGCGAGAGACTTGGTTGTCCTGCACATGCCCTGCGACCACTCTCAAGACGAACCGCTCCATGATCTTCCCTGGTACAGAGGTCAGGCTGACAGGTCTGTAGTTCCCAGAAACCTCCTTCCAGCCTTTCTTGTAGATGGGTGTCACATTGGCAAGCCTCCAGTCTTCTGGGACCTCCCCTGTTAACCAGGACTGCTGATAAATGATGGAGAGTGTCTTGGCAAGCTCCTCCGCCAGCTCCCTCAGTACTCTTGGGTGGATTCCATCAGGCCCCATAGACTTGTGGGTGTCCAGGTGGCTTAACAGGTCCTTAACTGCTTCCTCCTGGATTATGGGCGGGTTATTGTGCTCTCCATCCCCATCTTCCAGCTCAGGGGGCTGAATACCCTGCGGATACCTGGACTGGCTATTAAAGAGGCAAAGAAGACATTAAGTACCTCAACCTCGTCCTTAGAGACAATGTTCCCCGCCATATCCAGTAAGGGATGGAGATTCTCCTTGCTTCTCTTTTTGTTGTTAATATATTTGTAGAAGCATTTTTTATCATCCTTTACAACTGTGGCCAGACTGAGCTCTAGCTGGGCTTTTGCCTTTCTAATTTTGTCCCTGCTTGACCTAACGAGATCCTTGTTTTAGGACCCCACAGGAGTGAGTATAGATGTAAATGCTCATATATGTGTTTGCCCTGTAAAAAGCTTTGCATAATTTTAGCATTCTATATTATAAACAAGCAAACAGGCAAAAAGAGGTTATTGCTCTTTAAACAAAGGTGAAAAGACAAACCCTGCAGGGGTCCCCAAGAAAAAAGAAAACCTGAGGAGTGAAATAACATGAATTGTGTGAGCTCAAAGACAAGAAATTAATGAAAAGCCAGTATTGTCATTTAAGCAATGGTATATTGAGGCTCCAAAAGGAATATGAGAAGTCAGAATTAACCTGGAGAATAACAGCCAAATCTCAGTCGTGGGTGCTATGCAGAGAGGGTTTGCACAGAGATATGTGTCAAGAAATCCTGAGAATGAAAAGCTCTATCTGAATTCTGACCCAATCAAATGGCTAAAGTGCTTGGGGATGTGGTGGCTGGAACATCTGACAGCACTCTGGTGAAAGGCCAAGGGGGGCATTGGGTCAAATGCCATCACAGCTAAGTTCACCACCTAAGGAGACAGAAATCCTTCCCTGCCTGTCATCAGAGAACTGCATCTGTTTCTCTAAATGATATACAAGACCTTATGTACGTAGCAGGAACCTCTGCCTCAGAAACTGAACATAGCATGAGGGAGTTTGGGAGAACGAGTTGTCCCCAAGGAGCAAGCCAGCTGTATGGGCACAGAGACAGCACATGTGATTGACAGGATAAGTTCCATCTGGAGAGGAGACTCAGCTGAGAGTGCTTTTCAGTTTTTGTTTGAATGTTCTTTGTTCCTAAATCTTTTTATGTTTGTCTTTAGTCACGTCAGCACAAAGGATTTTCTTTTGATCTGATTTATGCCCTAGTCAGGGCATGTCTGACTCTAAGCAGAGTCAAGAAAGTGGATGAACAAACATGGATGACTCCTTCCCTATTTCATTTAGAAGACATGTGTGCTGGCTTTCAAACACACTGTTTAATTCAAAAAAGCCTCTCAAGAGAAAGTTTTAAAACCCCCAACTTTCTCATTTCTTTCTAGAGCAGAAAATGAAATTAAGGGAGATTATGTACCCTTTACTCTTGTGATGATCCCATCTGTGTTTCTCAAGCCGCTGATTTAAGGCTGGCTTGCTTCTATAGGAACGATGAGAATGAATAGTTCTTCTGTCTTGGAGAATGATGAATCACTAATAATTCTGCCCTGGATGAAGCTATGAAAGTGTTCCCAGCTTTCTTGGGGATATCAATAGAGAAGATACTAATCAGCAGTCCACGATGATGACTCATTTTCCTACAACTCCCAAACTCTTCTCTCCCCTTATGAAAGCATTCACTCCTACAAACCCAATGCTTACATTTTTATTAGATCCAATATAACTGGATTTGTCTCAGAGTGGGAATACTGATTTTCAAATCAAGGTCTTAATTAATATATTCAAAATTCTCCAGGAAAAGAGAAGCACATGCCTAGCACATTGTTAACCTATGGCCAAACCTTATATTTTATATCCTTTTCATATTGTTCTGTGCTATTAGCTGGACAGCCAATCTCTGGTGTGACTCAGTAATCATTTCTTTACCTCAAATCATAGTATGATTGAATCATAGAATCTTTGGGCTGGAGGGGACCTTTAAAGGTCATCTAGTCCAACTCCCCCTGCAAGTATCAGGGACATCTTCAACTAGATCAGGCTGCTCAGAACCCCATCAACCTGACCTTGAATGTTTCCAGGGATGAGACATCTACAACCTCTCTGGGCAACCCCTTCCAGTGGTTCACTACCCTCATTATGAAATAATTCTTCCTCTATCTAGTCTAAATCTACCCTCTTTCAGTTTAAAACCATTATCCCTTGTCCTATGACCACAGGTCCTGCTAAAATGTCTATCCCCATCTTTCTTATAAGCCCCCTTTATGTACTGGAAGGCTGCAATAAGGCCTCCACGGTGCCTTCTCTTCTCCAAGCTGAACAAATGTTCTAAAATGGAAAATTTAACAGAAAAAAATTCCCACTATTTTAGCTTCTTTTCTATTGTTATAGATACATTTCACATTCAACGGACAGATGGGTCTTAAAAATGTCTGAAAGTAATACAATGTCTATTACTTGAAAATCGTGTAACCTGTAAATGTAGTAATATTTTAGTTTTTTAGATTTTCTGGGTACATATTTTAATGTAATGTTACTTTTATTATTTAATCTACTGGAAACAAATTAAGAGCAGGATCCTAACTCAGGTGACTGACTTAGATGCTCTCTCTAACCATGGTGATTCTCTAATGTTTTTCTTATCTCCAACAGGCACACTTACATTAAAATGTTTAAAGCATTTTTAAAGCCCCAGGTGGAAAGGCATATACATATGCATGTCTTTAGCAAGGCATTGTAATAAAAAATTCAACTAATTTTCTTTTTAAAATACCTACTAGTAACAACTGATCCTGAGCACAAGATACTGGATTGTAACGGGTTGGGTTTCTTTCCATTCTTTACCCCATAAACAGAATCCTATGCATTCCATTGTCCCTCCTAATTGCCTTGACTATATCATACCTCAAATGAATCAAGAAAATCTGTCTTGAGAACAGAAAAAATGTAGTGTTCATGTGACACAGATGAAACATTGTGTGGGAAAACATTTTATTCTTCCTAGGCACTGGGTATAGGTTCATAGTGTCATTGCATCTTTGTACCGCAGCTAAACAGCTACCAAACAACCCTGACAACATGTATTAGATCATATTCTAGTACAAGAGGTCAGACTCTTTCCCAGACAGACCCCAAGTTGTTTTAATATGTGATAAATATGTGTAATATGGGGAAAAAATCAAAAAGTCAGTTTATGCCTGAATTTTGGCAGCATACTACCTGCACAAAAACTCCTAACACCCAACTGGTGCTTTTCTGGACATGAATCTGGTAAACATCATCCAACTCTGTCTGTGGAAACCAGAAATGCTTTGATCATCGGCAGTGACTTAAAAAGCTTTCAGAATATCTGTGTGCAAGAGAGAATACATAATTTCACTGACAAATCTGCTTAGTTCTACACTGATGTTTGCCAGATCCTGCACTGTTTAACTGTGTGTCATACCAGAACAACCAAATAATTCTGTCAATGTGTAGGGATCCACAAGCTTGATAATACTGTTACTTATCATAACAAGGATGTATCAGATTGCAATGTTGATGAGAAATTCCCACTTAAAGTGATAAAGAGTTAGAAAACTCTACCACCCTAACTGGGATGAGTGGGTTGCATCCTTGGGTACTAGAAATTTCCTATGAAAGATATCTTTCTCACCACTGAAACCAAGTGGGTTTCAGTGAGAGAGGGGTAGCACAATATGTCTTGCAAGAGGCACAAGGATTAATTTCTTGTTTTATTTTACTTCATGAAAAAAAAAAAAACCTACTCAGAAATCAATTTCTATAGGAGTAAGGTTGAAAATGTCTAAAAAAGCTTATATGCCAAAACATGATTTTGTTCATGTAAGATACTTGGTTTTAGTATGCTACATCCTCATGTAATATTGAGCAAGAACTTAAAATTTTACTGCACTTTTAGTACAGAACATTCAATATTTAAGATGTACAAAGAAAATTGATTTGGAAGTGATGAGTGTTTAAAGATTGCAGTAAAAATATTTTCCTCTCTGTTTATAAATCATCTTAAATCAAGCTGGTTTTACTGAACTATAGAGCATACAGATGACAACAATAATATCAACGTACTGGACTGGAAATCAAGTGCAATTTACAACCATTTCATGTGAATGAAAAGCTTTCTGCTAGTTAATTGAAATTCTAGAAATTTCAACATTCAAAATTTTGAAAAAGAACTCTGTTCTTTGTCCCTCTTCTTTAAACTACTGCAGCTGCATTTATAGACATTATTTTCTCTTGATAATGTAATTTCGACTTGATGTGTTAAAGGATTGTACTTAGAAAGGTAAATAATTAACTTGCAAGCAGGCCACATTGCATCATTGGCTCTGAACAACCCTGTGAATTTCACAGAAAGTTGTGCTATCGGTAATGTTCATTAGTTTTGTGTCATTTAACATAACATATGGATGTGCAAACACACACACACAAGTCTTCTTTTTGAATCTCGTATTTTTTCGGTAATTTATTTTTTATTTATTATCAGTGTGCTGAATCTAGAGAAATAAATAAGTAATATGAATGAATTATATAACAGTACTTTGGTAAAGACTGCAGGAATATAAAAAGGATGCTATAAAGAAGAAAGAGATTAATTATGCTTCATCGTCAAGGAAGACAGAACAAGAAATAATTGCCTCAAGCTTCAGTGGGAAAAATGTAGTCTAAATATTAGGACAAAAGATTTATTGCAGAAAGAATAGTTAAACCATAGAATAAGCTGTCAAGGAAAGTTTTGTAACTGCCATAATTGGGATTATTAATGGCTAGAACAGATGCCCAGCTAGCAGAGATAGGTTCTGATAACAACATCCAGTTCTGCCATGATGTAGATGGATCTTAGTGTCTAACAGATAGATTGTACAGCTGATATATTGGTTCTCATTGGGTGAAGCAGATCTCTCCGTCCTAAAGGTTCTGAATGTGTGAAATTTCACCCAGAAAAGCTCAGTACCTGCATAAATGAATGGATCTGCTAGTTAAAGGCTTGGTAGCCCAAACTCCTGACAGTGTTCTCTGAATATCAATAATTTCTTTATTAAGTGGCACACATTTATCTCTATTACAATAGTGCTGTCCTTAAGACAGTTAAGCACATAATTCTATAGTCATTAAACATAACACAAAATGTTTGTAAAAAGTATATGGACTTAGCCCAAATAATTTTATTTCAGTTTGAGGTACTGCAAAATATTTTTAGTCTTTTTATTTATAGTAGAAGAGATGCTGATAGCATTTTTTGAAGTGTTTTGGTATTTTTTTTTACAAAATCTTTGGAAACAGAAACTAAGTCAGGAGTTTGGTGGTCAAAACCTCAATAATTCCTCTTACAGAATCACAGAATCACTAAGGTTGGAAAGGACCTTCAAGATCATCAAGTCCAACTGTTAACCCAACGCCACCATGCCCCCTAAACCATGTCCTGAAGCACCACATCCACATGTTTTTTGAATACTTCCAGAGATGGCGACTCCACCACCTCCCTGGACAGCCTGTTCCAATGATTGACCACCCTCTCGGTGAAGAAATTTTTCCTAAAATCCAATCTACACCTCTCCTGGTGCAACTTGAGGCCATTTCCTCTCATCCTATCACTAGTTAGTTGGGACAAGAGACCAATACCCATGACTCCACAAGCCCCTTTCAGGTAGTTGTAGAGAGCGATAAGGTCTCCCCTCAGCCTCCTCTTCTCCAGACTGAACAACCCCAGTTCCCTCAGCCACTCCTCATAAGACTTGTGCTCCAGACCCCTCACCAGCTTCGCTGCCCTTCTCTGGACATGCTCCAGCACCTCAGCATCCTTCTTGTAGTGAGGGGCCCAAAACTGAACACAGGATTCAAGGTGCGGCCTCACCAGTGCCGAGTACAGGGGCACGATCGCTTCCCTACTCCTGCTGGCCACACTATTTCTGATACAGGCCAGGACGCTGTTGGCCTTCTTGGCCACCTGGACACACTGCTGGCTCATATTCAGCTGGCTGTCAACCAACACCCCCAGGTCCTTTTCCGCGAGGCAGCTCTCCAGCCACTCCTCCCCAAGCCTGTAGCATTGCATGGGGTTGTTGTGGCCGAAGTGCAGGACCCTGTACTTGGCCTTATTAAACCTCATACAGTTGACCTCGGCCCATCGATCCAGCCTGTCCAGATTCCTCTGCAGAGCCCTCCTACCCTCCAGCAGATCAACACTCCCACCCAACTTGGTGTCATCTGCAAACCTACTGAGGGAGCACATGATCCCCTCATCCAGATCATCGATAAAGATATTGAACAAGATCGGCCCCAGAACTGAATATAAAAATATAGTTTGTATTTTATACTAAAATAAAATATTTTAAACTAAAAATATAGTTTGTATTTTATATTCTATATGATCTGCAGAATAATATGAAGGAATAAGTTAATGGTACTGAATTTATTAGAAAATTGTTTTCAGGCACAGAACACCAACTGTAATATCAAATCACCAATTACATGTTCAAACCATTGTCAATAATGTCACTTAATTGCATGCTGGGGTATTAAATTCAATCCAAATGGCAAAATGTGCATTTAAGATTGAGTAGCTTATTACATAGATGCATTAGCTGGTTACTTAAAATTGATTAGCAAGGTTTCAGTTCAGTTCAGGAAATTGCCATGTTAATCCCAGCACTTATCTCTTTATTCTCCAGTTACATAAAATATACTACATGCATTGCAACTGGGAAAAAAATTGCCTTGGTCTTCTTCACAAATTCTACCTATTAATCACAAGAGGCCAAAGATAGGATGTTTCATGAAGAAAAGTTTGGTTCTTTGGCTTACAGTACATAAACATGCAGGGAACTCATAAAAGAAAGCTCATCATGTATAGCCCTGCTTTTTTGTGACATCCAAAGAACTTGAGTAGAACCGTGAATTTTAGGTGCCCACTTTGAAAAATATGAACTTGATAAAAAGCCCTCTTTGGTATATATTTACTCTTGGAAAGCAGCTGAATGCCATAGGCTTTGTATTTTAAGTTCCCAAGGTGTTCATTGCTGTGTATTTCACCATTTCACCTGATTTGACAGGCTGAGCAAATTGCACTTAAATAATAGTTCAGCCCAATCAAGGTAGAGAAACCAGGCACAGCTTCACTGAAGATTATGTAATCCTGTGGATCTTAACATACACTTTTAGTGTCAGGCTCTCCATAAAGTAACAGTGGTATCTGATATTTCCCCATCTTCCCCATCAGTCAGCTTCATGACTGAGCTGACTGATGGTGCTTGTGCGCACACTTTAATGAACTAGTTTGAGGTGCCTGAAGATATTGTCTGAAGTTTGAAAGTCTGTGCTCTCCTCAGACTGAACTGATGCAATTTCAACCTCAAGAGAGACAATTAGGGAAATAGGACACACTCTGCAAACTAGTAATCTTTACCATGATAAAGTCCTGCATTTTTATGCCTGTTCCTAGATCTCTCTGTTATTGCTATTGCTGTACATTCAGTAATCGCTACAAGAAATACGTGCTGCTACCAATTCATTCTTTCTGGAATTGTATCTTAAGAAACAGGAATGTACTTTGCTTCACTCTTTTAAAATGGAGCTAGATCTTCACCTTTAGAGGAGAATTCTGGAACTCAGATAGGATGTCCCTGCAAACTTAAGCTTCTCACAGAAACAACATTTCAGGTATATCTTTGTTTTCAATCTTGTATTTTTAAATAGCTTCTTGCTTGCCATCAAGTTTTAGATCCCATTTTGAGGTGCCAAACTCTCCCACATACTTTCTAGTGAATGTGGTGTTCTCTGTTCCTCTGGATGACAAATGAATTATAACAACTAGTATTTGAGCATCAAAATTCTTTTAAAATGTACTGATTATAAATCCCAACACAATTTTTCAGTGGAGGTAAGGACAGACTCCTTTGGCAACTTCACTTATGTAGACCGATGTAGGAAACAGCTGAACTTAACTGGTCTCTAGAATTCCTCTTAGAAATTGTCCCTGGACTCCAGTCATCCACTTATCGCATTACAAACGTGTTGAGATAAGACATCCCCACTTCCTATTTGTTTCCTGGTGTACACCTAATCATTCCACTAGACGTATGAACAATAGAAAGAAAAATGTTTGGAAATACCTTTGGTAAATAAACTGTTATCAATAATCCTTAATAGGATCTACAAATCCTCTACCATTTATTTACCTTGTCATTCTCATGTTATATCAAATAGATAAAGATGCAGATCTCGTCAGATCAAGTTTATGCTGACAACCTTCACCTTCTGTGGTGAAAAAGGGAAGCATTATCCTATTAAAGAACAAAGATATTGAGGGCCTTTTACGGAAGAAAGAACAGACCTAAGAATCTGGCGTAGGCAGATTAGGCATCTCTGAAAAGCTACCACACATATTTAAGCATAGTAGCCACTTTCTTTGATACTCAGTTGTTCCTGGTACAACATTCAAGTCCCTTGAATAAATGTTTGCAAATCCACAGGAAGGTACTGAATCAGTTGCCACTTGAGCTGGTTAGGATTTTTTTTTTTAAGATTTAGCAAGTCAGAAAAAAAGACCTGGTCAAGTACTGGTTCTCCCATCGGAAAGAACAACTAATCTGAAAAATATCCCTCAGAAATAATCCTTTAAGTTCTTAAACAATTGGTCTAATTTCCTTTACTTATGAATATTCCAGAAAATAAGCCTGTTGCCTGGAATATTTTGGGGAATTTATCTTTGGAATGAATGCTGTAGATCAATAAAAGAAAACAAATTTGTGTTAATTTGGATCGTCGCCAGCACAAGTATTTATCAAAAACCTGGTTCCGTAGTCCTACTTATTTAACAAACATGAAGAGATAACACCACTTATCTTACTCTGCTATACAGTAGTTTTAATATTAAATGCCTGTAATTAATATTTCATTATTTAGTAACTTGCAAAGAATAATTCATTAATCCAATCCAGGAAATATTTTTCTTTAATGGTAACGAATAATTAAATCAAATCACAGCCAAACAAAAACCAAATCAACAAAAAATGAGACAAAATGATTTGTGTAAATAATTACTTATACATCATTTAACATCAGCATGTCAGATAGAGTTCATTAATTTCTACAGAATCAGAGGAAAGAAAGTATAGCAGATCAAATCATGTGGATTTGTTGAATATTTTTAGAGGAAAAATATTTGAGAACACTTGGTAAGTATTGTCATGTGAACACATGGGGAATGCTGAGATTTTGGTTTTTATTTCAGTTTTAAATGAAAAGAAACCAGCTAGCTCTGATGGAAGGTGTAAAAGTTTAAAATCACCAATTATATCTGTATGGCTGTAAGACATATTCTAATTTATTTACTCAACCTTCCAAAAACCTGATTTATCCTTAGGTCTCGTCTTGTAGTGTTTTGCTGTTTAAAGATATGTGAGGATGTGTGAAAAGGGGATTTATTTCTGTATCATTGTGTTGTTCTATTAAATTATTTAAAATTAATTATAGTGCATTTGTCGTGGTTTAGCCCCAGCCAGCAGCTAAGCACCACACAGCCGCTCGCTCACTCCCCCATGGTGGGACGGGGGAGAGAATCGGAAGAGTAAAAGTGAGGAAACTCATGGGTTGAGATAAAGAGAGTTTAATAAGTAAAGCAAAAGCCGCACACGCAAGCAAAGCAAAACAAGGAATTTGTTCACCACTCCCCATGGGCAAGCAGGTGTTCAGCCATCTCCAGGGAAGCAGGGCTGCATCACGCGTAATGGTTTCTTGGGAAGACAGATGCCATAACTCCAAACATCCCTCCACCCCTTCCTTCTTCTTCGTCCCAGCTTTATATACTGAGCATGACGTTATATGGTATGGAATATCTCTTTGGCCAGCCTGGGTCAGCTGTCCCAGCTGTGTCCCCTCCCAGCTTCCCGTGCACCCCCAGCCTGCTCGCTGCAGGCCAGCATGAGAAGCTGGACCGTCCTTGACTACTTAGCAACAACTCAAAACATCAGCACCTTATCAACATTTTCTCATCCCAAATCCAAAACATAGCCTCACACTAGCTTCTATGAAGAAAATTAACTCTACCCTGGCTGAAACCAGGACAGCATTGTATTTGGTGTATGTTAGAGCACCTGCTCCATTCCTCAAGGAGATATCATTGTCTGTTCATCACTGCATATTCAGCTCTTCTGACAGCATGTCTGCTGAGCTTCAATAGATCCCAGTAGTGAATCACAAAAAATAAGCAGAAGTGAAACTTTCTGGAACACTAGTGGTTGCTTATCTTGCGATACACACAGAAGAATTCTAGCTATGTTGGCTCATGAGTATAAGGGAGGTAGCCAAGATCCCATTTAGACTCGACTCAGTTTTGCTTCTTCTATCTGTAGACTGTGTACTGGTACTGCACTGCACAATTCAGCACATTCTTTAAATTTTTCTAGATCGTGTTTGACCAAGCAGAGAAAACTATTGTATGAGGATCTTGCTTTTGGGTAGGGTAGCAGCAATTAATACGCATATATGGAAGTCATAGTTCATTGAGAATGAAAACCTGAAGATCTTCTTATTTGTATTATAATTAATTTATACTTTCTAACTCAATTATTTGAATAACCCAGATGTTCCCTGAACACTTGTGAGTGGTAAATAATGTAATCTAATGATCATGGTTAACACTAGCTTGGCACTACTATGCACAAACATGTATACATAAATGCAAATATAAACATGTATACGTGTTTTATATGTTTATATAAATATATGTGTGGCTTAGGATTTTTTTGAAGTGCTGTTTGTTTTCTTCTTGTTTTTATCACGATATGTACATTTTGTATTTCTTAGCTAGCCAAGTGTGTTAGCTAGCCAAAATGTGGCTCTTAGATTCCATATAATGTGCCGATAAAAATCTTATATTGAGTTGATCGATGTGTTACGAAGAATTTTTGTAGGCTTATTGATCACAAAGTGTGACATGAGATGAATCCACTTTGTCCTTCATTTTCACCATGCCGTCTATGAATCCCCTCTGAAAATCTTACATAAAATGGATTGTTTTCACTTATATGTGAGCAAGATTCAAGTTTTTTCTTCTCTTCTATTTTTGTATTTCCTAAAGATACGTTTTCTTTATAGACCCATAGTAAATATACTACCAAAAAGAAGGTTAAATCACCCCAATGGGCTACAGCAATGGTTCCACGGTGCTGTAGCTATGTTGCTTTCCAGACTCAACCTAGCTGATTTAGTTCAAAGACAACTAACTCCGATATCTTTACACTGTATGATGCTGTATTATTAATTTGCTCATATAACCTGGTCTCCCACATAGCACAAAGCAAAGAGCTAATTTAACAGTATCTTTCAGAAGAAAAAAAAATATTTTTTTGTTGTTATTATTTTTTTAATTCCTGGAAAGCCATTCCAATGCTTCATTTTCTTCATGGTGGTGGTGGGGAAGACAAGGAGCTAACAGCTCAGTCTCAGCTTTCATATGCTGAAAATTGGGTTCCTAGACAATATATGCAATTAAATATCTAAATATGCAATCTATAATTAAATCCTTTTATCCATCAAAACATATTTAAATCCTAAGTCCCCAGTGAAATTTCTTAATTTGCAGGAACCTCACCATTTTTTTTATATTCTATAATACTATACTGGGATCATTCATTTTGCTGTTGGCCAGCTGTAAAATAGAAGTGCTTTTAGATTTTTCTAAAATAGTGTCATTCATGTCACTGAAACACTAAATTGAAATCCATGTCATGCAGGTGGCCCTATGATTACCTGATTGTCTCATTTGGACATTTTAAGTATAGGTACATTATGCTTTTCCTGTTTGACTGGATGTTTCCAAATCTTCCAAAATTAACTGAAAATCATCATTAGAGCCAACTTCTTCTTGGATAGAAGTTATAAAGACCTGCTGATTCAAGGGCAGTATATAAACCAGTGTAGACTTGCACCATTTTTTACTGTAAGGCTATACAAAAATTAATATTTATCATAATGATATGAATACAACCTCTCAAATACAGAACAATTCAAGAAATATTTAGTTCTTAGGACTGATAATAATTTTATTATTTCCAACTGGTATGTGACCAAACCAATCATAGGAATCTTTCATTTCTTATGTGATTTTAAAACTAATTTTTAAATTATCTTAACTCTGCTGATCACATATAAAACCATAGAAAGGCTGAGGTTGGTAGGAGCCTCCGGAGACCATGTAATTCAACTTCCACGGTTAAATCAGGGTCATCTACAGCAGGTTGCTCATGGATGTGTCAATTCTTAAATATCTCACAGATAGGCACTCCAAAAATTCTCCAGACAACTGGTTCCAATGTTTGACTACCCTCATAGTAAAAAAAAAAAAAAAAAAAAAAGAAATTTCCATCTGTGCTTCCATGCCTTTTGTCATGTCACTGGATGACAGTGAGAAGAGTCTGTCTCTGTAGTCTTACTCTACCCTACATCAGTTACTCATACATATCTTTCCTGTTGTTTTATTACTTACCTTATCTACAGTCTTTAGCATCCAATCTATGCATTTCTTTATGAACTGTTGTCAGCTCTCTCTGCCTCTCTCTGTTATTTTGTGTGTGTTTGTGTCTGTCTGTATCTGTGTTATGACTACATAGACTGTGTCTAATGCTCTGCTTTAAGCTAACTGAGATTTTATTATAACTTCTTTTCTTCCTTTCGCTATTTCAAAAAATAAGACAAACAAATTCCCCACCCCTCCAAGTGCAACAAGGCAGTCTGTGCGTGTCTTTATGTGTGTTTTATCAATAACGAGATTGTGGCTTCTTGAGCACTGAGTGAAACATGTTTGTGTTCCACTTATCCTTTCCATTCTATATTTAAAACATTTCTCTAAGTGTTTTGTTTTCTTTTTCCTATTGCTTTCAGCTTCTGAATTTAGCTCTTCTAAAACACGTAACTACAAACTTTTCTACCGTCATCCTGGTGTCCTAAGAGATGGTCTTTTTTGCTGTTCATCGATCAATACCATTTGGCTAGATTTTGCAACTGATATGAACACACCTGGTTAGCCTCAAGAAAATTTGCCCTGACCTTGGACTTGTTAGGAATTTTAAACTCTTTTTGAAAGTTAAGGATCAAATTGTTTTGAAAGAATCAACTGGGAGATGAAAATGCTCCCTAAATACTTTTGGTGAGGTACGTCTTTAAACATACCTAAATCACCCTGGCCTCCTGTTGTGTTTTTTATTTGTTTGTGTTTTTTTTTTTTCCCCTAAAGAAAGGGTCAGTCTAGTTTTTCACTTTTGATCTTGCATCAACAAATGTGATTCAAAATTTTAGCCAAATGTGATTTGAATGCCCTTACCCATTTGATATTTATGTATTTATGGAAGTTTTGGTGATCACTCTTTAATGTTTTTCTTGGTGAGAGAACACATAAGCATGTTGTGAGTGAATGCTTTGAAATACCCTAATGGATATCTCATGTTATGCCTTCATTTTAAGTATGACTATGAAGAAGGAAAGAGTTAAGAAATTCTACCTGAGATGGCTGATGTGAGTGTGCAAATGTTGGTATTTATAAAGTTAGATTGTTTAAGATATGATATATCATATGGATGGTATCTAGATGAAAACCTGCTACTGATGTTCTTGGGATTTGAAATAGAATAGAAGGCAATTGAAAGGCGATGAGATGTATCCTCTTTGACTTGTAAAAGTTGCATAATGTCTCTTGTGTATCTAAGTCATGAAGAAAGAGATGTAAAAAAAAGAAAAGGAGGAGAAAAAAAAAGAAGGTGGAATGTTTACCAGGCTGTATACGCATCTGAGAGAGAATGTGTGAGCTTTTAGAAGAATTAATAAGGGACTGGATGTTATCAGATAGGTCTTATAATCTAAGGTTTTGTGAGTTTGACTGATCTTCTGAATCCAATATAAATAAACCTTGGCCTTTCAAAATCAGTATCACAAATAGTATTACACTTCATTTTTGGTATAGCTGATAATACTATCAAAGAAAGACCAATGACAATAATGATAATACAATTTGAACTTGTCTGTACCACTTAGATCTTGTCTGGAACACATTGTCAATGGTTCCAGATATTGGTGGAAAACTTTCCATTACTCTGATTTTACTTTACCTGTCCTATTGCATGGTAATCTCAATTAGCAGTTTAGAACCTTTCATAAGGTATTCAATTTGGAAAAGGAGAGGAGCAATTCTAGGAGATGATGAAAAGGATGACTGCAAGTTTATAACGGGATGCAGAAATTGAAAGCCAAGCCACAGTAGCCTTCAGTCAGAGAAAATGACAGTTAGAAAAAAGAACCCTATAGAGTATATCAATTTTACTGCCTTGGTTTAGGTAAATAAATGAGAGAGTTCTTTCCAAATTCTGGAAGACATGTGGCTATTTTAAACAAACACATGAATTTAATGCTGTTAAAGAGAAGGAGGGGCAGTTAGCCAAGAAAATGAAAAGCTTGAACTACTCACCATACAAAAGCAACATGGGTTTTAATTCCTTCACTTCTGAATTAAGACATATGTTGTCCCTTGTAACTCACACTATACCTGTTGAAGGTATCCTTTATCTGTCTGCTCTTTAAAGTGCTATGCAGTCTTGGACAACCTCTAATTGTATCTTTGCAGCAGAAGAAAGCATTATAGATGGCCAGAGGACACTAAACCCTAAGATTTTATTTTATTCTATGACCAGATTCATTTGCTGTTATTCAAACTGAATAGTCCATTATGCTGAAATTAATCCCACTGGAATCCCAGGATGAAATCTTGTCTGCTTTGAAATCAGTGATAAGACTCTGATAGATTTTAAAGAAAGCTGAATTCCATGACCATAAGCTATTTGGAGCAAAAAGAATGAAGGCTTAAAAGCATAATGAATAATGCTTGTTTCACAAGTGAGCTTCCGATTGATAGTTTTTAAGTCTTCCCTATTATTTTGCCTTTTAAAATGTTATTTTTAAAATTAATACCCTTGCATTTTTAGATAGATAATATCTTAAGAATTCTCAGCTGCATTCCCAAAATGCTATTGGTAGAGGCAAAATCAGATGCCTGTTCCCACTAATCTTTCCATATTCTATTGCAGCCTGTGTTGACTTCAGCTTTGAACATTTATCAAGACTCATCTCCAATGTGACCCTAACATATTTTCATGCTATTTTCTACACAAAGCACAGAGGGACAAATAAGAAGAGGAATTCTGAATTTGTGGTGAATCACCTATACTTTCCCTAAAGGAAGCATACTCTCTAGGCGTTTCTGCAGCGGATGAAATTATCTTCCAAAGACAGTGTTTGCAAAGTTGGTCAAAAAGTGAATGAAAAAGCTTATTTTTTTTTCTTTTTTTTAATTAAAAAATGCTCCATACAACAGGTCTTAGATTGTGAATTACATCCAGACGACTTCAGCTTCTTGCCAGGAAGGAAATTTTTTTCGGGAGAACAGTGACAGTGGAACTCTGGTTTTATGTGTCTGTTCACACATGGTAAAATAACATGGCTCACCCCATCTCCATTATGAAATTGAACACGGTTTACCACAATAGAGTCAGGTTTAGCAAAGTAGACCAATGAACTTTTGTCTGTACTCTTAGCAAATATTGAGGTATCATTAGAACAAAGTAGATCTGGAATGTTGTTTATACAAAGAGGTTTCTCCAAATTTGAGCTGCTCTTGAAGGAAAACAGGCTGTGCCAACACAGCTTCTTCAAAATAGTTAATTTAACTGTTATTTCAGAAACTCTAAACAGTAAGACACAGGAGTATGGCAGAGACATAACTGGTTTGAGAACTTAGATGTTGCAGAATGAGTAGTTTATCTTTGCTTCTGCAGGTTAGCTGCACACATGTATTTGAGTGAGGTATCTTTCACAAAAGCTTTCTGGACTCAAATATAGGAGCAAGATTGCAGATAATCAACATAAAGAATTAGTACTCTCTAAATACAAAAGCAATTGGGCAGAAAAAATAAACAAGGAACAGTGTGAAAGGTGGGGAGAGTAATGGTATACTTACTCTATAGTTAACGCTGGTTTAATTAGAATAGTGTCCTGTTTTCATATATGGAATTAAGCCACACAGTTTACAGTTCTGTAAACATCCAGCACACTATTTTCCACAGAAACATTTAACTTGAACTGGAGTTGTATAAAATAGATTATGTCCCAAACTTGTTTAGCTCTAGTCATCTTTTCTGAATCAGCAGATAACTGTGCTATCACAAACAGTAAGTTTCTGTCTCCAGAGCAATAAAAGTAAAGCAGGGTATTTAATATAGTTACATCAACATCCGAGACCATGATAATGATAATAAGCAAGAACTTGAGACACAGAATGTAGGAAGGTGTCAGTGGTATCAGTGTGGCCCATAAAATATACTAAAAAATAGTTGATTTCTTTAGTCTGATCCTGTTCCTATTAAAGCAATGGGAAGATCCTTATTAATTTAAGTACATTATGAGGCAACAATAATATCTGTCTTCAGAAAATTAGTAGAATCCATGCAGATGCAAAACAAAATCCCAAAATGTCAGTGGAGTTAGTAGATTATAATTACTGGTGGAATAAACACACTTTCTAATAACTCAAAATCAACAGATTTTAATTCTCCTGCGAAGCAAATAGTTGTGGTTAAGTATTTGTCACATTTTTAAAAAATAGAGCTGTAAAGGGCTTAAAAAACAATCATGTTTGAAATACCATAACATCATAAAAAGCTAACAATGCAATACTTCTACACCAGAAACATGTATTTACAAGGCTAGGGAAAATCTGTTTACTATTTTTGATATTAATGAGTCAGATGCTATCTTAATCATGTTTTCCATACATTCACAGGAAGAGATATTCAATTATCTGTTTCCAAGTAAATAAAATCTGTCTTTTAGAAATGCTGATGGCCTCATTTTAGCAAATGCCACAATAACAAGAGTACCTATTCTGCATGGATATGGTCAGCATATACAAGCTTTTGCTAAGCTTTTCTTTCATCCTTATTGACATTTTAGCATGTCAGTAATAAGAAAAAAAAATAACCTCTAACTAAAGGAATTTCTGTTCCTTTCTGCTATAACATCACTTCACATCAGTTTTAACTTTTCTCTACATCAGCCTCATTACATAGAAGCAGTATCTGTGTTCAGACTCCGGGAAGCAGAACATTTAATGACCTGGGTGAGCCAAAAAGTATTACATACATTTGCACTATGGAACCAGGTGGTGCTAAGGAGCACTATGATGAGTTACAGGAAATAATATTGAAATACAATACCATATTTTCCAAGCCCCTGTTAAATGACTATCATCTTGCACAACATAAAGTATGTTTTCCTGAGGTAATGTCAATGAACTCAGTGGACCTCGATGAAGTCCATTTCTCACTGTCTTTCCACCTTTCCTTAACTTCTTCCCTTTCATTTTAAAGGAAAATCCCCCCCACTCCACTAATAAAGTAAGGATTAATGCAGTGTCATTCTATAGAAATTACTATATGAATCTATAAATTCTGATTCTTATATAAAAAAATTATTTTATTCTCTAAATTTTTACATTCCCCTCCTATTTTGTAATACTATGAAAGGAGTATTGTTTCTGTTTGTTTGTTTGTCTGTTTAAATGATGTAAAATTATCTACAGAGATTCTGCAGAAGAGCGGTATTGGTAAGGGGTAGGGTTGGGGAGCAGGACAACAGGCAGAACTTAAAACTTTGAAACCTTCCACTTGATATTCTCTATTATGCATCCAGAGATAAATGGATATAGGACAGTGAGTGACCTATCTTCCATTCCTCTTCTGATGCTACCACAAGGAACCATGGAGCAGATTTCTTTTTTTTCCTAATGGAACTTCTCTGGAAGATTTACGAGGACAACAGACTATCTGGGAGCTAAATGACCTTTACAAGTTTTTCAGATAAGCCTTTGAGAAACAGATGAAAATATAAAAAATAAGAAATTCAAGCAAAAACATTTCCCAGATGATTAAAAAAATGAACATAGTTACCACAGTGTTATGAGAAAGAGCATTTAGGTCATAAAGAAGACAGATGGGCCTGAAACATGGAATAAGAAACAGATGGAGATAAAGATTTGCACATGTAAGTGAAGGAGACCTTTCTTTAATGTTTAGTCAGAACAAGGGACTCCATTAACAAATCTTTTATGGGGTGAGAAGACTGGGAGATAAAAAAAAAAGGCAGTGAGAAAGAGAATGTCCAGCTTTAAACTGATTGTGTCTTTTAGTGACATAACCCGCGGTGGTTTAAAAGTTAATGTCTTTCTGATGTTCGATTCCTATAATTAGTGAAATTAGAGATGGGAACTGATAGTCTTAGATATTGAAACCTGTTATTCAGACTCTGAAGAAAGGGTAGGCCAAGTCAGTGTGAGTATCCACTGACGTTTGCCGTGAGGTTTTACCAACTCTGACAGGAAATTAAGACCTAAAACAACAAGTGGGGATTTCAATTTTCATGGTCCAGACACTCTCTTGGGAAACTGTCAGATAGTTCTCATTACGCAGGTAATCTTTAAGATACCAGCACCTCTTCATATCTGTCTTCTAAATATCGGCACTGACCTATCTGACATCAGAACTACTATCACAGTAGTCCTTGGCAGGGCTGAAGACTCGGATACACTTAAGTGGATCTGTTTACAGCAGATATCTCATATGATAGCTTGTTTCCTGACTCAAGCATGTCCTTCTACAGGCATTATGTCTGCATTTCACTGAACCAGATTTTATAGAGCTTTGCTGCTTTTCGATTACTAGCCCACACTGAATGTTGTTGCCATTTCTGATAGGTAAATCAGGATGTTTTTAACAGACTTATTTTTTGCTTTTATTTTGTCCTCTTTCTTTTAGTTTGATCACATTATGAAGTCAGAATATGCTGGAGATTTCCAAGATGCTCTCTTCTGAATGTTGGCTTCCTGTCCCTAGGGAACCTTTCAGCATGCCTGTCTGTAATGTGTGGATCCTACCAGATGACCTTAGCTGAGAAAGTCACAGCCAGACACCCTGTCCCACATCAAAGAAGACTAACAGAATCTATCATGAGGTTGGAAATTTAAGCAGCTCTCCTAATATCTCAGTAAAGTACTACAGTGTGTGCTTTACTGGACTCTGTAATGCAAAGGCAAAAATGGAGATGAGTAAGATAGCACTTGTCCAAATTATTATCTGAGACATTAAAAAGCAGAGGGCCAACACTAAAGAATACGTTCTATTTTTTGGGTAACTGCAATATTTACCTCTGGTACTCCACAGTGTCATCTGAACTTTTATTCTCCACTTATTTCCAACCCCCTTCAGAAATTTTCTTTAAATATTTCCCACAAATAATATGTAGGCAACATAACAAAGGAATAATAACAGCCCCTCAGATATCTGTCATAGTTTCGAGGGATGGATTTAAGGTTTAAGACATATTTTTCAATTGTGAGAAGTCAGTGTTGAGTGCAGTTTTGGGATGCTAATGAACAGAAAAGCACATCACGATTCTCCAACAATTGAGTAAAAATCAAGATAGTGTAAAACCCATTTTTCAGACACAAGGAAATATAAAAGAACTGTTCATTCACTTTACCCATGGGCTAGTTGTGAACAGCACTTACCTGGAATTGAAAATACCACATCGGCTCATCACTAGAAAGTGGAGGATAGTTACTGGTGCCAGCAGGCCTGCAACAGGCACTGATGTGGTGAAGCCAGGATGTTCAATCTTTCTCTCTGGGTTCCCCTGGCAGGCAAGGAAAGTTCTCCACCCACCTTCCCAATCCTCCTGAGCATGGAAGCAAGCTTGATTTGTGTTCTATGGTCAGAAGAGCAGGTTTGGTTTATTTCCCTGGTTCTGGATGCTTAACCTCAAGCTAGGATCTAGCCAGTAGCCTGGTCATTTACCTGCAGCTCTAGAAGTTTCTAAGAGTTTTATTCCTATTTCTTAAATATTAACAATATGAAGTGTAAGGTAAATAAAACACATCCCACCACCATACACTAAATGTACAATTTATTTGTGTATCATGTCTGTACTTTTGCTCAATTCTCTTAGTTCTGCTACAGGGTTTGAACTCATCTGGCATGGCAAGCTGAAGCTCCGTTTAATGCAATCTTCAACTGACAGTTATTTTTCATACTTTTGAATAAAACTCAAAGAAATATAAAAAGGAGAGTAGAAAATTAGTATAAATAGTACCTTTTGCAATAGGGATTAACAATCACACTGTCACAGATTAAGAAACAGAAAGGAATCACTGGACCTGACTTTGAAATGGCTGCCAGTTCTGGGATGAGTTAAAACTCATGACTCAAATTAGAAACAGAGAACATAACAAAAAATTGCTCATAAATTAATTATGTTACTCATGCAATGAGATAATTAATAAAACTGGACTTTTAGCAGGATCCCTGTGACTGTGTCACACTTGCAAAAATTATCAATTAGGATTAGC
Source organism: Phaethon aethereus (assembly GCF_964289735.1). Lineage (NCBI taxonomy): Eukaryota > Metazoa > Chordata > Aves > Phaethontiformes > Phaethontidae > Phaethon > Phaethon aethereus. Next base: position 22,724,339 of record NC_138579.1, read on the forward strand.
ACAATGGAATGAATAATGTGGATTATCTTGAATTAGATATATTATTTTTAAAACTCTGGAAACAACTTAAAAAATCTTCTGCAACTTGTTAGGATCTCATGAAGTTAGTGACAAGGCGAGGTCAGTTAAGAGAGAGAAGGCAACTAAGTACAAACTTTCAAGAAACACTGGAGGGAAAAGACGAGTCAAATAGACATAACACAAGCAAACAGTGGTACATATACAAACACTGATCCCAATATTGCTAAAATGCTGATGATCCGATTGCAGTCAGCTCAAAGGCAGAGCAGTCAGACTTCAGGCTATGCGCTGTATGTTCAGGAGATTTAGAAGGTCAGTTTTCCTTCCTTTTCTTCACATACTTCAAGTAAAAAAAGTAACCGGGAGCTTTGGTATCCCAGCTTTGTCTCTCCCCGCTTTTACAACAGGATGTGCTTGTCTCATTCTTCACTAGTGTGGCACTGACACATCAAACAAAAGGGACAAAAGGAGCTCTGCTTAGAATGAGTGATGCCATCTCACTCAGTTGGGGCTGTGAATTTAAGAGTTAATCTTGCAAGTGAAGCTAGAAATTGATATACTAATGTATATATAATCTTTCCAAGATTCCCAAAAATCTCTTATGAAAAGGTTCACATACAATTTTTTCCAGTAAGTTCTTATTAATCATCTGCTATCAGCCAGCTGAACTTCACATTAATCAAATATTACCAAAGAAATGGAAGTGACTAATCATACCTCGTAACTGAACTCAGCTAACTCAGCTGGGTATGAGAAATGGTTAATTACTCTGCATACCTATAGGCATGCACAAGTCTATGGGACCTGATGCATCTGTATCCCATAGACCTGAGGGAATTGGCTGATGCTGTTGCCAAGCCATTCTCCATCGTATTTGAAAAGTCATGGCAGCCAGGTGAAGTCTCTGGACACTGGAAAAAGGGAAACATTGCACCCATTTTTAAAAGAGGTAGCAAAGAGGACCCTGGGAACTACCGACCTGTCAGCCTCAGCTCTGTGCCTGGGAAGATCATGGCACAGATCCTCCTAGAAGCTACGCTAAGGCACATGCAGGACAGGGAGGAGACTCAAGACAGCCAGCATGGCTTCACCAAGGGCAAGTCCTGCCTGACCCACCTAATAGCCTTCTACGATGGAGTGACCACATTAGTGGACAAGAGAAGAGCTACCGATGTCATCTACCTGGACTTTGACAAGGTTCCCCACAAAATCTGTCTTTCTAAATTGGAGAGATATGGATATAGATGGGTGGACTGTTGGGTGGATGAGAAATTGTTTAGATGGTCACACCCAGAGGGTGTGTTCAATGGTTCAATGCCCAGAGGGAGATGGGTGACGAGTAGTGTTCCTCAGGGATCCATACTGGGACAAGTACTGTTTAGTATCTTCATCAGTGATGTAGACAGTGGGATCGAGCGTACCCTCATCAAGTTGCAGATGATGCTAAGATGAATGGAGCAGATGACACACCTGAGGGATGGGATGCCATCCAGAGGGACCTGGACAAGCTGGAGGAATGGGCCGGTGTGAACCTCATGAGGTTTAACAAGGCCAACCACAGGGTACTGTACCTGGGTCTGGGCAACCCCCAGTATCAATACAGACTGAGGGATGAAGAGATTGAGAGCAGCACTGCCAAGAAAGACTTGGGGGTACTGGTGAATGAACAGCTGGACATGAGTCATCGATGTGTGCTCACAGCCCAGAAGGCCAACCATATCCCGGGCTGCATCAAAAGAAGTGTGGCCAGCAGGTTGAGGGAGGTGATTCTACCCCTCTACTTCACTCTGGTGAGACCTCACCTTCAGTACTGCATCCATCTCTGGAGCCCTCAGCATGGGAAAGACATGGACCTGTTGGAGCGGGTCCAGAGGAGGGTCATAACAATGATCAGAGAGCTGGAAATCCTCTCCTATGAAGAAAGGTGGAGAGAGTTGGGGTTGTTCAGCCTGGAGAAGAGAAGACTCTGGGGAGACCTTATTGCAGCCTTCCAGTGCTTAAAGGGGGCTTATAAGAAAGATGGTGACAGACATTTTGTCAGGGCCTGCTGTGACAGGACAAGGGGTAATGGTTTTAAATTAAAAGAGGGTAGATTCTGACTAGATCTAAGGAAGAAATTTTTCACAAAGGTGGTGGTGAACCACTGGCACAGATTGCCCAGAGAGGCTGTAGATGCCCCATTCCTGGAAACATTCACGGTCTGGTTGGATGGGGCTCTTTGCAACCTGATCCAGTTGAAGATGTCCCTGCCCGTTGCAGGGGGGTTGGGCTAGATGACCTTTAAAGGTCCGTTCCAACTCAAACTATTCCACAATTCTATGCAGAAGCTGCTAGAAGTCTTTTCCAGAGGGCAACTCAGAGATAGTGCTATCATAAATACCCTTAATCATTCTCTGAAATGTAATAACTTTCCTTCTATTGGCTATATCTAAAGCTAAGGTAGATTTAGGTGTCAACTATCTGACATGTCTATTTTGTCCAAATGCTGAGAGTATGAAATAACTCAATAGCAACAACATAACTCTGGTTAATGTCATGTGTTGGATGAAATATATGCCTCGTTGTAGTGAAGATGATACTTCAGATAAAGAAGAACAGGTGAAAGACTTCACACTAAAATGCAGTGTTTATGAACACTCTCAGACACTCAAGTATTCCTTGTGTTGAATTTCATGTGCTAAAAGATTTTCTTATGCAAAAGAATGAACACAGGACCACGTTCTACAAAACATAGTAAAAAAATTCTATGTTTAAAGCTTCGGAGGTCTCCAGATGGATGCTTGCTTCCCAACAGAGTTATGAAAATGTAAATTGGTTTGAAAACCATTAATATATTATATTCTTATTTTACGTGTGACTTTCTATAAAACAGAACTGATGATATATGCTTGTGGTAGCAAGAATAAATGTACTATCCTAGATAACAAAATCTAATAGATTGACCTACTATTTACATACACTTCTGAATGATTCAACATACCTATTATTGAGGTCATCATAAGATTTTCCTGTTCTATTTTGTTCCATTCATTGGAATGGAACATTACAAAAGTTTTTGCTTGATTTAAATTACAGGGTTTAGCTTTAACATCCAGGGTCTGTAAATTTTATTCCAGAAATTAAGAAACTTTATGACCTGTTTTTTAGTTTAAATTTTAAAAGCTTAAATACTTTGGTTATGAACAGTATAGTCCGGGATGTTAGTATCATAGCAGCTTTACGACTTAATTTCAGTAAATTCAGCAATTTGCCTTAACTGGAAAAAAGGCAGAATTGTGATTATGAACACAGCTTGACCCACAAAAAGTGTAGATAATACCTTTCATGAAATAGAGTTCATCTTCTTGCATAGCTGAGTTTCCAGATCCAGATCTACCTAGTCTACAAACAACACACAGAGTAGTCAGGGCCCTAAACTCCTGTGCCTTTTCAGATGCCTCTAGGTTCGACAGCCTCTGGCTGCCATTTCCAAATGTGCATAATTCCAATGTCATATCTGGCACTGCCACCTCCAAAACTATACCTTGGGCACACCATGCCAAACAAAACAGACATGCATGCAAATGTTTAAGCAACAGAATCACTTCTCAACATCACAGGATTTCACTGGTCCTCACCTGGAATTTATGTTAATTATAGTTTCACAAAACATATGATGATACCTACTACCCTCATTGTAGCTTCTGCAGGGTATGATTTTCCACGTCATTGTAGTTAAAAATATAATCTTGCCATTTGTATCTTCAATTTTACATACGTATTACTGGATCACGTGATTAGACTAAACATGGTTGTGGAAACCGATTTTTAAATGGGACATTTCACTTGTAAATGACGATAGAGAAACAAAAAAACCCCAAACAAAGACATTGGTATGAAGTTCAATGTAATTCTTATCTGTCTAAATGACTCGAGTCCACCTTTTCAAATTGCAGATACAATTCTTCATAATCAAGTTTCACAGACAAAACCATTTGTGCAAATAAATTACATTTTTGCATTAGTGTTGTACTAACCTGACGTGCAAAAGTCTTTGATTTTAAAGGTGGTTTAGGAATGTTCAAAAGGCAAACTTCTGTATTACATTTGCATGGGGAATGAGGTTTATTACAATAATATTTACAGATTTTTAGTTGTCTGTATGCTCAGCTACATTTGGAGATATCTAAAGAACCTTTTGGTGCATGAAAAATACAAAATGATGATTGTGATTAGTGTGTGCTGCTGCTATAAAACAAGAAAGTGTTTTCAAACCTAGACCATAAAGGCCTTGGAAAGGTATTCATCATGTCGTTGCAATTCTTAAGGATCAGAAGGAAAAATATAAACCGATATATATGTATGCACCTACTCAAGAGACTGTTACTAGAATAGAAAAAGTGTTTTACCTAAAAAATGAATGTATTATTTCATCTTCAACACAACTTCTTTTTTACAACTTTTTGGATAGAAACTTTCTGGGTTCAAAGCAAATTTTTGCATAGGGGACTGTATGCCTACTAATCTTGAGGGGACACACATTCAAAGCAGAGAACAATATATCTACACTTAAAATAACTGCTTGTCTTAAAAAATCACATAGAAGAGGGTCTTGATTTTTTTCTAAACTGCTCCTGCAGCACTAAATATCTCTGAACGATGAGAAGATCAAATTATCAAGAGATAAGATAAAAGAGAGAATCAATGATTAGGGACACAGATACATACACACACTGAAGGCAATGTGGATGAGGCATTTATCTTCCCAAAGATATTACTCAAGGAAAAAAGCTTAGTTTCTAAAAACAGGCTATTTAAAGAATAAATGTGTTAGAATTCACCATTTTCTTTTTCATCCTTTCTCCTTACTTGGGAGTTTTTGCAGACCCCAAGGAAAATTAAGTTTTCAGTTCCCACATGCTACCGTGAAAACACACCAGTAAACTCATAAACACCACAAAGGACTTTACTGGACTTATTCCAGCAGATACCTATTCAAGTGCATCTCAGTATGAGCAACTGACTATTTGTATTCATTACAATTTTTTTCTTTACATGGGTAAGTTAGTGATGACAACATGCAAATAACAAGCAAAACCAAATTCTGACTCCAGGAGGTAAACTTTCAAAATCAAAGGAATAATCTCCAGCTAATATAAATTGCCAGTATATCAGTTAATTTTCCTACCAAGACAGCAAAATAACTGGATGTTTCTTTTGAAAAACAATCATCTACCATTTTGTCTTAGGGAGTAGCAGACTTTTTTAAAAGAATGTTGATGCCATTTTGAAAAAAAGCATCATATATCCTGAAAAACAAACACAAGAAAACTCCTTGACAATCAGAATCTGGATTCCCTTCTGTAAGAAGATGACTGTTAATTTTCTAATACATAATCATGCAATTCCAGTTCTCATCCTGGTTTTTAAATTTCAACAGAAAAAGAAGTGACTACATGATCATTTGAATACATGTTTATAGTTCAGCCAAAGGAAAAAACATGGATGTTGTCTCTAGTAATATGCACCTCCCTTCCTTGATAAAAGACAAAGTGCAAGAAATGAGAGAGTCAGGCAAACAGAATGCGTTTCGAAGGAAAGGATACGGTTTTTGATGTAAGTATGATAAAGTACAAATTAATACATGACAAAGCAATACTTATAGTTTTTAGTTATGAGGATTGTTTTATTTTCCATCTCTGGGAGGGAGTGGCTGAAGTGATCACCACACTTCAAAGGAAGAATATTAACTTAGTAACATGTAGTAATTTAATTCCTTTCAACTATTTTCATACCAACAATAGATGATGTTATATATTTATCATTTACAATTACTATATTTATTTCCATTTCAGGAGTTAGAGAGGACTCTCATAATTACAGAGAACATTATTGGAGCTTGAGTATTTTCTTTATATACATAATCTGAATATAGAATAAAGAGCAAATATAATGGAGAGAACCACCTGTTACTCTGAAACTAATACAGGAGTTTTTATTTTGTGAAAAAGTCATGAAAGCTGGTTTAAAGTGAGGGTATGTTTTTTTCTCTTTCCAAAGAATTCATTATTCTGTCAGATACAGACTTAGCCTTTAAGGAATTACTTCATAAACTTAATTAAACACATTAATCCTTTAAAAGACAAATTAATGTTCTAAGTGATTGGTACAGCCAAGAGAGTTGAATAATAAATTCTGCTAAGCAGGTGTATTCCATCTTTTTTTTTTTTCCTTTCTTTCTCCCTTTTCAAAATTATCTTGCTTTGATTCATGTTTTATATATATTTTAAAATACTGGAGATGGTGATAAATTAGCAAAACTAGCTTTGATCATAGTTTCTGGGATTTAAAAAAAGAGGACTAATTTTTGGGGGACAACTTTAATTATTTGATGTATTTGAAATATTAGTTGCCTCATTTAGTTATCTTTTTATTACAAAATCGAAAAGACACTGGAAAGGTCAGAATATTTTCATTTTAGGAAGAAGTGTGTAAAATCTCAGCTGGCATTCAGTTTTATTCTTACTTGTAAAAGAGAGAGAAAGAAAAGAGGAAGAGAGAGGAAGAGACAGAGAAAGTGGGAGAGAATGAGGAAGGAAGGGAAAGAAAGGAAGGAAAAGTAATAAAGCTAAAGCAAGCAAGCAAAGGAAAGCATGCAAGCAAGGAAGAAAGAGAAGAGAAAGCTGTGTAGAAAACTGTATGACTATTCTATGGCAGTCAGGAAGAGTAATTTGGGAAAGCAATGATGTTCTATCGCATGACAAAAAATTAGGATTTCCAGGGGGGCTGAATGTTTAGGTGAATATGTATTCTTTTAGGTTCTAAGCATCTTTTACAATGATGCTTACCTTAATCAAATTGTTTTAATTTTTCAAGATCAAATTCAGCCAGCTAAACACTAAATATATAAAAACACATAGACTGAAAAGATTTTGAAATATTGTCTTCCTCCTTTGGGCAAGTAAATCAAAAGTTGTTGGCTGCAACAGCACGCTTCATTATCTGTTTAGCTTGATGGGCCATCTGGGACTACTGAAATTCCGTTATTCTCTATGAAATTCAGCTTTTCACCTTTCTATTTTCTGCATAGATTTAAATATAATTTTTCAGCTAATAAGGAGAGGGTAATATAAAAATCTTTATCATCTACAGGTTTTTAGGAATAATTTGTAGCAGCAGGTTATCTGATATGCTGTTGTCCTAATCAAAATTGACACAATTGTGGAGAAACTACGGTGTTTTTGTCGGGAACAGATCATTATCCACATAAACGAATCTGTGTTATTGCAGGCTACATAAAAAGAGGAAACTCTATTGCAAGGGTTTTTAAAAAAATATTTCAAGTTAAATTTCTAAAATTCATCATTTAATGTCTTAGAAATTTTTGAAATACGAGAAGGACTAAAAGAAGTGTTTTTCATTTTTGATTCATTTCCAAACTGGAACACTAAAACAAAACAAAAGAAGCAGGCCTTGAAAATTGTGATATTAAACAACAGTAAATAGATAAAGAATTGTTACATTTTTCTCCTCAGGTAGATCCTTCAGGATATCCTTTTTCAAACTTTTCTCTGAGACCATGAAGAATATAAACTAGCATTTAAAAGCAAAATAAAAGAGTCTAAATGTTTCTTCGTTTCTTTGTGTCTACCTGGAACAGGCCCCTTTTCACTGAGCAAATACTGGTAGAAAAATGAAAGACAATGTCACTCATTTTTTACATCCTGGACTAGTGGTCAGAGTACTAATTCAAGAAGCTGATTCAGATTCTGAGACGTCTGTGAGTATATTCCCATCTCCTTGGATCAGCCTAAAGGAAAGGCTGTGGGGAATCTCCCACTCCTTTTGAAGGGAATATGGTCATTAAGATTCATACAATCAAAGTAGGAATAAGAGGAAATATAATTCTGTAATCACCCAGTGAATCTGCTCCACATAAAATAGTAGGTATGAAATGCCAGTTTGCCTTATTAAGCACTTTTTATGCCTATTTATTACTAACTACATGCAGAAAAATACATATGCATATGTTCATGTACATGCTCATACTTCTACAGCTTTTAGACGGAGTGAAGCTCATAAGAAAACTAAAAAAAAAAAAATCTGTCCTTGAAAATATTATATTGGTTATAGGATACTTCCATTTTCCATGACGGTAGAGATTTAAGGAAGTTTGCATTTGTCCCTCAGCCTGCATCAATAAGCATAGTAGTACAAATGCTTTAACATCTTAATAATTGCTAGGCTAAATTAACAGGATGATAGTGTTTTGATTTATGATTTGGAGGCCCCTTCTTTGTGCTGGCCTTCAGGAAGATTGAGCTGTCTCCCATGTTCCCTGAAAGTGAGTCAATGACTGTTTATTCATTCCCTTGATTAGAAGGCTGCCCTGAAGCCAAATACAAGAGGCTGATATAATAAATGCAAGACTCATATGCTTTGTTTTGCTTTCTGGATTTAGTGCTAAACATTAAAAGGAATTGGAGATTGATTTTTGTGCAGGGAGCAGTGCCAGATAAAACAACAAGCAAGTGAACGGCCTTCTTCATAGAAACAAGCTCTATTAGTATGAGATGCCAGAGACATAGTTGAGGTTTAACATCGCTGCTATTGAGCTGCTTGGAGGGTTTTTTAAAATGTCTCATCAGCTGTTGAGTTGACACCTGAGATCTCTTTTTATTTTAGCTCACAAACTAGACATTTTGGTAGAAAACAATGAGTGGTAAATTATCTTTCTGCAACTAATAATCACATTCACTTTTTCAAACACTGAAGGAAGAATACTTAACCACCCAATTATGTTTGGCTCCTGTGGCACCATCAGTAAAGGGACACACATGCACACACAAGTGGGTGGGAGAATGAAAGATAATTAACTTGTTAATACATTAATGATTTCATATTCCTTTCTTCCTGTTCCTCCTTGTCTCATAACCTGATGATGTAGAATTACATCACAAACTGATTTCTCACAGCTTACCTCCTCCACATCCATTCTACCAGCTGTATAAAGAAATTTTAGAAATTAAGACTCTTAATTAAAATTTTACAGAAATTATTCTACAGAAGATTTTAAGATATCTATTTCTGTATCTGACTATTAAAATACTCCCCCTTTCACAAAACCATTTATAGAATTCAAGAGTTTCTATGCACTAGGAAATCTATCAATGCAAATTATGATTGTCTGCAATGAAGGTTATTAGACTTTCCACTGAAGTTAATTCCCCTCTTTGTTTAGACAGAGAGATACATAAGTTTTGATCATGCTTTCTTTAACTCGCTCCAGTGATTCTGGCCTAGTGTTAGTTAAAATGTTCCTGGATCAATGAGGAACAGAACTCTCGACTAACAAGTTTTTTGAGCAGTACTTCAATCATAAGGTAGAAAGGGCTGAATGAGCATGTATTAAAGTTTTGGTGTTTGTACCCATCATTGTATCCACAGTATGTGGGCATCTTCTTTACAAAGTAGACTGGAAATGTTGTATTGCAAGGGTATATCATAAGAATGCTGGATGTATTCCTTACCCGTTTCTAGAAAGCACTACCTTCAGTGAAAGCACACATTCTTTGAAACATCCCTCCAGTCTTTCAGATTGTTTTGATTTCTCGGAGGAAATTTATTTCAGGGAACCTAGGACACAGCCAAAGAGAGATTAAAGAGCTGATGCTGGACCCCAGTTGTGGGTGTACACATGGTGCACAGAAAGTAAGGATTATGCAAGGAAATGGGATGGATAGTAAGAATAGTGAAGTAGAAGAGAGTATGGTTTTGAGAGAGTTTTAGAAAGCGAGGAGCCACCTGTGTGCTGCGACTTAGTGCTCCTTCTATTAGTGACGTCATTTAATAAAACTACATGTGGAAATTCCACTTTCAAACCACTGCTTCTGATAACTTTGAAATAAAAACACATCAACATTTTCTAGTATACACGATAATTTGTTCAATTCATTGTTAGAAAATCCTACGTTTAGTTCTACTCTGCAATGATTTAATTCACATGCCTTACAGCATAAGGTTTTGTAAATCAGGTCTTTTCCCTCATGAACTTAGAGCAGTTTATCTGGATCTGCTCTCTAGCTAAGCAGGGCTGTGCCTGACTTTCTGGAGTGTTTTCTTTTTTCCTCCCTGGAAAAATATATGTCTTTAAAATTTCAATATTTCTTTAAAGTCCTTTCCTGTTACAGAGAAACTGTGAACCGTGTTGCAGGCAATGAGATTATCACTATTCCTTTCAAGAAAAGCAACCTTCAAATTTGTGAGATATTGCTGATAAATCTGCTCACTGGTTCATTGAGCTCTTGGCCTCTAAATTAAATTTAGAACAGGACTAAAAATTTGAAATAATTTACTATTAGTTTTGGCACTAATAATATTTTTTTTTCCCCGCTCTATTTCAGAAAGGAAAAGGATTTCAATCGTTTTCCACATACACAAAAGTAACTCTGAAAAAGCACTAAATCCCAAAGAACATATCATAACTGTTTACTAGTGTTGTCAGAAAGACTTCAGAGATTCACCGTGTTTTCCTGATTCCATAGGAAATTGACAATAAAATGAAGTTGCATGAATTGAGCAGTATCAGATAATTCTTTTTTGCCTCTATTCATTAATAAATGGAAGGGACTTTGTTCCCAAGGTTGATTTAACACCCTTCATGCTCATTAAATACAAGAACTCTATATTCAGGAACTCATCATTAGCTTCATCACTATTAAATGCGAGCTGATAAAAAAACTGCACAAGATTATTTGGCTACATTTTCAAACCCATCTCTGAGAAACATCATCTCACAATACTTCTTATTGATTCTTTCAAAGGAAATAAACATGTGTCTTCATGGCTTTGTTTAAACAGCTGCTCATAACAAATTAAAAGTCTGATAAGTTGCTAAGGAGAGGGGAAAAGGAAATACAAGTCAAAGCCTTTGACCCTTAGGATGCTGATTCAAATGCAGCCTCAGATACTACTGACTGAAAGTCATTATCTCCTAATGACCATTCAGCTTATGTAAACTTGATTGTATGCTTCTCAGTCTGTGTTCCTGGTAAGTAAACACCCACAGCAGAATTAACCCCCAATGCATCTTCTACAAAGGTCAAATGCATAACAAATCATGGAGATAAAAACCCACTGTCAACCATAAAAACAATTTTTTAGGCAATGATTTGGAACAATGCTGAAGAAAATAACACAAAACTGCACAGGAAGGATAAAACATGGCATGTAGTAAAACAAGCTGTAGTAAAAATAACACTAGTAATTCAGTGCCTAGATTGTCAGTGCAGTATCTTACATTAACATCATTCAGATTTTTTATATTTGAAAGAGCTAATGAGTTATTTAACTCAGCTTCTTTTCTTTTACATTTGCATGAAACAAATCACTCTCAATATTTCTTTATGTATGACAGACTAGTGACTGGATTTCCAAGTGTAGTACTAAACACTCTTCAAAATAATCTTCTGGATTTGTGATAGAGAATGTGAACCTATTTTATTCCCATTCAGCAAAAAACAGATTTTCTCATAAAGTTGATGTGGGTCATCTTTTCCACTAAACTGGGAGTAGCCCCCTCTTAACAATAACTTAATCATTGTATTCAAACAACATGATGACAAATATGAAATTTCAGATGGATATATCTTTAAAAAATCAAGCCATTGACTCAAGATGAGCGAGACTAATTCAACAGTACTTTTTGCCTTCAGATATCAACTGTACACCTGGACTTAAGAACCACAAATAACTATTTGGCTGTCTGAGGAAATTTGAAGGTAACAGTTATAGAGCCAAAAGGCTGATGTTCTGTTTCTTCCTGCAATGACATGTTTATTGTCCTATTTGTAACTAAAAGCTATGCTGAACAGTGGGGAAGAAATCCATACACTCATTCATGCTAAATCTCACAATTCTTCACCAAACCTGAAGTGCAAATCCTAGTCCTGCACCTTAAAAACTTTACAAAGTAAGTACCTTTTATATCTTTGATGACCACCAGTGAAAGCTACTGCATGATTTCATAAGTGTTCTTTTGTTTCTTTTCTTTTCTATTATTCCTTAATGATTATTCCCAACTCTTGTCCAGATACATCTTAATTTAGCTACTGTGTTAGTTTCTGGGAAGGGGGAGACAGGAGAAACACTCTCTTTCTTTTTTCTTTTTCCCTTTTTTTTCTTTTTTAATTTTTTTTTCTTTCTTTTTTTCCCCAGGGCTTCTTGAAAATATATATATATATATATATATATATATATATATATAGTGTTATATAGAGAATAATATCCCAAGAAGTAGCTCTCAGCCATAGGAAATAGAGTTTTATAAGAAACAAGGGAGATGAAGAAAGCATTATATGGCTGTTGGCATTACAGCCTAGCCTATTAAAAGCAAAGTGATGTTCTTGAACTCATAACTAAAACAACTTTACACTCTTATAGCATCTTGCCTTCTGGAACTTTAGTTATTCAACACATCCACTAGCAGGGCCTATTAAGTCCATTGCACACAGGTAAACAGAAAGACACAATGGATTTTTTTTTTTTCCCCCCCCTCATATTGATTGATAAATCAATGTGGACTCAAGAACAGCTCTGAAATCTTGACTGAACCCCTTGTTCTAATTATTAGACTGCACTATTTCCTACCTGCAGTCAAAGATCAAGATGTTGAAAAGTGCTAACTTTGTGCATCATACAATGAATTCAACAGAAACTGATGATGCTCACTACCCCCAGGACTTAGCTCATCTATTGCACTGGGGACATTTCAATATTTCATCAATATTCCATGATATTTCTTGCTCCTCTAAATGCTCGCATATTGCTTGCTCTTATTTCTTCCCTACCTCCCTTCTGCATCCTTTGGAAATAACTTGTTAATCCACACGACCATTTTTTCTGTAGGGTATCATACTGTCTCTTTAAGCAGCTGAGCTCTGGATAACATAAATAAAGAAAACCGATGATTGTATATTCTAGTTTCAGAGGTAGCTCAGGAGTCTTAGCGACTCAGGAGAGGTGAGCTAGCACTGCTGTCCCTAGGTTTCCACTTGGTATTGCTACAAATTCTGGCTAGTTGAGGAATGCAGGAGTTGAAGATCTCTGCTGAACAGCATGAAAGAATCCACAGAAGACAGTAGAAAGAGGTGATGGCCAAGCAGTTCCTACTTAAGAAACACAAACCAAAATGACTCACAATTTGAAATCAGTGGGTCAAAGCCAGTGGATGTTTGACACCAGAATTCATTTCAGGAATTAATACCAGAGATATCAAGGATAAATATCAGTGGTGTTTGTGTGTCCTTGGACTATTTTTTTCCCCACAAAGGTCTATTTTACAAATCAGAGAAATGTTCAGAGCTATTTCAAAAAGTTCACGTGACAAAAAGCTGTTTGATGATGATCCATAGGAAAATGACATCTGACACATTGAAGAAAGGAGGCAAAAGCTGGATTTGGAAGGGTAAAAAGTTCATGCTCCAAGTTCCTGGTTTCCATTACATTTTCATTGTTATAATTGTTGCATGACTGTAGCTGCACCACTCAGAACCATCCCATTTTGAAAGCTGAAGGAAAAGTTGCTAGTTGCTAGTTGCAGTCAGACAGGAAATGCCCCTCCCCTAAGCTCAACAATGCCTCATAAAATTATCAGGTCACAGATTAAAACAGACTGACTTGAAAGTTTAAAAATAGTAAGTCTTCCCTCAGTATGCCTGCTATTAAAAATAGCTTTTAACCTGCTTAAGATGGAAAGAAGACACACCAAGATAATGTTATTCCTATTCTCAATTTCTCACTCTCTTTTTAATCTAAAGTGGTAAATTTACTTTTAAGTATTTATTAGAGACAACCAAACCATGTCTAATGCACCTTTGTGGATAGCCATATTAATTTGTAATAATTTATATATATAAATGATAAAAAGTCCAAAGATTAATTCACAATTTAATTCTAATTGGTAACATTTTTAATATTTCTCATTTTGTCATGTGATGCTGGTATACATCCTCACAGATTCCAGATGCCATCTCGCATCTTCAGCCAAGTTTTCAGCTAGGCTGCACTTGAACAAGGTTTACAAGAAGACTTTGAGGTCACTGGGGCTATGCATGTGGTAAAACACAGACTGCAACTTTTACAGAAACAAGAAACATAATTTTCATGCAAAAACCCATACCAAAACAAACCCAAGTTCAGATTTTTAACTGAAAAATGTTACCTGATTGAGCAAGTGAGTCATTGACACGAGAAAAATATAATTCTCATTATATTTTCTATTTGCAGATTGCGCATTTTCACAAATGTATCCATGCCTCAAGGACTGATTTTTCCTGTAATCCACCTTTCAAATTGTAATAGTTATGACTCAGTATCTGAGCACTACTCTCAAATCATCATGCCCGATTTTTGGATTCCTGATCCAAATGAGATAACCTTCCTTCCTGAAACCAAATTTTATTCCATTAAAAGAAAATATTTCATGGAATCTTTCTTTTCTGTGATAGATTTTTGTGGTTCTTGTTGTAGCGTATGCGTATGTGCAAAGTAGATGCAGCTCCAGTGGAATCTGAGCACTGAGACAGCCACCTCTCTCTTTTTCGTTCCTGCACATGTCAAAGATGCAGGGTGAACCCTCAAGCCTGATAGCTAAATATCATGATAGTCACCCAACCTACTGCTAGTACTTTGTCCCTAAGTATAGGACATGGCAACAACGCATTCTGGCACTCATCTTCTCTTGCCTCAAAAAGTGGGGGTTATTTTGTACTTCTATTAATTTCCAGTGCCTACGCCATCGCTGGAACTACTCACTATTCCAGTGCAGCTCCATGACACCTCTGGAAGATCAGAGAGAAATTATGAATCTACAATAAGATCCTGAGGGTTGCCAGTGCTGCAACACATTGAGGATACGCTCTGGACTCTCATCATGCCCAGTGTATGAGTATAGCTTTTTTCACCTGGCTACAAAGCAGGTAAGACTGAAAACATATCTGGCTGAAACCTCATTTCAAAATCTCCCAAGCAGTTCCTCTAATACCTTAACCATTTCTAATCCCTGACTCTTCTTTCCGTTGCTGAATGCTACTAACATAGGTATACGTGACTCTCCTAATCACAAGATTCTCCTTAGAAAGAGGATATTACCAACCATAACCATTTCAGAAGGTACAATAAGTTAAAATCTCATTCTCTTGACTGATCTAATCCTTAAATAGAGAGACTTGGAGGAGAAATGTGAAGCAGAATCAGACCTAGGCAGTTAAGTGAGTGAAAAGGTTACTTCTTTCAAGTTAGAGTCTGAGTCCCTACAGCCTGGCACTTTGGGCAGAGAAAATGTTAAATGGGTGGTGGTCACCAGACCAGTGTGAGATTGTTTTGTGTTCTCCTACACTAACCAGTTCTAGAGCCATAGAAGACCACAGAAAACTGTGATGCTCTGGCAAACTTGCAAATGTGTACGCTTCACTGTGTTTCATTCTTTGGTAGCTATTCTAAGGATCCTGAAACTTAACTCCTTGCATTTTCATTTTATACAATGTCTTCTTCTAAGAATTAATATTTTTCTCATACTGGAAAAATACTTCAGATAACCATCAGAAATTCCAGTTCTCTCTTAGGCTGAAGAACTGTGTTCAAATATACTGAATAAACTTGAATGTACTGCTTTCAAATTATTGGGGAGGAGGGGGACAGAATTTAAGTTGATTCATTTTAGATGGTGCATAATATGTACAGTGACAAGGACACATTAAGTAGGAGACAGCTCTTACAAATGTGTCACTCCAAAGAGATGACTCAGAGACTTAAAGTTAGGCTGCTCTTTAGCTACCTTGCTAAGCCACAGTCTAAAATCACAGCATGCATAGTTAGAAACTTTTCAACTTTACATATTGACAGGATCCTGACAATTTCCTTTCTGAAGAGATTAACACCTTTTCCACCCCCCAACAAAAAAGGATAATGGGAAAGAGACAAAAAAGATGTTTAAATAGGAGAAACTTCACTGGGACAAGACTATGGGCTACACCAAATTTTCACAGCGGAGAAGCATATATGACTGGAAATTGAATTTCTCATTTTGTTTAACTAGTTCTTGATCCACGTGCCTCCTTCCATAAATAAATGTATTTTTGTCAAACAGAGCTGCCTTCTGTAAGGCCTGATATATTTTCATCTTAAAAAGGTGAAAAAATGTTTTTTATGTGCAGTTTATCCTAGCATTAGGCTAGCATTAGGCTCTGAAGCCACCAGTTAAAATGACTGAAATTGGCTCCATAGCTCCATGGAATTACGGAATCATAGAATATCTCAAATTGGAAGGGACCCAGAAGAATCATCGAGTTCAATTCCCTGCTCCTTTAGTTTTACCTAAAACTAAATCATATGACTAAGCATCATCGAGCTGCTCCTTCAACTCTGTCAGGCTTGGTGCCATGACCACTTCCCTGGGGAGACTGTTCCAGTGACCAACCACTTTCTCCTTATGTCTAATCTGAACTTCCCCTGATGCAGCTTCATTCCATTTCCTCATGTCCTACCGCTGGTCACCAAAGTGAAGATTAGTACCCCCGCCTCTGCTGCCCCCTTGAGGAAGCTGTAGACTGCGATGAGGTCACCCCGCAGCTTTCTCTTCTCCAAGCTGAACAAAGCAAGTAACCTCAGATGCTTCTTGTAAGTTTTGCCCTCGAGGCCTTTCACCATCTTGGTCATCCTCCTCTGAACACACTCTAATAGTTTGATGTGCTTCTTTTATTAAGGTGCTCAAAACCGCACCCAGTACTCGAGGTGGGGCCGCACCAGTGCAGTGTAGAGAAGGACAACCGCCTCCCTCAACCAGCTAGCTGTGCTGTGCTTGATGCACCCCAGGACATGGTTGGCCCTTTTGGCTGCCAGGGCACACTGTTGACTCGTGTTCAACTTGCCATCAACCCAAACCCCTTGATCTCTTTCTGCGGGGCTGCTCTCCAGCCTCTTGTCCCCCAGCTTGTAGGTATAACCAGGATTACCCTGCCCCAGGTGGAGAATCTGGCACTCGCTCTTGTTAAATTTCGGATGCTTGGTGACTGCCCAGCTCTATCTATCTGTATCTACCCAGATCTCCCTGTAAGCCTCTCTACCCTCGAAGGAGTCCACAGCTCCTCCTAATTTAGTATCATCAATCAGTACAGTTTACTTCTAAATCTCCTCTACTAGAGCCCTCCCAGTTCCTTGTTATTAACAAGGCATTATATTTGCAATTGCAGTCTACCTGCTCACAAAATGTTTGAAAAAAAAAAAGGCTGAAGTTCTCTATGGGCTCATCTAACAACACATTCCTCCATCTCTTGGTATACTGATGAGCTGGACAATTAATGAGGATTTAGTAAAATTGTATTTTCATTGCTAGCACTGAGCTTCCCCGCCGCCTTTTCTGGGAATAGAAGGATTTCATATTTTGTTAGTGTGATAAATCACTCACTGCCTTACACTTCGATTTCAGCAAGAGATCTCAGAATAGTTGCTCCCCCCTGTTTAGGAGCATGAATAAACATGCTTGGCAAAGCGACATGAGGCAGAAACATAACCCTTACACCACAGGCTACATTACCTTCTAACTTAGCTTGGTCACAGCTTTCCTTTCAGTACAGTAGGAGCTGCAGCACGGTTATGCTTCCTACTGTGTGATCCTCTATCTTTGGCTTGTAACTGAACAGAACTTTACAGCCTCTGACTGCACAGGTTCTTCTGCAGCACAGAGCAGCATGCAGGATCTGGCCCTCAAAGCTCTGTGCTTCTATTTCCCTTACTTGCAAAATAGACCCAAAGTAGATGGTTGCTGTGAATCTGAATTTGTTAAATATTTCTAGCATGCTTTAAATCTGGGAAAGTTTTTACGCTGTCTTTTATTTATTATCCTTGCCAGCCACCAGTGTGCTGTTTTCCGGTAGCCGTGCCTATATGCTCTGTGTAGACACACACAGTGGAAAAAGAAACCAGCTGTGCTTCACCCACTTCCAAACACCTTGCTGGAGAAATTGGCAATATCACTGTAACAAACCTTCTTCCTCCACCCTCCATTTCCCTGCCAGTGAGAATTTAAGGTTTACTTGGGAGAGGTATATGTCTTTCATGTATCCTAGAACTTGCTTATTTATCTTTTGTAAATCAAATAACTCCCCTTTTAACCTTGAACATTCCCCAGTCCTGACCCAGATAGTCTTGCAAAATAGGCCAGTCAATCATGTTCTCCTTCTCATTCCATAGGGTGGTAGTGGGAGAATAGAAAAACCTTCTGTCACTAAATCCTTTCCACCCACAGGCAAAAACTCTTCAACCAATTAACTAACACCAGGTGCACACTTGAATGCATCTGAGGTATGTGGTATACTTACTGGCTCTGTTCCTAACTTGGCAGACAGACACGAAACCTGCCCCTGATTAGCCTATTTTGCTGGAGCTGCAGTGAAGGGTGTCTCCCCTCTCAAGAAAAAAATCTTTGGAGTTTCAGTGTAAATAATGAGTGCTTTGACCATGCGAGATCCAGAGTACACTGTGCATTAAAAGGACTATCCTTTTTATGAAACAATTTGTCAAGATGGACAAGTGGCAGCAGTTCACTGCAGAACAAAAAAGTATTAGCAGTGTCTGACCAGCATTTCATGCAAATGCTGTATACATACAGAGTATCACAGTACATCTCCATGGTGATGTTCCTACCTTTATGGGTATAGGACTACTTAAGACCCTTTGATTCCCTCCAGGTTTGCCTTCTCCCACATACATTTTTGCTCTGCCACCTTTAGCAGAGAAAATATTTTTAAATATCTGTGGCGAAAATCAGTCCAGGTGCATACACAGTTCAACGTCTGAATACAACTGATATGGCTTTTAGGGAGCCTGAAGCTCCATCAAATCCATCTTGTGTCCATCTTGTATATCCATCCCACTGCAGATTCCCCTAAGGAGCTGGAATTCAAACCCTGGTCTGTAGAAGACCAGAACACAGGATCAGCTCAAAGATCCATTAAGCCTAGAACACTGTTGTCCACTGGAGCTAGGTGTGTGGCCCCAAGAAAGGTATTAAAAATAGGGTGAGTAATCCTTCCCTGGCATAAACTCCCACTTTGCAGAGATTATCGTTTTAGAGAGTTGCTGTATAGAAAAGTTGCAACTGGATTGTTCTATTTAATATAGCCAGGGCTAGGTCTGTTTTTCATTAATCCGCAGTATTCTCACAATGAGTTCCACAGTTAAGTATGTGAAAAAAGCCTCTTCCTTTGTTTTACCTTACATTTGCTGTCAAGTAATGCCAGTTTGAGCTCCCTCATTTTCCTGTTGTGAGACAGAGTGAATAATTTCCCTTGTTCATCTTATCTACACCTTTGTCTTTTTATATATCTTTGTCATATAATTTTTCATCTTCTTCTATTCCGGGGTGATAAATCTTAATTAATTTGGTCTCTCCTCATCTTTAGTGTTGCCCTGTAACTGTTTGTTGCGATTCACTGTGTCTTTGCTAATTCTTGCATAGCAATTTTGAGAGGCGGTTGAATTTGGCTTATTTTCCTTAGAAATGAGCTGACAATTCTTCATAAAATAAATATTAAATGTTGTATCCAAATATATAATGTCATATGTAGTAAGCTTTTTGTTTATTAGCTAGAATGTTTCCAAGCCTTAGGAGAATTCCACATATTGCCTGCCTAGGACAGACATGAAGAAACACTCTTTCACAACCGTAGAATAACTATATAATTTTTTTTTATGTCACCACAGCGTTCAGCAAGACTGAGATTTTTAAGTGACATAATCCCTCTTACTTAGTATTTAAAAGTGTAACTATTCCTTTTAAGGTTTATCTATCTTCCCTACCCTAATCCCATATTAGAATTTGTCCCAATCCCAATATCAGCATGTCCTACAATCCATATTTAAATTACCACAGGTCATTTTTAAAAATCTTCACTAGTGTCATACTTTCTAATATGTGTCTTCTTATTTTGTCTAAAAAGGGAATTGTTATGGGTAACTATTTGTAACCGGGGAGATACAGGGTAGGAAAATCCAGAAAACAGATTTTCTCTGAGGTATAGTTGGCATAATTATTGTCATAATCTCAACATCCTACAGTTTTCTAGTTTTTCTCTTTTCAGTGATGCAGTCTGAGAACCACTAACACAGCTATGGGCAACAAGAAAGTGCAGAGAATGAATGTTCTGACTCAGTTTATGTTCCAGGGCAGCATGAGCTATATCCTTAAATAATTATTTAGGAATTTTACACCAGCATTAGTTATTCAGGAGCTAGAGAACACGTCACAAAATCAAATTACTTTTTCAGTCAGCCACTCTGTAGTGATTTTTGGTGATGGAGGAAGTGATCATACAGATCAGACAAATGCCAAGTGAAAGGCAGTAATTACATTTTGGTGCACATATCTGCTGGTACACGTCGGCTTATTTCAGTAGACCCAGGCTAGTTTATACTAAAAGCCATTAGGAATCCAAATGGATACCAAACTCTTCCACCTCCCCCTACAATAACATCCATATGGCTTTCTACATATTGTTGCAAATTCAAATCACTGAGGAGTTCCATGCAGTGCTTTTATCCTGTCACCTAACAAATCATCTATAAAGCTAAGTACCCTTCACACGGTATTTGTATTAAGGGGTCATCTACTGTTTTCACAGACAGCTATTTGTTATTGGCATGTTTAGGTTCTGCATATAAATAGCACAGATTTATAATCAAATATTTTTTTGCAAAGTCAAAACATTTGGAGGAACTGCATGAAAAAGTGACTGAAGGCAAGTCTTTGCCATCTACTTTCCCACTTCTCCATGGCCTCTTCTTAATGGTAGCAGGCTGCCTACAGATTTCCAGGAATTAAGTACACATCTACCCTGCTCACAGGGCAGATAAATCAGAGTTTATGCAGTGTTGTTTGAAGTTTTTTTTTTATATGCCTGTTAGTAGAGGTAGAGGAAACAGAGTGGGAGGGAAAGAATAAAAGCCTGCTGACTCTGCAGGTTCCATCCTGTAAATTCAGGCAGATTGCATGACCCCCCCCCCAACCCTCCACCACTATATGTCAAAGGTGACATCTTTGCAATAGTTAAGAGTACTTTTTTTCTGTGCCTTGTAAAAAAAATTAGGGTAGATGAATGAGTGAACTAGTCAGGGAAAAAAAATAATTCTAGATTTGTCTCTTAAAATAGACAATAAGAGATGTGTTTGTAAGACTGTAAAAACAGGACAAGTATATACCGATACTTCCCACTGTGCTACACCAGATGCCAGCAATCTGTGATTCAAGGACTCTCAGAGCAAGATGCAGTTTAATTTTTAATTCAGTTGCTCTCCTTTTAATTCTATCACTGTGACCAATGATATTTAGAACCCCTATAAACTTTTTCCCCATAATCCCCTAACACATGATGCTCCACTTTTAAACACATGTTGTATGAAGGAATATCTGCTTTGGCTAGTTTCTAAGCAGGATCCAGGAAACACATGTGAGCAGATCAAAAAGCAGATTTATCACCTAAAGCCCAAACCTCTTGAGTATTTAAATGGTTATCTTCATCGGAATGCCAAAGGAAATAAATTCTGAAATGGCCTTCAGAGCCTGGGCTACCATTGCATGCTGTTCATTTTCAAATCAATGGCACTTCTAACAATTATCTCAATGAAAAATTAATTAGCTTTTAATTTCACCCTATTACCTCTAACAGTTCTTCTTTTGTTGTTTTTCACTACGTAAACTCTGTATCAAAGCATCAAAGCAAAGTTATTAAACTTGTTCAGCAGCTTTCTTTGATTTTATTTCCCTGGATAAGAGGACGACTTAAACCTCATCATTAAGGGTCACAAAAAATGAAGAGAGTTAGAAAGACTTCACATACAAATTTGGAGCTATTTCCTGTAACACCAATCTGCTTGCAAGACTGAGCTTTTCCTTCTTAACTTATGCCATATACCACTTCTTTTGTGAAGCCATTTAAGATAACAATAAAAGTGTGTTTTGTGAGGAGCTTCTTATAAAAAACACTGTACTATTGCTTTACATAACTCAACAGCCATAAACAGTAAGTAGGGAGGAAGGTCCAGGGACAAGAGGGAATTCAGTGTTTTCTGGTGAGTGCAGGAGCTGACAGAATAGATGTGCTCTGGGAGTCTGGAGGCCAGGAAGGATGTTCTGTACTGTCGGTGATGCCAGAGTGCAGGACTCCAACCAGATTCCTCCAGATATTCCACACATGGGGCATTTAACGTGCAATACAGGATTTATTTATTTTAACTTATTTTAAGTTCCATGGGATTTTGATTTAATAGAGAGATGTAAGAATGCGTTTGAATCACAGTGCAAGTACAAATTGTACTTAGTGGAGTGCAGCAATTGCAGTATTCAGTTGAATCACAATACAAACAAGAATTTCCTTACCGAGTTCTATAGTATCCTCACCCTCACACCACCATACATCCCTAGTCACTATAAAATACATGGGTTTAAAACACCTCAAGCCCATTGCTCTCCTTAAAGGTCTTTTGTTTGTTGCTCAGTTTGGATTCTCTGTGACATATTTTTTGCATTTTATTGATTTACTGAAGAATGAACAGTTGCCAACCAGCTGATATAACCATTCATACAGAGCAAAGGCTCCCCTCTGCTCCCCTTTGCCATGAGTTCAGCATCCTTTACAACAGCCATGGTCAGTCACTCCGCACACTTTCCCTCAAGCTTCATAAGCACATCGTCCTTGGCCACCACCTCTGAGCCTTCCATTGTAAGGGCTTATTGGTCAGTTATAGGTGGGCATATCAGCGAAGCATAAAGAAGAGAGGCAGATGTTTACTGATCACAGAATGCAGAAATGAAATAAAAAATTGTTAAATTCCACCAGGTAATTGCAATCAAAGGCTAGTGAGCCAGAATGTAATACAAACGAGGATGAGAAGAAAAGGTCAGAAGAGGTGCAGCAGTTGTTCACGCCTTTATGTAGGTGTAGATGGATGAAATATCCAAAAGGCTTTGTATGGTTTGGTTTATCTGTCAGCTTTACGTTCCTGTGAGAAAATAACTTTGTTCTTTCTGTGAGTCCTACTCCCCTGCTAGACACCGGCAAGTTAATAAGAAAACTCTGTTATTGTCATACAGCTCAATAATTTCAAAATCATCAGAGGTTTTTGCTTAGTTTAAATAAACCTCTTCTAGAGCTTTACTTAGTGTCTCAGGCTTACAGAAATGTGCTGATATTCTTGTGAAAATAGAAGGAAATGAAAATAAAGAGGAGGGGTTTTGTTCGGTGGTGGGGTTTTTTCCCTTCACTGCCTCTAAAAGGGTTAACTTGATATTTGGACTGCAGTTCAGAGTGGGTTAAGGCGAGCATGAGGGGCTGTTGTTATAGGCAGACTGACTTCCCCATGTCAGCTCCACAGCATTTTTAAATCTTTGCCATTTTCCCAGTAGCTTTGTTATCTCATAAACGCATGAATTTTCACTAAGGAATGTCAGCCTCAGCAAAACCATAACAAACAAACAATTTAAAGATAAAGTTTGATTAGCTGCATAAAAGAAGAATCTGCACAACTTACCTATCTATCCTAGCAAACCTTCATCTTTTGTAAGCCTCAGACAATTGCTTACACCCAGTGATTGCCTACTGTTTAACAACAAAAAGGAAGTATTATAATTGCCAGTCTTTTTCACATTAAATCCTGCACTTAAGACACTTTAAATAATTGGATAATATAACTGCATAAAACTAATCAGGATATACTGCTGATTCACACTATCATAATTGATTGACCCAGGTGCATTACAGCCTAACAGTTGTTTGTTCTTGTTTTGTTTTGCATTTCTCCCTCCTTCTGCTCCTCTTTCTCTTCCACATGGTTAAGTTTTATATTATTTGAAAAATTAATTTAGAAATGGCAGCATGTCAAAGCAGTTCTAAATAAACATGGTTTCAATTTAGAGTAAATGTTTAGGCTGAAAGACAAGAGAAACAGCCTGATTTAGCAGCCAAGACATCGGTATGGTAGTTACAAGAGCCTGATTCCACGTTTAGCTTTCTCTTTTTTTTTTTTTCATAAGAAGTTCTACACTACGCTTCCTTATAATGCCTATTTGCACTGTAAGACCAACAGGATAGAAACCGTCTGGATTTTATGCATGTATAGGGGCTAGTATGATGGTATTCTGAAGTTCACTAGAGCCTTGATGTGCTACCATCATGAAAATAATAAAGGTAAAAAATTTATGCTGCTGAAAAGCAACTTGTGGATCACTTACCTACTTTGAATGCTTACTTTAATTCTGAAAAAGAAAAAAAAAGTTTATCACATCTTTTGTCTTATTATGAAGAGAATAAAACTCTCCATTGTGCAAACAGCTCTCAAATTATTTTTTACCATCTTTGGAACTCTGATGTCACAGAACACGGTTTTCTCAACTCAGTATCACATCACATATTCAGCCAGCTACCTAACAACTTTTATCCAACACTGAACACACTCAGAAACATCCGAAACAACTCCATGCTTCTGCAAATTTCTGATAACTCACAATCCAGTTGGGCTATAAGGGAAGAAATATTTCATGATCACCATAAAGAGAAAGACAAATCCACCCAAAAGGGCACTAGAGAGAATTTAAAAAGCTTTCAAGCAGCATTATTGTTACCAGTACTACAAGCAAGAATTTTTTTGATCTTATTTTACTGCACGTAGTCTGTATTTAAGTATAGTATCAATGAGAGCATTTGAATGTTATTGTGTTGTAAAACGTTTAGATAGTAAATTTTTCATAGTTCATTAAAATATATACTGCATTTTCCCTCTTCTTCCTTAGGGGTTATGTTTGATGACATCTGATGTAAGAAGCAGACTTGTAAAGTCTTTTCTAAGTAGGAAAAAAGTATACATTTAGAAGTTATTAAAATAATCTCTAAAGTATAGGAATGCTTATCAAAGTATCTCATCCAAACTTTCTCTCTTCATTAACTGCATTAATAGACTGCAGTCTATTTTTCTATTCACAGTGAATGGATGGACAGCTTAGTCACATGGAACTGTTTCTGTTTTGGCTGATTGGCTAAAATTTTCTTACTCAAGATAAAAATATGGTTAAAAAAAACAATAGATGGCTCTCCTACTATCACAAGGTTAGCCACTTCCCAATATATTTTATGAATGAAAATCAATTCAGACCTATTCAGACTGGAAAGAGCCACTGACAAAAGGTAGACACAGTTGAAGAGAAAACACCAAATTTCTTGGAATTTAAACAAAGGCTGTTTTCACTGCATTCTTTGCCTCAGTCTTTAATAGCCTTTAATAGTCTTTAATACCAAGTATCCTCAGGGTATTCAGCTCCCTGAGCTGGAAGACAGGGATGGAGAGTAAACTCCTCATAGTCCAGGAGGAAGCGATTAACAATCTGCTATGCCACCTGGACACTCACAAGTCTATGGGGCCTGATGGGATCCACCCAAGAGTACTGAGGGAGCTGGCGGAGGAGCTTGCCAAGCCACTCTCCATCATTTATCACCAGTCCTGGTTAACGGGGGAGGTCCCAGATGACTGGAGGCTTGCTAGTGTGACACCCATCTACAAGAAGGGCCGGAAGGAGGATCCTGGGAACTACAGGCCTGTCAGCCTGACCTCCATGTTGGGGAAGATCATGGAGCAGTTCATCTTGAGGATACTCACAGGGCATGTGCAGGACAAGCAAGGGATCAGGCCCAGCCGGCATGGGTTCGTGAAAGGCAAGTCCTGCTTGACCAATCTGATCTCCTTCTATGACCAGGTGACCCGCCTAGTGGATGAGGCAAAGGTTGTGGATGTTGTCTACCTGGACTTTAGTAAAACCTTTGACACCATCTCCCACAGCATTCTCCTGCAGAAACTGGAGGCTCGTGGCTTAGACAGGTGCACTCTTTGCTGGGTAAAGAACTGGCTGGACGTCCAAGCCCAAAGAGTTGTGGTAAACGGAGTTAAATCCAGTTGGTGGCCCATCACAAGCGGTGTTCCCCAGGGCTTGGTTCTGGGCTTGATCTTGTTCAATATCTTCGTTGATGATCTGGATGAGGGGATTGAGCGTGTCCAGAGAAGGGCAACAAAGCTGGTGAGAGCTCTGGAGAGCAAGTCTTATCAGTAGCGGCTGAGGGAACTGGGGTTGTTTAACCTGGAGAAGAGGAGGCTGAGGGGAGATCTTATTGCCGTCTACAACTACCTGAAAGGGGGTTGTGGTGAGGTGGGTGTTGGTCTCTTCTCCCAAGTAAGTAGTGATAGAAAAAGAGGGAACGGCCTCAAGTTGCAGCAGGGGAGGTTTAGTTTGGATATTAGGAAAAATTTCTTCACCAAAAGGGTGGTCAAGCATTGGAACAGGCTGCCCAGGGAGGTGGTGGAGTCACCATCACTGGAAGTGTTCAAAAAATATGTAGACATAGCACTTTGGGACATGGTTTAGTGGGCACGGTGGTGTTGGGTTGACAGTTGGACTTGATGATGTTAGAGATCTTTTCCAACCTTAGTGATTCTGTGATTCAATCGGCAAGATATTCATTTATGAAATGCTCCTACATTTCCTGATCATCATCAATTACTAATCTGTTGGATTAACACTGAGTTTGTTGAGACTTCCAAAGGGGCTATGCAGTTTCCATGGGGAGTGTTTACCAAATAGGAAGCCTGATCAAAACTTTTTACATGTATTAAAAATACTAAGATGGGATGAAACCCACCATCAGTCATGCAAAGGTGTTAAATGACATCTGTCAAAATAACCCATCTATACAAAACCAAGGGCCTTCATGTTTGCAGCCATTTATAGATAAGTAAAAATCTGAACCATATTTGAAAACAATATCCATAAAATCCACTGGATAAAGGAGAAATTCATAGAAAGAGAGACACTCCTCTGATGTCTTGGAACAGGAATCCAATCTAAGTAATTTTTCCATCTATGTGATATTTGGGTCAGCTATGGCCACTTGATTTCTCAATTTGTGTAAGAGTTCTTAAATTAAAAAAAAAAAAAAAAGAAAAAAAAGAAAAAAGAAAAGGTAAAACAGTGGGTAAATAAAATATTAAAGTGGCCTTTCTAGGCTTTGCACTGTAATCCCACTTGCACTTTAACAGGTTAGATAAAGGTTGTGCAGTGTCGATCTACATTCCTTGAAGTACAAACTATTTACTCAACACTCATAGCTGAAGGAACTTATATGATTCCAGAATAATATCCTACTTTCCACAGATAAAAAAATATTAAGATGATCCTGAAGGATCTGAAACTTACTGCTTTCCTTTTCCGAATATGGTTATGCTCTCTTACTTTTTATTTAGCTTATAGAATTTTCTTAAGGTCTAATTCCAAGTTAGCAAAAGTGAATAATCTCTTTTAATTAACTTTCCTCTATACTGATTGGGGCCCTAAATCTTTTCCCCATAAGTTATGTCTTCCAGCTCTAACTTAATGGAACCTTTTTGGAATTCCAAAAGGAATACCCTGCAACAAGATTTTCCACATCTCTAGCAGCATTTCTGACTGATAAAATTACTGTGCAGTCCCTTTTTATTTTCCATAAATTTCAGCCCCTTTTAAAGATGTGGAAGCTCATTTCTAATTCAGCTAAGAAGGAGACTTTCAAAGACACGAACAGGAGACAGGCATCTACATTCCACTGAGAGATAATAGGGACCGGGCACCTGTGCCTTTGAAAATATCGCCCAGTCAATCATGTTTGACAATTATTCATCAACTTTTCCCACTGTTGTACTGAAAAAAATGTTAGTTGTCACTTTCAAGACTGTTCCTGTACACAAGAGAAGCCAAATTCATATCGATCAAAGTGACATGTTTGTAGTGCAAAATAAACTGAAACATCTATATAATTTATGGCTTGTTATGTTTGGTGATAAACAGATGCTTTAATTAAGTTTGAGTTTCAGAGCCTTTTAAACCTACTGCCTGAATTTTATCACCTATAAATAAAGAGACCTTTGGAAAGAGGAATAGATAAGCATGAGTATTGATTTTTGTTACAGATGTGGACTTACGTCCCAGCAGTTACAGCAAATAACATACTGCTTACCCCTTTTAAACTACAGTTACGTGCAAAGTCTGTTATGTTCAGTTCAAGAGAACAGAAGCACTGAAAATGTACAATAGCACATTTCATTAGAGGAGGCAGTTAAGTAACTGCAAAGATTCAGGGTTTCCAAACAGCATCTGGATACAGCAGTAACCTTTAACCTCATCATCATCTATGGGTGTAAGTTTTGGTAATTAGATTCTGAAGTATAGAAATATAAAGTGCAGGTGATATCACAGGGCAAATTCTGAAATTGATGAGTGCCTCAATTCCTCTTTCAGAAGGAAAGAGGAATTCATAGTGCACTTTTATATTGGCACTTCCAAATACTTCTGAAGTGAATACCAAGCTTGTGTGCTGGTTTTGGCTGGGATAGAGTTAATTTTCTTCACAGTAGCTAGTATGGGGCTGTGTTTTGGATTTGTCCTGGAAACAGTGTTGATAAAATAGAGATGTTTTCATCACTGTTAAGCAGTGCTTACACAGAGTCGAGGCATTTTTTGCTTCTCACCCCACCCCACCAGTGAGGCTGGGAGTGCACAAGAAGCTGGGAGGGGACACAGCTGGGACAGTTGACCCCAACTGACCAAAGGGACATTCCATACCGTATGATGTCATGCTCAGCATGTAAAACTGGGGGAAGAAGAAGGAATGGGGGCACGTTCAGAGTTATGGCATCTGTCTTCCCAAGTAACCATTATGTGTGATAAAGCCCTGTTTTCCTGGAGGTGGCTGAACACCTGCCTGACGATGGGACAGCTTGCTTGTGCTTGATTTTGCCTCCTTTCAGATGGATTAAAATAAAGGCACTATATGCTTATGGATAGAATAGGTGTTGCTTAGACACATAACTTTTGGGTGGCTAATCAATAAAAGCTCATTCTGTACTCAAGGGAGAAAGTCAGGCAACTACAGTGAGGATTTCATACTATATTTGTATACATATATATGAAAAAAACTTCATGAATTTCCCTGAGGATGTACCCATGTATCTCTGCTAACTACAGAAAAAGGCTACAGAGTCACTCAGACTAGGAGCTTAAATCCTAAAATTTATTATCTAAAATTTGTTGATGCAGACTGTAACACAAAAACTGGTTTTAGCTTTTACAATGATTTATTGGCACAGCTGGGTAGAAAATCCTGAAGTCCCAACTAAATTTTTTATAACTTTGGTTTACCTTTCTGTCTCTGGCCCATCCCTTAATAAAGTCCCTAGTAATAATATTAATTTAAACAGCTTCGTAGGTTGCAGAGTATGAGAAATGTGGAGAAATTTTTTACTATACTTTGAAGAAATCTTAGATTAATATAACGGTTAAGATGAGAGAAAGCTATAAGGATAGAGGATTTGTGATCAATTACTTCAGGGACTTTATTGGTCAGACTCACACAAAGATCAGACCTTGCACCATTTTAAGGCAGAGGTTGTGTTCAGTTTTGTCTGTTGGAGACGTCTAGCTTTCAGATTTTGTTCTTATTTGGGTCTGGAATTTAATATTAAATGGGAAACTACTAAACTGTCTTCAAGCGGAAAAAAAGTTTACCAAATATCATAAAAAATCCAAGCTTGAAGTCTCTCTAATTCTGACTACTCATTCCCTCTACTTAATCCTCAGACATGTTCTTTACTATAAGAGATTTTATATTGTCTGTCTTTCCTTTAAAAGGCATAGTTTATAGCATATCCCAAGATAACTAGCTCTGATAGAAATAAGATAAAACTGGTGCTAGATATCACTGAGAAAAGGGTGCAAACATTAAGAGAAACAGTCCAGTAAATAAGGCAGAGCTAATGGATCTATTTGGATTCTGTTTACTGGCTTTTTACTTGCAAACTTTACCATCAAGAAGTAATACCTCCAGCTCAGAAACAGGTTATACTGTTACTATCCAAAAACTGATGACACAATGTTTTGAAGAAAATTCCCCCCATGTTCTTTTAGATGATGGAAAAGAAATAATTCTTCCCAGAGTTTCTTCAGATCTAACCCTGTTATAAAATTTTGAACTTTCTATGTCCACTTCTGAAATGTCAATATTTGAAAATACTAATGTGCCAAATTTTAACTAATTCATCTCGGTTTTTATATAGCATCTATTTTTGAGACTGTAGGGCTGAGCAGCTATTTTAAGATTACCAACTAGCCTGAACATGTTTTAGTTTATTAACTCTGTCCTGTCACATAAAACATCCAAACATTCATCATGCTTTTAGGTAATTTTATTATTGTTTTCCAGATATTGATCAAAAAAGTAAACATCTCTCACCATTGTGACAATCCAAGAAAAAAGAAATCACATTCCATGTGAGAGTTCAATAAAAATTCTGCTCAGCACACAACGCTGGGTTGTAGGGGAAGACCAAAAAGAAGGAGTATTAAGGATTATGGAAAGACTGGGAAAGCCATGATTGTTGGCGCATTTTAATTCAGTTCTATAAACATATGACAGGTCCTTACATCTAATTGGCATGTATTTAGTTTTTGTCATATGCTAAAAAAAAGGAAGGAGCAGGTGGATTTTTGAGGACATGTTAAGAAAGTCATGTGACAGCTTTTCAATGATCCATGGAAATGATAATTTTTTTTATTCAAACGATAACTTAACTAAGAGAGAGAAAGAGAAAGAATCTGGGAAGAGACCAAGGAATACAAATAATGGTTTTGGAAAAGATTTTTTTTTATCGCATTTGATATTCTTGAAATTACAAAAGCATGGAAATTTAAATTGAAAGTGAAAGGAAACACAGTAAAAAAAATCCCAACAAACCAAAATTGAAGTGATTTTTAAACAATGAATAAATAACCTGTGGAATTCATTTCCGTATGATACTAACACTGCCCATGGAATTGACAGAATCCACAAACATCCAGTTTACAAGAAATAATTTTCCATATGCCACATTTAAGGCATCTTCAAAATAAAAGAATGGATTCTCAATTAGCATAAAATTGCACGCCTAAAATTCAGTGAGGTCAAGCAAGATATAATAATTAGCCAAAACTGAAGATACATCACCTGGAAGAACCAAGGTATTATCTATACTAGGAATATGGCCTGAAATATTTTTGTGTTAACATGGCTAATTTAGAGCTCAGTTGATAGCAGCTCTTCAGCAGCAGCACTCTGCAGGTCAGTTGTGATATTTGAACATTTCAAGCACTCTCTCTGCAGAGGTCAATGAAAAAGGAACATTTTCTAAAGTGTGAACTATATATTATTTGCTTTATTTTTATTACTAAGTTGACATGTATCACCTCTGAAACAGTGGGCAATATAGATGAGAGTTGAGCCAAAGGCTTTGATATGACACAAGTCACCAAGTGGTTAAAAAACTGTGGATCTACTTGTCTGGAAGAAAGTTCCAAACTTGTTTCAATGTCAAGGACATTTTGCCAAAAGTATTATGTGGTCCAGGGGAGTATTAACTGTTGAATTTTCACCTTTGATTTTGTTTTCCTTTTTTTTATGATATAATAGGCTGAAGGCTGAAAAAATCAGACATATAATGTTTATGGCAACGATGACATCTTAATTAGGCTGAAGAGTTATGCTAGTTATCCTCTACACAACAGCCAGTGTGTTTGTTTATATAGATATGTGTTTATTTAAATAGATATATGTTCCCCTTTCAGCACTGAACTCCTCAACGTTACTAGGAAAAACTGAAGAATCTTCTGGATGACCGAATGCACTTCGCTTAACTATAGGGGTAAAGAGCTAAATTTTCAATCTTCAAGAACAGTATTCTCTCTTGAGAAAATTGCTATGCGTAAAGTCACCTGTGATCAAAAGAATCACCAAAAAAATGTTTTGCTGGTTGGATGGTTGGTTGGTTTTGGGTGGGGTTTTTTGTTAGGTTTTTTTTGTAAGGACTGACATGCAGCTAACTGGCACATAGGATGCAGTTATTGAAGAGGAAGTGATTTAAATGTATCTTCTACATGGTTTATTTAACTAATTACTTCTCCATAGAAGAAAAGATGGACGGTACAGTAAAAAAAATCTACAACAATGCTCTTTTCTGGCTTTGCAGTAAATTTCACATCTTTGTCTGCACTTCATGTATTTATTAACAGCCATGTCACATGTTTACATTAGTAACATCTTTCTAGTAACATCTCACTGACTTCCATCCATTTTGGGTGTAAATAATAAAAAAAGTGAAGAGCAGAAGAGCAATTCTTAGATCTAAGTTGCATGGTATATTAAGGAAAAATAAAAAAACCTGTTTGGATTAATTATATATTTCACAGTGAATTGCAGTTCATGCTATTTCTTCCACAATACAACAGGAATGTCCTTTCTGATTACTACATTGTCCTCTTTGTAGATACTATAGCTACTTGATCGAATCTTTGCAAAAGGATAACCCTGTAAAGGAGATTTGGAGTCAGTTTTAACATCTCTGAGGTTGTTTTCATGATCCGTTCGCATTTGATCCAAAAAGGTTAGCATATTTGATAGCATAAAATAATTTTACAGGCAGTAAAGCTGTCAAAAGCAAGAGCAAATATTTGGCCTCTAACATGTTTTACCTGTTTATCTTTGGTGTTTTTTTGGAAGATGATTATGATTGCTATTATTTGGTGATTTAAAAATATTTGGTACTGGATTTGGCAAAATGTTGAATTTTTTCTCAAAGATAAGTTGTTCCTATGGCATACTTCATAGATTTTGTATCATAGGCAAATGAAGAATTTAAAACAAAGATGCCTCTTAAGAACTAAAACATGGGGGAAAAGAGCATGCTGAGCCTCCGTTGACCTACCATATATCCACAAGCATGACAAATTTGTTCAAAGCAGAGACTAGTAAGTATGTTATTAAAATTTCATAATGCTTTGAGTTTGATTTCCTCTCTTTCCCTTATCTTTAATGGCATCCAGTCACTCAGGAGCAAAAGCTGTTCAATTGTACCAAATTATATTTAAATGTCCCATTTTTGTGCATATTACAGATACATATCGCATTATGCATAAAAAAAAGATCTTAGCAACCATGTAGTCAAAGCTGTTAGCTCGTGGTTAGGTTGAATCTCTTAAATGTCAGACCTGGTGAGTCTTTTAAGTCATATGAACTGTTCCAAGAATTCAGAAATGCAGTCAAGCAATCGCTGTGCACTGTTTGTATTAACAATATCAGTTCAAATATGCACATCTATTCTAAACTTATATATCTACTCTGTATATATAGTATGTATCTAGATCAAGATAGGAAAGTATAGAATGAATAACTTAAATGTGATAGGCCTCAACTTTCTAGCTGTTTGGAAATCATATCTCATGCTGAAATAAACAGCAGCAAATAAATGTAGAAGACAAATGATGCCTTTTGAAATTTTTGTGTTGTATTCTTACATAGAATATTAATGATACATATATTGATGTGTAAAGAGTGTGATTACACTTCAGTTTAGTCTTTCTTTTAATTATTTAGAATTCATCATTGGTGGATGATTAGACATGTCAGTTTAGGAAGAGTTCTTCCTTCAGGAAAACTATATTATGGACTATAAATAAGAGGCTAGAAATAACAACATAAAAAGCATTAGAAGAAAAAAACAAAGCAAGTATTGTGGCTTTGCAGAAGCAATGGTAATGTCACATTCCATAACAATTCTTAAAATCTCCATATGCTCTTGCAAAAGAGATAGTACTTTAAAACAGACAAAACTGAATCATGCTTCTCATTTGTCACCAATTAGTGCAAATGAATCAAAGGAAATTCAGCAAAAAGACAGTCTATATTTTAAGCACACACACAAAAAATTTGTTAAATATGCAACAGGCACAGACTGTTTTCTGTTGCACTGCCTTTGCTCTGTAATATCCACGCTGTATAATGAGGAAATACAGTATTCAAAATCCAAATTGCACAGTAGGATGTTTGAAAGCAAGATCTAGATTTTAATTTGAAATGCCTTGCTTAACGACATTCTTTTTCATGAGTGAGAGTGCTAAAATACAGAAAAAGAGGTTTTTTCTGTATCTGATAGAACAATAACTTTAGGCTTGGAAAATAAAAAAACTGAAGTGAATTTCTGAGTCAGAAAAGAAAACACTAAGAAAACAACATACATCATGTGTCCAATTGTCCAACTGTATGTTGTTACAAGAATAATTATGTTAAAAAGCATTGTTTTCAATCAATCATCTTCTGTTTGTCCTATAGTTAAGACAAAGGACTTAGATTTGATGCCTTGATTACCAACTTGACTGCCAGAGGAGGCTCCTCTGAAGTTGATCTAGCGCTTCAGGATATGGTTTAGCGGGCATGGTGGTGTTGGGTTAATGGTTGGACTTGATGATCTTAAAGGTCTTCTCCAACCTTAATGATTCTGTGTGATTCTGTGATGGAATTACTGCTATTATAAACCATGGCAGGATCAGGCCCATCTTCTTGATTTAAACATTCATTTAAAGAACGTGTTCCAGATTTACGAATACATTACATGAACTACAACTGGACCTGTCAATGGAGTAACTTGCTTTAAGCTGTGTATGAAATATTTTGCACCTATCTTAATCATTTGGTCTCGTAAGAGCAATAGCAGGTCCCTCCATAAACACCTGACAGAGCGTGCTGAGCCTTCACTGTCCAGCAAGACAACACAAAAAGAATCTTTGCTCTTTCCTCTTGGATGGCTATCTGCTTATGTCTCTAGTATGTTTTGATATTTTTCTTCTGCAAGTCAGTTACTAAATCTTTGGTAAGGTTTGCATTGTTCCTCTCCAGTGGAATGTGCAGAAGGCAGCAATGTGAGCAGTGCACTCTCAACCCCCTGAGTTTCCTGCTGCCCCCAGCTGCCCTGCACATTGTTGGGATATGGAAATAAAGCAGACAAACCAGGCATTACAAACCTATCTCTTCCCTGCTGTCTGATGGACACATGTTGGAAATGGTACCTTTTGCATTGCTGAACAATCTGTTGCTTGTATCCTTCACTTAAACATCAAGTTGTACAGATGAAGGGACAAATAAGAATAATGTGACAGACCGTACCAGGATGCTGCAAGTGCTCTGAATGCATGGCAAGGTTATATTTATGAATGACGAAGCAAAGGCCCTTCCCTCACATGCAGGAAAAAGAAGAAATGATCGAGTGTTCCTGATTTATGGGTGGTTTTTACCCTCCTGGTCCATGATTATTTTTAACATTCTATAAAATACAACTACTTTGAAGCTGTAAATGGGCAGTCACTTTTCTCTAGTCCATTGACACAATCCTAATCTATCTGTCATAACCATCAATAGGAGAAGAATAAAGTCTTTTCCTGATGATATTAACTAGTTTAGTGAGTCCTCTGTGGCTTTTTTGAAAACAAGAATATAGATTTCTAGGACACCAGATGTATATTTGAAAAAGTCAGCCTAGATAGCATGGATTTATAATGGTCCAGTCAAGATCAGGATCTAACCTATAGTTTTCATGAATTCCTGTTTCTCATTCAGCTAAAATAAAGATTTTAGCACAGGAAGGATTATACTGAATGCTACTCACCAGCATTATGGGGCTTACTATTCCTGCCTCAGGCTGTTACACAGGTGTGGCAGAACTTTACACAATGAATTGGCTGTCTGTTCTAAAATATTATCCTGCTTTTAATAAGAGCCATCAAAGATCCAAGCAAAGAGTTTGTAATAAGGAGATATGTTTATAATAGACCATAGTGAAACTGGAGTCCAATGTAAATGGTAAAACAGAATACAGAATACAGCCAAAGAAGTCTTTTGATCATAAAGGTACCAGTTCAGGTATAGCACAAGAATTTTAATGGGAAGTAATGTGGAAAAATGTCATGACAAGAACACCTTTATAAATAGGCTTAATTCACCTTAATTCACTAATTATATAAATGCACAGAGTTGATTAAGGCTGTGTTACTCTGCCAGCCTGAAAAATCTTGATATGGTCAACTTGTCTTTTTTTCTCTACCCGCAGCCCCCCCAAGAGCTGTATACACCAAGCAAAGAAGATGGTAACACAGAACATCCAGAATATCGAGAACATATGTTGTCTGCTTTGGAATGTTTAGCCCAGATTTACAAAACAGAGTTTAAACCACAGTCTTGGGTTCCCTGTGAGTTTCTGAAGCAGCTGTTAAAATAATGAATAAATAAGCTTGCCTGAAATCAGATGAGTGGACTGGAGAGTGCTTTATACTTTTGGCTTAGCATGGCAGATATATAGGATTTTCAGGTGCTTACTACCTCAGAAAAGAAACAGAGCAAAGCCACCATGGTCTCTAACAGACTCCTAATCTAGACCATCCAAGCCTTTAGCATGCAGTTTCCTCCTGCACCAGGAGATAAATCTAAACATAACTTTTGCTAAATTTGGGGTTTTTTTTGTGGTATTTTTTTGTAGGAGGATCAGCAAGTGTCTCTCCATACTGTTGCACCATACAGTTTTTAGCACAAGCAGGAACCATTTTCACAAGATTTTACCATTTTAATTTATTTACAAAAATAAAAAAGTTTTGACTACATATACATCTTGATGTTGCACATCATATAATCAAATAGTTATACAATACACATGTACAAATGCAGTCTCAAAATTACACGATATTTATTCTTTATGTACTCTCCCCTCAAAATTTATCCAAAGTGAATACAGAATCGTGTTTACTACTGACATGTCTAAATATCAAGCTTTTTGTTAGAACAATTATAGGATTGTTTCTCAGACTTATGTCAGCCACCAACAAAATAAATAATGTTTTTATATAGTCTGTTACTTATAAGGAAAAAGAATGCATTTTAAAACACATTCCTGGTCTTGTCTTGTACACAACAAATTTGGCCACACCAAAGGTCCATGTATCTGAGTATAGTGTGGCAATTTGAGAATATTTAGAGAAGAATATGTATAAAAAAGGATGTATCTGTGCTTTGTATATTTATTCTGTTTGTATATTTATATGCTGTTCTACTGTCGACCAACTTACTCTATGGTCTTCCTAAAACAGAGGTCATAGCACTGTATTTAAAAATGCTTTATGATTTCTTCTTCTCTGAATTTGTCAGTCATTTTTTCAAAACTTTGTTATGTTTTAGTTTAACTTCACATTAATAAGTGAAGTTATACCATTTTCTTTGTTTCAAGATTGCTTTTTGATGCTTTTCACTTATACATGTTAGAAGACAGCAAACAATCGTTCTCTTTTCACCTCTCCTTTACCTTCATGCTATATGAACTAAATTTGAAGGATGAAACCACACACTGTGTAACACAAAGCCTTGAAAATTTCATCCATAAAATATTGTTCATGGTCACATTGATGTAATCCAAATGAACAGATTGATTTAACTTGATTCTACAATGTATTTTAACACAGTTTGGCCTCTCATTCAGAGCGCTTCACAGCAACTTCATACCTTTTTGTCTACTGCCAAGGATCATATTTTCCCATCCATCTTGGCTCAAAGAAACTTGGCAGAAAAAAAATACAGGAACTAATGAGCTACTACAATTTTCATGGAATCTAGGAAGATTTGAACAATTTCTATTGTGTCAAACATCATCATTAAAATAGCAAAAATAAATACAACCTGCAAGGAAGAAGGCGTGTTCGGGGCACATGCTTAAATCTGGAAGTAGCTTGATAACCACTGCATCTCACTCACACACATACACAAATACAAGATTAAATACTTAAATAACTCAGAATTACTCAACATTGTTTAATTCTTGTTTGACAGGTTATGTAGTGAATGTAATTGTCTCTGTAACCATGGCATTCTTCAGAGCATTACAAATTTTGAACCAATTAGGTGCATCAACTACTCTTTATGAAGATATTATATTATCTTTATAAACTATATTCTATATCTAACCTATTTAAATCTTTCAGATTTAACATCTCTTAATAATAAATTAGGTTTTCTAAAAGTAAGAACTAGAAAGTCAATGCCATTTTAACAATTTGATAGAGTAAATGAGGTTTAGCTTCAAGAAGAGCAGACCTACATTAGAAGGTTTTGTATGATCTGAAATAGTTGAAGTTAACTTTTTCTTTCTCTATCCGTTCTCATAATGGTTATAAAATTACTTCCAGCTCTCTACATCATTGCCTGCAAAATCTTGTGAAATTATCTCTTCATGCTGATCCTTATCATTCTCACTTACATTTTGCAAAAAGGATGAATCACAGTGTTGAGATTTAATTTAAAAGCACTCTTAGAGTCTCACTTTAACAAAAGAGAGCTTGTTCCCCTATCAGTTGGTACTTTCACCTACTGGATGTCTTTTCTGAAGTTGTATCTATTTTCAAAAAAAAATATTAATGTTAAATTCAATATAAAAGGTCAAAATGTCCTTATCCATTGACAAAAAACTCTTATGGAACCAGCAGGTAACAAGATCAAAGTGCACCTGAAATTCAGCTGGAAGGCTGCATCAGGTTAGTTAATGGTCATCCGTGACAACTGCGTGACTTAGGTAGATCGATCAAGACTTCTAACAGTTTCTAAAAAGCAACATGACATGGGAGGTTGTTAAATCACAAACATGATCGCTTTCTGTAAGGGACTCTGTTACAGCAGTGCAATACTCTAAATGATCATGATGTTACTTTCCAAATTTAGTGCCTAGTGCTAAACTTCAGCTTTATTTCAGATGGTATGATATTTGTCATCTCTACCAATCTCAACTCTGAAGATATTTCTGTTGCAAGTGTCTGGCAGCCTTTTATGAAGGTTATGACACCTCTCAGCCTAATCAGGCAAACCACCTGCCAGTATTTCTGCAATCAATATGCAGATTGCCTAAAACAGCCTGTGCAGTTAAGAAGTGAGCAGAGCTGGAAGCATAGCAGTGTTCAGCTGCTCCTATGGCCACCCTTTTAAGAATGGCATAACAACAGATACTAAGTCTGTAATACCAGACATGGTAAAATGAATTATCCATTTAGCAGGTGTTACTGGGACAATACGCATTTAAGTATGTAATTATATGATTTCTAAAGGAATGGCTTATGATTTACTGGAAAAATCCAGAAAGATCTATTCAGGGAGCTCTGGGAAGAGTTATTTTTAGTGTATCCATGTCAATGTACCAACGTCTGATTAAAACTCGCATAGCTGTTGTGACTAATTTATGCCTCAAATCATATTCTATGTGGGAGTGCAATGACCCAACTTTCAAACAAGTTTGCTTTGATTTGGGGGTAGGAAAGGGAGTAAGAGATGAATTGAAAAGCTAAGGTACTTGATCCTTTTTTCACAGAGTATAAAGCAAAGGTAGGTGGCTATGTTCATTTTCTTTTGTCCTAGACAATCTCATTAAATCTGGGGAGCTGAGTTCTGGAAAGTTGGAAAGATTTCATTGAAAAGGTTAAGAGCAATTGGATATGATAGGATTTACAACTCTTTGGAAATGCTTATTGAAAACCTATTAAATCTGTGTAAGGTTGTCTATCAAGGCTGAACTGGGAACTTCTTTTATCATTGTCCTTAATCTTTCAAAGATGAGCTGAGTGACTATGATTTAAAGAGACACAGCACTGGTTTGAACCTTTCATTTCTTTCTCACTAGATGATGAGAAACGTAAATGGAGAACAGTGTCAATTATAATAGTGTTTTATTCTATTGCTTTATTACATGAAATTTTGAAGTAATTATAATTTAGTGAGAGTATCATTGTGGAGGATTTTTTCCCTAAATTCCCTTCTGTTACTTTCCCTTTTAGTAACTTGGTGGTTGCTGAGGGACTTTGTTAATCTACCAATCTGAATTCACCTCTCTCTTAAATACAAATACATTTTCACATTCAGAAACTGATGTCGTAGTTTGCACACAGCCACTGTGAATTTTGCAGGCCTACCCACTGCACTTTATTCAGAAATGATGTAGGTGAAGCAGTAAAAGTAATTGTCAAAAGTGCAGGCACAAGGCAAGCCTTGAACAACAGTTGCATAACCAAGTTTAAGGCAGTTTCCCTCAAGGCAGATAGAGCAAAGGCAGGGCCCCAGCATTGGCTATGCCTGTGGGCAAAGCAGAAAAACGCAGCAGGAAAAGAAGAAACAATAGACCAGCCTAAGCACAGAGGGATAAGTCAGAGTAACAGGGCTAGAGAAAGAAAAAAAAAGAACTAGAGCGTGGAGCTCAGAGTAAAACACTGGTATCTAAAGGCTGAGATGCTGTTACTTTTATTTTTGTGGTTTTATTCCTTTTTATTTGTATGTTCTATCCTGTGACAGAGACAAGGATTTCAAAGAAAACCTTTGATAGCGCCTATTACTTACTCCAACATAAATGGTTCTTAAGTTCACAAATTTTAGTTGTAATTTTTGCCACTGTCATCGTAACTACTTGTTGCTTTTGTTCACATTATACACAAAAATGTAATTTCTGAAGTTCTTAATGACTTTTTGATATATTAATATTTGTGTAAGGAATTCGCCTTCATATTTGATTGTCACATATTCAAGCCAATGAACAGATTCAACTGTAGTCCTACCATGCTTTTGGCATTTCTTTATATTTTTTAAAAAAATTTTAATATAAACTGTAGAGTGTTGCTTGTGTTGTGCAAGTGTCAGGTTCAGGGCTCCAAGTCTTTGACAACTACGTAAAAGACAACTACCTGTCTAAATCAAGCGGAAGAAAACTAGTAGGGTAGAAGTGTGAACTGCAGAGTCATTTCAGATGACAGGCCATTTTCTTGCAAGGTTGCATCTACACATCACTACAGTCCTAGCTTCTGTTAAAAAAAGGTCTTTTTTTTTTTTTCTTTTTCTTTCTTTTTTTTTTAAATTCACTTTTTTCACATCTGCCCAGTGAAGAACAGTAATGGTCTGAAATATGATATTTATCATCTGTCAGGGCACAATGAGGGCTGCCTTTAGTAAGGTAAAGGATTACAGGCCTTTCGGCTAATTTATGCTACTTAGTATGGTATAGGCATAGCATTATGCTAAAATAGCTATATTAGAGACTGACCACATCTGTCATGCGGTTGCTATTCCCACATCAGCTCACAGCAGTGTTACACTGACTCTAGCTCATGCCAGTAAACTCCTGAAAGCCTTGTACAGTATCATCAGGGGGAAATTGAAATAAAGGTTAATGTAATTTTTTATGGTTGACTAGTTCTTTAAAATGACCAAAGGGAAGGTAGCCTCTGAAGCCTGAAGCATTTATTAGTTTGAGTATCATCAGGGAGTACCAAATACACCTGTCAAAGCTGAGCTAGTCATCTTGTGAGGAGGAATTACAAGTGTTTGTTACAGGAGGAGTGAAATTAGCAATACTGCTCTGATGTTAGCATTGATGAAACAAAGATTGTAGCAGAAAACTACATACAGGAGTGAGTAAAACATAAATTTGAACTGTAGTATAATTTCCAAGCTCAGGACTAACTTTTACAGGAATTATTTTTCCTCTAAAACTGCATTACAGAAGAAGGAAAACACACATTTATTATACTCTGTATGTGTGTGTGTGTGCACATAGGGGAAAAAATCTGTGTTTTGTATCATATATATCACAGAGGTTCTTTATAGATTATGATGAATGAATTTACCTCAGTGAAAATTTTTGATTGATAGCTATACAGATTCAGCAATACCATACTGGCAGAGCAGGAAAATATAGTTTACACAGTATTGACCAGTAATTACCATTCTTCATGTGGACGGATTTTTTTGTTTTCTGGTCATTAATTCATTTTGAATCACATGCTTGATCCTTGACTTTTCCAAAACTAATCAACTGAAGTGACAATTAGATCACAGGTTACAGTGACTGCATTGTTTGGTTTTGGTTTTGTTCTTTTAGCTTGGGAGGGTGCACTCTAATTTCATTAGCTAACTAAACTGACTAGTGAGTTGAGCCAGTAACTACATCCTGACGTCAGGGTATCATTTCTTTATGTCCCAAGCACCTTCTGGCCAAAACAGCCTACAATATCAAACAAGTAGTAATCGGGAGATGAAAGAGTTACCAAGAAGAAAATCAGAACAGATGATTAAAGAAAGAAACTTATCAAAGTTT
This sequence comes from Phaethon aethereus, assembly GCF_964289735.1. Taxonomy (NCBI): domain Eukaryota; kingdom Metazoa; phylum Chordata; class Aves; order Phaethontiformes; family Phaethontidae; genus Phaethon; species Phaethon aethereus. The sequence goes on from NC_138579.1 coordinate 22,766,429, forward strand.
AATGAGCTAGAGCAACACAGTGAATCTAAGTCTCCTGCGTAGGTCCACAACCACGTTGTCATGAAAATCAATAGAGATTTTGACCACTGCTGTGTGATGACACTGGCCAAGTTTGAGCCAGCAGTCGCTAAATGTGAAGGGTGCCTTACTGTATTATCAATGTTCTGCAAACTGCATCAATAAACCCCCCCAAATAATTAGCATAAACCCTACCAATATTAGATCGCTGCACATGTTATTAAAAAAAAAGAAGAAAAAAAAGCATCTTGTGCAATAACTTTACTGAGTTGTGTGTATGGATATATACATTTTATTGGTTATTGCGTAAAGTTTATTGATTTGTTTGCGCTTTGGATATTTGCTGCTGTAATAAACTGGTGTTTTATGAATTGACCTGATGTATGCAAGGAATATTGGTTGGTGTATAGATCAATACTTGGAGAAATATATTCTCTGTAGACATATGAGCCATACTATTTTGTCATCTAATAAATTGGATTAGAGCATATACGTATTTAGGCAACAAATTAATTTGTAAGCTGTATTTCTAAACACAAGTGTAACTTGCTAAACTTGTGCTGCTGTTGATCTGTAACATTCTTTGATATATATGGCATTGTGAATTCTGTTTACTAGAAACCATAAAAATAAATACATAGTAACTATGTAGGTGGATTGACTGTTTATCTGATGGATTACATGTACAGAAGCCCATATCTGTTCTTCTTTACCTCCTTCCACTCAAATATGGAGTAGGTTATGTGAGATCTGTATGGTAAGTATCCCTTAAATATATTTTCTAACTGCTTACAATATCTATTATTAAATTTACATACTTGTCAAGACCTTGAGTACACCAGCAGGTCCTAATTGCCCTCACTAGCCACTCCTGAGGTCTCCACCCACAAATAATTTGTTCACTGGCCCAAGAGTTATGTTGTAGGTATGTTGTGCTTTGCCTTGCTGCCCTTGCCTTACCGTCTGGTGAGTGTGGATGTGCCTAGTGCTTGCTGATTAGTTGACTGAATCTGACTGCTGTCGCTGGACCTGTTCTCCTCAACTTGCTCAGGTATGCTGGGACTTGTATTCATTCTTCTACTGCCTTGCTGTTATTAGTTCCTGGGCTGCTTTCTCTTGCTGAGCAGTCCACTCTTGCCACTTTTGATACTGTCTTGTGCCAGGCATAAACCAGGATCTTTCTAGGGTAGAAATGTTGTAAAAAATACAAGGTGGACCCACAAACTCCTTGTATAAGCAAGCACAAGTTTGTTCTGATTCTTCAAATCTTAAAGCTTTGTAAGACAGAAAAAAGGTTTCTTCTCCATGTAGTTTTTAACTCTACTTCAAAATGGGTCTTTCTGTACTGTAAGTATTAAACTGAAGTGTGATGAAGTAACCTGCAAGTGGCATTTGATATACTTCTTTTATATTATTAAGTGGGAGCATTTCTGGTTTGAAGTACATTTAAAAAAACAGCAGTATTTGCTCCATCTTAGGATGGCTACTTTCCTTCTAACAGAAAACGGAAGACTTTAAGGAAACCTATAACTAAGCCTAATGTACAGATTGTACTATTGAGGCAATAGGGAATATATTGCACTGTTGCACAGTAGAGAGGAAAAAAACATGGCTGTGGCCCCCTTTAATGATTAAATTACGCTTCCTAAACTAATATTGAAGTGTAACTAACTTGCTCTGAGGTGTATTTACTGACTGAAACATGAACCATGTAGCTGATCAGCAGTTGAGTGCCTCAGATGAGAAACAGGCCAAGCTTTTTTTGGAAAGCAAAAGCAATACCAAATCTGTCAATGCACTGGGTATGCCTGTCATTCTTGGTTTCTTCTTGAATGATGAATAGAGGTGCATTGACAGTAGTGCAGTACCCCACCAAAGTTATCTTCCTAATGGGTCAGTGGCAGAAAGATGAGGTGTGAAGCTGGAATTGAAATAAAAATACTGGAGTTTAAGAACAAGGTAGAGATAACAGTTTCTTAGCTAACAACACTTCAGAGTCATAGGGGTCAGTTTGGCATCTATGGGAACTAGCAAGACATGGCTAAATCGTATTTGTACTCCTTTCTTCCTTTTGTTAAACTTCGGTGACTGTGTCTGATGGTTTTTAGTTTCTAAATCAGCTAGGGCAAAGACCTAGGGCAAATAAGGGTAATCTAGCCACCTATCATCTTGCAAGCTTGTTCAGTGTTCATCACACTGTAAATACAAGATATGGAAAATTGTTGTAACTTTCAAATCCCAGTTCTTAGCTAGTTTTCTATGTGGATGCTACCTATTTGACTTCACTTGTGCAGTTCAACAAGGTTCAGATTTCAAGTTGTATGGCTAGCCCAAGATTTCCATTTCAAAAAAAAACAGCTCTTAATAAGGCTAGCTCTTGTGCAGATCTAAAAAGAAGGAAAAAAGCAGTAACACCATCATCAACTTCACCCTGCCCCATTCTTGTAGGGTGTCACTGAGTGATATAATCCAGTACACTCAAGTTATTTGCCCCATTAATGTTATTAAGGGGATGAATTTGCTTAAGCTTACTTTTGTGTGATAGACATTAGTGATCCTGTAACTTTTTTCCCTCAAGTGGCAGATTGTTTCCTTAGGAAAGGTCAAGTGAAGGAAAAGAGAGAAACACTTACCAATTGTAATTTTTAAAGTTAATATAGGACACTTGGACAATTCAAGTTTTAGGGGTGGATTCAGGTCTGATTTGAAAGGAAAGACAGCTGAGTGACCAGAGAGTGGAGAGGCTGTAAATCTCCATGACTACAAGAAAATTACTTGTAGACCATTAAGATGGGCATGCATGCTATAGTGCTATTGGCAGGAAGGGTCTGAATCTTTATTTGTCTTCTCTCCTATGACAAATTTCATGCTCCTGTAAAGCCATATTTATTCTCTTATTCCTACCCATATCAACTTAGCTTAGCGCTTAAATCATTCTGATTGGGTGCTCCTAGGTCAGTTCCTCCCATCCCATCTGTAGACTTCAACAAGACTGTGCACTACCTCCCATGTGGTAGCTTTGCCTGCGTTTCAGTTATCCTAAATGAAGAGGAACATTCTTTATCCATAAATGTGTGGATGTTAGGTCGAATTCACATGTTTAGTAAATAATTCTTACTCTTCTGTAGAAATGTTACTGCAGTTAATGGAAGAAATATCAGCCTAGGAGCAGTGTGTGTTGAGGAAAGAACAGTAGGCCAAAGGAAACAGACAGTGAGAAGGCAGAGTCTAGCCACCATTCTTCTGCTAATTACCTACTCCGTACTCTTTCCAGTGACAGTTGAACTTCTTTATTTTTGGCTTTTTGGTTTATCTAACTGCTAGAGTAATTAGATAAACTATTTGTACAGTGATCTATATGTGATCTGTATGTGTCTATATGTGATCTTCATTAAGTTATCAGCACATGGAAACAATTTTTAATGTATTATGCTATGACAAGAAGATACTCTGCAATTGACTGCAGCAGTGGAAGTGGAAGTGGAAGATAGGAAAACTACAGAGTGGAAGTTACTTCATCCTCTGTAATCACACTTATGCATGAAATGTCTCAGAGTAGAAACTCTTAAGGCTTATGAACAACTGCATTAGACTTCTTTTTTCACTGGGTTCTTGAATCATTATGAAATTTTACTCGGACCATTATGCCATTTTTTCTCCTAGAATTTTCCTGCTACAAAGTCTTAATAAGAAATAAGGCCTTGCCCTGGCCAACTGCAGTGGCATGAGTTTTTCTAGTAACATCTGATGGCTAGTTATGTCTCAATCCCTTCAGACTTCACTAAATTCCTTCTAAGGAAGAGTTAAAAATTGCATAAAAAAGCAGGAAACCAGCTGCTGAAATGTGTCCTTCAGATCACTTTACAGCTGGTTCAGGATCTAATTGCTGTTTCCGCTGTACGTGTTCCACAATAGCAACATCAAGTGGACAGAGACAGGCTGCCAGCACTGTACCTGCCCAAGGCCAGAGAGAGTGCTCATCTTCACCAGCAATTTGACGTGGTAAGCTCAGAAAGCACGCATTTATGATGTCATAAATTTTGTCCAAGCACATTATAAGGTAGGTCAGACCTATCTTCTAAGAACTGCAACATTATGTTACTGCAGAACTGCATTAGTTCAATGCAGAACTTTCATGAAAATGAGGAAATTTTTAGTCACAAAGACTGGAACAACTGACAACAGTTGATTATGGATAGAAAAGACAATTGTAAACCAGAATATTTTTACAAGACTAATAGATTCAGCCCCAACACATAGCAAAATATTAAAAAATATTGAAATGCTGCAGCTCTTTAATTTGCCTTTATATTCTTTATTTTGTCTTGGCACAATTAGCTGGATAATGTTTTGAAAAATTTGAATTATTGGTGAAATACCTCATGAAGTAGATCAGTAAAAGACTTTCAAAATTCTCATTTTTGAGAAGTTTAGAAACATTTTTGCTACTAATTTTATATCTAAAGTCAAAATTCTAATAAAACATACTGAGGAAAACAGTTATGATACATAGTTTTGTAGATTATAAAACTAAACATGGATCCACTTCACTGTCCTTTTCACATGGTTATTTCCTGTTGGTCAGGAATGAATAGGCATGGTTGGATTTCGGTTATCATACCTAAAGAAAATGCCTTGAGAAGCAGTTTGAGATAGTGGAAGGAGGTGTCTTTACTCTTTCTACAGAAACCTGATTAAATGACTTCAGTTATCAAACTGTCTTTTTTCAAACTTTAAACTTAGTCTATTTAAGACTGTAATATTTAAATCTACTGTTTAAGAAATTACCATGTGAAAAAAAAAAAAATCTCAGTGCCCGCTACTAAGTAATTCTGGTCTGAATACTATGGGTGTACATAAAAACATATTAATTATGCTCAGAAATTATCCACATAGCAGCAGTAGCTAGACACAACTTTCAGACATTAATTTTCATTTGAATACATGAAATAAATACAGAAATGTGGTTAGTGACAGTACACTGAAAATAAAATTAAGCAGAGGCAAAGTGTTTCAACACCATCACAGGATGGTTAGCTGCAAGTGAAAAATATCAGTTATTGAACAAAAATATCTGTCTCTGTTGTCCTAGAAGACTCTAAAAGGCAACAGCTGCTCTTCGTAACAGTGACAAAGATTATGCTTATGCAGCAAGTTCATGTTGTTCGTTGTAATTATTGTAAAACGTTTGACTGGGTCATGAAACCAGACAATGTCAATTAGAGCTCTGCATGCAATTCAAGTGGATTAAGCCCCAAGGTGGAATGCCGAAGAGATTTAAGGGATGTATTATTGCATTACAGGACTGCAAAGTATATAAAACAAATAGCAGTTTCAGTGTATGAGGTGTTTCACCAGACTAAGTTATCTCAAGGTCCTACAGTAAGGTACACACATATTTAAGTGCATTAAAAATGGCTAACAAACGCAAACAGTAAAAATGCCATTGTGTTATGTATAGGTGCATCTGTATGCATAATTATATGCTTTTAACACCATACAATTTCAACAGCAGAAAATATAAACTTACCATTTAATTTAGCTAGCAGATAATATTTTTGCTTATTCTGACATGGGTTAATGGATAGAGTACATAAGCCCTGACAAACTAAGATAGTACTGAAGCATTAAACAAGAGCATCGAAACACCCATGTAAGCGGATGTTATCACCTTTTCTAATAGTTAAAGCTGCTTACTTAGCTCAGAATATTTGACTGCTACTGGTACTTGAGACTTTCTGCTTTGTCTTTCTAGAAAAGGCAAGTCAAGCTCCTTCTCCCTTCAGGAAAATCATGAAGATGTCAGATGAATACTTCCAAGTGTAATCTAGAGCTTTTGCTTGCTCTTTCTCCAGTTTCTCAAATACTTTTGACATGACTGCTTTTTAAGTACTGGTGAAGAAATGGTCTGGCTATGCATGCAGCCTCTACTATGATTCAAAATTGCTGCATGGTAGGTCAAGAAACACCTTATGGAAACATTTTAACATCTGCATCACTGTCACTATAAAGATCACAAGCACTTTATAGACTAATATTAAGCTTCACAACCCCATTGTGGAATATGTGTATTCTGCCAGATCCTTTTCTGATAGATGCACTGAAGATGATTTTTTTTTTTTTTTTTTTTTTTGGATCAAGCTGCACAGTGAGGCATTGACAAAGTTAGTGGTAGGACCAAGCAGTACTGACTCTGGGGCATGTGTTCCGGTTCCTAGGTACTTTCTACAGCAATCAGCAGGAGTTATGATGTCACTCTGGCTAATTGGAAGCTGAACAGAAAATGATGTTTGACGCTGCATGCAACTTAATAAAGAATGGGTGGAGGAAGTTACATATAAATCACTCATATTTAATTGCTGTAGCATAGCAGGGAAGATGTACAGGCATTGGGATTTCTTTTTAAAGAAAGAAAATGTTGGACACTGTAAACTGGAAATACAATATTGTGGGTGTTTTATTGCAAGAAACAAAGCATGAACAAACATCTCTGCTTAAGTACCTGCACATATGCTGCCCTGATTGCATCAGTTTTGTTCAAGAAAGGCATGACAACCACCTTAGAGCTGTATGGAAATACAAGTAAACATGCTCACACGAAAAGTTATTATATGAAGAGTGAATATTTTCCAGAATGCCTTGGGTTCCCTCTACTCCCACTTACCTCACCTATGTACCTCATCTCCCATCAACACTGCCTTAGAAAAATGTGTCTTTCCCCCAATGCTGATGTTATACTTCTTTGAGTTTTATGTAAGAAAAAAACACTTCTCCAAAATATTAAAAAAAACCCTAAACTGATAAATCTACTATCTAATCATGCACAGCTATAAATTATTATTGATAACATACAATTATATTATTATATATTATAAAAATATTATATTTCATTTAAAGACCTCTTGTCCTGGGGCAGATATTTGATGCCAAAACCTAGATCAGAAAGCAATAGCCGAAGTATAGCCTCCATAGGAGGGCACACCATATGTTTCCTTAATTTAAGATACTGCTTTACACAATGGTTGTTCTCTTAGATTACTCTGGGGAAAAAAAAAAAGTCTTTCAGGGAGAAATAGAAGCATTCCTGTTTAATGGCTATGTACAGCAGAAGTGTTTATAAATGGTTTGTTTCTGTGTTAATTTGGTTTTTTTATTTCTAGTGTGACTAAGTGGACAATCATGATGAGAAACTGCTTATATGCATAAAACGTATAAACGTGAAAATCACAATATAATGGAAATCATGTCAAGCTGTGACTTATTTCTTTTGTATTCAGTTATTTGGTGCCTTGTTTTACACTGTCAGTATAACTGCACAACTTTTACAGTTAACAAAATAAGTCTTTTTTTTATCTTTGGCAAGTTTAAATAAGAGATTTAGTTATCTAAAAAATTTAATTACTTCTCAGCTTCATTTTAGGCATGGAATAGCATTTCTCCTGCAGAAGCTTTCACATAAATTTGCATGATTTTTATCATATAGTTAATTTTTTTTTTTTTCTGTTTCAAGGTGAAGACACGCCTGTACGGTTCCCCTGTCTTCAGCAAAATAATTTTCTTAGCAAGTCTCCTCAGATCTACAATAAAAAAGACTCCCATTTGTACCCATGATTTCTACTTACAATTATCTATTCTCTGCCCTCTCTATACAGTAAGGGCAGACCAGGTAGGTTTAAAGTTAGGTTTATAGGTAGGCCGAAGTTAAGTTTTGAACCCCCTTAAATGTTGGAACGAACCTTCATGGAAGAATTTGCAGTATTGCAGCTACTGCTGCCTGGTTTTGTTAGCTGTTTTCCCCTTTCATTGCACTACTATTTTGTATTTGAAAGTCATGGAGAACTGAGATTTTTATCATAAAATAATAATAATTCTCACAAAATCATTCAGACAAGTTTGAAGTTTTTGCAGCTTTTATATCCTGTGCACTTTTCGAACTGGCTCATTAATTTCTCATGCAAAGTACAATAACCTAAGAAAGAGATCATAGTCACATATTTTACTGTATTGAATTATTACAAATGCTGAATGTATAAAAACTTAACCAAGAACAACATTTCTTTTTATAGCTTCTCCCTTTATCCCTTTTCTCAATATATCTATTTCTGGCAACTCTGAGTCTCGAGATTCTTTACGAATTCAAGCCAAGGGGTTAGAATTCAATACATATAGGACTTAGTAATGTTTCTCCCTTTGGAAGAGTAGAAGTCCTTAAATGAGATCATGTATCTAAAGCTGTTATAATGAGGAAAAATAGCTAAAGTGAAGAAGCTGTGGTGAGAAAACTGCCTAGAACAGGGAGATAAGACTGAGACGTGATTGTAATGTGGTCTACAACTACCTTAGTAGTACTTATTTATTAAAATATAAGATACTAAAGGTATCTTTAATCTGGAAAAGAAAAACATGGAAAGAATGAATGGCTTGAAAATTAGTTAGATGAATGCAAGGCCCTACATAATTGAAAAGGGAAATAAAAGAGATTTTAGCCAATTTGTTGTATCTGTGACTGAAACTCCTTTTAATTTGGCTGCTGTTTTTGATGTTTTTTTTTTTAAAAACAAGGTGAGTAAACAAAATCCAGAATGATGCATGCAGCTTGCAGAGAATTAGGTTCTCATGTCAATAGTGTTGAGCAAGACTGAAAAGCTGCATAAGCAATGATGTATAGTTAAAGTAGTAAATTATGGAAGTTGGCAAATTACTGAGTATTTATAAAGTAAATTCAATAGGAATAGTTTAGGGGACTCTGGATTAGGTCTGTAATTGAAAACCTGTTTAAATGACCAGGAAGACATATAAGAAGATGGATTGGATATCTGAGAACAAGTATTTTGTGTGAGAAATTGGATAATGGGAGTCTGAATTTACAAGGGTGAAGAGAATTGGAAAGACTCCCAGGACAGAAAGGGCCTCTTCTAAATTGTTCCAGAACAACTTATTTAATACATCTACAAGTTTCTAAACTCTCACACTTCACAAAAGCTGAAAAAAAGTCAGGTTATCTTTTTGGTATGTAAGATGCTTTTTATTTTTTGATGGCTTGAGTCTGTGTTGATTCAGTTAGAGTATCTAAATAGAGTTACGATTTCATGCTACTATTCATGGATATTTGTATCTTGTATTTAGATTTTGTCCCTGTTTTGATTTGGGATTTTTTTTTAAAGTACATTTCTGGCAGGCACGATTCCCTTGATCTCTAATCATGTATGAACTTTTATATTCCTGTCTTATAGATGGGTTAATCAAGATTATTTAAGATAGAAGGTTGCCAGTAAAAACATAAGGGGAAAAAAACCCCAAAATTAATGATCTGGGCTCATCATTTGTGCGACTTAAAAATTCACAATTTAAGTTCTGTCACATTATGTGAAAAGCTTTCTTAATTTTCCAAGTATTCCTTTGTTTTCAGTAGGTTTTTCTGTGCAGCTTTTTCACATGCACTTATGCATACTGAAATGGCTATACATGCAAACACATAATATAATTAGATTAATTCAAATATTTTTTGTAATAAAACACATCCCACATATATGACCAAAAAAAATTAAATTTCCATATTAGCTAACATTGCAGCATACATTCAAATCTGTATGTTTTGGAGGTGTTTGAAGTGAAAGTATTAACTAATATAATGCAATCTGAACTAATCTCCATACCTTTGCATGCCTTATGCCTTTCTGATCTTGGTTCTTGATTCCAAACACTCTTAACTTCTAATTTGCTGCCACTAGTTATAAAGGAAATTTCTGTTTGTTTTAGTAGGCCAGCTGAATCTAAACTGAGGTTTTTAAAGTTCATATGAGATATGGTAAACACCAGCTCCAGGTTGCAGGTTCATACTCTGTCCAGGTTCTGAGTACATATTATATTTGGTACATGTTGTCCTGTGCATCCCTATCGTTCCTGAAGAAAATCCTCAATGTACTCTCAAAGGAGATGTAAGATGCTCCTGCAGGGTGGATAGCTAAGGAATTAGAATTGCAAAGGCATCTCAGGATGCATGTGTCCCACAATATGGATTTATCTGTTGTCTAATAGCATGTATATTGATCTTCATTGGTTTATAATTCTGTTTATATTCATAAACTGGAGAGAAAACAGAAGTATTTACTTCAAGTACAATTTTAGAATGCACCCAATCAATTTATATGACAAAATCCATCTGTAAGAGTGATTTAAGCACCTAATGCTAAATATTGTGAAGAAGATAGAAGGTGTCAAATATTGCAATGTTTATACTATACATGATATGGTATATACTGTAGATCCAAGCAGAACTCATATCTAAACAGGATTTAGTTTGTAAGCCTTTGGAAGGGGAGGGATTGAAGGATTGAGTCTCTGGTTCTGATTTGTGGTCCCAGAACTGATTATAAGTTTTACAGTAAATCTGATAGATACAACTGGATTGAGTCTTTGGACCACCATAGTGAAGTACCAAACCTCATGTAAAACACATAAACCACCAGGCTAAGGAATTGCACCTCTTCTGTGCTCTCTTCTAAATCGTGCATTCCTGTCTGCACAATGGCCAAGGATCTTCAAAAAAACAACTTTGAAAAACCCACTGCAAGTTCCAAGTCTTCTCCCAACTCAAACTAAGTTGTAATTGGAGTCACTGGGGTTACATATGGGGTGATTTCAGCCTGTTCTCATATAGATAAGCATTTTTGCACCTTGTATGACCTTGATTGTCTGACAGCTGAACAGATATTGCAGTAAGTTTCTGTTCATTTGAAACAAATCTGTACAGATGTTTTCATAGGATAAGAAAGCTGATCAGAAGGTACTTGAAATCCAGGAAAAGATAACTATAATATATGAAATAAACAAGTGCAACTGACACTGCTTGGACCTTTAGTTGATGTATTGTGCTGACAGCAATGCTGAACATTTAAATGTTTTGCTCAAGATTGTGGAAACTTTAACCCCTGGGAAGCTTAGTCATGGGAATTACTGCACAGGTCTTCTCATAGTAATTTTTGTTTCAAAATGGTATTAAAAATGAGTGAAGTAATTCAAAATAAATAACATCCAGCCAAGAGCCTTTCCTAGATTTTGATCTGAATCTTTCTTTAGGTTCAGGCAAGCGAGATAGTGTTTATAAAAGGTTTTGTCATTTCTGGTCTGGTCTGAAGGAAATGAGATCATGGTTTTCTCTCCTTCTCCTCTTCTGTACCTGTCTGTCAACTCCCACCTCTATATGACAATGTTTAAATCTACTGGCCAAATGGACTACTTTGAAAGAGGTAGAGGGGCTTCAAATACTTATTTCGCAGAAATTATTGTGAAAATAAAAAAACAGGGTAAAGACAGACTGCCTTGATTCGTTTTGATTAGCTCAATCTTAATAAAATAGTACCGAATTTAAACTGGGAAACATCACCTGGAATGTTCTAAGCATGCAATAAGCTTCAAGTGGAGCTTGTGCTCTATCAGGTACCGATACAATCTAAGTACAAGATACCAGACTTCAACCAGTTCTACTGTTTACAGTACTAGACATCATATTTGTGGTTACTACAGAGGTAAGAAATTCCTTTTTATGACTTTGTATTCATTTTCATTTAACCTTCTTGTGCACTATTGGGAAAGTGAGATGAAATATTGTCTTCTATTACTTGTACAGTTTTACTTCTTTATAAAGTCCTTTCTTCTGTACCAAGTATTGTAGCCTAGTCCTCAAAGTTTGCTTCACAATTTTCTTGACCTTCCCTTGCCCTTTCTTTCTCTGTTAATTAAATATGTTATCCATGAAAAAAATCTAGATGTATACTGCTGTTTCAAATATCTCCTTCATTCCTGTGTGGTGTCAAGAACTGTAAACATAACTTTTGAAACTGTTTGTCCTTTCTTAATCACTCAGTTTTCTTCAATCTTTATTTAAGACTGAAAACTTTCCAGGACATGGCCCATCCTCTTTTTATACATTCTCAGGCCCACAAGGCTCTCAGCAAATAACAAATATCAATATTAAATACAAATATACAAGAAGGGCTGTAAATTTAGCACATGAGAGATTTGTGATGACATAATTTTGGTTCTTTACAAGACTATTTGTCTTCAAGCTGCAATATATGCAACCATACATATTATGGCTTCAAGAAAAATAATATTGTATACATGTATAATATATATAAAAATATGTGTTCTCTGGAAAAATAGAATTTATTTAAGTGTACAGAAATCCCATGTGTCAAGTAAGTTCCAAAATTAACAATAGAAACACATAACTGCATAGATAGGTATCTGTTTACTGAAGGGAAAAGAAAAAAACCCACATCTTCGTCCAAGGACCAAGTTCTCTGTGAATAAAATTACATTTTTTTCTTCTCTAATTTGGCTTGAGATCTCAGTTTTAGTTCTGGCCTGCTCTCTATTTTTTGTACTGCTGTCAATTTTAGGACTGGTGGCAAGGAGTGAGAGAGAAAGATTAGATAAAGGACCATTCATGCCTTTTCTCTCTTTTTGCAAGGTAGGAAAGCTATAACTACTGTAGTGATGGCATCAAGATTTTTCCTTTTGTTTGGGGCAGGGGAGAATGATGTGTGTGTGAGAGTGTTTATACGTGCTGATTTCTTCCATTTCCTCCTCCATCAGATCTCCAAAACTCCCAACAGAGACCAGTCAGTCAGCCAGCTACAACATTCTCAGTGTTAGGTTGAGCCCAATGTTATGCAAACAAAACCCCAGCCTAGTCTGCTCAAAAAAATAATTCTTCTCTGACCCCTGTTGTGCAGACATTGAAGCTGTCCAAAAGATACACCATTTTGCATTTCTACAGAATCATTCAATAAAACCACTTCAAATTACTTTTTCAAACAACAAAATTAAGCTCCTTTTATGTCACAAAAACCTTTCTTAGGGAAATTGAGGCAAGGGAGCCTGACCACAGTTTATCAATATTCAGCCTTTCATTCCATGTGAGGGAAATAGAGCTTCTTTCTGTTTCTTCATTTTACTGCAAGGTTGATTTTTTGTCTGTTCTCAGTTATAATTTTTTCTTCAAGTCCTGTGGGATCCTGACCTCAAATCTTACTAGTTCTTCCTATATCTTACATTTTCACAGAAGAAGCTCCACTGAATTCCTCTTGCCATTCTAGTCAGCAGAATATTTTCATTCGCTTATGTAAGGTTAGGAATTCTTATATTTATGAAATTTTTCTCCTTCTCTATCTGTCAATGTATACAACTCAGAAGTTTAAATAACAAAGCATATTATACAATCAAGAAAGGTACAAATGATGTAAAATTACATTTAAAGCAAATCCTTACTACTAAATTGTAATGTGTGTACGCAAAAATATTTAAAAATATTTTTGCAACTTTCTTCCAGGTCTGTTTTCCTCAGTTCTCTTAAGAATACAAGTAACTAAAAGATCATTTTAAGCTTAAGAGACATGGGCTGATATTCTGGCCCCATTCCCCCTCATTGTACCTTATTGAAGTAAATGAGAGCGTTCTTAAATTTTGATGAGGATGTTATTCAACTTTGATGTTTCCAAGCTGAACTGAAGGTGGAAACAAACATTTGTCTGCAAGAACAACAACAAAAAAAAAAGCGCCTTTTGTCTGAAAATGTTTAATTAGTTATGAAAATTGGTTTTGTGGGACATATAGATGTTTATGTATATTTTTCTGCATATGACTACAGTGTGGTAAATCTCATATGACATTCAAAGATATTAGTGTACTTTAAAAAAAAATTGAAGTTTTGTATAATCAGGAATGATGAAAAATAAATGAGACCAGTAGTATCAGTATTGGAAGAGAAACTTGAGTTAAAAAGGATACTTCAGACATTTAACTGCTTATTCATCAATGGTTGGAGACATTGTAATAATGAACTGAAAGGTATTTTATTGCATCTATTGTTTTAGGTCAGTTAGCTTTAAGAAAAAACTATAAAAATAATTAGAATTTCCTGGTCACGAGGCTTATTTCCTTTGTCTATAACTAGCCAGGAAATCACTTGGCATTAGTCACTGAAAAGACCATAGGTAATTATGCCAGCTTTATCTCTTCCTGAGCTATTGCTTGTGGGAAACGGACATTAGAACAATAAAATTTTCAGTTAGGGTTCATTTACCATTTAAAAATAGAAAACTAACAAAAGTTTAACACTTGACTGTTACCTCAGTCGTGAAATCAACCATAAGAAGGGACAATTGGCAACCAGAGATATTGACCTGTACTATTTTGTTTAGAGTGTTGTATACAACTAACCACCCCTAAGTACCAACTTTGACAGCTTCTCTTTTATTCCCAACTATGGATTAGTAAAATGTTCATCACTAAGCTTTGTGGCAAAGGAAACAGACTGTTAGATTACAGCTTCAAATATAATCAAAATATAATTAGATATCCATAATCATAAATAGTAATTTTCCATTGCATGAAAAAAATTGAAAACTTACTCTGATCTTTTCCAGATTTCAATATAGCTGAACTATAGATTCAGACTTTTTTTTTTACTATTAGCAGCAGCATTTCAAAGTGAACATAAGTGATGAAGATGTATAACTGAACCTGAAATTTAAAATAAGCAATAATTTCTTAGAAGCAAAGCAGTTACCTCTTTTGCCCTTCCTGCTGACAATTCTGGGTATCTATCTAAATCTGGATTAGAGTAAAGAATAAACTCTTAAATGAAGGACACTTACTCAACATGGAATCACTAACTGAAAATTTTTATTTGCTTTGTTTTACACTCAAAATGTACATATGTATATGTTTATACTTCGAGTGATTTATGCTACTGACAGGAATCTAGACACTTTCTGAAGCAGTTCTTTGACAGATTCAGAAGAAAGAACAAGTCTACAGTATACATCAGGAAGTATGTACTGGCAGTTATGAAGCCAAATTTATATGCAGTGCAAAGTATATTGTATTTACTCTATTTTTGTAAGGATAAATAAACATAGACCTAAGTAACAACCATGTAGTTTTTGCAACAATATTTGAAGTGTGAAGTTAAGCATTTGAAATTCATTAGAAAGTACAAGAATTAGGCTCCATTGATGATTCATTTTCTTTTTTGTGGTCTAACTTAACTTCAGTGAAAAAATTCCAACCACACAGAAAATGTATTTTTATTTACCATTGTCAGCAATTTGCTATTTTACTTCATCAGTTTTGTTTCTGTAGACTTTTGTTTCTCTATTGTACATTCTTTTGCAAGATGTTCTTTTATTCCAGAAACACGGACATGTCTCTGACATTTGAGTGAAAGTTGCATCAGTTCTAGACATTAACAACAGTAAATTACAACATACTTTTGGGCATGAATAACCAGACACGTTAGTCAGCATGTAATAATTACAATTTTTAAAAAAGGCACGGAAGGATTAAAATGCTTGTGATTAGCATTTAATGTGGCATTGAATGTTCCATGTCAGTTATTTCATTAGCTCTTGTGCAAGTGTCTAATATCCCGCATTGATTAAAGAATGATAGAGATACATAATTCTATTATTTTCCAATAGGGAAAAATTGCCCCAGATAGGGCTTGCCTGCTCCTGTCTGTGCCTTACAGAATCAGTATAGACTTCCCACCGACTCTGAGGAACTGCAAATACTGTATATAAATTCACACTTTGAAAACACTTAACTTTCTGAAAAGCACGTCTTATGCTTGGTCCTGAATAAGAAGTTTTCACTTCCTTCTTGTTCACAAAGATACATAGTAACTTCCTGTGATGCAGATTAACAACTTTAATACTGATTAGCATAGAGTGGGCAGAAAGAACATAGTATCTTTAACTCTGTTGTTGAGGGTTTTTTATTTTAATTCCTCTGAAAAGACTTTTCAGTTTTCCCTCTATAGAGGAACTGGGTAATAATGAAAACTGAAATCTACATATCAGTTCTAGGCTAAGGGATTAAAGTTAACCTAGGAGATTTTTCATTTAAATCCTGAAAAGTCATACTTCTACTTGGAGTTAAGACACACTGCTCATCAGATACACGGCAGCTGTTGCTATGCAAGTTTGCAATTTTTTTGAAGATTTTTGCTTTGAGAAACTATCTCTGTTAGTATCTGTGACTCAAAAGCTTGGGAAATGTTCAGCTTATCTACATGAAAATTAGACTAAAATTGATGCCAGCTTGTTTGAAAGGTACAGCTGAGGGCTTTTTATAGCTCAAATAATTACATTTTAATACGGAGCATATGTACAAGTGATCTATACTAATGTCTCAAATTTTATGTGGTCTTGTTTTTAGTTTTACATTTGTGATAGCTATATCAACTAATTGGTGAAAAAGTAAGACACTGGTATTATTACGACTTGCTTCTGTTAGTACAACCTTAAGCTCCAGATAGAGGGTTTTACAAATTTACAAATACTAAAGATCTGTGAGCCATTTTTCCCAATCATAGAGTCATGGAATCACTGGGTTGTAAGGGACCATTAAAGGCCGTCTATAACAACCCAGGTGCAATGAGAAGAGGCATCTTCAACTATATCAGGTTGCAAACAGCTCTATCAGGCCTGACCTTGAACATTTCCAGGGATGGAGCATCTACCACCTCTCTGGGCAACCTCTTCCAGTGGTTCACCACCCTTTTTGTGAAAAATTTCTTCCTTCTGTCTAGTCTGGATCTACCCTCTTTTAGTTTAAAACCCCTTGTCCTGTTGCAACAGGCCCTGTTAAAAAGTCTGTCACTATCTTTCTTATAGGCCCCCATGAAGTACTAGAAGGCTGCAATAAAGACTCCCTGGAGCCTTCTCTTCTCCAGGCTGAACAACTCCAACTCTCTTTGCCTTTCCTCATAGGAGAGGCGTTCCATTCCTCTGATCATTTCTGTGGTCCTCCTCTGGACCCACTCCAACAGGTCCCTGGATGCAGTACTGCAGGTGGGGTCTCACCATAGCAGAGTAAAAGGACAGAATCACCTCCCTTGACTTGCTGGCCACACTGCTTTTGGTGCAGCCCAGGATACAATTAGTCTTCTGGCCTGCTGAGTGAACATTGACAGCTCATGTCCAGCTTTTCTTCCACCAGTACCCCCAAGTCCTTCTCGGCAGGTCCCCAGCCTGTGTTGATACTGGGTGTTGCCTTGACCCATGTGCAGGACCCTGCACTGGGCCTTGTTGAACTTCATGATGTTCAGACAGGTCCATTCCTTCAGCTTGTCCAAGTCCATCTGGATGGCACTCCATCCCTCAGGCGTGTCAACCGTACCACTCAGCTTGGTGTCACCTGGAAACTTGCTGAGAGTGCACTTGATCCCACTGTTTATGTCACTGATGAAGATATTAAACAGTACTGATCCCAGTACAGACCCCTGAGGGACACCACTTGTCACTGATCATCGTCTGGACATTAAGCTGTTGACCCTCAAGATGCGACCATCCAAACAGTTCCTCATCCACCCAACAGTCCACCCATCCAATCCATACCTTTCCAATTGAGAGAAAGATGTTGTGGGGGACCATGTCAAAAGTCTTACAGAAGTCCAGATAGATGACATCCGTAGCTCTTCCCTTGTCCGCTATGTGGTCACTCCATCACAGAAGGCCATTAGCTGGGTCAGACAGGACTTGCCCTTGGTGAAGCCATGCTGGCTGCCTCCAATCACCTTCCTGTCCTGCATGTGCCTTAGCATAGCTTCTAGGAGGACCTGTGCCATGATCTTCCCAGGCACAGAGGTGAGGCTGACAGGTCGCTAGTTCCCAGGGTCCTCCTTGCTACCTCTTTTAAAAATGGGTGCAATGTTTCCTTTTTTCCAGTGTCCAGGGACTTCACCTGACTGCCAGGACTTTTCAAATATGATGCAGAGTGATACCATGTAAATAATAAAACTGGAGAAAACGCTTCTTTTTTCCTTTTTAAAATTATCTAGAAGCAGAAAACTGGGTTAAGGATGATGGAGACAGTGTGGTGATGAAGGAGCTGCTGATACTGGAAAAATCACACAAATGGTCATTCTTCTTCTATTCCAGGAAGGCAATGGGGAGGTGGGGAGGCCACAGGGGAGAGAAGGATATTGTGTCTTTCAGTTCTTCCTAATCACCTTCTTGACCCAAAACTCCTTCTCCTGATCTCTTTTTTTAGGTAAAGGCCCCTAATTAGCTGCTAAGCATGATATGTTGGCTTTCCAAAGCTGGTTGGAAGGATAAGAGTAAGAGATTGGTAAATAAACAGAGACCTTTTCAATTTGGTCTAAGGTGACTGTCAAATGCAGTTAGTCTTTATAGTACAAGCTTCTTCAACTCCAGACCAAAGCAAATTATAGTTTATTGAAGTTCTAGATCTCTTTCATCTCTAACTCGAAATGCAAACATACTAGTATACTTTATACACAGGATACTTTGAGAACTAAATCTGATTCATTGCTTTCAGTGAGTAGCAACTTAGCCCGTGAAAATTCCACAAATATTGTGCAGGCCTCCCTCTCTGTAGGGGAAAATGTTTTATACAGTGAGTAAAGGAGGAAAAGAGTATGGTTTGTGATAATTATCACCATTCTCAGTATGTTTTTAAATGCATACTTAAATACTTATACAGGAACATAAGTTTTGAAAATACAGCAGTATAAAATAGTCTTCCAGATGCATTAAAGAAAATTATGAAGGAAAACAACTGTTCCTTGATAAGCTGAAAGAAATAATATCAGTTTAACACTGGAGAATAAAAGCTGAAAGCAAATTGTTGCATCCATAGGGGTTCTGCAGATGTGAAGGTGCCTCATACGTTGGAAGTAAACTTCAATACAAGGGAAAGTAATTTTTCATACTTGTGTGAAATTATGGCTCAGTCTTTTATTGCAATGCATTTCTGACTTGAAGGTGCAGAGAAAAAACTTCGAGGTTAATGTTGCAGGCTGTCTACTGGTGCTCAGAATACATCTTGCTGACAATATTTGTTTATTGTGATTCACTCAAAGACAGAATGTGTCTGAACTTAAAAATTATACATCACAAAGAAAATATATGAATTTATGTCCATTTTAAATTTTTTCTACAACACTTGAAATCATTGTTATGCTTTAAAAGAGGGGCAAAATAATAAATTTAAATATATAAATATATTTTAATTAAATTGATAAATTATTCATTTCCAAATTAAAGCTTATGAAAATATGCTGTAGTGAATAAACTGGTTAGCAAGTTTTGTCAGCATGACCAGCTCATGGACCTGCATGTGTTTTCCTTGTATTAATCTGCTCTTCTGTCTTGGCTCTCAACCTCAGGCAGAAGCCCTAGGGAAGAAATTCAGTACTTGATCATCGGGATCATCACATTACACTATGAACAGTGATACTATTCTTGTGAAGCGTAACCACCAGAGTCTTGCAACCATAATCTTGTGCTTCCCTTGACATATTAAGACACTTGTACGGTTCAACAGCTGAAAACATTCAGCACCTCAACCCTCTCTCTTCATCCCAGGTAAAATTTCTAAGCTCTTGTCCTGGTTTCAGCCAGGATAGAGCTGGTTTTCTTCACAGAAGCTGGTGTGAGGCTGTGTTTTGGATTTGGGATGAGAAACTGTTGATAATGTGCTGATGTTTTGGGTTGTTGCTGAGCAGTCAAGGACAGTCCAGCTTCTCGTGCTGGCCTGCTAGCAAGAAGGCTGGGGGTGCACGGGAAGCTGGAGGGGACATGGCCAGGACAGCTGACCCAAATTGGCCAGAGATAGATTCCATACCATACAACATCATGCCCAGTACAAACTGGAGTTAGCCGGGGGGTGGAAATCGCTGCGTGGGGACGGGCTGTCGATCGCCAGGTGGTGAGCAATTGCTGTATTGGGCATCATTTGTTCTTGTACATTCCTTTCTTGGTATTATTATTGTTGTTATCATTTTTGTTTCTTTCTCTCTTTCTGTCCTATTAAACTTTTTATCTCAACCTACGAGTTTTTTCCCAATTCTCTCCCCTGTCCCACTGCAGGATGGGGGAGCGAGCGAGTGGCTTTGTGGTGCTTAGTTGCCGGCTGGGGCTAAACCACAACAGCTCTTGATTCATTGTTTTCTGATCCTTTCTGAACAAATAGTATTCTTCATTTTGTCTATCACCACCACCAGCCATATTTCCAAGCTACTGAAACTGGTGTGTACATGTACACTTTGCACTGGCCAGAGTTCTGAAAGAATTCATAATCTGTATGGAATTTAATCATCGCATTTATAGATGGACTTTTTCATAACCCCCGAACAATTAAAGTTAATAACTAAGCTACCTGACAATTCTGTATTTTTTCCCTTAATAACTATCTTGGGGATACATATAATGAATGATAGAATAAACTTCTGTAAAATAGTTTGAAATAATTGTTTATAAAAATCTGTCACCAAGGCTGCAGTCCTTGGAGAGGAACTCAAATATATTTGTTGTTCCATTAAACTTCATTGCATTTAGACGAAATAAAAAGCAGGCACACCTTGGGTTCAAACATTTGACACATTCCAACTAATCATGTGCTTCTTCATTTCTCACATGAGTTCATCAAGAACCAAATCCTTCCCTTCTGCTCCCCACCTCACTGCTCAGTTTTATCAGAAGCTAATTAGGATGATCACAACAGGAAAAGGCATGAATTTCCAAAGTGACCTTTTTCCTTTTTCTTTTATGAGGGCCTTCAACTTTCCATCAGATCAATTAGTTAATTGGACATCACTCCCCTAACACATCTCGCTTACAAAAAAGCCCTCACCTTAAATAAACAGTCACACTTCTTCATTTTAGATTGAAGGCTGGAAGCTCATTATAACTGGGGTGTGCTGCTGTTTCTTTAAGCGCATTTTTATCAGGGGATCAAGCTGCATGTAATGCAATCTTCTTCCACATGAACAAGAACGTTATCATAATAAACCTTTTCTGCTGTCCCTCTCCTTTCCTGCTTTCCCTGACATAATGCTAACTGAAATAGTAGACTATTTACATATTAAAAAAAAAGAAAAATGGAAAGGGGAAAAGCCCTCAATTAAGCTGAGCAAGATTGAAAGGGAATTTTATATTCATACAGTATTTTAACTTCAATGTTGTTATTGAATTCTGCATTCAATTACATTGCAGTTATTCTGTTAATGATCCCCTATATAAATACACAATATCTTACTAACAGCGAAGTATAAGGTGGTTATCAAGAGGTCATACTGTTTAAAAAAACAGATATGATGTAGCTGAGGGCCTCTTAGAACTGTTCTCCCATCTACTTTTACATGCTTTTTAGATACATCTTGACTTAATCCTCTCCTTTAGTATCCTATTTCTCAGTTAGTCAAGACTCCTAGTGACAAAGTCATCTAAAAGAAAATAAGAGCTGAATAACTAAATATCCCATGGTTTTATGTTGGAGTATTAGTGCAGCTGTGATATATATACTTTACTTCTTTAGAGAGAGACAGTACACATTTTCACATACATTGTTATATTTATTTTCTTTTTCTGTGTGCATGCTCTTAGGTCTGTTATGCAGACTACTCTGTAAGTTTGTGAAAATAGCATTTTTCTAAATGTGAACAAGGCAACTACATGACATTATTGTGAAGCACAAGCATTGCACAGGAGAGTGCCATTCCTCTCCATGACAATGGGGTTGCTACCTATATCTCATAGGTCTGGAGTTGATCTTTGAGACTGAAAAACAATAGAAACCTTAAGAACAGCTTGTTCTGAGGGGAAAAAACAACTCCTGTAAAAAGTATCTTAAAACTATGACAAACATTATAAATGAACTCTTTATTGCAGTGGTCTGCTTTAAAATTACTATCAAGTTTAACATCTCAGAGCAAGAGGCCTATGAAACACAAAATAAGGAGTTTCTAATGCTTAGACACTCATTCTGAAGCCCTTTGTTAATAGTAATGATTGAAAATATACATCCAGAAATCTTTTCACTCATCACTGAAACAGAGCTGTGTCCAAAATCAAATGTGGCAGCTGTTTAGCAGCACATGACAACACTAAACAAATGTTTAGACAAGGGGAATGAAAAATATTATACAAAAAAATATACTCCAGTAAGATTTATTTACAGAAAGCAATGCAGGAAGAATTGCTTCTAAATGTTTAACATGTTTTCCAGACATAGATAGGCTTTAGCTCCTGAAATACACCAGCATTCCACTTATTAATATGACAGATTTCAATGTTTTGTTATGTTAATAAAACTACATCCTTCACTTATCAATACCATACATAGATTTTTTTCTGCACCAAATATATCCTATGTATAATGATCATCTCCAAAGGTTTTACACCAGTGATAAATGTTTTCCATTATGTTCAGTATATCAGGTTTGTAATTGCAGTCAACTCTTTTGCCATTAGTTTGAACCTTACCCTCTGATAAGCAATAGTTGTTGTAGTGGTCTCCAGCTATATCAGCAATTATATTTATGGGCATCACAGACTATACCTTTGGAATGTCAAAAAGCATGGATTTAAGAAGGAATTGGAACACAGTGTTGCTCATTATGGTATTTGTGGTTGTACCTTTCAAGGAATGAAAAAAAGAAAAGCGGGGGGTGTGGAAAAAGCAACTGAATTTTATGCTTTAGGGTGTAAAAAGGCCTGTACTAGGGATCAGGAAGGAACATTGTTGATGTTTTTGAACTGATAAGGTACTGTAGAAGTAGGCAGCATTTGTAGGGAAAAGATATCCATTGTGGTCTAATAGTACCTTTAATTAGATATAGCTAGGTCTAGGTTTCTTCAATAATTCAGATGTTTACTTAATTGCCAATAAAGTATACAGAGTGTTAAGACATCAATACTGTATTACAAGAGAGACTGCAGAAGAATGAAAATGCATTTAAGTAAGTAAAACCTAAACCAGTTCAGAATGAACGCTTTAATATAATCAAGAAGTGAGAAGTAGAAACCCTAGGGAAGGAATTTGTATGAGTAAACCTCAACATAGCACTTCCCTCTTCATGTTTACTTATGTATGTCTTTAACTTACTTTTGACAAAGTAAGAAGGTAAGAACAAAGTCAAGACACAAGGGTCAACATTCATTTTTGACAAGCAAACATAAGCAAATGGCAACTGAATATTTATGCAGTGATATCAGACAATAACAAGTCATTTTAATTAAGATTTTAAGCATTCTAATTGTGTGATGATACATGATATGATGTTCAAACAGTCAGAGAAAAGCATTAGGGAGGAGGTGGAACAGAAAGCAAAAAGATGGTTCTAGTTACCTGTATGACAAGTAATAGTCAGTCTTGGCTAATCTTTTCCCTAAAACTCAGAGCACAAACCTGGTGGATGTAAGTGGCTTTAGTATACTGATGTCCCTGATAGCAACTTGTTAAAAATGAAAGAAAGAGCTCCTAAATCACTTTTCAAAAGAGCTTAAGGAAGGGTCAGGTTCTGCAAGCATGAGTCCTTCTGATGAGCACTCAACAGCTGTAAGGTCTATTGTCATGTTGGCCCTTTCTTAAATGGGTTATGCCTAGCCTATTATACTGTGCCCTAACTAAACCTCTGTGTTTTTCTTTCTTTCAGCTCTAAAATTTGTGAATAACTTTTCCTGAAAGTCTGAGCAATTGTTTCAAGAAACTGAAGAAATGTATTTAAATGTTTGAGTACTTGATCTTGTTTTCAACAATGATATTCCCTGGTCTTCAAGAGTAAACATAATACAAATATTATCACTTAAACAGAAAATTTTCAAAGCTTTTCATAACCAACGGAAGTGCACTCCTCTTTTATTGTAAAGTGCAAACTGAGACAAATTGACAATTCATTAGCTGTAAATTTGATTAAACCTGGCTCTCATTTCCATGCCTTAACTACAAGACTATTTTTGCCCCAATAAAGCCATAAAATCCAGTGCTGAACATAGAGGGAATGCTGTGGGAGAACAGAAATGTTATAAATTACCAAGAGAAATGCATAGAATTATCTGATGAAGAGAAATGTAGGTTTCACTGTGTCATTTTTATTGCCCAAAAGAATTAATAGAAAAAAGGAAACAGAAGTCTTTACTGGGTTTGTGGTGTTCATGCTAAATGGATGGACGCTCTGGGATAAATCTTGTTTCTAGAAGGTATGACATTCTGAGAAAGCTATCTATAAGATTGTCAGAGCTCATAGAGGTGATCAGCTCCACTGCAGGCATGTTCCACATCAGAGTGGAGGATTGCAACGTACACGGGAGTGGGTCTGAACCAGGGAAACCCCAGGGGAGTGCAGAGACCCTCCAGGAGCTGTCAGCTCACAGGAGAATGGCTGACGAGGCCTGTGGGGAACCATTCTCACAAAAGGCAGCCCTAGGGAGTGCTAGCAACCAGGAGTGCTGCGAACAGGGTGGGCAAACAGGGCGTGGTGTGTTGGCCAGGGTGTGGCAGTTTGTGTGGAAGGGCATGCAGAGAGGATGCCTCTTTGAAGCAGAAGCATTCCACTGTTTGAGTGTGAGACTTGAAGTACAGATAACCCAGCAACTGGGCACCATTCTGTGACCATCTGCATGGGTCAAGGGCGCTCATCCTACCTGACCCTCAAAGCACAATGGTGGGCACTTGTCTGAAAGCAAACGCTGCAGCTCTGGCTGGGGGGGTCTGTACCATCTACCACAGTGGTGTCTGATGCCTCCACCTAGATGTAGCTGCTGAAGAAAGAGGCTGCAGTGCAGACCTCAGGCTACAAGAAGTGCCTAGACCTTTCTCCTGGGGCAGGGACAGGAGGCAGACCTGCCTGCAAAAGGTGTGCCCAAGTGGAGAACCTCCTGCAATGAGAAGCCTGTGCAACATCAGGGAGACTAAGAAGGAGTTAGATAGCTGGTTCCAAGTGAAGTCTGCAGTGGACCCATAGCCCATGGCCAAACAGCCAAAAACTCCTCTGCTGGCACACGCAGAAGGGTGGGGGGCCAATAATGCAGAAGAATGGACACTTGCAAAAGCAAGGACCAACAGGAGGAAAAGACTTCCCCCGAAGCCTGAGGTGTCCTTGCAGAACTGCTTCACTGCTCTGCAAACTGAAGAGGAAAGACCCATCACATCAGGAGAGATACTGGAGCTGAGTAAGGCAGCCCGATCTGCTCCCTGTATAACAACCACTGCAACTAAGAAAAGGCAATGGGTGATAGTAGTAGGCAACTCTCTTCTGAGAGGTACAGAGGCACCCATTTGCTGACCTGACACACTCTAGAGAGGGGGGGCTTGTATCAGGGATGTCACTGAGGGACTACCAAGCCTCGTACAGTCCACTGATGTATTGTTTCATGTGGGCACCAGTGACACTGTTGAAGGTGTGCGAGGAATGAAGCTGGGGGTATTGTTTGGTCTTTGTGAGCAGTTAACAAGGTGCAGCCTTGAGGGAAGGAACATGATAATCACAAAAGTAACACAACTATTGAACTTTGAGTGAACTATCCTAATTAACATATAATTAAAATATACTTTGCATAATAGAAGCCTGCCCCTGGGCGGGGAAAGCAGCCCCTTCCTCACTGAGCATGAGCAGTAAAAAAGAACACTGACTTTAAGTGGAGACAAGGCTTGCGAGAACCAATAGGAACAAAGGTGACTGAGCCAACGTTTAAAAATACTGATAACTGTTGCTCGAAGTGTATAAATATTTTCCATGTGTTAACCGAGTTGTATTAGCTTTGTGGACCTACCACCTAGCACCCAACTCTGCACAAATTTGGAATAAAAGCAAATATCTCGACTCTGTGTGTTTTTTGCCTGTTTGTACACCAGGAGGAAGACCACATATTTGGGACAACAACACAGCCAGGAGAAGTCTGAGGAGTATCAAGAAGGATTAGAGAGCCTTGGGAGGGGCGATAAGGGACTCTGGAGCTCAGGCATTTTTTTCATCAATCCTCACAGCCAAAGGGAGGGGGTCTGAAAGGGTCAGTCAAATCTGGCAAATCAACAAATGGTTACAGGACTGGTGCCACAGCCGGGGGGTTTGGCTGCTTAGACCATGCAACTGGCTTTGAGAAAGCTGGTCTACTGGGGATGATGGGGTCCATTTTTCAGAGAACGGGAAGAGCATCTTTGGTCATAGGCTTGCCAAGGTGGTGAAGAGGGTCTGTTGCTGGGAGAGGGGAACCTCAATCCATCCCACTCCTACCAGTTCGATTCCAGTGCCAGCAATAGACACACAGAGCCTGGAGGAAGATCACAGGTCAGCAGAAGAGCACTTAAAGAGCAGCACAAAGGAATTCCAGCCACTCCAGCCCATAAGTCAGCTTCATCAGGGGTCCAACTTAAACGCATGTAGCATGGGGAATAAAGAAGAGGAGTTGGAGGTGTGCGCATGCCTGCAGGGCTGTGATCTTATTGGCATCACGGAGACACGGTGAGATGGCTCCTATGACTAGAGCATTGCAATGGAAGGATACAGGCTCTTTAAGAAAGACAGGCAAAGAAGACGAGGAGGGGGTGTCACCTTCTATGTCCAGTGACCAGCTGGAGTGCATGGAGCTGTGCCTGGAGATGGATGAGGAACTGACTGAGAGCTTATGAGTCATGATTAAAGGGAGGGCAGAGACAGGTGACATTATAGTGGGAGTCTGCTACAGGCCACCCAACCAGGAAGACTGAGACAATGAGGCCCTCTATAGAAAAATAGGAGCATCCTCACGTTCACAAGCCCTGATCCTCATGGGCGACTTGAGCCACCCCAGCATCTGCTGGAAAGACAGCACAGCAGGGCATAAGCAATGCAGAAGGTTCCTGGAATATGTTGGTGATAACTTCCTTCCTCAAGTGATAGAGGAGCCAACGAGAAGAAGTGTTATACTGGACCTGGTTCTCACCCACAAGGAGGGGCTGGTGCGGAATGTGAAGCTCAAGGACAGCCTTGGCTGCAGTGACCATGAAATGGTGGAGTTCAAGATCCTTAGGGTAGTGAGGAAGGTTCATAGCAAGCTCACTACCCTGGACTTCAGGAGAGCAGACTTTGGCCTCTTCAGGGCTCTGCTTGGTAGAGTACCATGGGATAAAGCCCTGGAGGGAAGAGGGGCCCAAGAAAGCTGGTTAATATTCAACGATCACCTCCTCCAAGCTCAGGAGTGATGCATTGCAACAAAGAGGAAGTCAGGCAAAAACTCCAGGAGGCCTGCATGGATGAACAAGATGCTCCTGGACAAACTCAAATACAAAAAGGAAGCCTACAGAGAGTGGAAGCAAGGACAGGTAACTTGGGAGGAATACAGAGAAATTGTCTGAGCAGCCAGGGATCAGGTTAGGAATGCTAAAGCCCTGATAGAATTAAATCTGGCCGGGGATGTTAAGAACAACAAGAAAAGCTTCTATAGGTACGTTGCTGACAAAAGGAAGACTAGGGAAAATGTGGGCCCTAAATTGTGTCTCTGTAAATTGGACAGACATGGATTGGATGGATGGACCATTCAGTAGACAAGGAATTGTCAGGATGGCCACACTCAAAGGGTTGTGGTCAACAGCTCAATGTCCAAGTGGAGACCAGTGATGTGTGGTGTTCCTCAGGAGTCAGTATTGGAACAGGCACTGTTTAACATCTTGTTCAACAACATGGACAGTGGAATTGAGTGCACTCTCAGCAAGTTTGCTGATGACACCAAGCTGTGTGGTGCAGCTGACACACTGGAGGGAAGGGATGCCTTCCAGAGGGACCTGGACAGGGTTCAGATGTGAGCCTATGAGAACCTCATGAGGTTCAACAAGGCCAAGTGCAAGGTCCTGCAGATGGGTTGGGGCAATCCCAAGCAGAATTACAGGCTGGCCAGAGAATGGATTGAAAGCAGGCCTGCCAAGAAGGACTTGGGGGTACTGGTGGATGAAAAGCTGGGCATGAACTGACAATGTGTGCTCATAGTCCAGATGACCAACCATATCCTGGGCTGCATCCAAAGAAGCATGTCCAGCAGGTCAAGGGAAGTGATTCTGTCCTTCTACTCCACTCTGGTGAGACCCAACCAGGAGTACTGTGTCCAGCTCTGGAACAGTCAGCATGGAAAAGACATGGACCTGCTGGTGGGAGTCCAGAGGAGGGCCATGAAGATGATCAGAGGGCTTGAGCATGTCTCCTATGAGGATAGGCTGAGAGAGTTAGGGTTGTTCAGTCTAGAGAAGAGATGGCTCTGCGGAGACCTTATAGCAGCCTTCCAGTACTTGAAGGGCACCTGCAGAAAAGCTGGAGAGGGACTTTTTAGCAGGGACTGTTGCGATAGGACAAGGGGTAATAGATTTAAAATGAAAGAGGGTGAATTTAGGTTAGATATAAGGAAGAAATTCTTCACTATTGGGGTGGTGAGACACTGGAACAGGTTGTCCAAAGAAGTTGTGGATGCCCTATCCCTGGAAGTGTTCAAGGCCAGATTGGATGGGGCTTTGAGTAAGCTGGTCTAGTGGAAGGTGTCCCTGCCCATGGCAGGGGGCTTGGAACTAGGTGATCTGTAAGGTGCCTTCCAACCCAAACCATGCTATGATTCTATGACCATTCTTGGACTAAAACTGACTCCTAAATCTAGTGATTGCAATTTCCCAAATATGTCCAAGAGGGGTGGAAATTACATTTCTTCAGTTCATCACACAAATGTTGATGTTATATACTGTGTGTATATATGCACACATAGTATATATATTATGTATTAATAAAACTTTTTTTCTATGAAAAATGCTGCAATCAGTGTCTGGGGAGGAAAGTGTAATCAACTTGTAAAATCAAAGTCCTGGTAGAAAACTTTTGCCTTATGGTGATGTTATTTGCATCTTATGAACACAGTCACTGACTAGTAGCCCTTGAACATGGTTCTTTACTGTTTTCTTGCTGCTCATCCTGTCACATGTGAATGTCTGCCTTTGAACCCTGCTCCCAGGTGGTTGAGTACCCTCCTGGAATTTATGCTGTTTGGTTTGGGCCTTTCATGGAAAAACAAAGGCTGACATATTCTCAGTCAAGCATAATATGAAGATTTAAGCTGAAAGAAGATTGGTTTCATTTCTGCCTTTTTCCCCAATGAGATGGCAAAACTATCACATCTTCTGTTCCATTTTCTATAGCATACACAAATTTCAAAAGCATAGCTCTTTGTTGGATCCAATTCATTTTCCATCTCAACAGACTATATTGAGCTGCCATTTGACCAGTGTCTAAGTAAGAGTGAGCAGGTGAAGAGAAATATAGAAAGAACAGCATTGATCAAGTAGACAAAGGCACAGAGAATATTTTTAAGAGTATAAAAACACAAACAGCCTTTCCATCAATGACAGCATAATTTATGACCATTATCCTGTCAGATTAGGCAATGTTTCCATCTGTTTTTCTGTCAAATTCTCCTGAAATCTGCCTCATATTATATTTGATTGTGAAAATAGTGGTACTGAATAAACTTTACCACAGTAGCAGGGATGTGTTTGTAGACTAACACAGATACAAAGAGTTATCATTAGACAGGTACAAGATTCAGTTGTACCTGTGCCTGACTGGTTTCTCTGTCCTTTTTATTTTTTTAACTTACTTGTCACAATTTTTTTAAATTGCTTTAGGCCTTGTAAGTGTTGTTTTAGCAAATTAAGGTACTTCACTGAATGATTTTCACAAGCTTAGCATGTTTTAATGCAGTCTTCAACCTTCTTCGTCACATGACAGTTCAGCAAACAGTCCCATGAGTTTCTAACAGCCTGATTTCTAAATATTTTATTTGCAAGTAAGGCAGAAAGAACAGACCTGAGTATCTACTTTGTTCTAGGAATTGCTATAAATCAAGGCAGTCACATCCAGCTGGGTTAGTTCAGCAAATTTGTATTTCAAAAATCAGTAAAATAGGTCACAATGCAAACATGGAGGAAAGTCTGCCCTTTACATTTCCAAAACGTAATTTCAGCAATAACAGAGATGATAACACATCCCCTATACTGAGGCATCAAGGATCTGAATTCATACCAGCCACCTCTGGGATGAAAATCTGGTCCAAGATCGATGCTTTCTTCAGTTCTTAGTTTTTCAGAGTAGACTTGCTAAGTTATGTGGTATGGATTAGTCCTGTGAGAACTGGGATGGTGAAAGAGAACTTATCTTCTACCACAGAAGCATCAGAAGATCTGCTCATGGCATAAGGAGTGGGATATGTGTGTCCTATATCTTAGTCAGAGAATCCCCTTGAAAATCACAAAATCTGTCAGCTCAAATGCAACATGCAGGTTAGAGTTTTCCTGGCCTAGAATATCAGGGTCTGTATCTCTTGGGTTTATACCTTTTTGCTGAAACCATTAGTTTTTGTCCTTTTGTCACAGGCTTGAGATGGATCTGCCTGCATACTTTCCTTAAGTGAGCATGCTAAAAAGATCAAAGTAACTTTGAATATCTACACTAGGTTTAATTGGGATACAAGGAAGATGAACAACTTTTAAAAGAAGATATGCATTAATATTTTGTCCAGCAGATATTTTAAAAAATATATAAATTGAAAAACAGTGATGCCCTGTGTTCTTTTCTACAGGGTCATACTGTTTATCACACATCACTGGATTTCCTTATTGCAATATGATCTACTGTTGTGGGTTGACTCCAGCCAACATCTGAACACTTGGACTGTCTCACTCACTCCCCTTTGCCATGGGACAAGGATAAAATAGAAGGAAGACAGGAAGACTTGTGGATTGACATAAAGACAGTTTAATAGCTGGAGCAAAAGCTGTGCCTGCAAGCAAAGAAAAAAAAATAATTTATTCACTGCTTCCCATTAGGAGGCAGATGTTTAGCTGCTTCCTTGAAACCGAGGTCTCAGCATGCATAACGGTGACTTGGAAAGATAAACACCATGATTACAAATGCAATTACTGTTAATGCAATGCCAAAAAAGAGAAATCAGAAATCTTCCCAGACAGGGGTCACTCTGGAGATCTGATCTCCAACATAAACACCTCTTATCCTGATGCAAAAAATGGCTAACTTTAGCAAAATCAAGGACTACACATTATTGTTGTATCACTTCTGGCTTCCTGACTAAGTGGATGGCTCATTTGAGAGTTAACTAGGAATGATAACCTGTAGCTAGTCAGTTCTTTATTCAGCCTTGTGAAGGATATTTAACATTTGTCTGGTCTGATGTAATAAATGTTCAGCCTGAGTGGAGAAAGCAGCGTTGCATTCTTTACCATCTTTGGTTCCAAGCAGAGGAAGTCTCTGTCACAAAAGGTGCCTTGCTAAAGGAGATTTCAAAGTACAGGAGAGATCTTTGTTTCCTAAAAAATGTGTTTTGCCTTATTTCATTTTACTGAAAGTTGATTCATTACACTGCATTGAACAAGGACTTTACACATTTTAGAAGTAATTTATATGGAACTATAATTATCACTTGTGATTAATTCTACCTACACTGGAAAGCTGCACGATCTTCTACCAAAAGTTATAAGTAGCTGTATTGCATGTACTTAAAATGTAATTTGACAAGTCTTAAGACTGAGGATGGAAAAAAGGAACAGGAAGAAGAAATGTAGGCTAAGAGCTCTCTGCTATTAGAAGGATGGCTGAAGAGACCGCATGGGAGTAATAACAGCAATTTCTCTTCTAAGAGATAACCACTAAATACTTGCAAATTCAGTTATTTGCAAATCTTAGTCTTGGCAAGAGCTAATTTTTGTTATCCTACTAAAAGCAGTAACATAGTTGTATTCAATATACATGTCCTGCTTTTGGATGGGATAGAGTTGATTTTCTTCACAGAGGCTAGTGTGAGGCTGTGTTTTGGATGTGGGATGAAAAAATGTTGATAACATGCTGATGTTTTGGGTTGTTGCTAAGAAGTCAAGGACTGTCTGGCTTTTTGTGCTGTCCTGCCAGTGAGAAGGCTGGGGGTGCAGGGGAAACAGCACAGCTGACCCGGGCTGACCAAAGGGATAATCCACACCATACGATGTCATGCTCGGTATATAAAGCTGGGACGAGGAAGAAGGAAGAGGTAGAGGGGACATTCAGAGTTATGGCGTCTGAATTCCCAAGAAACCATTACACGTGATGCAGCCCTGCTTCCCTGGAGATGGCTGAACACCTGCCTGCCCATGGGGAGTGGTGAACAAATTCCGTTTTGCTTTGCTTGTGTGCATGGCTTTTGCTTTACCTATTAAACTGTCTTTATCTCAAACCATGAGTTTTCTCGCTTTTACCCTGCTGATTCCCTCCCCTGTCCCACTGTGGGGTAGTGAGTGGGTGGCTGCGTGGTGCTTAGTTGCTGGCTGGGGTTAAGCCACAACCATACAGCTGGTCCTCCAGTGGTCCTCCCAGCAAACATGGGGAAAGTAAGAGAGGAAATTTTGAAAGATTATACAAGTAATTTATGTCCATATTCCCTTTTCTATGCAAGAGATACAAAAAAAGGGAAATGTACAGTTTCTTAATTTGCAATGGGTACAAGATTTTCTGAAAAAAATTAAGCTATTCTGGCTGTGACACTTAATAAGATATTCTAATTTGCAGAATTTGACCCCTGGGGACTCCAGAGCTGCGAAAGCATGAACTGTACTTGATGCTGTTCTGCCACCCCACTGCACTGACTGCTGTGTTTTTTTAAGGGGGAGAGCATAGCCATGTTATTTCTGACTTTTGTTTTTGCTAATACAACTTCTTGACCACATAAAAATAACTCATTCTATCATTTGTTAGCAAATCTCCTTCAAAATATTGCTGAAATCCTTATAGAGTATATTTAAGCTGTCTTAAAATTTCTCTGCCACTTCCAAAAGTTGCAGCATATCCTCTTATTTCAGTGTCGTTTTGCTTTCAGGAAGGACACTGCTCTGTGAATACTTTGAACACCAGAGTATTCAATAACTCAAAGTTGGATTTGTCTAGTAAATTCGTGATAAACTATTCTGTGGCCTTCTTTTAACTAGTGAAAAACACTCCTACAGTGGAAAATAATTCAGCTGTAAGGCCAGCTTGCATATGTAAAAAAGAAAAACAAAAAGAAAATTATCCCATGTTGTAAATATTCTGTTATTGAAATGATCTTCAAATAAATTTGCAATAGATGCACTATGATTAATTATTCTATATCACAGTGGACTACTTAAATCTTTCATAAGGTCATTATCAGTTTAATCAGTTTGCATTGCTGAAGACCTCAAAAGATCTTACTTTGTAGAATGATTTTGGAAAATGAAAATGAGAGCACATGAACTATTCTAAAATAAAATAAATCTATGTGGATACAATAATTTTAAATGTTTTCCCTCGCACTGCAAGTTACAGATATATCCCATGCTACTGCAACATTTTAATAACAATGTTATCATTTTGACTAAACAAGACAAAATCAAAGATTTATGCTAATTACATCAATTATGTATGAAATAAGCATATGCCAACAGTAGGTATTCTTTGTTTTCACTGGGATACATGTGAGGAAAGCAGTGGGTTTAGTATGAACTTATAGTGATGTACTACTCATCAGAAGTTTGACTACGTTTTTCAAAGTTATTCAACATATGTGTTTATTTTCCTAGTCTTCTTGAGAAAATTCTGTCCATAGCAAATTAGAGTTAATAATAATTCACTAGGCAAAATATACTCACTGGGTCTGATAAATGATTGATTCTACTGAGTATTTAAAGATTGTGGTTTCTGTCTGGGCCAATGCATGAGAAACCTTCAGAAAAACTGTAACTTGACTTAAGTGCCTAGACAGAGATAAGGCTGTAACTGAATTACCTTGTCATCAGACTAGGACATGCAAGTTGTATCTCCTCCACCAGTATAACTCTTCCAACGATTGCCAGCTTGTGGCATGGTAAGTATGGGGGAAATTACAGGACAGATAAATTAGTCCCTGGCATCTCTTTTACTTTTTTTTTTTTCCAGTTTGCATTTTTCTGGAAACTCCCACCATACAGATGTTATTACATGACCAAAATACACATAACCACTCTTACATATGAGGAATACATTGTAGTAATTTAATAGAAGAAGGTATGTTTGTTAGATCAAATATTCACATATCCATATGGCTGGAGGTGCAACAAAGAGGGACCAATATGGTTGTAGAAAAGTTCCATGTATTAGAGGTGGTAGGATTTGTTCTGGTCTCAAAAGTTGGGCTATACTATTAGCAGTTCAGGCACAGGAAGAAACTAAAATATATGTTTGCCAGTAGCCTACAAACAGCAACACACTTCTTAGGCTAGTTAATATGACGGTTGTAGCCAGCAGATATTTCAGGTGAACAATGGCAGAACATGACTGTTTTACTATTAAAAGAATTATTTACTGCTGTAAGTATCTTCTTATTCTGAGCAGAACATATAAGTGATTTTAAAGAACATAACAGTTCTTTCCAAGGGTTGCTGCCCCATAGGCCATATAGGAAAAGTGTGACTTCCAGCCTCAAAACATGTGTATCACTATTGAAAATTAAACTACATTCACTCTTTAATTAACAAGTTCTATTTTATTAATTTCTTTTTTACCTTGAAGAAATATATATAATCTTTCACAACTGAACAGTAAATACATGTCTCTCTCTTCCTTCATTTCCACACTTTAGTTTTTAGACATAGTTAAAATGGCTACAGTGTTAATGTTTTACTATCCATTCTTTTAAAGCAAAATATAAGCCACAAAAGTTTGGTTAAAGGAAAATAAATTGTTTCTTGGAAAGCTATAATTGATTTAATATTCTGAAGAATAAAAGCTCAAGGTAAAGAATGAAAATAATAATGAATACTTTCTCATGTTGCTGCTGCTTAGTGCTCATAAGTCTTCAATGTGTCTTAAAATATAAATATTTTTAAATGGAGTGCTTAAGAGAAAGATAAATCTTTGTTGAGTATCTGGAGTACAGCTATTGATGGCTACAGGCTGTTCAGAAGGGACAGGAAAGGAAAGAGGGGCAGAGGGGTTGCCCTCTACATGAAGAAATGGGTAGAGTGTGAAGAGCTGTCTCTGAAGAATAGCTATAAGCAGGTGTAAAGATTATGGGTAAGAATCAGAGACTGAGGCAACAAAGGGAACCTTGTGGTTGCTGTCTACTACAAGCTACCCAATCAAGGGGAGTCTATTGATGAAGCCTTCTTACTCCAGCTACAGGAAGTTTCACACTTACAGGTTCTCGTCCTGCTGAGGGATTTGCAATCACCCCCAACATCTGCTGGAAAAGTAGCACGGGAAGCTGTAGTCAATCCAGGAGACTCCTGGAGTTCATGGAGGATAACTTCTTAAGCCAGGTAAGAGACAGCCCGACCAGAAGGGATGCCATGCTGGATCTGGTTGGTCACCAACGCAAGTGAGTTAACTGATTACGTCAAGATTGGAGGCAGCCTGGGCTGCAGTGATCATGCACTGGTGGAGTTCACAATCCTGAGGGATACGGGGCAGGTGAAGAGTAAAGTCAGGACCCTGAATTTCAGGAAAGCAAACTTCCAGCTCTTCAGGGAGTTAGTCAATAGGACCCCTTGGGAAATTGTGCTCAGGGACGAGGGAGCAGAACAGAGCTGGCAGATCTTTAAGGATGCTTTCCATAGAGCACAAAAGCTCCCAATCTCCAGCTGTACGAAATCAGGAAAGGAAGGCAAGAGATTGTCATGGCTGAGTCGGACCTGCTGGTCAAAGGAAAAAGGCAAGAAGGAAATGCATAGGCAGTGGAAGCAGGGACAGATATCCTGGGATAAGTACAGGGACGCAGCTTAGTTGAGTAGGAATGGGGTCAGGAATCCCAAGGCGCAGCTGTAGCTGAACTTGGCAAAGGATGCAAAGAATAAGAAGGGCTTCTACAAGTATGTGAGCCAGAAAAGGAAGGTCAAACAAAGTGTACTCCTCTTGAAGAGCAAGACTAGCAAACTGGTAGCAACGGATGAGGAGAAGTGGGGGGTGCTGGTTGACAGCTGGCTGAATATGAGCCGGCAGTGTGCCCAGGTGGCCAAGAAGGCCAACAGCGTCGTGGCCTGTATCAGAAATAGTGTGGCCAGCAGGAGTAGGGAAGTGATTGTGCCCCTGTACTCGGCACTGGTGAGGCCGCACCTTGAATACTGTGTTCAGTTTTGGGCCCCTCACTACAAGAAGGATGTTGAGGTGCTGGAGTGTGTCCAGAGAAGGGCAACAAAGCTGGTGAGGGGTCTGGAGCACAAGTCTTATGACGAGCGGCTGAGGGAACTGGGGTTGTTTAGTCTGGAGAAGAGGAGGCTGAGGGGAGACCTCATTGCTCTCTACAACTACCTGAAAGGGGGTTGTGGTGACGAGGGTGTTGGCCTCTTCTTCCAAGTAACTAGTGATAGGACAAGAGGAAATGGCCTCAAGTTGCGCCAGGGGAGGTTTAGATTGGATATTAGGAAAAATTTCTTCACCGAGAGAGTGGTCAGGCATTGGAACAGGCTGCCCAGGGAGGTGGTGGAGTCGCCATCTCTGGAAGTGTTCAAAAAACGTGTGGATGTGGCACTTCAGGACATGGTGGCGCTGGATTAATGGTTGGACTTGATGATCTTGAAGGTCCTTTCCAATCTAGTGATTCTGTGTGTGATTCTGTGTGTGAATTCTTTGTCTCAGTCTTCACTGGCAGTGTCTCTTCCCACACGTCTTGAGTGGATGGACTGCAAGACGGGGACTGGAGGAGCAAAGTCCCTCCCACAGTAAAAGAAGATCATGTTGGAGACCACCAGAGGAACCTGAAGAAGTCTATGGGACCCGATGAGATACATCCTAGCGTCCTGAGGGAACTGGCTGATATAGTTGCCAAGCCACTCTCCATCATATTTGAAAAGTCCTGGCAGTCAGGTGAAGTCCCTGGACACTGGAAAAAAGGAAACATTGCACCCATTTTTAAAAGAGGTAGCAAGGAGGACCCTGGGAACTACCAACCAGTCATCCTTACCTCTGTGCCTGGGAAGATCATGGCCAGGTCCTCCTAAAAGCTATGCTAAGGCACATGTAGGACAGGAAGGTGATTCAAGACAGCCAGCATGGCTTCACCAAGGGCAAGTCCTGCCTGACTCACCTAATAGCCTTCTATGATGGAGTGACCACATTAGAGGACAAGGGAAGAGCTACCAATGTCATCTATCTGGACTTCTGTAAGGCTTTTGACAAGGTTCCCCACAAAATCCTTCTTTCTAAATTGGAGAGATATGGATTAGATGGGTGGACTGTTGGGTGGATGAGGAATTGTTTGGATGGTCACACCCACAGGGTGTGTTCAATGACTCAATGCCCGGGGGGAGATGGGTGACGAGTAGTGTCCCTCAGGGATCCATACTGAGACAAGTATTGTTTAACATCTTCATCAGTGACGTAGACAGTGGGATCGAGTGCACCCTCATCAAGTTTGCAGATGATGCTAAGATGAGTGGAGCGGATGACACACCTGAAGGATGGAATGCCATCCAGAGGGACTTGGACAAGCTGGAGGAATGGGCCTGTGTGAACATCATGTGGTTTAACAAGGCCAAGTGCAAGGTCCTGCACATGGGTCAAGGCAACACCCAGTATCAGTACAGGCTGGGGGATAAATGGGACGAGAGCAGCCCTGCCAAGAAGGACTTGGGGGTACTGGTGGATGAAAAGCTGGACATGAGCTGGCAATGTGTGCTCATAGCCCAGAAGGCCAACAACCTCTTGGGCTGCATCAAAATAATCGTGGCCAGCAGGTCAAGGGAGTTGAATCTGCCCTTCTGCTCCACTCTGGTGAGACTCTGCCTGCAGTACCACATCCATCTCTGGAGCCCTCAGCACAGGAAGGGCATGGACCTGTTGGAGTGAGTCTAGAGGAGGGCCACAAAAATGATCAGAGGGATGGAACCCCTCTCCTATGAGGACAGGCTGAGAGAGTTGGGGTTGTTCAGCTCCGGGGAGACCTTATTTGCAGCCTTCCAGTACTTAAAGGGGGCTTATAAGAAATATGGTGACAGACATTTTATCAGGGCCTGTTGTGACAGGACAAGGGTCCTGGTTTTAAACTAAAAGAGGGTAGATTCACACTAGATCTAAGGAAGAAATTTTTCACAATGAGCGTGATGAACCACTGGAAGAGATTGACCAGAGAGGTAGTAGATGCTCCATCCCTGGAAACATTCAAGGTCAAGTTGGATGAGGCTTTTTGCAACCTGACCTACTTGAGGATGTCCCTGCTCATTGCTGGGGGGTTGGACTAGATGACCTTTAATGGTACCTTCCAACCCAAACTATTCTATGATTCTATAATCTAAACTACTTTCAGGTGAGCAGGGGCAATTTTGTGTGGTGTGTTTAATTTTCTTCATGGGAAGGCCTTATTTATTCATTGTATCTGTCTTCACTACTTAAATGTTTTTTTTTTTTTGCACTTATTTTTGTGTGCAATCTATAGAACTAAATTTAAGATCTATGTTTTATAGATGTAGAACTAAAGCAGAAATACTTACTGGCTTTCCAGGCTGACACACTTTGGGCAGAATTGCTTAAGTCCAAGGCTAATGATATATTCACTAGAGATGTTCTGAGGTTTGTCAAATCATTTAACCTAGGAGACCTGTCCAGATATGAGCTGGACAGTAAATGAAAGGAAAAAGAAAAGCATGTACAGCCTGGACAATGTTAGGCTGCCAAATTCTGTATTACCAAAATTTTAAATATTTAAGTCAATATTCTTACATTAGCCTTCAACTGCACCATGAGTTTGAAATCAGTACGATGAGGAATGTATATTGTGGTTCCCATTGGACTAAACTACATTTATAAGCCTCCTGAAATTTTAGCTGCTAAAATCTGCTATGTGGAATAATTTGGAAGCCTGCAACCTTGAAAGTATAGAGGAACATATAAAGAAGATAAAAGGCTGTGACCTATTGATCAGAGTGGCATTACAATGGTTTCAGTTTTATAGCAAAGATTTCATGAAAGAAATACGAAAATTTGAAAGAATGTAACACTTTCAAAGTACAGTTCCATTTTATTAAAAAAAAAGAAATTATCTTATAAAAAACTATTGCTTTTCTTCTGAAAAGTAGGAAAAAACTCAATTTAACTACATAAAGATGCAAAACTAACAATCATGGAAGAAAGAGTCTTAAAGAAAACACAACCATAGTAAACAGCCACTACTTTCATAGTGCTCACACACCAGAGCTCTGACAAGGCTAAAAACAGCAGCAGTTTTAAACCTTCAAAGACACTTCTTCCTTAAATATGCTTTTGATGCTGTATCCAAGGACCAAGCAACTAATTAAGGTAGCAGATAGTTGTTATTTGCATGACTTCCCTTTAAATTGTAGAAAGCAATTTTATTTTGGTTAAGGAAAAGCCTCAGCTGGAATTGAGAATTATTAAATCACAATTCTATACATGGAGTTGGGTCATGACCTGACCACCAGAGTGAAGGAATGACAAGAAGATCACAGGAGATCTCAAAGATGCAAACCACCCAAGAGCCACAAAAGTGAAGAGCTTGAAAATAAACTTTTTCTGCTACTCCTTCCACTGCCTACCCTTGTCCTTCTGTTCCTAGTCATTTTACACTAAAAAAAGAGCTCTGTCTGAACTGGTTACTTCTTTAAACAAGAAATTTGTAAACCCTTTGTACAACCCTTTGTATACTTTGTTTTTCCTTCCCTTACAGTTCACACCTTAATTATGTAGAGAAGCATGCAAGATTGAAAAATATAGCTTGGAATTATTCATGAATGCAAAATATAGCTGGAAAAGAACATTTCTTGAGCAATTCTGTTTTTCTTATAGACACCTCATCTTCCTTTTTCTCACACACACAAGTTTTTTTACTGCAGGCTTAATAAGGATAAACTGTATTCTGCTATGTTTCTTTCATCATCAACAAAATAATAATTGCATTTGCAAGTACTTTATTATTCATGACCAATCAGAAAGAATATTGACAATTTTCAAAACCTCAGTTATATTTCAAGGCTCACAATGTGAAGGCGCTGGGGGACGGGGGATTTGTAACCCCCTTGATTTGTCCCTAAAACCCATAAGCAAATTTGATAGCAAAGAGACAGAAAGAACCCTCACAGGGTCATTTTATGAATCATTTTTCCCAATTCTTTTGTGCTGTCAGTCTCTGGATTAGAGAGAGAAATAAGCTTACTGCCTCCTACCAGAAATACACAGCAGATCAAAGCTGAATTCAAAGTTAACTTTTAATGGCAACTTCAAGAAATGTAATTGCAAGCTGTATAGTCTTAGTAGGCATGACTTCTTATCACATATTCCTCATGATTTGCAACACACGTCACATGTAGATTCAAAAATATGCATGTATAAACATTTCTTTGTCTTTGAAGGGAGAAATGTCTAACCCATTTTCTCTCTGGGATTTCCATTGACTGATGTGATACCTTTAGCAGGGGCAAAACTGGTCAACCTGAAAGATCCCTGCTGAACTCAGTCAACAGGCTGAACATGACCTTGGCAGCTGTTTCTGCTTTCGAGGTCACTACAAACCTTATAAACTGTTTTCCTTTCCATCCCTCATAGGATTAAACAGCAATATGGTCAAAAATAACTAACTTAAATATAAGTCTCAAGAGAAAGTAAAAAAACAATAAATACATCCAATGGGGAGATATAAGGTGAAGAAAAAGGTCTATTCAGGGTCATATCCAAGGACTATGGCTCTTACTCTGCTACAAGTTTGCTACACTTCTTGCTGAAGGCAGACTGTTACGTTGCACATTTAGAGTCTCTACACCACCACCCTTACCTTTCTTTTTGGCAGAACATGCTTCTTACAGGATTAAATGAATCAGATAGGAAGAAGGCATTATGTCTTTAAAGTTCTGAACTAGAGATGTTCAGCCTGCAGCTTAAACACTATGATTTAAGACTCTGAGAAAGAAAGGATTTATTCCTTTCTTCCATTACAAGTTTAGAAATCCCAGCCTGTGCATGGTAGGAACATGAATAGCTATTAAGAAATGTGGTTTTTTGCCGGTCACTCAGGGCACACTAGAGGTTGAGAGCAAAAGGTAGAAACTGTGACTCAAGTATATGGTTCTTCCTACCTACGATTAAGCAAATTGGGAATTATTTTGTTATGTAGCAGTGATTGGCAAGAAATGTCTGGGAATAGGTGAAGCAAAAAGTGCCATACTTTCACTTTCCCAACAACCATCCTGTACTTGGGGACAAGAGTCACAGCAGGTGAGTAGGCTGAAATTCAGGACTACCACACAGCAGGGAAGAGCTAGTAGTAATTTATGAAAGGTTTCTGCTTACTTTCACCTTGTGTACAGTTCAAGTAGAGTCAAGCTGCTGAGGGAACTTTTCCAAAGACCTACTTTTACCCTTGGATTTCGAAACAGCGTATGTGTTCATGGAAGTAAACACGGACATGCTCACTGTTCAGTGTATAACATGATTTCAATATAGCCAAGCATTTCTCTACCAACACTTACCTCATACTTTCAGCTGATAGGATATGGAGGACGTTCCAAGATGCATGGGCATTTGGATATTGTTTGGGTAGTTTATCTTCTCTCCTGGCCCAGTCTCCTTATGGAGAAATAAACAGAAACTTTACAAAAGACCCGTTCTCTTCAAATTGCCAGATTAGTTTTGAAAGCTCAAATTTTCCTTCTTCTTAACAGGATGGAAGTGCTGACTTTACAGTTTCTTTGAGCTGCCAGAATGGCCCTAAGCAGTTGTAGAAAAGCTAAGAATCTGGACCAGAAAGTTTGGAAGGGCTTCAGAAAAACATCCCAAATTTCCTATGCTATACCAGCTCCCCAGCTCACATTGCCAAAGGAATAACATCCGCTGTTTTGGTGCTGTGCAGCACAGCTGTGTGACTATTCAAAAGTACATTTGAAAACTGCAAAATCAGCAGGCTTCATTTGCATGCAGTTCTGGATTCTCAAATAGGTCTAATTTAGCAAATACCCCACAGGAATAGGAAACACTATGAACATATTGAGATAATTGAGAAAATTCAGGGAAAAAATGCAGGGAGTTATTATGTACACTAATCATTATTTCTCTCACTTATATCAATTTGTTTCGCCTGCTTTTGTTTAACTGTTCCTTTTTTCTTTTTATATTTTTTCTTCTACTCTATTAACCTATGAAACAATGGCTTATGAGATACAATTAAAAAAGAACTTGTCATATTCATTTTAATACAAGAATTATGTACTGCTATTCTATTTTGGTGGCACTTGCAATTACACATTAGGATAAAGCCTATAAGGATTATGAATCTTCCTATTTTAAAATGATTGTCATCTGTTAGGAAGAATTTTTTCCCTCTATAAAGGATACTACATAGCACATTTAAGTGTATAAAAAGGATTTCATGCCTCTGTCTGAAACACTGGGTTGGGTATTTATTTATTCATTTATTCATCAATTCATTCTATTTCAGTAATACTTCTGCAGCTCAATCAGGGGAACTATTGTGCTAGGCTCTGAACAAATGAAATCCAAAACGTCCTTGATCCAGAATATTTACAATGAATGATGCAACTGTAGAATTAAATATTCTCTTTCTGTTCAGTGTCTAAACAGACAATTAACCTTTTCCCAGCATGGTAGCTCTTGAGACTTGCCTCAGGTCTGTGAAGTAACAGTAAAGAGAAAGATGAAGTGCAATAATATCAGCTCACAAATTGATGGAATTATTTTCACAGTTGCTTATAAATATTCTACAGTAACAATGAAAGAAATCTGGTCCCTACATAGTCAGCCAGTACTTGATTGTATGCTCTGCTCAGCATTTCATGTTAACCAATATAGTCAGAGTTCAAAAACATCAGTTCTGGCACTTGGTACCTGTGAAGAAGATTGTCTGTTAAATGGTCATGCAATACTATCAGTCACACATACTCAAGCAATACCCACTCCTGTGTGGAAAAGAGGATTTTTCTACGTACTTGCATATAAAAATGCTCTTTAGATTCTCTTTTAATCTTGTTTATATTCAGAACTGATCCGATTAGCTATGTCTTCTCACTCCTTGGGTGCACCCTATTTCACTCTTCCATTAGTTGGCGTTGTGGCCCAAATCAACGCTGCATCTTCCCTGAAGGAGAGCCTAAAGGTTCATGTCACAAGCCCACATAACTAACTTCTGGCCTCTATTTGCATATCATGCTTGGAGAGGTTGATGTGGAGACAGAAGGAGGCATTATTGTATGTGAAAGAAATTTCCTGAATTTCCTAAGCCCCTAGGAAACCCTTGAATAATTATAGTACTCTCACTGTAGCAGTAATTTGCATTTAGGATCAAAAAAGCAACAAAAAATGTTCTCCTAGACTGAAAAAATTGGCCTCCTCATTGTTGCATAGCTATACCACAATGTACCTCAATGTGCCCAGGTCTTTCGTCTCCATGTTTCCTCTGTCTTTGCATACTATTTTTCTTTAGATAATATTGTCCTTAATCAGCCCTTCATTTCATGTCTTTCCAAAACCTTAAATAAAAAATACTGTTCTACGTTTTAATAGATGACTAAAGAATGCAAAAAAGTGCAACAGGTTAGCAACATGGAGATAATCGCTTAAGGGCTGGAGGGGGAGAAGAGAGAGGAAAAAAATGTGTTTCTCCCAGTCAGCAGAAAATCCTTTGGTTTCTTACAGTCTTTCTCTTAAAGCCTTACTCTCCAATATTTGTATACAATACAGAAAGCAGTAAAAAGTTGATAAAAGACACTCATTTATGCATAAAATGCAAACAGAAAAAAATAATTGCTGAGTACGTGAAAGCTGTGGGTTTTCTTGTTTGTTGTGTTTTGTTTTGTGGGACCCTGCCTGAAAACTGTTGCCTGGGTCCATTTCCAGAGAACTAAACATATAATTATATAACATATAATTTCTCAGTTTTCCAATAATATAGAGCGGGGTCAGAAGTTCCCTGCATTTGCATGAAAGAACCAATGAAATGGGTCTCTACACCTGGGCCTTGCTTGAGGAAAATAAATTTATTGAATGAAATCCAAGGGCAAAAAAAATAGCACTGGTGTTTTGTATTCTCATTTTTGCCAAAAATTTTTCTTTCTTAATAAAAATGAGAACAATGCAGTAGAACTAGGCAGGAAGTCTCAAAGGTCCTGAGTCCCTTCATCCTCCTAAGGACAGGTAAGATACTTAAGGCAACAAAGAATTACAATTACTTTCTTAATTCTCCCAAGACACCAACACAGCTGCAGCCTGGCAGATACCATTATGCAAGCCCATTACAGGGGATGTCCAAAACAGACAAAAAGATGGCCTCTTCCCCAAAGACAACTATTTATATTCTAAACAAGTGTATTTGCCCTATTAGTATCTACAATTTTTTCACCAAATACTAGTAAGGAATCTGTCAG
Organism: Phaethon aethereus; assembly: GCF_964289735.1. NCBI lineage: Eukaryota > Metazoa > Chordata > Aves > Phaethontiformes > Phaethontidae > Phaethon > Phaethon aethereus. The sequence continues at coordinate 22,810,628 of NC_138579.1, forward strand.
GAATTCTGGAATAAAAGCCAGATCTTTTATATTCCTTTATCAAAAGACCCCAGTGTAAATTTTGAGTACACTGGCATGAATAAAATTTCTTTAGTAGTCTTGTGTGGTCCTGTTGTCACCCAAGATCTTTTCAGACTCAGTAAACCAGGTTCCATGAATTTTTTTGAGGTTAAAAAAAATTAAAATATCCATTAATTGCTTAGAAAACACTGTGACATTTTCCTATGGAGCAGCCAGTCACCCTTCTATTCATGTGGAATGCCATGCACAGCTATTTGATTCATTGCCAACATGCATCAGAAAAAAATGCATCACCTAAAGGCAAAAAATCCTTTGTTCTTTTGTTGATCAATAATATGAGGCAGCAAAGTGCTGAAACAGGGAACATTTGTCATATATCACACAAATTCAAAACCAAGTGTTGGAGACAGGGTAAAAGGCTGGTTCCAGGTTTTCTGAAGATTTTAACCATATTTATGTTGAATCCTTCAGAGTGTAAAGTTAAAGTCTGGCAGCTATAGTGAAATTTGTAATGGTTATCAAGGTCCTTAAGGTCACTATATGTTCAAGGTAGAAAGACAGAATGAAACTCAGAATGAAACTCAGAACACTAAGGAAGGAAACATCTAAGCCAGCCAAAAAAATTAGTAGACATAAATCTAGCTGGTATATACCCTTTCTTTGAAATTTGGTTGCCTGCTTGCACCCTTGATTTGGGTGATCCCATGTGAAACTAGAGTTTTCAGCAAGATTTAGATTTTTAGGCTTTCTCTTTCATGCTTTACTGTAAAAAAAAAAGATGAAGGGAGGATTTTTGTAAACTGCCCTTCTACAGTTACATGAATTCTACCAAATGGGTAGTTTATTTGCCTAATTTTTTTGTTCAGTCTGGGTCTTGTCACCAGCTCAGAAACAATTATCATAATACAAATAAATCTGGGAAATATAGTTCTTCTCCTGGGAGAAAAATTAAATAAAGTAAGATTTAAATATGGCATGTATAGGCAAATACTAGCTACACTAAGACTACTGAGATGGTAATGGAACTACACTGATTTGTACCATCAGAGACATAGTTCAGTACATTCACTCTAGTGATACCATGAGTCATGGCCCATAAGGGTTATTCCTTTGACCCTTATCACTTTTGACGTGTAGGAACTCATTATTAGCAACATCTGTTCCTGAAAGCATGTCACTTAGCCCTAAACCCCTGAGCCCAGTAACTGAGCCCTATAGGTCACTGAGCAATTCAATCTCAGGGCCCTTGTTTTATTAAAGATTCTTTCCAATAGTCCTTTGCTGTCTTCATCAGTCTCCCTTACTGCAAGTTTCTTATTAATGAGATTTTCTCTAACTTTTCAGAATTATTTCAGTTCCAATCTTCCTTCCCTCTAATTTTCAAGTCTCTCTTATGTACTCTTAGTGATTACGCTATAGTCTTTTTTTCCCCATCACTCCCCATTTCACATCATTACACTTAGAATTATCAAACCTCTCTTTTCCCTCCAAATGTCTGTTTTCCATGAGAGAAAGAGACTATCTCAAGTTTAACTCATTAAGAACATTAATATGTCTTCAGTTTTTCATTCACATTACTTAAGCTGATACTATTTAAAGTACGATTCTGGCTGGAATATGGACATGTTTCAACCTAGTTCATCTGTACCTTGTTGAATATGTGTTGGGATGTTTTCTCCAATTGTCTAACTGATGCAGGGCAATAAGACAAGTAGCTCCTCCTCCCAATATGTTGCTTTGAGCCACTTCTTCCTCTCAGTCACATAAGAACATCTTATTCTTAATGTATTTCATATACTTAGATTAAAAAGAACTTACATGTAGCAATATTGTAGGCTGATATCTATTTCTTCCTTCTGTGATTATAGTTATATTAGCATTGTTATAATAGTTTAGATTAATCTAGCTTTTTTTCTACTGCAGAGTTTGATATTCAGGCCATATCAAAGTTTGCAGGATTTAAAATCAATCTTAGATTTTTCTATTTTCATCCTTTTTAAAGTTAAACAAACCTTTCCTTATATTGAGCAGAATTCTAGAGCTACTTAGAAACTCCTCACCCATCTGATTCACTCCTCCCACAGTACATTTTTCTTGTGCTTTCACTTACGCATTTTCCATCTTTAACAAATGTCTTTATCACACCACTACTCGCTCTAAACTCTAAGCAGGTTGTCTCAGCTTTTGGAAATACTCTTACAAAGATTTTCTAATTGCCACCTAGCTTTTTATTCAGAGAGTGATACAAAGCCTTTTCGTAAGACACATTAAGTAATGATGGACACTTTGGTAATACCTTGAAAAGGTAACAAAAATGTGATTAAGGATTGAAAATGATGCATTTTCAGTCCTTTCCATATAATAATGGAATATAATATACAAACTGAAGAAAAATTTGTAAACGGGGTAGAGTTTTAAAAACAGGTAAGGATTAGAAAATACTCACCACCCAAACCAAAGGAGGAAATAACCTCAGATCTAATAAGATTTTGTAAAGTTATAATCTGTTCATATGTTGGATGTTACTGTAGTCAGAACCGGGCATGTCTGAAAATAACCATGTTGCGTCAGCCTTTTGGAAAAATCTTTTAAGCTCACTTGCTTCACTGATCTCTCAGAGCCGTTATACACCTAAATAGGTCTATCAGAATGAAAGCAGTCTTTCCAAACTCTTCAGGATGTTTGTGGTACTTTCAAGCCATTTATTCAAAATTTATTTTAAAAAGGTAGTCACACTATATTTTTCTAGCTCATGTCCCCATTAAAAGTTTTGAGGCAAGATATATAAAAGAGAAAGAAAAATGTTTAAAAAAATGTTCCTAACTATACTTATATAAGGGCACAAAGTTCAATGTATTTTATATAGCAGAGACCTGCCAAATTGAGAAACAATTATTTTCACTGAAAAGAAAATTTAAAAAATAAAAGAAAAATCTGTCAAAAAACACATGATGGACCCAATGCCTTCTGACATATTTAAAAATGCTCACATCTCAATGCATGATAAATCTTGCAAAGATCTCTACTGCTGTGAAGTGGCTGCATTTCTGTAAAGACACAGAAAGAATCTTTAGAGACCAGATATCACCTTCAATTTTATCATTCTCTGAACTACAGAGAACAAACTGAAGAGAAGTACCCTTAAGTTTACAGGGACTCAGGTTTCTGTGGAATATAACACTAGAAAAGTCATATAATTTTTAACCAAAAGATTCCATTCTTCAGTGCAAAGAATCAGCTTCACGATGCTTCAGTGGGGATGCATGTATTTATCTCTATGACTTCAACAGTAACTTTTGAATCCAGAGGTAGATCTATCTGCCTTTTCTTTTTCTCTGTATTTTTTGCTTTGAGCTAAATTGAGAATAGTGTCTTAGGTCCCTGTAGATCAAATTAAAAAGAAAATAAAGTATCTGCACTTTTTAAAAGAACATTCATATCTTTGAGGATTTAATGGAGATTCATCCTCCTCTCCCCTCTTCAGCAAACAATGGTGTGATAATCACCTAATAGCTGTCTTCAGTCACAGAGTTGTAATTACAGAAATAACCTAAAAATACCCAGTAGCTTGCTATTTTTTATCATCAGCATATGGTATCTTTCCAGATGACTACAGAATAGCTCTAGGTAGTAGTCTTTAAGTTTCAAAACTAGATTGTGGAAGGAAACTAACATAAAGAAAAAAGTATGATTGCCTTTTACTTCTAGGTAATAAAGAAACACTAGAAGAGTAGGAAAAGTTTTCCTTCTCTATTTTACTTGAAAAAAGATGTTTTATGACCAATTATTAGGTTTTTAGGATGAGGCAGAGAGGGGAGAGGAAAATCAACTTCCATTTGGAAGATATTTAAATAGCTTCATCACGGTCTGTCCAGAGCTGCCATTTCAAAACATATCTGAAATGACTTTTCATTTTCTTGCCATCTAATATTAATCTACTTCCAAACTCATATGAAACTGATTATAATTCTAACAGGACTCCATCATCCAAAGACACTGGCTAGCATTTAGAAATTCCTAGTCAGTGAGGGTATCTGGTCTTGTATTATCCAGATGCTTCAACCAGAGATTTGATTCTAGCCACTGTTTTCAAAAAGATCCCAGTATAACTTTAGCCTTTTAGCACTGGCTGTTTCAATCATGTCATAATCCAGGTTAGTTAGGAACTATGTTTAAGAACTCTGTTCAGACACTGCTCTCCTGCAAGCACAGGTCAAAGTTTCTACTTGGCATCAAACATTCCCAGCAAGTGTTGTTTAAGAAAGAGAGAAATGGAATATTCACAGTCCCTCTCCTCCTTGTAAAATAATTCTGAAGTTGTTACACATTTAGTGGGAACATCTGGATCCATGGATAAAAGAACACAGCTGTCTTATATGATTTATGATTCCATTTTCCTGTCTTTACCCGGGGCCAATTTCAGTCTTTTTTTACTCTCACCCCCACCTTTAACTCATATAACTTCGTCATTTTTTAAGTATTTTAAGATGGTTCTCACTTTCTGGCTGTCCCAATAAATCCACCTTGAATTCCTTATGCTTGTTACTGCAGTATCTGTTCAGCTAACAGATATATTAGTCTCTGAACAGACACATTCCAAGCAGAGCTACTTTTTAATAAAAATAACAAAAAAATTATGCTTGAAACTGAATATAAATTTCACTTTTAAATTTTATGGTTTTGCACTTTAATATATTTCACGTTTCTGTTAATTCAGCTGAGTAATGTCAAAAGAAAAATCAATGCTATTTTTATCCTATCTAAAGCTATGTCTCCTAATGATTCATATTATTTAGGTAAATAATATGAAAAGTTACTTCTGTTACCATTTTTTCTTTTTTCTTTATGAAAACATAAAATAATTGCATTCAGATTGGAAATGATTTACCATGGGTCCTTCAGCATGTTACAAGCAGATGTGGGTAAAATAATGCAGAGTGCAATTTTCTGACATTTTTTGTCTGAGCTCAGGTATATTAAACTTTTTACTCTACTATTTTAATAATATAGTAAAATACTGTCTTAATTCTGCCTATGCAATTTTAATAACACGACATCCCTGTTGTGGCAAAACAGAAGCTGGAATACCACTTCTTTATATGAGGACATTACAAGGCACTTTAAAATCAATACAATATTGTTTAAATCAGAAGTTACATCACTGTAGCTGTATAGTACCTGCATGTAATACTGGGACAAAAAAACTAATAGGTAAAGATGACTTAAATAATTCCAATTCTTTAAGCCCTGCGCTTAAATCTAGGCTGTTTTTTGAAAGGTATTAATAGCCTCCTCTGAACTATTCAGCATCTAGAGACCTGCACAGAATCACTCCTTGTGAGGACAGCAGTGCTTTTAAATTCAGTAAGACATTTCCATTATTTGCAATATGTATAAAGAGAAATGTGTTATAACCAGAATTAACTTGTGTTCACATCGTTTTGTAGGAATAGAATAACTGATTTAAGTAAATGAGACCATTCTTGATCTGTAACTGGGGAAAAGCTGAAGTGTTTATTCCAAAATCTGGAAAAGCTTGGCTAACTTTTAAAAGCACATAGTTATGAATATATCTATAAGCATTTCCTCATTTTTACTATGAGTATTTATTTGTAAATCATTATGCCAGTATATCAAAATATCACAGAACCTATGGGTTCATGATTTAAAAAAAAAAAAATCCAAACAGAAATTGAAAACCATTCTAAAAATACTCTAGGATTTGTTATTTTGATGATACAAAACTTGTACTAAACTTTCTGAAAAACTGGTTCAAATTTAATTAATTTAATTTAATACTGACCTATTAACATCTAAGTGACTAAATCTCAATCATACCAGTAAAAATTCAATATTTAGGTTAATTTAAGCTAAAAGCCTTGATTTAGAACTTTGAAAAGTTCAGGCCTGGGAAATAGGACAGCTGAATCTAAACTTCCTACTTTGTAGGCCTGGCCAAACCTCTAAATGAACAAAAAGAAGTAAGTTTTAAGAATTTGCTTCATTCTTCCTCCCCACTTTTTTGAGTGAAAATTCAAAATGTTTTTGATTTATTATATATATATATTTAATAGAACAAGCAACTTTCGTATTTTTATGAAATGACTGAAAAAAAAATCCTGTGGCCAAAGTGGAGATACATAAAGGAAAGTGGTAATACGAAGGTAGACTAGATCTTTTTTCACTTAAGAAATGAGAGATTCCTAAAAAAAGTCCCTATCTATCCAACATCTTTGGGGATATAAACATGCCATATTTCCTTGGGTAATTTGCACAAGACAGTGGTAAACTTGATTGTAAACCATGGTTCATTTTTTCTGCATCTGCAAGACAGTTTTAAATTAAGTTCATTTCTCTGCACAACTATTTCTTTGATCCAGAAAAGTCCAGAAATAGTATATACTTATATCTATATGCACACAGTAGTCTATTATAAAACTGACTATGACTAAAAAGTCCCTTTTTTGATAAAAATATGAATCTTGAATCTAAATGTGCTTGAATGTAATTTTAACAAAATTACTGGATGTAAATTGAAGTCAACTGTCTCTAGTAAGTCAATATTGCCAAACTACTTTGTACAAGCTGCAAATATGACCTATGCTTGTGGTACTTCATTTTTGTCTTCTTAAAGGGATATATGCTACATTAGAACATCTTCAAATTACAGCTCTATGGTTCAAAACACAGTGAACATGCTTCCAAGCAATTAGGGGTAAGAAAAGAACTAGCACTAATGAAACTTGATATGCTTTTAAAAGGTGATATTTGCCTTCAGTGACCTTCTGCACGAATCAGCGGGAATAGCACTTTAAGGAACTGACTGCAGTTCAGAACATTACCCAGAGGAAATGGTACAAATACTCCAAAGCACTTACTGGAAAAGCTGAAATAGCATGTCACTCCTTTCAAATCATATAAAACATTTAGCCTATAATGTTGTAGCAGTATTTTTTTCAGGCCAACACCTTTTCAAATTATTTCACATTCCCCCTCCCCCTTTTAAAAATCTAAACCGGCCTTAATCACTTTTTAAGGGTGCTTCACACATGTTTTCAGTCAGATACTTTACTGATGCAAAAAGCAACAGCCACGGCATTACAGGTGCTTTTAAAAGAAATTCCCTATGTATGTGGAGTTTCTTTAACAAGAATAATCGTTACAGAAACAACATGCAACAGATGTACACTAGCTGACTTTCAAAAAATATTTAGTGTAGCATCACATATGATATTATGAATACAACTGAAAAAGATCTGCAAGGTAGGTAAGATTAAGCTTCACCTGAGATGGCACTAGTGACACAGAATTCTAGACAATCTTTTCTCAATTAAACGGTATGTTCAAGTCCAACCTTAGTCCTGCTTAGTTCACTAGTAGAGATTTTGCATATGAGTTCATGAGAGACTGGTTGCCTCTTTTGAGCAGCTTATTTGAACAGATTAGTCAACAAGTAATAGATGCTGAGAAATTCTTGATTTAAATTTACCCAATAAAATGCATTAAAATCCATTTTGTCCAAATAATTCTAATTTATCAGACAATGGCTCCAGATAGTTCCATATTACTGTGGTGTCCATAATTATTTAGTGCTTCCTCAATCTTTCTTTAATTTTATAAGCTGTTATTTTAACTTTAACTCCCAAGTCACTGATAGGCATACTGAATAGTGTCAACCCTACATTACTGCTTCTATTACCACTCGGTTAAAACACCCACACTCAAGTCTGATTCATCTATGACACCTATGTCCTTCAGCTGGACAGCACAAATGTTATTGAATACGTGCTTTATCCTTGCAGATAACGCAGTTCACATGATATGATGTCATATGCATGTCTATTTTTTCCACTAAAATATGAAAGAAATTAATACTTTTATAATAGAATGATTCATGCTTATTTAGAAAGATGTATTTTGTCATGGTTTAACCTCAGCCAGCAACTAAGCACCACACAGTTGCTCACTCACTCCCCCATGGTGGGGCAGGGGAGAGAATCGGAAGGGTAAAAGTGAGAAAACTCATGGTTTGAGATAAAGACAGTTTAATAGGTAAAGTAAAAGCCGTGCACACAACCAGGGCAAAAGAGGGAATTTGTTCACTACTCCCCATCAGCCCGCAGGTGTTCAGCCATCTCCAGGAAAGCAGGGCTCCATCACGTGTAAGTTACTTGGGAAGACAGATGTGATAATCCCGAATGTCCCCTCCACTCCTTTCTTCTTCTTCGTCCCACCTTTATATACTGAGCATGACATCATATGGTATGGAATATCCCTTTGGCAAGGCTGGGTCCACTGTCCTGGCTGTGCCCCCTCCCAGCTCCCCGTGCACCCCCAGCCTCCTGGCAGCCCAGCACAAGAAGCTGGACTGCCCTTGACTGCTTAGCAACAACCCAAAACATCAGTGCATTATCAACATTTTTTTCATCCCAAATCCAAAACACAGCCTCACACCAGCTTCTGTGAAGAAAATTAACTCTATCCTGGCTGAAACCAGGACATATTTAAATATTGTACATCGACTAATGTTAATTATTTCTCTCATTTCCTAATTATTTATTAGTAGAAACCTGTGTGAGTTTGACATCTGTCTAATCAGCCTATAGTTTCTTAGGTCATCTTGACTGCCCGTTTGTAAAATTATGATAATGAGTATCTATTTAGACTTCTAGAATGTCCTTAGTATTTTAAAACACATTGATAAATATCATCAATGGACTAGACATTTAGTGAGTTATCTGTTTACAAGATCAACAGTCTGCTCAGCTGCTAACGGGCTGTAGAGTAGTTCATCACTCTTACACAAGCATATCGTTTTTATTCTTTCAAAATTGAGGAGAGGTTTATTAAAAGCTAGCATTTTCATTTTTACTAACAATGTTTTACCTTTTCCATCTGCTACTGGCCTACATAGTTACTAGGTTTTTTTTTTCACCTAATACATTTTAAAATGTCCTTTTTTGTGGGCCTTGAGGAGTGTATTTTTTCCTAATAGCCATGTTTACTTTTACGAATTTTATTTGCATCTAAGTATGTGAAGTGTTATTATCTATTTTATAAATATAAATATAAAAATATATTTTATAAACTGTTGCTTTTTTAATAGCTGTTTTGTTTTGCCTTTGAAATTCCATGCAAATTTAGTCAAAGCTATCCAACTCCATGATGAAGAGCCTACTAAGCAGAAAGATATCAGAAAATAATTTTATTTTGTACAAAGTGCAGAACAGAAAACTCACTCTACAAGGAAACATTTCTAAATGTTGTATTTATGACAAAAGAAAAAGCTTCTAACCTTCTAATCTTACAAAACCCAAAACCTAAGGACACTATCAATTGTTGAAGAAGAGGTAAAGATACTCATATATTTTGTCAACATTATGTCTTTAATAACCATGACATTTGCAAAAAGCACAACTGTTTTTTATTACTGCTACTATAGGAAAATTACTTTTTTGTACTAGAGGTGAAATCCTATTTCTAATAAGTCATTGATGAAACTTCTAGGATTCCACCCAAACCATGAGTTTAATTTCTCATGCGATTTTTCTACTTCATAAGAACCGGAAAAAATAAGCTTACTTATTTTTATGCTAGATGAGAGCAAACTGTATTTGTCTGCTTTCATGTCCAAGGAAGAAAGCTCGTTTTTGCCTTTATATGTCTCTATATGGAACAAGACTTCCTTTTTGAACTTTCCAAAACGGTAGGTAGTCAGTTCAGGGCAACACGGTTAATTTTTAACGCACTGTCTACATTCTTTGTCTGACTGCTACTATCTTCAATATCTCCACCTAAAAACTTCTAGCTTCTTGAAATGCTGAAGCTAATTTAATGATCTTAAAAGTCAGCTAACAGTAAACTGTATTTTTTTACAACAAAGTAAAAAAAAATGGTTGGCTTTATTCACAAAGACCTAAAAGTGTACCTTGCAATGAGAACCTGCAAAGAGCTCTTCCAGAGTTCAAATGAGAAAGTTCATTCTCAACAGCCTACATAATTTTTCACTTCTTTGATGAGATTACCAAAAAATACTTGGCAAACTTTTTCATCTGTGTAACAGAAAAAGAGTACAAAACTGCTACCAGATTTTAGTTATTTGTAACTAGTCTTCACCAGATATGAAGCATCCAATCTGGAGATGCTTAAGGCATAATACCACCTCACTTTTCTGTTGTACACCCTTTCTTCTTGCATTGTCAAGTGGAATTGTGTCTTTGCTTGTTGGCTTTAAATGGGAGGTTTGGAGTCAGCATGATAATTCAAAAACTTTATTGACAAATCAAAGTCAGTAATTATGTTTTAAAAAGATCCTGCACTATAACATGGGGAAAAAAAAAAAAAAAAAACACAAACTGTCCCAGGAAACTTGTCAATTTACCAGCTTGTGTTTCAAGTATATGCAGTCTGAAAGTACCATATAATTAATTGCTAAAACAGATCACAAGGGTTTAAGTTCCTGTACTGGTTAATATTATCAAGGGCCTGCTTTTTTTAACCGTGTCAATCTGCTACTTTTTTTTCTTGAATTGATTGGCAGAAAGACCCAACTGTTATAAGCAGTGTTGAATTTGATGTCTTTACCATTGTTTAAGTGGGAGAAGTCAAGAGACAGATGGAAAAATTAAGCATTGTAATGGTGTTTCTATTATAGTTAAGTTTTATGAAGACAAGACTGTCCATAATAAGCAACAGCCTGTTAAGACATTTAGCAAATATCCAACTATGCTCTGTAAAGTGTGATTTAAAAAAGAACTTTTTTGCTTCCAGCACTTAGGGAAACTCGATTTGATTTTATGCTCAGTTTATCAGGAAGGAGACAACGTATTTTTCTGTCCCACAAAAGCAAATAAGTTGTAGACTATCTAGAAGGAGATACATTAAAGATGGGCATATATGGGAAGCAATATGGGAATGAAAGGACTTCCTCTACTTGTAAACGTAGAGGAGTAATGTGCAAACTGGTTCAGATAAATCTAAAATCTAGACTTAGATTCACTCTTTATACTACCAAGTCTTTCACAAGCTTCGCCAAAATGTAAATCAACATTTTCTGAAGTTACAATACATTTACTAAATAATTTAATTATTTTTAATGCTTTTTTCTTCACAACTTCTCTACTTAGCTGTGATGGGAATAGGAAGTAATAAAATGCAAGCAGAAATATTACAAATATTATGGAAGCTCTGTCAGAGGAGGCCAGTGATCACAGTAACAAGTACAGATCAGCAGGATACTTGCCATATACTAAAAGGCTCTGTTTACACACAAGAGTTGTACTGTTATGACTATATCAAAAGACTTATGTAGTGCAATCCCATAAGTGTGGCTATGATTGCTGGCATAATGGTAGAAAATTGCTTTCACTACTACAGTTTATTTATTCTTCGCCAGGAACTAGAACTGATATAACTAAACACGTAATTGCACATATCTCAGTTTAAGGAAAAAAAAATCTTAGCCAACTGCATTTTGCCAGTTAAAAAACTATGTTTAGACCAGACTCCAGCTTCCAAATGTAACAATTTTCATTTAGATTTTCCTTTAAGAAAGCAGTATTTTATTTCTACTCAAACCAGGAACTCTAGTACACAGTAGACAGTGTTATTATTTTTATTTTTTTAAACTGCTCAGACTGCTGTTTTTATAGCTTAGCTGTGTGTGAGAGGGAGCATTGCTAATTCCCCCAAGCTACCAAAACAGGATACGATTCTTATTCTATTTCTTACTGTTTCTGTAGCAGGGAAGCCCTTTAAGAGGGAGCTCCTGGGAAGAACAGAGTCTTCAAAAACATTGTAAAAGAGCTATGACATCTGACCCAGCCCTTTCGTTTCCACTACATAGGACACTCTGCTTAGATGGACAACTGAGAAAGTGAAGTCTTTGCAGAGAACTTACATGAATATTGTTCCATAAAGACATGATCCGGACATAGGTTAGTAACGAGGAAAGGGCTTCCTTCAAAGTCTATCACTTATTGAAATAAGAGACCTTGGCATATATTTTATATGATTCTGACTTGTGACATTGATCAGATTAAGTACCCAAGAAACACGGGGGTGTATTTTGCTGGTCTTTACAGCAGGACTTGACTGACCTTCATATTGCTATTGTGTCTCTGCCTCACATCCTTTAGGTCATTCCTACTACCAGTCAGAAAAGGTGCAAAGAATGTGTCTATCAGGAAAAAGGAAGTGAGCTGATGAATGCCTTTACACATGTTATTCTATGTGTGTTAAATCTGTACATTTACCGAAGTGTAAATGACTACTTTGTGCTCACAAATATATTTATGTTTCTGTGAATAGTTTAATGTGTTTATACTGAAACAGATACATGTGTTATATCTGTTGTGGGGGAAAGGCATGAGGGTGTGTTATGAAGTGTTTATAGACAAAGCTAATAGTAACATTGAGATAATATATTTTGATTGAACTATTCATTCTCAAAACTAGGATATTCTACTAGAAGTGTTTTATTTTCAGTGTTCTTTTATGTATGCAATCTTTCAGGTACATATTTCTCTGATTACTTTTGCTGACACAGAGACAGACAGAAAGAGAAAACCTAAAACCATTTTTTGTTTTTTTCCTCTCTTAAAACATCTGTTTTGACGCTTTTTTTTTACTTTTTTTTAATGTTTCAGGATTGTTTTGGTTTAGTTCCCATGCAGAATAAAAACAAATGTCATACACTGAGAGTTTTCATGCAATGAATTGTTATTCTCCAGACAGTTACAGCGATGGTGTGAGTGTGTGTCATGTGTGTAAATAAAGCACAAAGGGAATGACATATTACTTTAAATGCCTTCACCTATGCAAAGACTAAATAAAAAATGAACAAATACACATTGTAAAAAATAAGAAACTGGATGAGGACACCCGCATTTGACATGAAAAGGAGAAACATAAAAACAGCCCCAAGCCTCCAGGTGCAGGGAATCAAACCAATGTTGTCTTGCATTCCAGCCACATCTTTTATTGCATATAAAGTATAAAAGACATATCTCTCTAACACTTTGCAGCAAGTGGCTGGTCATTACTAATTCTTCTGGTATTTATTGTAGGGTGATAACAATCATGATGACCTAACTTGATTTTACATGTGGGATTATTTACTGATCTGGAAAGGCCTCGACATTGCATCCAGGACTATCCAGTAGCATCAAGAGTATTATATTCTGTGCTAAAGGGGTGTGGTAACTCAATCACAGAACTGTGCTCTGGCTGTTACTTTGCGTGGTAGAAGAGCCTTCCGTGTGGTACAAACGGGGTTTGGTGTTCAGGATTTTATTTCAGTCTCTGGCAGAGCATCAAGCCAGGAACTATGGCAAGTGAGGTTTCTGGTAACTATCTCTGTTCAAGAGAAAGCCAGCCCTCGTACTACTTGTGCAAAGAACATAGAGCAGTTACAGAGACTCTGCGGAGTTTATGTCAAGTGTCATTTGAATTGCCCAGGGGTGTCCTGGGCACTTCAAATGCCATTATCCAATTTACCTTGGTTACCACTTAAGAAGTGTGTGGGTCTTCCCTATCTCTTGAGTCACATATATCAGCCCATAGGGACAACTCAAGTATCCTACTACCCCTGAAAAGCCAGGGAATACCCGTGCTTATGTAAACTGAACAGAACTTCCAATGTTCATGCCATTCATCAATAATTTTAAGGCTGAAGCTTCTGGTCATTAACCACTCAGAAGGCACTGCTCTGTAGTATTAAAGGAATCAGCAGCTATAGCCGGATGTTGCAAACTACAAAGGAAAAGAATCTCTTTACAACAGCAAATTTTACAATGTTTGAAAAGTCAACTGAAACTCAGGGCTCCTTTGATTGTTTTCTAACACTGCTGTCAAAGTAGTTTTAGAAGTTGGAGCAAAGAAACATAGGGAGTTGGACTTGATGATCCTCATGGGTCCCTTCCAACTTGAGATATTCTATGATTCTATAAAGTGTCTATATGTGATAGGTTTAACATAACGAGATGTTCACGTAAAGGGAGGACAAGATTTTTTTTTTATCTGAAGTTTGATGAAGCTTAGATGCAACTTGGGTGTGTGTGATCACGCAAACATTGAAGTGCAGAACCTCAGATCAAAAGACTTGGTGCAAATCTTAATTAATTTTAGTGAGGCAGGTTTCTGCTTGAGGCTTTTTGGTAATAAAAATCACCAAATCACTTCTGTGCCCTCACTGCTTTTTGCTTTTTTCTTTTTCCCCCTTCACGGCTCAAAAAGGACAGAGTATCACAAAACAGCCATAAACTCTGCTATGAAGTAACACAATGTTGGCACAGTCACATAGCCCTGACCATTTTCTCTAGTTTAGACTCTGTATAGACTACTACAACATGCTCTTTCTCATGCTGTGACTGTTAAAACAAAAGATGAATGACAAGTTGAAAGAGTGCACAAAGAAAGAAACAAAGTTTTGTGTGGAGAAGAAAAATGAATCGTATTTATATCTCACTTCACTGCTGTGGTAAGTGTAAATGAGTTTTAACAGATGCATAATTACAACCTACATATTATTCTGGGATCTTTGGGATATGATTTCTGAAGGACCAATACAGATACTCCAAAAACTTGAGGTCTGATCCTAGACACAGCCTGGAAGTTGGCATTCCAAATACTTGAAGTCATCAGCAGGATCAGTGCCTGATCAACACTTGGGTTTCTCAGTGAGGTTTCTCTGTTTTATTATTGTGAAAGGGATCATATTTTCTTTTCCATATACAATTTAATTTTTTTGGCATACACAATGGAACTGAGAAATTAACATCCACATGATGGCCTCAGTAAACATGGCTGAATCCTGCTCCACTGTGAATGGAAAACCATAGAATGATATTTTAATATAGGTTATTTATGAAAGCATTCTTTGATCCTTGATACAGCCAAAGGTCTAGTTAGTGCTAAAGCAGCCCAGCAGACATAAAGGAAGTACAAATTGTGTAGTCACAAACCAATGTACTTTATGGAATGCTTATACAAGTAATACCTTGTTTTACAGTATTTGCAAGAGAATTGTATTACATAATAATTTACATGACTGAAAAAAAAAAAGCTATTGAGGAAATACATGTTTTTGACCATTGAAACTCTACAGCCTATCTGCTTCACATAAGACATGGCAAAATCTATTTTACTTTTTAAAACCTTTTATAAAAGGCTTAATACATATAAAAACTTTGAAGGGCAACCAATGCTAATTGTTGATTATAATTGGCACATAGTTAAATACGGAAACATTTTCAATGCAAACTAGCAGAAGCACTGTTTGTTTTAGCACTGTAACAAATGCAGTTCAGAAACCCTTGTGGTCTTGTGAGGAGTTTTATTTTTTTCTTTTCCAGACTGCAAGCACAGTAGCAGTAGTTCATTAATTCAAACAAAAAATAAAGTTTGCTGTCTAGACACACAAAGATGATGATCTGCCTTTGCATCCCAGGCATACTTTTTTCTCTTTGTTAACAGTAACCATACAGAGCAATTAAAGATTGCTAAGAAGTACAGCAATTCCCTCTAAACCACATATTTCTGTACTAACATTGACAGGGGTGTACTTGAGAGGACTGAGTAAGGAAGAAATGGAAATATTACAGCAGTTCCACAGAACATCTGCAAGAAGCTTTGTGACAGAAGTTTCAAAAATACAAATTGAACATTATGGAGAAGATTTCTGAAAATTAATTCTAGTTTGCAGAAAGACCAGGGAGGAGAGGAATGGACTGGCCAAGGACAGATGGCTGGAGCATTCTGGAATCACTAGGTTCTTGCCCATTCCATGCCTGACAGCACTGACATGTGGCCACCACTTCCTAACAGTTCCTATGTGTTGAAGATGAATA
The DNA here is from genome assembly GCF_964289735.1 of Phaethon aethereus. Lineage (NCBI taxonomy): Eukaryota > Metazoa > Chordata > Aves > Phaethontiformes > Phaethontidae > Phaethon > Phaethon aethereus. Next base: position 22,826,497 of record NC_138579.1, read on the forward strand.
AATACTTGTAGTGAAACCTTTTTAATAGGGTTCAGTGCTAAGGAGAAAAGACAAACCAAGTATATTATAATATTAAAATATAACTTGGTAACTATACATTATAGATACATAGAAATGTGTATATGTAGATTCTTAACTAACTCCATACTTTCTGCTTTCATCCAGTACTAGAAATTGTGCAGAAAAAATACCCCTACTATGAGTGGAAATTAAAATATGCTGGAAATATTTTAATGCATTATTGAATTATCTTTATGCAAGAAAGGTCAGACTAATAGTCTAAAATTCTGTAAAATGTGTGAATTTATAAGGTCTGTTCACACAAACTCTTTACTTATATATATGTTGTATAAAATCACAGAATATGTCTGAGGAATGTGCTTCCATGTTATGAAACTGGGTCTAAGAAGATGGGACTATTGAAAACCTTTGTTTATTTATACAGTAAGAAAATACACAAACTTATATTATGAACGGTATTCTTCTTAAAACAATAAACAATTTATAACTGCCTAAATGGGTCATAGATCAACTTCTTAACAGGATTAGTAAGAAACTTATTAATATTAATAGTTTGTCGTGGTTTAGCCCCAGCCGGCAACTACGCACCACGCAGCCGCTTGCTCACTCCCCCACTGTGGCACAGGGGAGAGAATTGGAAGAGTAAAAGTGAGGAAACTCATGGGTTGAGATAAAGACAGTTTAATAAGTAAAGCAAAAGCCGCGCACGCAAGCAAAGCAAAACAAGGAATTTGTTCACCACTCCCCATGGGCAGGCAGGGGTTCAGCCATCTCCAGGGAAGCAGGGCTCCATCACGCGTAATGGTTTCTTGGGAAGACAGACGCCATAACTCCGAACGTCCCTCCACCCCTTCCTTCTTCTTCGTCCCAGCTTTATATACCGAGCATGACGTTATATGGTAGGGAATATCTCTTTGGCCAGCCTGGGTCAGCTGTCCCAGCTGTGTCCCCTCCCAGCTTCCCGTGCACCCCCAGCCTGCTCGCTGCAGGCCAGCATGAGAAGCTGGACCGTCCTTGACTACTTAGCAACAACTCAAAACATCAGCACCTTATCAACATTTTTTCATCCCAAATCCAAAACATAGCCTCACACCAGCTTCTATGAAGAAAATTAACTCTACCCTGGCTGAAACCAGGACATAGTCTTAAAATATTATTACTATATTGTGAGAGTATACTATGAGTTACCAACACAAACTTCTTACTGCCATTCATCATAGAATGAATCACAGAATCATAGAATACCAGGTTAGCAGGGATCTCAGGATCATTTGGTCCAACCTTTCCTGGCAAAAGCACAGTCTAGACAAGATGGCCCAGCACCCTGTCCAGTCAAATCTTAAAAGAGTCCAACATTGGGGAATCCACTGCTTCCTTGGTGAGATTATTCCAATATCTGATTGTTCTCATTGTGAAAAATTTCCTTCTTGTGCCCAACTGGAATCTCCCCTGGACTAACTTGTACCCTTTAGCCCTTGTCTTTTCCATGTGACTCCTTGTAAAAAGAGAGTCTCCATCTTCTTTGTAGCCACTCTTTAAACACCGGAAAATGGTGATAAATGATACTATACATCATATATACTCATACTGAGCTTGTTGTCCACCAGGACCCCCAGGTCCCTTCCACAGAGCTGGTCCCCAGCCAGGTACATCCCAGCCTGTGCTGCACTCCTGGATTATGTTTTCCCAGGTGCAGGACCTTACATTTGTCTTTGTTGAACTTCATAAGGTTCTTGTTAGTCCACTTTTCCAGCCTAGCCAGGCCTTCCTGCAGGGTGGCTTTCCCTTCCAAAGTGTCCACTTCCCCACTCAGTTTGGTATCATTGGCAATCTTCATCAGAGTACACTTGATCCTGTCATCCAGATCACTTATGCAGATTTTAAACAGTACTGGGACCAATATCCATCCCTGGAGGACCTCACTTGTGACAGTTTGAAAAGGAACTATTTACCACCACCCGTCTGGGTGCAGCCTGTCAGCCAGCTCCCCATCCACCACACAGTCCACTTGTCTAGACTGTAAGGCACCAGTTTCTCCAGAAGGAGGTTGTGGGAAACCGTATCAAAAGCCTTAGAGAAATCCAGGCAAACAATGTCCAGAAACCCAGGCAGACAATGTCCACCACTCTCCCCATATCAACTGAGCAGGCTACTTTGGCATAGAAGGTGATCAGGTTTGTGAAGCACTATTTGCCCTTGGTGAATCCGTGCTGGCTTTTCCCAATCACGTGCTTTATTCGACTTGTGACAGTCCCCCAGAGGATCCATTTCATAACTTTCACAGGGACTGAAGTAAGACTGATGTGCCTATAATTTCCGGGATCCTCCTTTAAGCCCTTCTTGTAGATGGGGGTGACATTAGACATCTTCCAGTCTTGTGATGAACCCCGATCTCCACGTCTTCTCAAAGATTATGGAGAGCAGCCTCACAATGATGTCAGCCAGCTCTCTTAAACACCATTGGGTGGATAACATCAGGGCCCATCAATTTGTAGGGATCAAGCTCCTGTAATAGTTCACATACCAATTTTTCCTTCACTGACAGTGAGTCTGTGTGTGCATCAGACTGGATTTTTGTTCCCGAGGCCTGGGGCCCAACAGTGCCGGTAAAGACAGAGGTGAAGAAAATGTTCAGAACCTCTGCCTTTTCAGTGGTGTTGGTGACTAGTTCACCTCTCCTGTGTAACAGTGGGCCAATATTTCCCTTCTGTTTCTGCTTGTTCTTATCTATTTGTTATTAACCACTGATGCAAACTTATTGCTAGATGAATCACTGGCAACATACCTGTGTGGTGTGTCAATTGCATTAATTCCATGGGCATCAGCTGACTCAGACTGATTTACCTCAACTGCAAATTTGCCCTATGGTTCATATTTCAGACACTGCTTTGATTATCAAACATGTAAAGAAATATTTGGCCTTTAAAGAAAAATGGACATGGAAACACCAGCTTCATGGGTGCAATAAAAAGAGTATTTAGGCAATCAGCAAAGAAGCAATTCTTTCCAAAGAGTAAGTTAAAAATACAGTCTATTTTCTGGAATGTTGCTCAATTCCTGCCCCTTATCTTAGCATTGGCTGCATAATCCTCACAACATGATGCTGTTAAATACTGTATTCCTTCACCCGTTTTGAGACATCTCTAGGTGCCTTTGCATGGGTAAAAACAGTCACAAAAAAACCAGCATATACTTGTAATTCACACAGAAAAGCCCACAGTATTTACTTGTGTATGTCAATCTCTCTTTTCATTCTAAAGAGATTTTTCATGCAAGTATCCGTTCTTTCTATTTCCCAGTATGAAATACAAACCAACCACAAAATCACCACCTATCAAATATAACCATCAAGCACAAGTTCCTTACAACAGACAGAGTATTTTCACAATGCCAGCCATGAACTTGGAATAATGCCAGCAAAACACTACTGGGTGCCTTAAACCTCTTAAGTAAAAAATATGTTATTCATTAAAATGCCTTATGATTATCCATACTACATCTCAAAAAATACTTTGTTATATTCCTAAGCATGAAGTTTACTGAACTCCAAATAATACATTATCCAAGGTTCAAGCGGCCAAGATTATACTGAGCAGACATTTGACCAAGGATGCAGAATACTGTACTTCTGTGCATTTCTAAATTTGTATCATAAATGTCCCTAATAATGAAATGAGCATGAGGAAGATATTGTTTGCTTACCCTCTGTAGTCTGAGAAAGTACTTAGGCTGAAGTTAAAGGCTAAGGGATTTAAAATTTTTATCTCCCAATGAATTTCAGGGCTTTGTAACACCTTTGTCCATTTGTGACCAAAACATTCTGCAAAAAAAGAAAGAAAATCATGAAAGTCAACCCAAAAACATACATAAAACTTAAAGTATACTGAATTTATGCATGTTTTAAGTATTGTAATCAACTATAACTCAAAGCTACATAATGCTTTCAGATACTTATTTTATATTAAATGACTTAATATTGAGTATCTAAATAATTTTGGTAATTTAAACAAAATTCCTTATCAGATGGAAATGTTTTGTAGAAATAATGAAATACTGTTGAGCATTATATTTTTCAGTATCCAATAAACCAAGCCTGTATAAATTAGCTTCATTGGCTCTCTGTGGATTGAATCTCAACAGCAGAATATGTGAAATATCAACCAAAACTGAGAAAGTTATCCCAGTAGATGATGTCCTTATTATTAAACTGCTCCTACTTTCAAGTTACTATTCAGGTTCAAATGAAGCAACTAATGAGGCCACTAGACAATGCATAGTCAGCAGCCAGACTTTATTAAATTGCTTCTTTCCAGTCAGCTAACTGGGGGACAGATGGTGGCTGATACATAATTTCTGTGGAGTATTACAAGAGTTAGTCACTTAACAGGAAATTTCAAAAATCTCTTATTTTTGGAAAACATAACAGTCACATATTGTCCAGCAGAACTGGTGCCATTGTGTGGAAGTTAACTATACCTTCTCTTTTCCCCCAGGGAATTGTTTTACACCTCGCTAATCCAAACAGAAGTTGTGTGGCAAAAGCCATAAATATAACGTCTTAGGTATGACCTTGAAGAAGTAACCCAATTAAATCAATTTTATATTTATTCAGCCTTGATGCTCTTGTAGCATCATTTGTTGTGAGCCTTTCAGACTTCTCAGCCAAATTAATCCATTTCATTCTAATGCTTTTCTCCTGTCTTTGTTTCCATACATCTTCATTACTAGCACTCCAGTTCAAGCTGCTGCTGAAGGGTTAAGCAGGAGATATTTATTAAACGTAAACTCAAACAAATGTTCACACAGAGCAGCTACTGGAAGTACAGAGATAAAAGGCCATTTGCTGGATTAATTAAAATTAATCAGAAATAATGGACTGTCTTGAGGAGGAATAATATAAACACGTAACACTAATCTCACAAGCCCAAGTGGTACAATAATTTGAGACTCCAAGTCTTATTGATTTAATAAAGTATTTAGTGATGGAGGAAGGTTTAGAAGAGATCAGAATGAGTTCTCTTATGTGATAAAATTCGTAACTCTGATTAAAAGTCCAACTATAACGTTTTAAAACAATTCATAATTAGAGGTTCCTTCTGACATTGATATCAGTTAGCAAGGATTTTGTAGTGTGATCTTAACAGGCTATTAATACCAGGACAAGATTAAGGGATTTGTTCTATCCTTCAGGAGTGTGTGTAGCTGCTGCTAAGATGAATGGAAAGTATCTATTCATATTGATCACTGTAGGACATGTTCTTTGAGGTTCACACCCATCTTTCCATACACATGCAAAACAAAATGCCTAAGAAAGACTGACAATTCTTAACTGGGTAAATCCTTTTTCTAATCTTTCTCATAACTATCTAGTTTTCATTTTGTGACTGTCCTGGAACCTAATGTCCCCTTTTCCCTCTACTTTCTGCTTCAGTTTTCAAATATCTGTATTAAAAGATGTAATTGTTTGGTTTGTGGGGTTTGGGTTTTTTTTTGTTTTGGTTTGGGTTTTTTTAAGAAACACAACAAAACATGTCTTTGCTAGAATATTGCTGTCATAGTCTATCTTGTCTCTGTTGAGATACTGTGTCCTGTGTGATGAGTACAGTATAAGTGCTTAAAGATATTGTTAGCAAGAAAAGTTTAGTTACAGAATCATAGAATAGTTTGGGTTGGAAGGGACTGTTAAAAGTCATCTAGTCTACTCCCTCTGCAATAAGCAGGGACATCTTCAGCTAGATCAGATTGCTCAAAACTGCGTCCAACCTGTTGTACAAATCTTGCAAAACACACTCAGTTAATCCCAATTAACGAGATTACTTTTACCTTATTATATGGCTGTGTAAACACAGTTCAGAATTAAAATAATCTTAATTCAATTTGTCTTAATTTACCTTGGAAGTATATTATATTAAATCGGAGTTAGGTCACTTTAATTTTGAGGGAGAGTATTCACAGAATTTTTATGTGGTTTAAGTAATGCAATTTAAATTCACACTTTTAAACCATTGAAATTAATTTTTCCCTTGTGTTCTTACATAGACAGACCCCTTCTCTTCTTCTAATGCTGTTGTTTTAAAAGCTTCTGGTGTCTGTTGTACTTCTATAGGATTGGGCAGAGTTCATTGCATCACTGCCAGGCTACTTTATAAGCTTACCTGCTTCCGTTTGCTCCCTATTATCATGCAACAAATAACTGATATAAGTAGAGGGTCCCTCTTCCTTCTTGATTATTTCTGTTCCTTTACAAAGACTCACTGTTACTGGGGCATTTGAAAGGAACAGCTACAGCCCTTAGGATATCACAGGCTGGCAGAAGTTGTCATGTTCTTGTCATTTAAGAGTTTGAGCCTATTCAAGATTGTCCAGAAGAAAAGTAACTGCTGATACTATAATTTTGTCCTTGATGCTCTTAATGAAATTCTAACAAAAACATTTGCTGGCAGTATTCATGCTAATTTGGGTGTACTGTACTTTCTTCATAAAGACAGGTCAGGTCATTGGTATAGTGGCCAAACCATGTCCTCTTTAACACAGATCATTGTCAGGGACCTCCCAGATCATCAAGTTCACCCATGGTATCACAGGCATTAAAGGTGGAGGAGTTGTTTGTTCCCACTATTCCTAGTAAAAGGATGTTACAGAAATTCAGTGCCCTGATAGATATCTTCTAATATCCTGCCTAAAGGTATTACTGAACATATAATGTGCCTTTTGTATTGTTCTTTGTAGACTATACATCTCTTTTTATCCCAAGAAAATTCATGGAGAATCATCCCCCAAAAACCTACATTTTACTGCACTAAGCCAAGATCATAAACTTTCCTTAAGTGAGATTACAATTGCAATAGCCATTCTAAGCATATGTTCCAGTTTTAATTCATCTTTCTTTTTCTATTCATTCAAAAACTAAAGATTTTTTTTATTAGCCATTTCAAAAACATTGTTACTACATTATCTTTACTGATACACAGCATTTGTCTAGCTCTAGGATGAGGTGTCCCCTTTTTTTTAGACTTCTATGATCCAAACATCTTCATAAAAGAAGATAAAACTAATTTTATTTTGCATTCAGTAGGCCTGTGATGGCTTGGCGCTTGATCCAGGAAAAAGCAGAAAAGAAATTAGAAAACTTCTTTATATTGCTAACTGCATAGTTACTGATTACAGTTTGACCCTGAATATTACCTAAATTCAGGTCAGGCATGAAACAATCTCCAAATATTTGTATTGTTCTGAGGCGCAAGATGTAATACAGAAGGTTAGTCTAGCAATGAAGCAAAGAAAGAGGATTAGTTAGATCCCTTTCTTCTCATGCATTTTTGGCACTGATACATGAATGTAAACCCCTGGAAAGACAATACAGTGTTTTATCCAAAGGAGACTTACGGAAAGAATGCACATTAGCTACTTTTGAAATAAGTATTTATCCTATTAAAAACTTCCTATATAATAAAACAGCACTAAGTTTACAATACTAGCCCATACTGAAAAGTCACCTGTAATATCTTTTAATTATTATTTTAAAGAAACATTGCAAAAGCTGGGAGGTCTAAAATTTTACATAAATGTACTTGCAAACTCCATTTAAACCTTTTACATACATAAAACCAGAATTAGTATTTGCTGAAGAATAATTCTGATGCTCTTGTTTGGGAGAAAAATAAAACACATAAAATAAAATAAAAATATAAAATAAAATACAAAAGTCAGAACCTTACACTGTTGTTCAACATCGCTTTAATAAAGAAGCTTAGCTTAACCTCCACAAGAAACAGTATATAAAAGCTGTGTAATGCACTTCTTGAGAATGAAAAAAAGTTTCATAAGGGACACAAGCTCAGGACAACACAGAAAAGGCAAATTATGCCATTGGAAGAGGAAATCCTTTCTCTTGTAAACATTCCCATCATAATCAGTTCAGGCCCCTGTAACAATAGAGTTCTACATCAGAACATGTTTTGTCACAGAAGTGTCAAATCCTTATGTATAGCATGATACTATGATTACTTTGGTTTATACTAGAAATGGGCTCCAGATCAGGAAAAAAATCAACATGCTTTATTCACTTACATCCTTTTGAATTTACCTACTCTGGTTTCATTCCAAGTTAGGTATGATGAAAAAGTGACCAAAAAGTGACCATTTTTTTATTCCCATTTGTAAGTAATGAAAGATCTCAGAAAATTATCTGATTTTAAATTATGTTGATTGGTATCTACATTGAACTGAATAGCTGGTAAGATTTACTCTCTCTTAGGTTCATAGTTAGTTAATCATCTTCAGGTAAAATACACTAATTTTTCTGGATAGGACTTACAACACTGGAGTCCTCATCCATAGTGAAGGTACCCCATGCTACCGCTGGGGGCAGCCTATATTTAACCAAAGTCTACATGACTTCCATATCTCAAAGCATTCATTATGTAAATAAATCAACTTTAAGTTCTTGCTAACTGATAAAACACAAAATATGTAAATGAGGGAGAAAAAGCAGCAGGTTTTTTGGTGGTTTTGTGGTTTGGTTTTTTCCCTTGGGTCAAGGCAATTAATAACACTATTCTTTTTAGAGCACCTTCACATCCTTTCATTCTGCATCTCACTGCCTTTAGTCTTCCCAAAGCAAAGCTTTCACAAAAACACTGTGGCTAATAAGGAAACATTAAAGTACCCAAAAGATAAGCAAGAGTTATGATTAGAATGCTAATTAAAAAAAAAAAAAAATCCATGACAAAGGTGGTGATGCCTGAAAAGGATTCTGGAATGATATTCTGAATCATTCAGTTACAACACAAGTTGAACTCCTTTTCTACAGAGTAGAAAGAAATATATGTCCACTCCTGTATATCCCAGGATGCCAACAGAGTATAATAAACTTTGCATTTCCTAACAAGAATGTTATGAAACTATGAGCAATTATTGTTACTCAGTTTTAGCTTTGAACTGTTCTTCTGTCCACTAATAAGAAAACCTTCCCTCCTCCTCTGAAACACAACACACACTTTGCTCTTGTCTACACCTTCTTAATGTTCATCCTTTTAATTACGAATTATTAAGCTCTGCATAATTCTAAAAGTCTTTATAAAATAAACCTATTTAATGTTACTGATATAAGATATGTTGTGAATTTTATATTTTCAGAAGGTTTATTTTTTCTTCAGAGACCACTTAAATTTCCTAACTTACAGTATACACTAGGTACGATGCTACTCTCTGTCTTTTCAGGAAAGGTGGTTTTCCCTATAAGGATGGCGGTTTTATACTGGACCATTCATAATGAAAATATTTCAATGCCTCAGGAATGTAAGCTATGCATTTTCCTGTGTATGGTTGGCATTCTTGTTAAAGTGGCAGCTCCTTCCTTAGCCAGTCTTCCTTGGAAGATGAGAGTCAGCATAGCTGTACAGAATAATGTGATACAGAGGATAATAAAGAGGTATAGAATTTCAACACCTTTGAGAGCCAGAAACCTACAGCAATCTTGCACCTGGAGAAGTTGTCTCGGGAGAGCCATTTAATGAAAATGTACTGCAATTGTGAGAACAGGAATTGTTCAGCAAAGCTTTATTGCATCTTTCCACTATTTTTTGGGCTGTCTTTGATTTTTAGTTAGAAAATTGCACATGGGAATCTCTATGCATCTTTCAGAAAGCAAACTGCAAAGTGAATAACCAGGAAAAACAGAAGAATGCTCTCCAGTAATACAAATTGCAAGTCCAAATAGAATCCACCCAAAATGATAGGATTAATGTTTGAAACATTGTCATGAAGAGCAAGCGCATAGGTTCATACACAAAAGTGCAAATATTACATGAACGGAAAACATCACTAATGCTGTGTTTCACCCCTTGTGGAGCAGATCACCTTGAGTGCCATCACGTGGCATGTACAGGACAACAAGGTGATCAGGCCCAGTCAGCATGTGTTTATGAAAGGCAGGTCCTGCTTGACTAACCTGATCTCCTCCTCTGACAGGATGACCTGCTTAGTGGATGAGGGAAAGTCTGTGGATGTTGTCTACCTAGATTTTAGTAAAGCCTTTGACACTGTTTCCCACAGCATTCTCCTGGAGAAACGGGCTGCTCATGGCTTGGATGGGCATAGTATTTGCTGGGTAAAAAAACTGGCTGGAGGGCTGGGCCCAAACAGTTGAGGTGAATGGAGTTATATCAAGTTTGCAGCTGGTCACAAGCAGTGTTCCCCAGGGTTCAGTATTGGAGACAGTTCTGTTTAATATCTTTATCAATGGTCTGGATGAGGGGATCGAGTGCTCCCTCAGTAAGTTTGCAGATGACACCAAGTTGGGTGGGAGTGTTGATCTGCTTGAGGGTAAGAAGGCTCTACAGAGGGATCTGGACAGGCTGGATCGATGGGCCGAGGCCAACTGTATGAGGTTTAATAAGGCCAAGTGCCGGGTCCCGTACTTGGGTCACAACAACCCCATGCAATGCTACAGGCTTGGGGAAGAGTAGCTGGAAAGCTGCCTGTTGGAAAAGGACCTGGAGGTGTTGGTTAAGAGCTGTCTGAATATGAGCCAGCAGTCTGCCCAGGTGTCCAAGAAGGCCAACAGCAACCTGGCTTGTATCAGAAATAGGGTGGTCAGACATGGACTAGGGAAGTGATCATCCCTCTGTACTTGGCCCTGGTGAAAATACTGTTTTCAGTGTTGGGCCCCTCACTACAGTAAAGACATTGAGTTGCTGGAGCATGTCCAATGAAGGGCAACAAAGCTAGTGAAGGGTCTAGAGCACAAATCTTATGAGGAACATCTGGGGGAATTGGGGTTGTTCAGCCTCGAGAAAAGGAGGGTTCAGGGGAGACCTTATCATGCTCTACAACTATGTGAAAGCAGGTTGCAATGAGGTGGGTGTTGATCTCTTTTCCCAAACAGCAAGTGATAGGACAAGAGGAAACAGTCTCAAGTTGTGCCAGGAGAGGTTTAGACTGGGTATTAGGAAGATTTTCTTCACTGAAAGGGTTGTCCAGCATTGGAACAGGGTGCCAAGGGAAGTGGTTGAGTCATTAAATCCCTGGAGGTATTTAAAAGAGGTGTAGATGTGGTGCTTAGGGACATGTTTTAGTGGTGGACTTGGTAGTGCTAGGTTAACTGTTGGACTTTATGATCTTAAAGGTCTTTTCCAACCTAAACAATGCTATGATTATAATTTGCTAGCATAAAACAGCACTAAATGCTTTTTTTTTTTTTTTTTCCCCCATAGTCCAGGACGGAACATGACCTAGGGAAGAATATGATTCTTGACTCCCAAACTCCTACAACTAAGCCAACACTGCAGATTTACTCCTCTCTCAGGCCCAGTCCTGAAGTCACAGTGTAACAATATATTTCCAATTGATGCTGTACTAAGGCCTCGGTCTTAGTGGAGAGTACACACTTCCGATACTCTGTTAATGCGTTTACAGCAAAACAAGAAAGGACTGCAGTTTAAAATTATTAAACATGCATCCCTTAACATTGGCCTACATTCAGGCTTGATATAATTCTTTGCAGTACCAAGCAGTGGATTGGTGCATGCTGACAAGATCTGGAATGACCTCAAAGAGCCTTGGTGTGGGTGACAGAAAATAATAAAAAAATTCTCAAGCTACAAACAAAAAGAAAAAAAAATACATCAAAGTAAATCAGTTTTTCATAAAGATAGACTGTGCAGAAAGAACAAGTATGGCTAAATCTACACCTACAAGTGCATTTATACAGGATTCCTTAGCTGACCTAATGCCTAGCTGCTGCCAGAAGGGTGTCCCACCTGCAGAGCTCACCTCAACTCCTGGCCACCAATTCCCACCAGCTCAAGCACTCCTCTGGCTTCTCACTGAGTAGACACAACTCACTAATTTGGCAGAGATTTAAACCAGCACGAAAAGTTAATATTGTCTGAGAGTTGAATCAGCCTGCCAGAGGTCAGATGAGTGCCAGGCCCAGGACCGCCCCTCCAAGGTTGAGAAAGGACAGTAGGTAAAGCACAGTGAAGGAAAACGAATGAGACTGCCTCTCTCAGTGGGAATCAAACAACTATATCAGCTTAGCTGTGTCAGCTTCATAGGTTTTTATAGCCAAACCCCAGTTATCTACTGAATTTGCAGGAAGGTATGCTTACATCAAAGTACTCTTGTTTTAAAATTAGAGATATAATTATTGGTGGATTTTGTTGTGCTTTGATTCATAGGTTTTTCATCACAGTAGAAAGTTTATTTGGAACAGACAGATTTCTGCCTTCTTAGTATCACTAGGAACACTAGCATTAAGGCTCCAATCAGTTCATTCAGAAATATTGGTAACATGCACAAAATCAGTGGTTTCCTGATATTTGAAACTCAGTTACAGTGTTTTCTTTATGCTCCAGTTTCTCACCCCACCACAGTTACCTTTCAACTTTTGATGTCATGTCATGTCCCAATATCTACAGTTACTGCATGGTTTAAAAAAAACCCCAAACAAACCAAACAAACAACAAAACAACTTTGCAAATACTTTTAAATCTTGTTTTTCTGTTCCCTGAAATAATTTACATAAGGAATTAGACACAAACAGAGATGCATGGACTTCCACATCATCCAGGTTCCCACAGACCAGCACCAATCTGCAGCAGAGCCATCTTTTCTATACTTACTGTACACAGCATCTGTAAGGTTGGCGGTATTTTAATCATTTTGGCTTTTCTCACCAGCCTATGCCTCTGTTAGACAGAGTCTGTATTTTCTTCCTTATTGTTGTCTGCTGGTTTACATTCAAACCTAGAGGCAAAGTCTGAAACAGGAGCTACAGTTGTAATAACTCACACTCAATAGCAAAGAAAAGGAATAGCAGGACTGTAAGAATTAAGGCTTATTTTACTGCAAGACCTCCATCTAAAGGCAGTGTCATATGCAGTGGAGAAGAGTCTCAAAAGCTGCCATTGCTCTTGGTTCCTCAGGTGGGTTCTCTCAGTTCAGAAAGCTTTGCACTGAGCCTCATAGATCCACATGCTGTTTGCACATCCATTGACTGCAATGTACTTGACTGATGCATCATATGGGAGAAAAAAAAAATTAAGCTGCTTGCAGTGATACAAGTCCCAGAACTTTCTAGTCCTTTCGGTAGATTCTTTCTGTTGATAAGCCTCAATCTTCTGAGCCTTTTCAGCTTAGATCATCATTGATAGACAGCAATGCATTTTGTAGCGCTCTTGGAAATAATTCCCTTAAGTCGTTCCTCAAAGTATTGGTCATTGTCTTAAATTAAAGGGTCTTGGTTGAATTTAGTAGTTTGGAAAGTTCCAACATTGCCAGTTGTGTCAAAAATATTGTAGGTTCTTTTACTTAAGACTTCAACATAAAAACCAGACACACCTTTTTTGATATAGATGTCACAGAAAAGAATTCTTCACTATGTGCATAATTTTGACACTGTGTTTAAAAATAAAGTTTGTAATTAAAGTTGGTATTCAGAACTTCCTGTCAGCAGCTGTTGAGTGGTGATTTCAGTTGCGACACCAACAGTTTGAGGGCCTGAACCTGAAAGATGGGAAATCAGTTCACATTCTTCTCTATGCAGACTTGTAGGGTAGAGCTTGTTAGAAATGCATACACATTCTAATTCATTTAGAAAAAAGAAAAAAAGACTTCAAAGCTCTACATTGGGAAGAAAATTACTCAGGGGTTTGCAGGATAAGAACTACAAACCCTGATACAATCCCAGATGAATTCAGCAAAATTCTTTTTATGGCTTTGGATAGGCACCAAAATTAACTGAAATAACTAACAGTGCAAAGATCCTCTACAAATATTTCAGCATATAATTTATTCAATAAGAATTTCCCTTTTTTTTTTTTTTACAATTTTCCACATGTATTTGTGCAGCCAAGTTCTACTGGCATGAATTATCAAATACTAAATAGAAATAACTTTCAAATCACCTTGCTTAAGCATCCAAGCTGAAAATCCTAAGATGTAGTATCCTTTAGCATTTACTGTAGAGAAAACAGTACGAGGTAGCCTACATGGCAAAGAGCGTATCTGATACTAAAATTCTGATTTTAAACACAAACCTTTATCAAACTGCCACTATCCCCCGCCTGTCCCTTCCTCCAATTTCCTCATCCTTCAAGAAGTCACAGATTCTTTTTTTAAAAATGTATGTCCACTATTTCCTATGAATCTGAGACCCTCTCCTTGTGGTCAACATAAGACAAACTGTTGGCAGGTCAGCAGGTTACATGAGCATATGTGTCCTTTGCCAAGTAAAGGGAGGACTAAATAGTCTGCTATTCTGCGAGATGGGGCCAGCACCTAAGAAACCAAGCCCGCTCCTTGACCTAATGCAAAGAAATAAATATTAATCATTTAGGTGTGGATGAAAGAATGGTATCTTTGTTCCTGTCTGTCCCTCATGAAGGCTGCACAAGCCACAGTACTTGCATTCTCCCTCAGGAATGTAAGCCAAGCAGCAAACCAAATTATGCATTTTTTCTTACTTTCCACACATACACATGCCAGGATGTGAACTGTTTTCAGTGCAATGCTGTGAAGCTACACATTTTGAAACAATCACCTGACTCTTAGGGGGCCATGTGAAGTCAGCATTCTTCCTGAAAAATCTGTAGCATCATCTTGTCTATTTGAAGTTCCCCACATCCTTGCAAGGTCAGGACAAGATGGAGAATTGGGCCACTCCACATGGCTCGCACACTGCAGGGTCTTGCCTATTTGTGCTAAAACATTGCTTGCTGCGTGTCCAAATGCTGAATTTGAGGTTTGCCTAGTCAAAATACAGTGGTGGCCCATATAACCTGAATTTTAGAGAATAAAGCTACAGTATCACTTACAGGTAGAACATTTTATAGAAATGGAAACTGGGGCACAAAAGCACCAATGATTTTCCTCACCTGGTTTTGCTGGGATAGAATCATAAAATCAGTTTTCCATTCAGGAAGGCTGCATTTCTGAGAAGATCGCAGCACCAGTCACTGTGAGAACAAAGTTGATAAGACACTTTGTTTTAGGTCCTGGCCAGCCACGGTATGTGGGTTCCTATAGTGATCAAGGCCTGCAGCAGTCTGGAAATAGCCGGGTGTTAAAGCTGGGAGGAACAGAGGCCAGTACAGCTGACCCAGGCTGGCCAACAGAAATATTCCATACCATAAACATCAACCTCACCATAAACTGGGGAGTCTGCTGGGAACAGCTCTCTCAGTGGCTGCCATCCCGGGAGGGTCTCACCCACCGCTCTGCTCCGGAGGCCAGCTCTCCCTGCGCTGGAACTGTGCTGCTCGCAGCGTCAGCCAAACGGCGTTCGCTGCTGGGAGCGCGCAGCTCATGACCACTGTCTGGGCTGAGTATAAGTCTGTGTACTTTATACTGCTTTAGTATTGGTACTAGTTTTATTGTTTTATGAAGTCTGTTTCTATATCAGTCCATTTGAATCCATGAGTTTGCTTTTTTCCCCCCAATTTCCCTTTCTCAGCTGAGACGGTGTTTTCAGGGGATAGAGCAAGTGCTAGCGTTTAGTCCAGAGGTGGGCTAAATCAAGACATTTTCTTAGGTGTGCTGTTTTCTTGTATATGGAACTTCAAATAGAATCCAGTGCTGTGGAGTTTGGTATCAGCACTGTAGTGTCAGAATTGCACTTAAAAAAAAAATTTTAAAAAGGCAAACCTCCCCCCCCACTAATCTCTCACAGAATTAGTTTCTTCAATTGCAAACAAAATCAGATCAGTCCCTAAATATTTAGATTGATAGATAAATATTCAGTTGTGGCTGAAACCGGAAAACACTCATTAACATTTTGTTACTATTTTGTAACTTAGGTCCTGGACTTTCAAAACACTTCACCTTCCAGTGAACTCACCCTTCATGGTTACAATTATGCTGTAATTAAGTACACCTTTGCACCTTTGACAATTTATCTGTCTATAAACCTCACCCAAGCCTAATACATAGATGAACTTTAGGCTTGTATTACTCATGAAAGCCTAAAGAGACTTGTTCATCAGCGCTTGTTCCCTGACATACAGCTAACTACAGCTTTAGTTCCCATTACCTTTTCATGAAAGTTCATAGTTAACATCACGTAGATTGAATTAAATGTTTTGATTAAAAGTATTTGAAAATTTATATTTAACAGGTCCTGCTCCTTCTGTCTGATTGCATCATAACAATCAGGAGAAGAGCAAAGGTCTCGGAGAATGTTTCCTGTGTATTTTTTTAAAGTAGTTTGGAAGGTGTTATTTTATTTTGTTGCCACTGCACTTCTCCACTGATTGAAGGCTCTCTTTTTGCCTCCAGTTATGTCTTGTTTGTGTTCTGAGATAGGACTTGGGAAGAATAAAACCACATAACTGGAAAGCAAGGTCCAGAGAACAGCGGGATCTACAACTGCTGTTACTCTGGTTAAAAAAAAAAAGTTTATCATTCCCCCTCTGATCAAGGAGAAATGCTCTAATTAACAAATACATTAATTCAGGAAATGTCTGGTCTTTCCAGGACAGACTGTGGTTTTTACTATGCATTAGAGCAACAGAATGAGGTTTCATGCAGCTTATAGCTGGGAGGTAGTATTAGATCACGTAACGCTGACAAACTGTATATGTTAGTTAAGTTTTACAATATACGTCAGCCAAAGTTAGACTAAAGTGTTTTTTTTCCACGGCATTTGAAATAGTTTCAGACCAAAATCAGAGAACAGGAGAGAGTGGGTAACTGAGGACCTTGCAATGTTGAGGAAGTAATTAAGTGAGCGTCTTACAAGCAACTGAACATATTTTGAAGTGGTGGATGAAAAGGCACTTGTCAATACGGCTGGGAGAAGGGGGAAGCAGGTGCTTGGGGAAAATGAAGGGAACCATTCCTGTATGATCCCAAATCTGATAGTTGACATAATCTTGACCAAAGATCATTCTCAGAACACCACATGCTGGTCCCTTCCCAACATGCGCCTGTCTGGCCTCTGGTACTGGACAAACCATTCAGCCCCCAGCAGATCTAGGTAAATGACAGCCAGGTATCCTTTCATTTTCATCTGGTTAACACTCCCAGAGAGTCCAAAAGCAACCTTATGACAGATTAACACCAAGAAGTGAAAACATTTAAGAACTACAACAGTCTCCAAGCAGACCTTGACAAGTAAGAGAGGAAACAGTTGAATGCATTAGAAGTGGGGAAGTTTATACAGGAGGCAGTACTGAAACAAAGAACCTGACCCAGAATTAAAGTAATTAGAAAATCATTCCAGTTATATACATTATCCTGATGAACAACAGTAGAAGTAAACTACAAGAATAGATGAGTCAAGTTTTATTATTTATTTTCACTTGAGACATTTATTTTTGTACATAGATATTTATAAATTTAAAATAGAAACAAAAAATATTTTCCTTAATATTTTTTCATCTACTTCTCAAGAGGAAACCTTTTCTAAGGAGCTAGAAAACTGGTACTTAAGAAACAATGGGGAAAGAATAAACACATGCAGGATGGGGATGGGGTGGAGCAACCTTTTACATGTTTAACTGATTTGTCCCTTTTGTTTTCGGTTTGTTTTTGTTTTTGTTTTTTGCAATGACATCTGCTAGGCAGAGACAACTCCGGTTATCTCCATTAACATCAAATTAAGTAACTAAAAATAGGGTTACGGAATTGAGAAACTGATGTCATATCTGGAAGTGCTGCTTTTATTGACAGTTGCTGGGAGAGGCAGAATTCGGGGTGAGTGGTAGATAGTGGTTTGGAACTAGACCAAATGGGCAAGTTTTCCATTAGAGCCTGTGAACGCTCTTGCTCTGCTTTATCTTCTACTCTAATCTCAGCATGCAAGTAGCTCCTTCAAAACCATTGAAGGGCTACCCTCTGTGTTCCGATTATCTCTACAAGGTAACTGTTCCTTCCAGGACCAGATTCTATTTCACTGCTCTCAACATTGCTCTAACTACTCCATTATACTCAATAGTGAAACACAGGCAATTTTGGTGAGTCATTTCTACAGTTAAAACTTCAGCATCTGGTTGCTATTTCAGCAATATATTTTTAAACAACTGAAAGTCAAGATTCTACAAAGAATCCTCAGACACTCGATTATTTCTTCATTTATTTTTACCAGAACAAATGTAATAAGAAACCCTAGGCAAAACAAAACAAGATCCCATGATAGTAAGTCAAAGTGTCATTAAAACTGCTAATTCCATTTGTTTAATTTCAGAAATACAAGGCAACAAATTCCCTCAAAATTCTGACAGTCTTTTAAATTTATGATAAACTTCCTTCCACTTTCTCTGTCTCAGTCTTTTATTCCAGCTGTCTCCTGTCTCCTTCAAATAAAGTAGGGAACAGAGAGCCATGGCTAGACTGCAGCTTCAGGAGCCGGTGTCACATTCTATTCAACAACAAGACCAAGGTTTTTCAAGTCTCAGAAGTGTCTGAAGCAATAAAATGGACTTACACTTTTTTAAAAATGATGATTTTACACAGTGCTATTTACTATGGGAAGACAATTTAGTTTTATCAGACTAGAACAATAGAAAAATTTGCCAGAGAAGCCCACTTTGCACCACTTTTTTTATTTTTATACATATACACACACCCTATACATTTGAGTGCGTTTGTGTATGTATTCTATGTGAATACCATTCTTTTAAAGGCACCATTTTTATACTGTGAAGCCACCTAAAGCTGCAAGCATCCCTTTTAAGTGCTTACTGCCAGAGGTACAGCATCTCATTAGTGGTCATACTGCTTCTGAAAGAGCCTCATCCAGGTACTCCTGCTGCCCATTGCTGTATTAAGCAACACATTCTGGGAACCAGGAGCGCTCCAAGAGTCTGGTTTATTTGGGAGAGTGCCAATGCCCTTAATATTAATCACCCTTCTGATTTGGGTGGGAGTCCAGTACTTCTCACATTTAAAGACTCTTCTAGACTAATTAAGAATGCTTTTGAGACAGCCCAGTGGCTTTCTTTGCAGAAGATGAAAAAGTTTTCAGGTAATGTCAGGGTCGCTGGTTGTTTTTTGTGGGTTTGTTTTTTTTTCCCATTTGGCAGAGAAGCTGATTTTTGGCCCATTATTCTGTGCTATATTAAAGAGTTGAAGCACCTCGTCATAATTAAATACGAAGATTTTTCCACTAGGCTGACAATATAGATTACACCAATGACTCTTGATAGCTCAAGTGATCTGAAATGAAATCATAAGCAGTCATGAGTAGCAACTTTTACCACAAACACAATAAAAATAAATAGTATATTTCTAGGAGTAAGCAAAACACCAGGAGGCTGAAAACAGTATTTGGACTTCATAGTCTCCATTTGGCTTCCAAAAAACAATTAAATAAAAATTTATGAGTAAAATTAAGCTGTGTTTTCCACTATAAAGCCCTCCATTTTGAAAGGAAACGAACAAAATTATGAAACAGTGATTTATGCTGATTATGATTCAGCAGAACCATTCAGATGAGTTATCTTCATTCCCTTTCCTTCACTTTTAAAATTTTATTGAAAAAAAGTAAAGTGAGTTTTCAAAACCAGTATCACTATAAGCCATTCTGACAGCTGCATTGTTTTTACACCTCTAGGTGATAGAGACAAGATATTTCCTTTGAAGTAACACACTTTTTTTGGATCTCATTACTATTTGCTTCCATAACTGAGTTTTTCTCAAGTTTTGAGGCTGTATACCTCATAATAAAACCAAATTTATTCAAAATACAACTGTCTGCCAAGACTTTTTTCTTAAGGCTCCCAACAGATAACCATAAAGAGTGACCCTGATTTTTTATTCATCATGCATACCATCAAGCTGCGACATAGTTTAAAATAAAAAAGTTTATTTTTCAGTTTGATCTGGTATTTAAAAGCAAAAAGACTGATGAGACCTGGCCTCTATTACTACCTTTGCTTCATGCTTGTTTGTAACATTGGACGCATACAATTTTTTTTCCATGTGCAATGGGAAACTGCAGAAATTAAGGGAAATATTCACACTATGCAAAGATAAGCTATAAATCGATCTCACCGGGACCAGAGTTTCAGGTGGAGCGACGCATTTTGCTCAACTGAAAATGAAGTTTTGTTTAATGCCAGGTTAGTTAATGCTTTTTTTAGCCTCCTTTCTAATTTGGGTCACACTTGAAATGAAAAGTACAGCTATGCAAAAGTTGAAATGCTTCATTTAAAAACTGTCAAAACAATATTTCTACATCTCAATTCTTTTTCTTTTTCCCCAACTGAAAATATTCACAAAATGCCACTCAAATAATGTTTTTCCCCTATCAAATTTTTTTTTAGAAAAGGTACTACACACAATAAAGATTACTTCGCTCATTCCAGCAGGATAAATAAAAGCTAAATCTAAACAGACAGGCAATATTGGTTCAGATTATCCTACTTCTACCACCTCTTCAATTCTTGAGAAGTCAGTCAAGTCTTACGCGGCACTCCATATTTCATATTTCTGAATACATGCAGCATGTTTTCCATGATCTATTGGCTACCATAGAAATCATCTTAAGCTCAAAGCCATTGTTTAGCACTTTTTCTTGCTAACTAAATTTTGGCTAGGTTAAGACTGATCTGACAGCATGAGCAGTGGTCCTCCCTCAATCTCAAGGATGATCATATGTTTGCTCAAAGCAGCTTCAGTCCTGCAGAGGTGCTGCAGTTACTTGTGGATTAGAAAAAATAGGAGTGTCAGGTTTGTAATTTTTCTACATATGCCATAGTCTGCCTATCAACCATTACCTTTCATTACCTTTCGCAGTGCTTTTGACCAAGCTGCAAAGCTTTCTGCACCTCAGATGCTCCCTCAAAGCAGTAACTGTAATACTTGCCTATGAATAGCATATCTTGCAGCAATATTTCATCACTTTGAAGCTATACAGCATAATTGAAAAGTAGAAGTATTAAGGTATTATGTAGGAGGCAGGGAAGAAAGACTTCACAAACCAAAGAAAGCATTATAAAGGATGAAAGAATCACTGCCCCTAGAATGGGGTCTTTCCCCCCAAGCCCCCGACACCACTTTAATAATTAAATTCCTGAGGTTGAAAAGATCAAATGATTGCTATGCTAACAGTTTATACTGTTTCAGGAATACAGTAATTACACTCTAAGATACAACTTTTTTTGCAAATGAATTTTAGTGGGAAGGGAAAAATAAGTAGAGGTGTCAGTTTTCCCTCTTAAGAGAGAGGATCATGCTAATCATAGTTTCGTCATAGACAGAGCGCATCACAAACACTATCATGAACCTACTCAGCCATAGGGCACTCAGAAATTTGATGCAGAAGCCTATTAATTCAAAGCACACCTACGAGAGAGTCCTTCTATATATGCCTTGTTTCCTGAGAGCTAATTTTTAGAACAGTATATTGATCACTGGCTACATCTAACCTTTTGAGTCTGCTCCTTGTACATCACACTACTTGCTGGAGTAAAATAGCTAGTGCTGAGGGCCCAATGTCTGCATGATACATACTCCCAAGGTTTTACTGTGTACTAGGTTCAGTCTGGTCCCAAAGGAGTGAATGTCCATTAGTGGTGGGCATGCAGTAGGTTCCCTCCCCAAATCCATCTTCCACTTTAGTTTCACTTTAAGGAAGCCTGTGGAAGTTCTTTGAGATCATGGTATGGTGTGAACCAAAGCACAGTCAGTAGGTTGATTTAAAAATGCAGTCCTGATCTGAACTAAAATCTTAACTCAGACATGCTCAACTAGAGGCAGGATGCTACACTAGATTGTCCATCAGCCTGCCGCAATAAGATGGTTGTTATGGTAGTCCTTGTAATAAGTAATAGCATTTATTCTTACCATTTCATTTTCAGAACAAACTCTTGCTTTACAGTGAGATCAGTTTATTTTACTTCTATTGATATGGAAAAGGGTAGCTCATGCTTTTGCAAGATGACATTTCAGTTTGTAGATTTAAAAGACATAATGGAAAATAATCTCATTTGGACAAGTATTTTTTTAACTGTATGAGCTATAGTTTATGGAATATTTTCATTACTTTTGGGTTTGTTTTTTTCTTTAAATTATGGTGGTGAAGAAAGAGTTTGTTTGAACATTCTCAAGCAAGCTACCAAATAACAACAAACACTTATAAACAGTGCATGTAGAAATCCACATTGGTATACTTATTTTTTTATGAAGGCATATGTTATATGCATATATTAAAAAAAAAAAGTAGAAACCCCAGCAGTTTCAAGATCTATAGCATGCATACTGACTACAAACTCTAGCTCAGGGACAGAGGAATTTCTTGCCAATAATTTCATTTTTAATTTTTACAGCCAAAATTCCTATTCGGTATTGCCGTTGTGTGCTCTTGGAAAAGCAATATATTCTCCAGAATTTATTTTGTTTGTTTGTTTTTTCCCTTTAAAAAAACCAAACAAATCTGTGTCTGCCATGCCTGGCACACTAAACTGCTATTCTTTTCTCCTCCTCTTTGTTGGTCCCACAGTAGTACTACTACTTTTTATTTTTATTTTGGCATAATTACTAGAATCTTGAACCATTGATAAATCTTAAAAACTAAGAGAGGGAGACTGAAGACTATATGTCTATTAGCTTTTTAACATTTTTCAGGATCTGCTTGAAAATATCAATACATTGAATTTCTGTCCTGATTTAGCACCAGCCATCAATTAAGCACCACACAGTTGCTCCCTCACTCACTCCCCCCCACCATAGTGGGACAAAGGAGAGAATCGGAAAAAAATCATGAGTCAAGACAGAAACAGTTCAATAGGACAGCAAGAGAGGAGGAAACAACAATGATAACAACAATAATAATACTGACAAAGGCATGTACAAGAACAAGTGATGCCCAGTGCACCCACTGTTCACCACCCAGTGATCAATAGCCTGTCCCCGAGCAGCAACTCCCACCCCACGGCTAACTCCATGATGGAGTACTGGGCATGATGTTATATGATATGGAACATCTCTTTGGCCAGCCTGGGTCAGCTGTCCCGGCTGTGTCCCCTCCCAGCTTCTTGTGTATCTTCTCACTGGCAGAACATGGGAATCTGAAAAGTCTTTGACTGAGTATAAGCACTACAACTACTTAGCCACAAATAAAAACTTCCGTGTGTTATCAACATTATTTTCATATGAACTCCAAGGCACAGCACTATATCAGCTATCAGGAAGAAAAAACAACTGCATCCCAGCTGAAACCAGAACAATTTCACAGAAGGAACTTTTTTTTTCCACATTAACACCAGGCAAGAAAGGAGTAAACATATTTGTTTTGTTTTAAGTAGGCATGTTATCTGCACATCTTAGGTGAGATCTTATTTAACCAAATTTGATCTAATTTATGGTTTAGACAGCTGCTGCCCATCTTAATAACAGGTAACTATCCAACCTATCTACTAGTCCATATTTCTAACTGCATAGGCACCTAAAGTCATGGAATGTCTCTTTATTTAACACGACATTTCCTCGGGCATTTAATATATCTGTCCTTGTGTACTAAAAGGTGTGAAAGATGCAAATATCCTGGACACAAGGATCTAGATAACTGGTTCTTGTCCCTTGCCAGTGAGTATACAAGCCAACAGGACAGGAACAGATTCCTATTTGCCACCTCTCTTTCCTGTCCTGCGACTCCTGCATTTCTAGTGGAAGGGATTATATTTCCACAAAACTGTAAGGAAAAATGGTATGCCCTTACCCAAGACACTGCATGTTTTGGTAATTGGCTTATTCTTCATATGTGAGGATATAAAGAATAATTCTTAAAAATTTATTGCCTTATACTTTTTAGGTGAGTGCTCTAACTACCAGATCGTTGTGTAAACAATCTGTGACTAATTTCACCTAGGGATGACTATTAGCCAGAATTCTGGGTGACTTGGATAAATAAAAGGTGGGATATGCACAATACAAGTATCTGGTTTCTCTAGTCAGAATGCATTATCACTTTAGGTAGAAACAAATGCTTCTCTTTCTCTAGATCAGACATTTCAAACTACGGGCTTGGCCTGAAAAGATTCAGAAGTGAATATTTCTTTGTTCTTTTGGTTCAGAATGCATTAGAGTATTTGAAACTTATCGTGCACTTCACTCCACTGAAGTAATACCAGCTAATGGTAGTGTTAATAGTACTTTTCTAGTAGCGACAGTCAGCACCTGTGATCAGTATAGTGTCATTTCATTTATTTCCTATAAAAGCGGCTAAACACTCATCATCTGAGCCATTTCAAATTGCATTGGCAATACAAAATACATTATAAGGAACAATCATACTCTGATGGGGATGGATTACATAGCTTATTGGGCCTATTCCATCTATAATTTCCATGATGGCTTCTTGAGTGACTTATGCTGCACTAATCTGCTACTCCATAGTAGAAATGGATTTAGAGCAAATCTTTCTCCACAGGTGGCATTTCCCAGTAATGAATTCTGCCATTCAATTATATAATCAGAGTAATTTCTTCATGTTAAAAAAAGACCCCTTCTTGAGTGGCAGGTAAATTACCACTGGATTAAATTAGTGCTACTGCCAGGGTTTTGAGATTTCTCCAGTTGACAGACAGTGTAGTACTGGTAGCAATGATGAGAAAACATGTAATCTCAGATTTTTCAACTATATTTCCATCTCTTCACACTGGCTTCTTTCTGCTTGCTTTTATGGTAACGTATGCCTCAGGTGTCTTTCAAATTATTACACCCAGAGCCACCACAGGAGATTTTCAGTGCCATTAGCTTCTGGGAGGAAATGTTCATCTTTGCTGAGGAATGACCAGTTGAGTCAAATAGAAGGAGCAAATACAGAATAAAAAAATTTAAAAATAAAAGATTTTAACATTAATTACTTACTTGGTTTACAATTGGTAATAAACTTTTGATGAGTATAACTGTCAGTTTGATTTACCCTTCTTCAAAGCTAGCACAGCATTCAAGAATTTACAAAATCAGAGCTCTGTTGAGTGCAGTGGGATATCAAACAGCATATAGGTTTGCAGTGAGATTACAAACAAGTATTAATTTGTTAACATTAGACTTAGTCCCATGATGACACCTCAAGATAAAACAAACACAAAATGTGTATGGCTTGCAGAGGCATTAGTGAATTCTTGAATACTTTGTACTCAATATGCCAACCTTTTAATGAAAAAAAATAATCCAGTTAAAAGAAAAATAATCGGAGTCTTTTACTTCCTTAGGTACACACGAAGGGAGGGAACACACAGCAACACAAGTAAGAATAGCTAGTTGCAAAGACACCAAAGTGTCAAGTATTAATGAACTCAGAAACCCACTTCACTATTTTCTAAAGGAATTGTAAAGCATGTCTGCTTTCAGATGTTACAGGTTATGACAGATTTAACCACAGAGACTGAAAGTATATAGGTCACCTGTATAAAGTTAAGAAACTTTGTTGTTATTCCTCGGGAAAGCATCCTAAACTATACTAGTACTCTTGGTAACAGAGTTTCACACTGGTGCTATAGTTCATACATACATATGTATTATATAGTGCTGAGCACACTTTAGTCTGATCCGGTCACAGCAAGGTGCACCAGTAACATATATGTTCTCTTGTCACCAGAATAACACCACCACTCCGTGCAGACTGCTTGCCTCTATTACCTATTCTACAGTACACACTCCTATGTTTCGACCTGAAAAAGAAAAACACAGCAAGGAAGTATTTCCTTGTGACATTTCCATCAGGGCTTTCACTTTTAAATAGTTTTTAGAAAGTGGGGAGCTGAGTCTTCTGCACATCTGTCCATTACACAAAAAATGTCAGTCTGCCCCACTGATCTTCTTCACAGCTACTTAAAGCCATTATCTATGCATTTAATTACACAGTGGAGAAAACAAAACACCTGAAACATTGCTCTTCTGTTCTTGGCCCCACAACATTTTAGCAAATTCATTTAACAAGTCAGTATCTATTAGGACCCCTTGGAAACTTTCAAGTGAAACAAAGGACTATTTTTTTAGCCAAAATGTTTCCTGTAAGAACATTTTGCACTTGAGAACCTTTTTTTCAAAATCTAAGCCATGTTCCTTGTGCCTAGAGTCAACTCATAAGGCAAGTTGTTTGAGGCACATTTGACATTAATTCTGGGAAGTATTCAATAGGTACTGCCTAGGGACAGGGACATAATGCTTCACAGATCCTCTGTGATCCAAACTTTTACCCTTCAGCACACAGCCCTAAAAGAACTGCAGTGCATTTTTTGAAATTTAATGATTAAACTTGTGGGGACAAGAACAGAAGAGCAATGTTTCAGGTTTGTCATCAAAATAATTTTTGTAGAAAACCAATGAATGTAGTGAAATCAAACAGCCATTGAGAATAAGACTTACTGCTCATGAGCTCCGGCTCCCCTTGAGTTTATTAAATTATTCTAAATATCTGTGCAAATCCAGAGTCTTTCTTTTTGTTGAAAAGAAGAGTGTGTGTGTATGTAAAATCTTTATTTCCTCCCAGGTTTTTGGTCTTACATGGCATACTTTTGCCTTTTCTTATTTTTTTTTTTCCCAGCCAGCACCAGTCACTTGAGGATGAGCACACAGACAGTATATTTCTCAAACAATTCTCTGAGATTTTATTATTTTACAGTTTGGATAAAAGTTTTCATTAGAATCCAAGAAGTCTGATACATTCACCCAGACCTTAGAAATATCTTCTGCCATTTGCTGAAATACATAGTAAACAACAACATAAAAGCAGTGCTTCACTTTAAGAAAAAGAGAAATTAATTGCACATATACTACTCTAAATAAACATCCAATTATCAAAATTATGCAAGCACTTGACAAATGACGCAATAAAACATATATAAGCAGTTCTTCGACATTGTTTATCTCTTCTGATTATCCATTATCTATGTCTTGTTCACTGTATTTACTTTTCTCATCACATTAGTAATTGAAGTTCACATCATATGTGATGTGTCTGGGCCTTTGTACTGCCTGACTCAAAGAAGGAAAATAAAGCTGTCAGTGTGGTGTGGAACTATCTTCATATAAACAGGAGACAAAAAGTTTTGGGGATGGTGGTTGTTTGTTGTTGGGGTCCCCCTCCCACTTGGTTTTGGGTTTTTTTTTGTTTGGTTGGTTTATTTGGGGTTTTTTTGTTTGTTTGTTGTTTTGGTTTATTTTTAATCTTGGTTGTTGTTTTTGGGGGTTCTGTTTTGGTTTTGACACTGTGTCAGGGAAGGGAACACATAACAGCACTACAGGTCAGCTTTTCTTACAATGAAAATGTTTCTAATTAGTTTCGAAGCATGCCAGCAGCATTAATTCAGGATTCTGCATGACATATGACGCAAAGAAATCTTGCACTAAGAAAATTCTCAAAGGGTGACTGTTGGCAGAGTCTTCTGATACCTGAATAAGATAAAGGTGAAGACTGAATATACCTGTATAAAAATGAGGATGAAATATATACACCAGAACTAAACTAATGATAAAATTACCAGGAAGAATTATTTTTTGCTCTTTCCCCTCTCAAAATTTGCATAGAATGTGGCCTTGATGGACTTGGAGCTTCCTACAGCATGAAATAGCAGTTATTCAGTAGAGAAAATAAATATGCAGATAAAATACAGTAAATTGTAAGAAAAAAAGAAAAAAGAAGAGCGACAAAAATATAGCATTAGCAGTTGAGGAAATGGCAAGGTAAGTAAACAAGAAAAATCTTACTTTTTTTTTTAATACTCCTAAAACCAGCAATTTATGAAGCCCAGTTCTAGCCATAATCCTGCCCCTTTTCTAATGAAAGTGTAATTCTAAACCTAGGCCAGCATTTTGTTATACCACTGGCTTGGTTCACAGTTTGTATTTTAAGTTTGTCTGGAACCAGCAGAAATTATTTGGGGAGATTAAGGGTTGCAATCAGAGTTCAGGATAGCTGGTGATTTGATACTGAGGCTAGGTCATGCAAAGTGGCCTGTACTAAGGTTTTATATTCACGGTAGCCACTTGGTAAGGAATAAAGGTAGGACTGGGAGGAAACATTAAGAAGAAATGTGAAGCTGGAGTGGAAACAGGATTCAAATTTGACTCAGGAAGGAACAGTAAGAAACAACTGAGTTTATATATATACACACACATATATATATACACATACATATGCATGCTTCTGCTCAGAAGATTTTCCTTGTCTGGAAGACAACACTAGGATGGTTTCAGTGACATAACCAGGACTTCAGCAGCATTAGGATTCTTTTCAGAATAAGCTGATGAGATGGCTGTATGGGGATATGAAGATTGGACCTGAGCTAGTTATAAAACACTGTTTTACATTCTCATTAAAAGATGCTATTGGGCTAAGGCTGTGGACAGAGCTCATAGGGAGATCAGATGGGCTTGGCTAAGGTCCAGATGGGATCATTGGGCTGGCCTACCTGGACTAGCTATAGTTTTTGTAAACTATAGGTTTTGTAGATGCCATCTAACCAGACAACATCTGATTTGGGAGGCATCACTTGGTTTATCAAGAACCACCAAGTTAAGTTCAGGGAAGATTTAAAATAAATCTCTTAAATTGGGGTGAACTCTTATTGTGCCTTGCTTGATTTATGGTCCTTATTTTTGGGGAAGTAAGTATGATGATCACATATTATTGGCTTCCATATATTTTGTGCTTTTCTTATTGCAGTTCCAACGTCTCTTCAAGAAATACTATGTTAAATTGACTTTTTACTACATGCCATGAACTACTGATAGGATAGTTTTCCAATAAAACTATTATATTTTCTATAAATATATATACTATTATATATTTAATATCTATATGAATATAATTAATATAATATATAAAACTATTTTATATTTTATAAATATATTAAGAAAATAACAGTGGTAAAAAGAAAGTCCCAGAACCCTGAACCACAACTTCAGATACTGCATTTCCTTCATATCTGTCTTCCAAGTACAGCTCCAATGCCATGGTCCTGTTTTTCTCTCAGTCAAGTTCATTGCCCACCATTGTAAACTAGTTAAAATAAATGATTAGTTTTCTCTTTTTTATGTGTTAATAGAATGATGTCTTACTCTCCTTCACATGAATGAAATATGTTCTCCAGGATTAAACACTTTGTCAAAGTGGTCTTCCTTGAACTTCACTGAATGCATATGATGTAGCCATTCTGAATACACTTGAGAAGCCCAAGACTTCAACGCCACTTACTCATGCCTGTTGTGATAAAGATGTCATCAACCTTAAAAAGATAGCAGCTGCATGTGTGCATGTATATTGCATGTTGCTGATACAGTAGACTCAGGAATGGTTTATATTATGTATTCAGATTTTTACAGCTTTGCACCCAGGACTGTATATATTTTCCATAAATATTGGGGAAAGAAAGCAATAACCTTGAAAGAAGCAGTGCATAAAACAATGAGCAGATGGAAGATTTTTGAATTTTTTTTTTCGTTCTTGAACTGAAGTAGGTGACATTTCAAATATTCTTGACACTGAGTCTAATCCCTTTGACTGATAACTGACATTACTCTTGGGCTTTCATTTTGCTCTTTTAATAAAAATTCTATTACACTGGGAGTGTTTCTTGCTTTATATTTTCATTGTTCTTTTTGTGAGTTTGTGCATGTAAACCACTGACTGAAAGAAAGCTCTGTTCACCTGTGTCTTACATACACACCCCTTTCCCTCCATTTAAAAGCTTGATTTTGCTTCTGCTGAATTAAAGAACATTATACTCATTTTTAATACAACAGCATCACAACTGCAGTGAACCATCCCATCTGAAGATGTTTCTTTATTGCCTATGAAGTTACTGGCCAAAAATATCTTAAAATAAATATGAATTCCATCTTTGGTAATATGGCCAAAATAAAAGAATGGCCTATGCCTGCCTTTGTTCTATTTCTACTTTTTCACCTGAAGAGTCAGTCTTAGGAACTACACGAACACGTTGTCTTTCTATTAACATTCATCTCTTGTAACTAGGAACAAGGTCATCCCAGACACTGCCTGCAATAGATAGGGGGAGAGTGAAACTATGAATTGAGCTTTGGTTGCCTATTTCTCCTCTTTGGTTTTTGGTTTTTACTCTTTCTGCAGAAAATAAGCATTGAATAGGCAATAAATATATTTCCCTGTATTTATGTAAAAACCCAGCCATCTTAATTTCATTGCTCTGAAGAAAGGAAGCATCATATGAACTTGGCAGCACTCAACACAGAAGCAAGGGTTGGGTGAGGAAGACATGCCTATCTCCCAAATTAAAAGTAAAGTTAGAACTGTCCATAGAACAGATCACCTCTCTTGTTCCTTTCAGGATATTGCATGCCAAAGGATAACTAACCAGCTCACTGATAGCACAAAATAAAGTAACAATAAAAGGTTATTCTCTGAAAGCATGTCTTCCTGATTTGTCAAGGTCTTTTCCCTCCATCTTGGCAATTGCCTTTATATTAAGGAGAAAAAAGAAGAGTATCTAGTTCTCAGTGAAGATCTAGTTTCTTTAGTTCCTTCTTATTAATTCCACTGTTTGCTAACTCATATTTTGTCATCCTTTAGAAGAACTGCATCATTACTCTATGAATCATCCAGGGAGGATCTTCAAGGCTTTTTCACAGAAAGGCATGGAGGATCCTACCCAAAATAGTAAGAAAAATAAGCATTATGGTTGCAAACAGTTCCACAGCTTTTGATTCCAGCTCAGACAATACTTCTTCTGACAGGTCCCTCTGAACAGTTCAGCTTGTGTTTTTACAGCCTCACTTTGCTTCCAGTTATTACACAAGTACATTAAGCCATTCTTCCTTCTGGATTCCATACAGAGTACTTAAAACCTTACAACAGCAAGCAATTAAAAATAGTCCTAATATCTCATTCACTATCAGCTTCCAAACTAATAAGCAGGCAACTGAATCTGAAATTCTTGCATCTTTTGATCCAAAGAGAGGAGAGCACATTATCATATGCCTCCATCCAGTGGAAACAGTTGTCCACACCTTACTCCCTAATTCATGTCTTTAACTGCATTGGAACAAAGTTTGTATTGCAAGCATGTGTAAACATCTGTATTTGTTTCATTTCTGTGTGACCCTCTGTGGTTTAAATTTTAACTATACATATGGTCCTTCTTTAATGTTTATACTATTGGTCTGGCTTGAGAGAAAAAGAGCCTCAGGCTAAAAGATGTATCACAATAACAATTTAATAAAAAAATCCACCTCTTATTTCTCAAACTGCTTTATTTAGATAGTCTTTGAAATTTGTTATTCTGGAAAAGGTGGAGTTTGTTTTGGGGTTTGACTGAAAATAGCTATATTGTAAAGCATATAAAAGGCAGATATTCATAGAGGTAAGTAAATACCCACTTCATGTAAATACAGCCAACTCCCTCGCCTTAAGTGGATCTCTCTTAATCCACATACTAGATCTAGCTAAAATTTGCTTGATATATAATCAGTGCTAATATTCAAATAGACTGAAATGTATATATGTGTAAGTATTACACTAGTTATTCTTACTGATAAACTTATATATTTATTTATATACTTCATATTTTTATTACTTCCTTACAGTGGCATTTCTCTATATATTATGAATTAGACTTGAATACGTGTTTCAAAAATAGTACTGCTTCTAAGGAAAGTATTATTTAAGAATTAAAGCAAGAAATGGAATGAGAAAACCCCTTCCTCCCTGCCCCCCCTCCCCTTATTTAAGAAGCAGTGATACAGATATGCTAAAGATGATAAATGTGAAATTTTGGGAATAGTTGTATCATGATTTCTCTGTTTCACATGGAAATTCAAGGCTTCCTCTCCTCAGTCAGTAGCAAAATCCCCCATTACCTCAGTGGCCTAGTATGAGGTCTGTCAGAAACCACAATCCTCCTGCATTATGGGACTGTTCAGAGAATAGAGAATATTTCATGGACCTTAAATCATCCTCAGCATTTATCTGAGAAACAGCTATGTTAACAAGTCTCCTTCATTATCTAAACAGCAGGAGTCCCCTGCAAACTCTCTCATTAACAGCCCAGGAGTACATCCACACTGTGGAAGCTCAGAGGGTATCTGAAAGAAGCTGAGGCATGGATCACCTTAACACAACCAGTAAGGAGGAATGAAAAATAATAATTAAAAAAAAAACGAAGAAAAGAAAAATTAAGTACTTCCTCAGGACTAGAATAGCTTTGTCATTATTCCATAGCCTCAATGACACACCACAACATATACAGAACAGAATTATGGTGCCATACAAATTGAGATTTTTTTTTTTTACCCCCAGAAGACTTTACTGACTTAGATAGGAAAAGAAATACTCTACTGCAGTTTAAATATAGTTCAACCCTTGTATGTCTACAGCCACCCACAGGATTTCACTTTAGGAATTACTTCAGATAGGTGTGGGCATGTACAGGCAGCAGGCCAGAAAACTAGCTTACAGGTAAGTAAAATGAAGTGTATCAAGCAAAACATGGCACAACATTGCACTTTATATGGAAGTGAAAAAACTTGGTCCTTATATTTGTTACCACATTAAATTACATTCAGAAGTTAAAGCAAGTGCCTGTATCAGTAAGCATGAGAGGTGAATATTAAGCATACAAACAAGCCTTGTCAATACACTATGAAAATCATTAAAAGTTGGCACGGTTTTCTTTGCTGTGGTTGCTCCATGCACGCAGGGCACCCTCTCCGAGTGTAACCAGGCCACCAGCACACACAGATCCAGGCCAGGCCCCGGCCGCCCACCACAGGCAAGGGAGCCGGCAGGCCATGTGTCTGGGCCTGCCACATTCAGCTGCTCCATGCCGCTTCCTTACCTGCTGAGGACCATCCTACCTCCCCAGTGTCTGCTGTTGGCTGTGACACTTACCTACTCTCCTGGAGACACATATCTCACAGCTCTTTTCCTTTACTGGGACCAAACCTGGGTGCCTGCTCCTGATTTTCCTCACAGAGTGAGGCCTGCTGTGCCAGGCCCTTAAAATCCCTCTGCGAGGTGCCCCCTCCCCACCAGGCACAGCGGCCTGGGGGACAGTGCAGCAAATTAAACCATTACAGAAGGAGGAGCTCTCTAATGGGGATTATAACGAGCAATAATTACTGTAGAAAACTTCAGGCTGAATGATTGTTTGCTTAAGTAATGATATCCTAAAAGCTGCATAATCTCTTCCATCTGCACATGTATGGAACCCTGGATACCGAAGCCATCACAGCTTTTTCTAAAACATGAGAAAAGAGAGGGGAAAAGGTTGCTTTTCATCAGAAGAAAAATTCTTGAGGGAAATGATTTTTAAAAATATATATCACAGCCTTTTTTAAACAGACCATTTTGGGGAGAAATCCTTCTGGAGACAGTCAAACTGAACAAAGGTTAGCTTCTTCTTTGACTCCTGATCAAGATAAAAGATCCTGAATAATAATAATAATAGTAGTAGTAGTAGTAGTTGTTGTTGTTGTTGTTGAAGAAAGTAGAGGCTCAAAGTGAAAACTAAGTGTCTTTTCATAAAAAGGATAAGCATCTCTGTTCAAAATATTTTCTAGTTTGAAAGGAAAAATAAGGTAGACGATGACTAGAGGAAAGGAAATTTTATTATGCTCATTTGCAGAGAGACAAGTGATGTACAAAGAAATCAAACTCCTTTCTTAAAGTCACAGAGGAAGTTTATATTAAGGAGCAAATGAATGGAAATTACCTGAGTTACAGTGGAAGGTCTTTTTCACTTTACAATAAATGATGTCCAGGAAAAAGAGTAAAAGTAACTTCTCTGTTTTATGTACACACATGAACGCACTTGAATTCCACTACCCATATAGCATTGCCTAGCTGCTGTAACAAGGTAAAATTTTCAGAAAATTCACATTTCAAGAGTTTTCTAATATTTCTTCACTTGTATTTATTTTATTTAGCAAAATTATGACTAAAAAATATCCCATAACTGTTTCCAGAGAGCACACACACTACTCCAGAAACAGAGGCATGCTTAGCTAGCCACATGGTATACTCCCAAAGAGAGGATAAATTTTCCTTTCCATTTTTCATTATTTTTAAGGGTTTTCCTTCAAAAACATTCAGAAGAGTTTTTCAGGAGTAACCCAACCTGAGGACAACCATCCATGTTTCAGAGTCTGGCAGGTTTATCAGAAGATGGATTAGAAGATTAGTAATGTCCAATTTGGGTATTTGAACAAGCAAATTTACAGCAGTGTTCTCCATCTCACTGAGTTTCATAGATAGAGGTGTATGATTCGATGTGCATCCAGTAACAGAAGCTCTGTGTAGATAAAAACCCCAGGTTTGGGCTTATCCCTAACTCAAAATTTTGTTTAGAAACCAGCTTGGACCTTCAAATTAAAGAAGGTTCCCCAACACTTCTCAGTTTTTATTACTGAGAAATGCAATAAGAGATCTTCTTATCTTTTTGGCAATTTTAATCACTGTTCCAGACAAAGACATAAGCAAAGTGAGAAAATTAAATATTGAACAGACAAGACAGTGTATTGAAGTTTTTATGGGCAGAGTCATCCTCACCTTAAGTATATTTGAAGGACTAAGCTTATCTTTATCAATTGCAGATTATTAAAGCATCCTTTCATTTTTTTGATGTTGTACAATAGCTGCTACTATTCATATTGCAATAGAGAGTACTTTCCATAATTGATTACAAGCATATGTGAGACAGTTTTGTAACTGGAAATTATCCATAAATAAAAAGATGTGGTCAAATTAGCTATCTGCATTATTCATATTATTCAAAATTACATGTTTCTTCAATTTTTCATAACTTTTTAGCAATACTGAACAGTATATTTTACTTTAGCTTAGTTTATTTTATTTAATTTTATTTTCCTGAGCTTTCACTATAGTCAAGGTATTTACTAGCATGATTTGTTTTGCCCTTCACCAGCTAAAAGGGCAAAGCTGACAGGCTGGTAAGGAGATCATTAGTTTATTGTTTCTTCAGTTATGATAAACTATAAGTGGACAAATTACACTAATCTGAGAACCTCAGTAAACAGTTATAATTCCAAAACGATTTGCAATTGACATACCTGGAGTTTGATAATCATTCAGGATGAAAAAGGTTACTTACCAGGTGAGGCAAAATGATTGACTATCAGTATTCAAAAATGACCAAAAGAAGTAGTAGCCCTTTATTTTTGCAGCAGGTTGTTAACTGATCTGTTATTTGTCACTGTTACATCTTTATGACTTTGAATCTTTTCATTAATTGCTGATAACATGGATAGCTAAAAATGAAACAAAACACAGTATGATACCATTCATTCATTCTGTGGTATGTGGTGTGGATTAAACAGAGATACCAAATAAAGATTATCTAGTCCTCTCAACTCCAGAAAGTTTAAGCTGTTGAGCACAAGTACAAGCCAACTCCTGAGGGAGACTGACTGGGTGAATATGCTGTCTGGTCCAGCTACAGCATAAAGAAAAGGGCTGTAGATAATCAGGATAGAGACAGATGGTTCATAAGTCAGGATGAGTCAAGTTTCTCAATATCATTCATTTTGCCCTTGATTAACAGGATGCAGCTACCATATTTACTCATCCGTCTGCCTGCAGCACAATCAAGTAGTCATCAAGAAAAATAATATGGTAGGGGCATTGTTTATATGTATTTAAAAAGTCAAAGATCAGTGCTCTGAGTGCATCCTGGGGGTTTGGCTGGTTAGGCTCAGGACCAAGTTAAGTAATGGCACAAGTGTACAGTTTTGGAGAAAATTATTTGAGAAATCTCTGCCAGGAAATCTTAGCAAGGTCACCCCAACCGACAGATATAGGAAATTCCTTGTGTCTGTGTACTGAACGGAGGATGTGCTTGGGTTTATATACATGTTATACAAATAAGCAAAATGTCCCTTCATACCAGTTGCTTGTTAAAAGTCTGTATCACCCTTTGCCCGCTTATCCTGTGCCAAAGTATCTAGAGTTTAGTTTTGGTGCTGCAAGGCAGTGTGGCATAAATGTAATTTTAAGTGCACAGAGGTTTTCATGGACTTCAAAAACACCTTTCATATGCTTGAATTTATACATATGCACAAACAACTTATTAAAAGATAGCATTAGAAATTAAATTATTGCATTCAAAGGCAATCCCAGGAATGGTAAATTTAAAATCTGTAGGAAGAATTCCTAATTACCAAGTCCACCGTAACAGTTCAGCATCTTTTGAGGAATTCTAGCAACCTTTGTAAACACTGTCTTCTAGCAACCTGAGGTTCTTGTTTTCATTGGAAGAAATTTGCCAATTTCCTGAATAGTCATCTTTTTAAAACAGAAGGATAAAATGTAATAATAAGAGCTTCCTGTCCCCTCTTCTATATATTTAAATTTTAGGTCATTAAAGCTCTTTAGAAAAAAACAACAAAACATTTTGGCAATGTATGCTTAATTATACACATATTTGGCTGAAAACATGTGTAACGTATGGATGGGATTATAAAGTTCTAAAAATTCTGGAGGTAGCAATCTAGTAGCAGAAAATGTACTTTGCTTAGACCAATATCATTGAACTGTGGCAAAACACGGGTGGAGATAAATCCTAACACTGCGTGCCTGATTCAGGCTTCTGCTAAACTGAGCTGCTGGTCTGAAGGAAATAGGATAGATGCAATCGGATAACTTCCAGCTTTGCATGGGCTTTCTTTCTCCTTGGGGATATAAGCAATCCTTTTGCTCATATTCTGTAGTAGAAACCTAAAGGACTGAAGCAATCTCACTGTGAGGAAGTAGGCAACTCAGATGAATTGCATAAATTGAATTGGTTTATAGCAGGATAGTAGCACCTTTTCTAGAGGGTCTTTCCAAGGACAAACAAAGCAATTCATATTTGGCTCAATAACATTCACTTACATAGCAGGAAATGTAGGAGAAATGAGAGGTGAAATTTAATAGTTTAAGTTATTTTGTAGGTCAGATAAGATGATCATGATAGTTCTTTTTGACCTTAAAATCTATGGATCTGTGCTTTAAGCTGTAGAGGCCCTTCTGTTTTTTTAATGTATGGACTGAAAGTTGACTACTGTTTGGAAAGATCAGAAACATGGGTTTTTTTCCTCCCTAGTAAAGACATGACAGGAGGCAGATGCTGATTTTACCCACTGTTTTTAAGATCCCTGATTTCATTTCAGACACAGTGTCAACAATTTCTTTATCCCCTCAGACTAATCATGATTTTAAAAAGCTTCTCCCATCTTTGACTGAATTGTTTTTCAGTAGATTTAAAAGTCACATCTGATGAATACAAGTATGTACTATTCATTGATCTTTGCAGCACATAGTGTATGACAAAAAATTATGAATATGAGGCGCTAAACAATATTTGATAGGTTCACATCAGATTAGTATGATAACAAAGAAATGCTGAATTACACAGTTTGAATGCCTACAAAATTGGGTGAAAGGAGTATTTTTCATTTCTGTGACAATACTTAAAGAGCTAATCATAAGTGGTGAAGAGCTGACTGTTGTATTCTTTCACTCTTGTGAAAATACTTAGTGCCTCCCAATTTCTGTGAATAGCAAAGGAAAAAGCAGAGACAACAGCCAGATTGTGTTTATTTTTATGGATTAGTTTTCCAACTCAAACTGTCTGCTGTCTTCCAAAAGAGTGTGATTTGCTAGAAATATTTCCACAGAATAAAAGTATCAAACGCAAAAATAGTGTCACCCACTGGTTAGGACATACCTTATTTTTATGCTCAAAATAACAAATTCTTTTCCTGGGAAATATTATACTTCTTTTGGCTGGAGTGTAGTGTGTCCTATTTCAATGCAAGGACTTGGCTCTACTTAACCAGCATTCTTCACTGTAGCCTTTGTTTTTTCATGCTTAATAATTTTGTTATTGATTTTGGGACAAATTTTTTCTGTGAACAAAGTGGTTTTGAGCAAGAAATACAAGTTCTTGATTGTCTGCAAGGTAATTAATTCCTTAGAGGACACATATGAGGGAATGGTTGCATATAAATAAAAATCCAAGTTTTCCTCTATTCAAATTTCACATTTTCTTATCCTTAGCTAAAATTTGATTTTTGGAAATTTAGAAAAAAAAATCAAATGATTCAGTGGTTTACAATATTGATCTGTCTTTGCTTCAATTTATCTCAGTTTCCTACATAGCTGTTGTCCCAAATTTCCTCTACCTTACCAATGTATATGTCCATACATATGAAATCCTCACCAAAATCTTGTGATTCTTTTGGTGAAAACTGCTGAGACAGCTTGCAGCATAGTTAGAATCCAGGCACATCCTTTGCCTTAATTTTCTTATCAACTCTGGGTGAAGATAAATTGGCAGTTCTCCAGTGTCTTCCAAAACAACTTTTGCACAACCAAATATGTTCTTTCACCATTCACTGCAAAAGAATTATGGAGCAACTGAACATAGAGACCCATAAACCATCCTCCAACAGTAGCTGGTAAAAATGGCTCACCTGTAGGTGAAACACAAGAGTCAAACCTGATGAGCTTATGAAAGGACAGGGTAAAACCACAATAACAAAAAGAAAATAGCTTCTTTTTTTTTTTTCTCTTTTATTTGTCCTGTGCTAAATCTTAATGGTAACAACTATTACCTCCAACATTATGGTAAAAACTGTTACCTCACAACGTTATCATAATAACTGATATTATGTACATAAACCAGCAATCATAATATTGGGGGGAATGCTTGACTCCACAAAAAGTGATGTTATGAGAAGTTTTATACTTCTTTTTCAACACACCTAAAATTTATCTCAATCAATAGTAGCTGTATATGACGTTTCTTTAAGTGAAAACACTACAGCAGCTATAGGTATTGTCTTCTTCACTACAATGAAATAGTACTGTATTTTTGCCACATCTTGCTTTTAGGTCAAAACTCTTCATATTTCATCAGCATCACAACCAATGTTACAAGCCAAAACTAATGGTATTAAAAAGGTTTCTACAAAATCTCATGTGAGTTTTACTAAATCTGAAAAAAAAATGAACTAGAAATAATTATTTCCATGAAAAATTTAAAACTATTTACCTAAAGTTACACACATCCTCAAATTTCATGCATGCTTTAGAATGTTTAAACTTTTCATTGTAGATTGTGCAAATAGTGAAATAAAAGTGCAAGCAAGAAACAGTCTAGTGGATTCTTTGAATTAAAACTGTCATGAATTCCATTTATTTGAAAAAAAGAATACTACCCATATTAAGCAGCTAATTATTTTGGATTACATTCCATTGTTGACTAGTTTGGTAACCGGTATGCTTAACAGTTCCTGTTAGTCAAAATATGTCAGATACCTCAAATAAAATAAAATAAAATAAAATAAAATAAAATAAAATAAAATAACCACAGAACTCCAAATTCAATTGAAATTACAGTGAAAAATATATGAAAGCTAAAGATATTTTATATCCAGTTATTTTCAGGTATAATTAAGAGACCTGCAAATAAGGTAGAAGGTAAGAGAAATATTTAAAGCTGTGTTCAGATTTGGTTTATAAAGCTGTAAAAAAAAAGTATTACAACAGCTGCATTTCCAAATTCATCAAAAGAATGCAGAACTGTTACAGCTGGCTCATGAAGGCATATTCAGTATTTGTAGAATAGAAAGAACCTGTCTATATAGTGCTTTTCTGCTAAAACCTTCTATCCCGTGAGGGCAACAAACTGTTTACCCTGTTAAATATGATAAGCAACATAACTTTTCAACAATTATAAATGACTGCAAATACCTGTTAAATCCTTATTCAGATCTACTTTAGGAGATATACTATATCCTTACAGCAGAGCTGTCTACCTTTCAGACTACTCTGTAGTACTCTGCCACCAGCTCTAGATTAGCTCCTTTCCCATTCCCTTCCCTTCCCTTTCCTCACAAGCCAATGCACCATTCAAAGTAACAAGGACATTTTTTCAAATATCTTCCTTTGTGGATTTACCTGTTCAGATCGCACCATTTTATTGCCCACTAACATAATTTATAAGCATTTGGGAAAATCTAAACTGTATTTGTTTTTGAACTTTGGATCTCCTTAGTACAGAAAATGGGAAGCAATTTTCTTTCATAAGTGATGATCAAAAGTGATGACCAATAACCAAGTATTCTCTTTGTTTGGGGTTTTTTTCCCTACATATATTTCTGAAATGAACCTGGATTTGACTACATTATTTTGTGTGTTTGAGTAGAAACTGATTCTGGAGACCATTTCACTGAAATTAAGACCCAAACTAAACACGGCAGGTATTTGAAAATACTGTACAACTCAAGCAGATGAGGAACTGAAGAAAGAAATTACATGCAGTGAAAGCTGCGAAACACATTTAGCCTGATTTCAGTGAGCTGAAGTACTTACAATTCTCGGAAGAGGGTCACGGGGTTTTAACATGCATAAGAAGTGTGTTGTGTTCATCACAGCCTACTAGAACATGAGTTTACCAGTTAACTCCAGCATAACGCTGCTATCAGAAAAATTTCCCTTCTATTTTTTCTTATTTCTGCAGAACAGAAAACAAATTTTCTGGAAATCTAGATCTTAAGAAATATATCCCATTTTTAAATGAAGAAGTTACATTCAAGTGTAATATGCTCAAGAAAATAATGCACACTTGCTAATGTCATGAATCTTGCTATTGAAATGACATTTTGAACATGAATTTTGGATTATAATATAGAATTTCCATTTCAGAGGTCTTTATCTTCTTGGTTTTCCAAGTTTGTGGAAAAAATGTTAGAGGATGGAAGTATTTTGTGACCCAGCTTTTCCTGGAACATGTCTTAATAGAGTTCAGATTCCTGACCAAACTACAGAACCAGTCACAGTCTTTCTTGCTTAGATGGGTAGTAAGTGATAATAAACTTTGTAAAATTAAAATAAAAAGAAATACAAATTAAATATGAACAGGATGGAATGCATCAAATATGTACTGCACTGTTTTGAGAATCTGAGTTCAAGCAAAGTTCAGTGGCTTACTGCTTCAGTGAAGAAAAACATGGGCATGGAATCAAGCTTGCATTAACAGAAACTGATCAGAAGTATCTTCAGGCTTCTAAACTAATGTGATTTAATAATATATGCACCATACTAAAAACATGAACAATGGATAGGAGTTCTACATTTTGCTGAGTGCATGTAACTCCTTCACAGTAATTTAAGACACCTGAAGATAATTCGGCGAAGAAAGCTGTTCAGGCCAGGATGTGTTTAAGAAAGACAACAAAAAATCTTTTGTGCATAGTATGAGTAGTAGCTTCAGGTTCATGTAATTAAAATCCACATTGTGTGCTAAGCTCAACTGACTATGTCTACATATTAAGTATGTTTTAGAAAACGTTTAAAGAATACTGAAAGTAGTCAAGACCAGTATATTTAAATCTTGTTTTGGGGATGGTTTTTTAAGACACATTTGTTTCGAGATTACCATCTTCGTCATACATCCAAACAGAGAATAAGTACTATTTAACAAGGAATAAGTAAGTTCCATAAACTGGTTTTACCTTGCTTTGGAGAATTAACTTTCAATGTCTCAAGTTTCTGAGAGTACAAAGACCTATTCTGGCCGTCAGAAAGATCTGAGAACCACCTTCAAGTCTGTGACTGAGAGGTTACTGCAAATGTTTCAATGATAGGCTGCTGTGTATTTGGTACTAACAATCATAATTAGTTACTCTCTCCTGTTGTGTCACAGAAAATAAATAAAAAAAAATACATTCAGCAGATTTTGAAAGTAAAACAAAGCTTGTTCTAATTTACACTTCTGTAACACTTAAAACAGGCTCTGCTTCATTTCATCACCAGTTATGACTGATGAATCCAAATTCCCTGCTGTAGCTTTAGGGGGTGGAATCAAAACCTTATCTGAATGGTGTAGAATTGCCCTTCACTAAAGCAGGCAATCTATGCTAATTAATGAATATTCCTCTCATCCAGGGCTGCCAGAGGGATTTTGTTTAGAGAAAAAACCGCAAACCAATTTATTGCAGTCTCTTCATCCTCCCTTCTGGCTGTGAATTCCTCTTCTTGGACATGCTCAGCAGTCCCTGATTCTTTTTCATTGTTCTGTGAATTTATTGATGATGGCTTTAAGTGAAGCCTTTGAGATGAAGGTTAGTCACAGTTTCTATCCCTCTTCAGTGTGTTAGATAGCCTACTCATAAGGTGAAGTCAAGCAGATAAGAAGTAGAAACTGAATGGAATCTTTTGGTGAAAACAAATCAGTAAGTTAACAGGGAGTGGCAGCTGACTGAGGCAAGTAAGAGATCAGGAACTCAAGGAACCTAGAGGGAAAGAGAGATTGTGGTCTGATACAGTAAAGCAAGTGGGAGAAATCTGTTGAATTTTTATCATGACTTCTGGCAAAACCTCCAATGACAAATATATTCCAGACAATATAAGAAAGGTTCAAATTTCCACATAATGTAGACATAGTTATATAGCCATGAAAAATGATTCAATGCATTTTTCTGAAACCATTTATCCATCTGTTGTATGCATACTTGTACCATATGAACATATGCATGTATTTAACACCTGAAGCCTATTGTTACTCTTTTTAGTACAATTTTTCCTTAAAGGTGAGACTTTGCAGTATTTTATATGTGTAATGTTCTAGTGTTCTAATCATCCAAGGTCAGATTGGATTCTGTCCAAATGACTAGAATGAGTTAAATTCAGAAAGGGATTTAAAAAAAAAAAAATAAATAAGGTGAGAGAAAAATATGTCAACTTTTTTACCCAAAAGCTTATTTCAAATTTTTCTTTCAAAATTTTGATTTTGTTTCAGAATCAATCTAATTCTCAGAAAGATAAAAAAGTAAAAATGTTGTCAAAAAAATTGAAGGATTTTTTCTTCTTTTTCTAGTTTTGAAAAATAAAATGAACATCAAAATGTGCTATGAGCAGAGGAAAAAATTAAATCTTATTTT
Organism: Phaethon aethereus; assembly: GCF_964289735.1. Classification (NCBI taxonomy): domain Eukaryota; kingdom Metazoa; phylum Chordata; class Aves; order Phaethontiformes; family Phaethontidae; genus Phaethon; species Phaethon aethereus. The sequence continues at coordinate 22,869,388 of NC_138579.1, forward strand.
CTAAGAATTTGTGTCTCTTAACATAATTCCCTGTTAAATCAACCTCAACAGTCTACTTGACATTTTCTTTGCCTTCAAATATTCAACAGTAATTTCTTTGATTCTTTCCATCACAGCTCCATTAACCCTTCCAACAACACCCGAAGTGACCTTCTGCATTATCAATTTATCATCTGGGAAAGAGGTAGGGCATACTGTTGTTCCTTTTGATGGTCCAGCATTACAAGCAGAATTTCTGAACACAGACTACTTTTTTTTCCTCAAATAATTGAGTTCACCTTATCTACCCATCTAAAATTTTTCATATATACTGAAAAGAAACAGAATACCCATGAGACTGGAACCCTTCCTGTACATTTTGTTAAGGACTAAATACAAGTTTCAAAAGTTATTAGGGTGGGACTGATAGATGGAAAACCAGACTCTGGAATGACCAAAAACATTTTTCAAGAAATCAAGTTCCAATTATCTCTTCCCTACAAATGGAATATTTTGCTAAAAAATAGGAATCTCTGTATTTCTAACGAAAAACTGTTTTCTCCAAACTGATGGACTATCTGAGAGAAGAAAACACAGGTACTTCAAAACTACATTTGGAACAATTTAAACTGGCTTATTGTCCATTTTCTGTTGTGGGCTGGGTCAATATATTTATGCTTGAGAGCTATGTTCTGCTTTTTGAGGACAGGTTATTCTTTTGGTGACAAAACCATCTGGCCGTCCATCATTATGTCAGCCCTTGGCTTTACTCAGCTGGTGACTATTTTCTTGTCTTGTTCAGTAGAGTGAGTTGACACGTTCTAATATGGTTTCAAGGGAATCCGTCAGCTATTTTCTCTGTTGTATTATTAACGGGGTCTATAAGAGTTTTTTACTGAAGAGCTGAGACTTCACCTACTAAATAGCTAGACATTCCTTGGTTTTGCTGAATACAGGAGTCACTTCTGCTTTCTTTTCTGTGCTTAGCTGTATTTTTATTATTCATTCATAATCTTCTTTATTGTGACACTGGCTTAACAAAATGGAGGATCAGCGTGAGTTTTACTCATGACTTCAACTACAGTAGACCATCTTTGTGTGCTGATTTACTATTTTTACTTGCTTTAAGTTAAAAATATTTACAGAAGTGATAAATCTGTTACAACTACAGAATTGTCTCATTACATGATACCGCTATGGGGAAATGTTATCAAAAATGTTTTCAGCAAATTCTACCTGTTCATAATTATTATTTGAAGAATACTTCCACCTGCACAATACTCTGGCCTGATTCAGTATTTAGCACATTTATGCTGTCACCCTTCTGTATCTTTCTATCTCTTCCCAGTTCACAGTACAAATGAAAAAAAATTGAGGCCTTGTAATTATAGCTCACTAAAAAGCCAACATTTTCAGTCTGGAGGGATGAAAAGTCCCTTTTGTTTTGATTCATATGGTATTTCCTATCTTGGAGTTTGGCTTCAAGCTCCCAATTTTAAACAAACTCAAAAGCAGCATGTGAAATTCTGTGTAAATCATCAAGTTTTGACTACATAAAAATAAAACTATTAAGCTTGCTGTTTTTCTTTGGGGGAGAGGATTTATATTTTTATGGCATAAACTGGTCGTGTTAACTTCATTGTTGATGCTGAAATGGAAATTTATACCTAACTTTATATCAAGCAAGGGAAATAGATACAGGGTGGGAAGATCACTTTAGACAAAATCTTGTGTCTGAATTTCACTAATGCTTTACATAATGCCTCAAGCCACATGGCTAAATTTAAATACCCCAAACTTGGAAAGAATGTTATTTCAGCCCAACCCAGCATTTTGTAATTCTAACCTATTTTAAAACCAGATTGTGCATCAGGTACTAATGAAAATGGATACTGAAGCATAGTATCTATTGCATGTTTCGGAATTTCTTTTCCAAACAGTTCCACTCAGTTTTACTGGAAGTAAAGTTGAAATTTTGCATATGAAGAAGAGAATAAATGAAATTTTCAGCAGTGATAAATCTGGGAAGGGTGGAAGAGAAAGTATTCTGTCACTGAAAGTGGAGGAAAGCATAGTGACCTGCATTATGTAATTATGTTGCATGCTCATGGTATCTAGATCCTCAATGCATATCAAACTACTTTTAAATAAGAAAACATGACTCTATTGAGTCCCCGCAGAAAAATGCCCTAGGAATTGGTGTGCTAAGACAATGATCTGCCAGCATAATTAGCATTATTCACATGTGCCATGTCACAATAATCATCTTAGTGGCACACTTTGGCAAGCAAACTTTATGGATCAAGACTTTTTTTTTTAAGGCTGTACTTTGTACAAACAGGTAATTCAACTGGAACTTCTAAGTCCATATAGGGGCTACTATGATACAGGTATATGAATGATAGTAGTCACTTGAAAATCAATTAGTGATTAGCCAGTCAATATTAAAGCTGTTAAAATCTCTGACCACTAATTTGCAACCTTTAAGATGCTTAAGTGGCAGTAGTTTATCTTAGTAAATTTCAGCTTTAAGGTCTAACAGAGACCAATTTTTTTAAGCCAGTATGATTTTTTTTTTTTTAATGATTGCAGGTCATAATGGCAAACATCAAATGTTTTTAAAACATGACTTAAACATTTTGTCTTGTGTAATGTCAATAGCATCTTAAAAAACTATCTTGTGAAGGAAAAAAGTATCATTTGTTTTGTACCTTTCTCTAATGGGTGCCCTTGGACAAATTTGCATGAGGCTTTTACTTAGTATTTCTCTTAAGCCAGTTTACAGTGCTTATAACTACAGTTTGAAACTTCTGCACTGTGACAGGAAATGAAAATCCAAGTTTAGCTTCAAAAACAAAATGAAGAGTTTTTATAGTCTGATTACATTGTGGATTCTGGTGTAAATTTCATTTACATGAACAGAGATATTTGAAACTACTGAAAATCTCTCCGTTACTATCCACCATCCCATAAAGAACTACTCTGGTAAACTCAAACCTCTTTAAAAATCTCTGGGTTCATCAATTGCTGTGAAAAGTATTTTGGTTCATAGCCATCATCTTTGTGTAGCAATATGTTCACCTGTCCTATCCAACTGGAATATAGATGCTAGGCACTGCAACTGAGTCAAACCATGGACTATTATTTAATGCATAGGAATGAGATTAATTCTAGTTTTGATTTTGTCATTGCCTGCGCAATTCACTTCTTGATATCTCTATTTGCCATTAAAAAAAAAAATTATAAGGTATCTCACAGAAAATAATTGGAATTTATTAAATTTAACAGAAGGTAAAATTAAATCAAAACAAAAATCTCAGCTATTATGCCAGGAAACTGTTCTGTCTTTCTCTCTCTTCCTTCCAAAGATATCATGTATTCTTACAACATAAAATATTAATACCAGAAGATGTTGTCAGCTTCTTCTGTTGTCAAATTAAGGATAAGGATAAGGGTAATCTGAGGAACTGATCCTCTGAAACAAAGGGGACGTTTAAGCCTGTCTCTCTCATGTCTTGAATAGACTTTAGGACACAAAAAGGGCTCATTCCTCCAGTTAGTACATGAATCTTGCTTTTGCTTGCCCCTATCTGTCTCTACAAGACTTTAAAAATATGATGTCTAAAAAAGATCAATACAATTTGTTGAGTAAATGTCAAAATTAACCATTCTGACATTTCTGTAACATAAATACTTTAATTCAGCCAAAAGTAACTTAAAATTCAACCCAAATTTATGTCTAGCCTTACTGAAAATGCTTGTTACTCTCTGGTTTTTAACAATTTTTGTAAAATTTCTTTTAGAAACCTGGATGAAGCCCCTAGTTATATGGAAACTTTTATTATTATGATTGTTAGACTCATCATTAGTTAATGAAGTTTTCATTTTAGTTCTAGACATCTAGACATAAAGATGTCCCTTTGTTAAATGCCTCAAGAATTCACAATCTGTAGAGTCTATAAATCTTGTGGAGACATATTGATTGCTATAGAGTTTACTTTTTTCCTAAAATAATTTTGTAAGTGCATCTGGATATTTGTGTTTCCAGTTTTATTGTCTTTCATTTGAATCAGGCTAGTATGCATCTGTATGAATAGGTATGTCTTTATGTGTTATGCATAAGCCTTATGGAACAATACACAATGCATAAGAACAAATACATTGAGTCCCGTTCAGCCCTTACTGTAGAAAACTTGTCTTTGAACCATATAAAGTTTGGTAATGTTTCTTTTGCATTGCAGTCAGACACCACTTTGTAGGGGATTTTCATAATCGCATGTCAGAGAAACTTTGGGGCAATTCTACAGCTGTTCCTCTGATGATGTGTAAAACTTAACCCTCTTTCTGTAAGAGGCTATAATGGATACCAAAGAATCAATCACTTGTTACATACTGTCTAAGAGCCTACCACATCCTCATTGTCATATATCATGGATTAAGATTACATGAAGACAAGGTGCTCTATCCTTCAAAAGCTGTGCGCCTTGATAAGAAAAGAAAGCAAGTTAGCTGATAGTGCTAACTTTTATTTTAATCAAAGTGGAAGATGGCAGGGGAAGGTAGTTAAAATTCTCCTAACTGACTTTAGTATCTTTGAAAAACAAATAACTCAAATGTGGAAGATTTAGTGGGATAAATGATGAACAATGGCATATGAAAGAGTTGCATTATTATTTTATGTTGCCATCATCTCTAATTTTCAATACCATACATCAGTTTCATTAACTGAGTATGCAAAAGAAATTGTAATAAAATGCAGGACAGCTCTGCAATTCAGTGATGGAGCCTGTAAAATGTTAAAGTATAATATTCAACAGTTAAAAAAGAATGACAATAGAATGTACAGTATGTGAGATTTGAGACTGAAAACTATAAACTAGGGATGGTGATGTGGTTTAACCCCAGCTGGCAACTAAGCACCACACAGCTGCTCACTCACTCCCCCACGGTGGGACAGGGGAGAGAATCGGAAGAGTAAAAGTGAGGAAACTCATGGGTTGAGATAAAGAGAGTTTAATAAGTAAAGCAAAAGCCACACACACAAGCAGAGCAAAACAAGGAATTCATTCACCACTCCCCATGGGCAGGCAGGGGTTCAGCCATCTCCAGGGAAGCAGAGCTGCATCACGCATAATGGTTACTTGGGAAGACAGACACCGTAACTCTGAATGTCCCTCCAGTCCCTCCCTTCTTCTTTGTCCCAGCTTTATATACCGAGCATGATGTCATATGGTATCGAATATGCCTTTGGCCAGCCTGGGTCAGCTGTCCTGGCTGCGTCCCCTCCCAGCTCCCCGGGCACCCTCAGCCTTCTTACTGGCAGCCCAGCACGAGAAGCTGGACTGTCCTTGAGTACTTAGCAACAACACAAAACATCAGCATGTTATCAACATTTTCTCATCCCAAATCCAAAACACAGCCTCACACTAGCTTCTATGAAGAAAATTAACTCTATCCCAGCTGAAACCAGGACAGATGGACATGTAAATTGCCCAGCCACTTAAGTAGAGAAGTCAGATAAAAATAACGAGAGTAACCCAGCAATGTGCCCTGAGAAAGTGGTCTTTTTTCATTATTGTGCCTCTATCAATGTCACTAGATGCTTTTAGTTCTGTATATATACACAGTTGCTTTACAAAAGGAAATTTATGTGTATACATGCACAAATACTAAATCAGAATTCATACTCTAGAGCTTTGTTGTCTACAGTCCAGATCATGCTGTGAGCTTGGTATCATAAATCATGATATCAGTGTGGGTTTTCCATTAAATGGAGATTCATCCAGATAATAGTATAAGCCTATGTGGAATACCAGCAAAACCAGACCTGTGGCCCTGATCATAGGCCATCTAAAATGCACTCAGATCTCTTTACTGTGCCTCGTGATTTTTGATTAGTCTTAGATATTTATGTGTATGTTCAAGTGCAGTGATAGCAAAAAAAAGTGCATATGATACTTTAGGGGACCCTGTGAGGTCAAGTAAAACATCAGACAAAGTTTTACAGAACTTAAAACTAAATTATTTCAAGCTCTTTCATTTATCAACTCTAATGTTAAAAAAGTAAATATGTCTCTACAGCATGTTGCAATCCAAATTAGGCAGTCTCAGACCAGAACAACTCAACCTGAAGATGAAAATGTAGATGGACTGGAAGTGGTCAAACATACAAAGGAGAAATATGCCATGATATTTTTAAAAGACAGAAAGACAGAAAAAAACATACAAGAAATTTTTCTTGAAGCTTGTTCCGTTTTGAACAAGCTGTTGGTTTTATTTAAACTGAGTTTATAATTTTTGGTTGTTTGTTTTCAGTTCTGTAAACATTATTAGAATGTATGAATTAGTTAAGACAGCTAGACAAGGCAAAGAATGATAATAAAGTAAAATAAAATAAGATCACCTGCCTTCCAAACGGTTTGCAGTAGGCTAAAAAGGCTGTGGGTCTGTGTTTGGCTGATTATTACAAAATACTATGTGCCTTTTGCCTGACACAGGAAGTTTGATGGTGTTTTTGTCTGTCTGGTCTCTTGATTTTTGTCACCAACATTTTAGATTTTAGTGTAATGTTAAACTAATCTGCCATTTTGTTTTTAAGGTTATCTGGGAACAGCAGAGAAAATGACCATCATGGTAACTATGTAGATATAGCTGTAAATGTCTACATAATTAATATTCCCAGAGTCATACAATCACACTGTATTTTTTTAAAAAACAGCTCTGATATATGTAGTAATGAAAAAATGGAGTTGTGTGATTTTTCTTTTCTTTGTGGTGTTCCAAACAGAATGTCTAACTTATAAGATGAATTTCCCTCCTTATTTTACCACCATGGTAAATAAACCTCAGAACTGAGTTTGCAGAGGGATCAGTAGATGGGGATGTCCTCAATTTCTTCCTATACAAAGTGGGATCATCCTGTCATATATTCATTCTTTCTTAGCTGTTGAGCTTCTGGATTTCGTGCAACCACCTGAGCTACTTAGGGAACTTTAATTTCCAAGACCTGGGCAGCCTGCCTACCTTTTCAAACACTTAATAAAACCAGACAGAAAGAGTTACAGACTTAAAAGGGAAAAGAGAAAAAAAATGCTTATGGAAAAAGTAACAGAAGGTTGTTATTCTAAAGAGGGTTCACATTTGTTTCCAATATGAACTTTGAATATAGCATGGAAAATTGAAATAGTATTTTTCTTTGGGGGCTGCACCAACACAAAAATGAATGGAAAGTGTGATTCAGGATTGAAGAGAATACCTGATATACAACAATTTCAATATGAGTAATTTCTAAGTAATTACTTCTCTCTACTTGGTTCAATTTTCTTGGAGTAAAACAATTGCCTCAGCATTGTTTGCCTCAATTTTTTTTTTTATTATAGTTTTTTTTCACCCCAGTGTAAAAGGTAATGCCACTTCTATTTTATAAACTGCCTGGTTTTAAATGTTGTCCAAAGCATTGGAGTTACCAGTAATGACAGGAGATAAATGGAGAATATGACTTCTTTACCTCAGGAAAAAAAAGAACTCTGTGAAATGAGTCTTCCAAAGAATTTGAAATTGGCTTATTTTTATTTGTTTATTTTCATTCAGATTTACATAAGTAAGGCAGAATAACATGCAGACTTAACTATACACCAGATGCAAAATAGCAGCCGAACACATCCCTGTCAAAAATTATATGACAACTTTTAATAGTTGTCATCAACTTATGTAATGACTTTTGCTTTCTCTTGCACTTCCCACCCTCTCTGGGATACTGCACTTCAAAATGGTTAATCCCTTGCTCATTGACTTGATGCTGCATCCCTGCAATTTTCAATCAAATCCCCCTTGCCCCCAAGTTTGGCATTTGTTTCTCAAGACTTGTTTGGAAATACTTTGATTCTTTTAATACACATGATGAGTGATAAAAGCAGTGTCTAAGCCTCAAATGATGTAACTGAGAAATTAGACATAAAGATAAGGTTTTCTTTAGCAAGCAATGTGGTTAGACAGCAACCTAAGACAGATGCCTTATATACAAGGAAGCCAAATTCAAATATCGTGGAACAAATAGAAATATAGATTGTTTAACTGCATGTCACAACTTAAAAATGAGCTTTTTGATCTTTTTTTCTTTTCTTCTCAACTCACTACGGTATACAATTGTTGTATTTACTCTTTATTTATTTATTTTATGGCATTCAAAAGGGAATTTCAAGGTGACTTCTCCAACTTAAATCCAGCTTCACACTATTTTTTAGCAAAATACATTTGGATGTTTTTGCATGTTTTTCATCTTTAGCGTTAAGAAGATACATTCAGTTCTACCGAAGAGAAAAGACAAGTCTTCAGCACAAAGGAAATGTCTCCTATTTTTACTGGAAGCTTCTGTGTTCTTCAGAGGACTGGTGTATATGGGTCTACAGTAATGGAATCACTTGCGTCATTGAGATACACATATATACCAACTTGTCATGACATATCAAAGATGAAACATCAAAAGACTGTCACTGAACTGCTGATGATGACCATTTCAGAACTCTTACCAACCTGCAAAACTGTCTGGAAAGGGAAAAGGCTGCTCCTCCATGTTAATGATAATTTGACTACCTATGAAATCTAAAACCACAGTGGAAGAAAGGCTTACAGGGAGAGAAAATAGCTTTAAAAATGCTGATACAGCTGGAAAAAGTGCACAGTCATTCTGATGAAATGTCTTTTCAGCAAGATACTGATCATTAAAGCTTGTTCACTTTTTCTAACTGTATCAGTTTGTCCACAAAAAAAAAAAAATTTGCCTTTTTCTGCAAATCTTGACTCTTTTTCCCCTTAAACCATCATGACTGTAATAACACCACAAAGCCAAAAATATGAATGTATGGCTGTAAATCCTCCTTAATAGGTAAAATTTCATCTAAAATACCCATTCCCATTGATGTTAATCAAGGACAATCCAGGTCATTTTATATTTGAGCAAGTCAGAACAAGGTTTTTCCCTGTCATAAAATAGAACTGGAAATTTGCTTGCAACAGCACTAGTTAATAAACATGGCAGCTTAGAAAACCATTTTTACTAAATATTTTTAAGTTTCTCCTCTTTTTCTGTTTTTGAATTATCTAATAGCGTACAATGATTTTTCAAATGCATCTACTATTTAAACTATTTACGAGACTAACAGTTTGTCTGTAGCTTGTCTGCAAGCAGTTTACAGAACCGCTTTTGAATATATGCTATTTCGTTATTATTAGCAAAAGTGTGTCTGTAATCATGTATATATGATCAGGTTGACATCACTTCAGAGATCTTTGTGACATACTCTATAATGCAGCACAGGCATAATTATCTAACTAACTATTGTCCCATGATAGGAATATGGACAGCTTCTTTGGATCCTCTAACGGACAACAATATTTGGTTTATAGCTACCTCCCTGCTCTTTCTCATCAGCTTATGTAAAACTTGCTTGACTTTTCTTAGGGGTTAGTGGCCCCTGGCCAATCCAGTTGTGTGGTCTGTGTGAACAAAGGGTAAGAAAAAGCCCCTAGTCCTTTTTCTTTATCAACAGGAAAAGATGAGAACTCACCACATGTTAGGTAGATCGTTAACACTAAGCACAATCCTGGAGAAGAGTCGATTGTACTTTTAACACTTTAGCAAGTTGAGATAAGCTTACTGGAAGCTTCTTTGTATCAACCTACTAATTCATCTGTGAGTGGCTTCTGTCATTTCCCTTTATCTAACCTTTTTTAGATAAACATTTTTATTTTTAGACACATACTTTCTTCTTAGTTATAAAACCATGTGGGGAAATACCTGTTCATTGTAATGCAGGCTGAATCATCATCTCACTGGCAGACTAAAAATAATCACATTTGTCACAAGCATGTAAGTCATGTTGTGAACAAGCAAGAGTGTGAATAAAAGAACTGTTTTCTGCAAATAATTTGCAATGTGTGCTGAATTTATGTTGTTTCTAGTGAAATATGCTTGTAACCAAGGTGGTAGGGAATTAAAATAAAATAGGGTTAGAAAGTAGGTTTGTGAATTTGTAGCAAGTTGTAACTATAAGAACATTATGCACCAGCAATGCTGCTCGAGAACCCACCTAACCCTTCCCATCTTGATTTAATTATCAAGGAGTTAAGTGTAACATTGTGATCATGGTATTATGTTTTGTTCTAATAACAAGTAGTCAGAAAGAAGGAACACCTTGGTCAGTTCTACGGTCCGGTGGGTGGGTAATTATTCATTCCATAGTCTTGTCTTAAAACAAAGGACTGTGGGGTGAATGATTGCATATTGGACTGACAGCCCGTGAAGATCTATTTAGTGTTGCCAAGTTTAAATGAACTTAGAAGGAAAGGTAATTCCGGCAGGGGGAGATTGCGACCACCGACTCAGAGACCACCCACTCAAGAAACCCACCAACTCAAAAGATTAAGGAAGTAAAATCCCAAGAAATCATAGTGAGCATGCGTGGTCATTTACATGGTAGGCGAGGAATACTTAACCAGTCATTGTATGGACACTTGATGAATATGTATTAATCTTGCCTATAAATGTTTGATTTTTGAACTGATCGAGTGAATACGATTTAGGAGGAGCTATCCCCCGTGTTCCCAGCGCCGTAAATAAAGAATGCCTGCCTTTTAACACTACATTGGTGTTACGAGGTTTATTCCCGATTTCAGTGACATGCTCACCAGAATATTAATGGAAAATGAATGAAAAAGGGACATAATCACAGTAAAAGTGAATGTATTTTAAACATAGATTGTGGATTTTAATTTGCTTAGCCAGTAGTAACTGAGCTCCTCTGCCTTCCCCCAGGCTCTCTATGTCATTAAAGTTAGCAGAATTTATCTTTAAATCAGTGGTGGTCAGTGAGAAATAGAACTGACTCCTATGTTATTAAAGTAAATGGTAATTTTGCCTTTATATGTAGTGGGCGCAGGAGCATGTTCATCATATTTTGCTTTCAACAACACTTTTTTTCACATTCAAAGCAGTTGACAAGTATTAGACACAGCCTCCCAGCATGCTCTGGTCTGTGCAGTACCAATTTTATGTCTGTCCTTTCTGGCAAAAAAAACCAGCTCAGTAGGGAATTTGAATCACTAATTGAATAGTGGGTAATTATGTAAGAAGAGATTTCCCAAGAGTGTTAGATAGAAGGGATTGGAAATGGGAAAAAGTGGGTATTTTCCAAGATAAGAAGTTAGCATAGGAATAGGGATGCAAAGAATTCTACAAACAAGATGTCTGCACTCTGACATCCTGAGTGGGCTCTAACACCTTTTCATCTTTCCATTCAGAGGCTGTACTCACTGCCCTTTTAGAGAGGTTAAGATAGTTTTCTGGCCCCCTTTATTTCTATTTATGTCTATTAGTGTTTACCAAAATGAGGAGTGAACAAAATACAGATGGGGGATCATAAGAATTTAACTCTTGCAGAGGTTCTCTGAGTATAGCTGGAGGATTTTAACATTTATAATTTTAAAATTTTGGACATAATTCTCCAGTTGATGGCCTTTCATGAAAAAAAAATCTGGGCTTGTCTCAGACTGACCTTATTAATACTTCTCACTGCAGACATAAGAGAAGAGAATAATCTGGTGTGTACATAGTAGGGATTCAACTGATCTGACTCTCATATGCTTCATTATGATATACTAGCATCAATGTCCCTTATGTATTTCTCTCTCTCAATCAAACTAACACTGTAGCTTGTTTCAACAGATGCAGTCAGCTTCATACTGTGCACTGAATATATTTTACCTTTGGTAAGTGAACATTAGCCATAGTGCTGAGGATGATGCAGATAGAAATAACTCTCAGTCATGCAAGCTTGTCCAAGAATCCATTGGGATTGACTGCTGTCATGTTTAGAGTGCATTACTACGGTTGATTCATTCTGGAGCATGTGTGAATCTTCACCTTCTGACTTATCGTTTCAGTTCAGACTTCACTTTAGAAATCAGGTTGGGTTTCTGTTCATAGACTCATCATTTTCTATACAAATCTCCCTTCCCGCATATCCTTTCAACAATTACATGCTTTATATTTTTTTCCTTCTGAACCTTCTCTATAATAATAATTATTTAGGTTTGTACACTAGCATGACACAAGGCTGACTAATTTAGAAGACACAGATTTAGTACATGTAGTAAAATCTTCAAGATGTTTGTAAAAGCTTTCCTGATTTTTCCCTGCCTGTTTATCAAAGCAGCAGAGACTTTACTTGTACCTGACAGCACTGATTTATACTCGGTTGAGAGAATCTTTTGCACCTTATGTCTGCATTCTGTTTTCATGCTTTGAGATGGCTGACCTGAGGTGAGGGAGGAGTGTCAGAGATTCACTTTCACCTACCTCTGAAAAAGGAACAAGCTCTAAAAGAGGTCATCTCTCTTTACTCTTATTGAGACTGCCCTAATTCTTTGCAATGGCTTCTTACCATAGATGTGAAAGACGTTGCAAATCCATATCAACAGCAAATGTAAAAGTTGTGAAGACATGTGAGAGAACTGAAGGGAACTTACATCTTTAGCTGCAGTTGAGAGGGTAGAGTAAAAAAAAGATGGATTGTTTTCCAAATGTAAGATTACCAATTTGAATTGAAAATAATTTGAAATTAATTTCCAAGACTGGGATTCCTAAAAATTGTAATGATGACAGCAGAGGAGCACCATGCAAAGAAAAACAAACAAACAAACAAACAAATAAACAAATAAATAATGTTCTGTCACCAGAGGGTTTCTTATCTATGACGCAGCGAAAAGACAACATATGGATATTTTCAGGAGACTGCAATGAAACAGACATTATTCTTTAAGATAGTAGGCATTGATATTTGCCCAGAAGAAGCTGATGTTCATCAAGTCAGTTTGAAAGAAAATGATAAGGTTGTTCATCAAATCAGCATTGTATTTAAACTTATTTTCACAGAGTCACAGAATCATTAAGGCTGGAAAAGACCTCTAACATCAAGTCAAACTGTCAACCCAACACCACCATGCCCACTAAACCATGTCCTGAAGTGCCACGTCTACACATGTTTTGAACACTTCCAGTGATGGTGACTCCACTACCTCCCTAGGCAGCCTGTTCCAATGTTTAACCACTCCCTCAGTAAATAAATTTTTCCTAATATCCAATTGAAACCTCTCCTGACACAACTTGAGGCAATTTGCTCTCGTCCTATCACTAGTTGCTTGGGAGAAGAGACCAACACCCACCTCACCACAACCCCCTTCCAGGTAGTTGTAGGGACCAATAAAGTCTCCCCTCTTCTCCAGACTAAACAACCCCAGTTGCCCCAGCTGCCCCTCATAAGACTTGTTCTACAGACCCCTCACCAGCTTTTTTGCCCTTCTCTGGAAACCTCCAGCAACTCAATGTCCTTCCTGTAGTGAGGGGCCCAAAACTGAACACAGTATTCGAGGTGTGGCCTCACCAGTGCCGAGTACAGGGGCACGATCACTTCCCTGCTCCTGCTGGCCACACTATTTCTGACACAGGCCGGGATGCTGTTGGCCTTGACCACCTGGGCACACTGCCGGCTCATGTGCAGGCGGCTGTGAATGAGCAAGCCCAGGCTCTTTTCTGCTGGACAGCTTTCCAGATACTCTTCCCCTAGCCTGTAACATTACATGGGGTTGTTGTGACCCAAGTGCAGGACCTGGCACTTGGCTTTATTAAAGCTCACACAGTTGACCTCGGCCCATCGATCCAGCTTGTCCAGATCCCTCTGCAGACCCTTCTTGCCCTCCAGCAGATCAACACTCCCACTCAACTTGGTGTTATCTGCAAACTTACTGAGGGAGCACTCGATCCCCTCATGCAGATCATTGATAAAGACATTGAACAAGAGCGTCCCCAAAACTGAGCCCTGGGGAACACCGCTTGTGACCAGCCACAAACTGGATTTAACTTTATTCAACCACAACCCTCTCTCAGCTCAGCCGTCCAGCCAGTTTTTTACGCGTCAAAGAGTGCACCTGTCTAAGCCATGAGCCGCCAGCTTCTCCAGGAGAATCCTGTGGGAGGTGCTGTCAAAGGCTTTACTAAAATTCAGGTAGGCAACATCCACAGCCTTTGCCTCATCCACTAGGCAAGTCACCTGGTCATAGAAGGAGATCAGGTTGGTTAAGCAGGACCTGCCTTTCATGAACCCATGCTGGCTGGGCCTGATCCCTTGGTTGTCCTGCACATGCCCTGTGAGTATCCTCAAGATGAACCTGTCCATAATCTTCCCCAGTACTGAGGTCAGCCTGACAGGCTTGTAGATCCCCATATTCTCCTTCTGGCCCTTCTTGTAGATGGGCGTCACATTGGCAAGCCTCCAGTCATCTGGGACCTCCCCTGTTAACCAGGACTGCTGATAAATGATGGAGAGTGGCTTGGCAAGCTCCTCCGCCAGCTCCTGCAGTACTCTTGGGTGGATCCCATCTGTCCCCATGCACTTGTGGGTGTCCAGGTGGCTTAACAGGTCCTTAACTGCTTCCTCCTGGATTATGGGGAGTTTATTCTGCTCTCCATCTCTGCCTTCCAGCTCAGGGAGATGAATACCCTGTGGATACTTGGTCTGGCTATTAAACACTGAGGCAAAGGCGGCATTAAGTACCTCAGCGTTTTCCTCATCCTTGGTGACAATGTTCTCCCCCCTGCCCCATCCAATAAAGAATGGAAATTCTCCTTGACTCTCTTTATGTTGTTAATATATTTGTAAAACCATTTTTTGTTATCCCTTACGACCGTGGCCAGACTGAGCTCTAGCTGGGCTTTTGCCTTTCTAATTTTCTCTCTGCATGAGATCCTTGTACTCTTCTTGAGTTGCCTGCCCCTTCTTCCAAAGGTGATAAACTCTCTTTTTTTCCCTGAGTCCCAGCCAAATCTCTTTGTTCAGCAACGCTGGTCATCTCCCCTGCCAGTTTGTCTTACGGCACATAGGGACAGCCTGCTCCTGCAGCTTTAAGATTTCCTTCCTGAAGAATGTCCAGCCTTCCTGGACCCCTTGGCCAATCAGGACTGCCTCCCAAGGGACTCTCTCAACCAGTGTCCTGAACAGGCCAATTTTCTAGGAAATGGGAGAAAATAACTAAAACTGCTAAAAAGGAATTCTCTCCAGTCCCTCTCCTGAGACCATTATGGTAGGGAACTGATCCTGAATGTAAATAACAATAATAATAGGGAACTGATCCTGAATATAAATAACAATAATAAATATGCTCAAACCTTGGACCAAGTCTTGTAAATAATGAAAGACAGTCCAGTACTGACAGGCTGCAATTTTTACTGCTTCATTTCAGAGTGATGTTGGAAAATGGAAATCAGTTGCAGTGTTCTTTGGGGGTGTTGGGTGACAATAATGCAAAGACTTTTAACAGAGGTATTGAAAGGCAAAGGGGCAAGGGGAGAAATAGTTACCATATTTTCATGTGAATAATCCACCTTCAGATAACCTGCACTTTTTTAAAAGAACTCTTCCTTGAAAATAAGTCCACAGATAACCCAGAGCTACTGATAAGGCACATAAAAGTAGAAACAGAACACATCAAAGGGAGAGACACATGTTGGTTGAAACAAATCTGACAGCAGTGTATCAGAAAGAGGGCACGTTAAGAAAGAGATGGGCATTATATGGGCTCAGAGGCAGGGAAGAACAGTGAAGAGTGTTGTGAGATCCTGTACACACATGGAATTCACATTTCTGCTCAGGCTTAAGGTTGGTTTTTGCTTATTAGTTTTGTAAACAGAACTATGTCACCCACATGAAAATGCAACCAATAATACTGTTAATGTATTTCTGTAATACCTGAAAATACCTTTGCAAATATTAATAATTTTCATATCAACATATTATATAGTATGTCAATAGTACCATCTGCCTTTTAGAGCATGGAAAAGTGAGGCACAGAGAGATCGACTGACATGTTGAAATCATAGTGCACCTTGGTTGTTTAGAAGGAAGCATAAAGCAAAATGTCTTACATCTAGTTGGTCAATCAAGGTATCTTTTCATGCCATGCCTTTTCTCATGAAAATGTTTTGTGTTTATGATGTAAGGCAGCCTTGAAACAAGTAGTTTGCTGAAGTATGTAAAAGAAAGTAAATGCAATAGTTTAGAAAATATTATCCCAATAAAAATAGTTTAGAAAATATGATCCAAATAAAAAACTTCCAGAATATTTCTGTTTTACCTTTGATGCATATATATGTAGTTATACATATAAATGCTGTTATTCATGTCATTATGTAAGAAAACTTGCCATGAGATACTTTTATTTTTAATTAAGGATGCAGATCCTAGTTCAAAACACTAGACATTATATTAACAGGTACATAACAAGAAATTTATGAAGGCGAAAAAGGAAACTGTGTAACAAACAATGAGATGTAGGATTTGAAGTAATAATGGCTATTCTGTGATCTGTCATGAACCAGGTGAGTGATGATACAAAATTATAGTCTCCACTGGAAACATGAAGGCAAGGGAACATGTCAAACATAGATCAGACAACAAGACTGACAGCAGAACAGAGAATCCTTTCAATGCTTATCTGCGTTGGAATGTAAACCAGGCTGCTAATGAACTCCTACACCAAATGATATCTAGATTAAAGTGAAATGAGTTGACAATTTACATGCAGATTTTTATGGCTATGGGCCTACATCACAAACTCTGACTTTGTAATTGGTGTTGCTTGCTCCCATATTAAAACAGTAAGTCCAAATTGTAAATGAGTGTGGTCTATGTGCATGTTTCTACATAGTCTTTGAACAAATTATAGAAAAATTTACATAAAACTTAATGACAATTCACACAGACTTGTTGCTTGTTCCACTTCATGTCAAAGCACAGTTCAGATACTCAACTTTTTATTTCATGCAGCTGTTGCATCCAGCATTAATCAAATCTAGAAAAAAAAAAAAGGGAAGAAACCTTACAAGAAAGTTGTCAAAAGGTGGAAACTATCTCAAGATAAATGTTTCATCTTTTTCACAGGACTAAACATTTTGACCTTACCTATGAAACAGAAAATATTGACAGTGATCCATAAGCCAGATACGTTCTACATTAATTGTTGTCTCTCCACGTTTCATTTACACACATGTACACATACTGCCAGAATGGAATGAGGTTCCAAGCTGTCACCTTTCCCATCATATTCTTGTTAATGTCCATGCCAGAACCCCAGAGTGAATCTGTTTCAAAGAGGAACTCCTAGCAAAGGCCATAGCAGAAATAAAGCCACACTGCTACCCAGAACGCTCTGGGTGACTAAAGCTAACAAAGCAGTATTGTAAAAGGTGACACATTGGTTTGGAGAGCTTCCCCCTCTTCATCTATTATAGGAATGACTGAGCAACTCGTGATGGCTTCAGTTGGCAGCTCAATGTAAGAGCTCCTCCTGCTGACCCCAACCATCGCAACATCATCCTAGCGATGAGTCTTAAGTGGCAAAATGCTTTGCCGAATAACAGAGAGTCAGGCGAAAGAGTTCAAAGACAACTGAAGGATGTATGAAGATTACTTGAAAAGGACATAAATACATAAGCAGAGTATGGAAGAAATATTCCTAACAAACTTTTGAAGAAATATTCTTAACACTGATGCCTGTGTATTAAATTTCATGCATAGGTGTGGAAATCTTGAGGCTTTCCTTATTTAAAAAAAAATAAATGGACACATCACTGAAAGGGATTTGCTGCTTTGGGAGACTTAATCTTTCTTTGATTGGAAAATTCAGACAAACTGTAAACAAACCACTAACAGCAAATGAGGCTAAGGGAGTACCAAAATGTAAACATAGGAGCATAAACTGCATCACAATAGCCTCCCTATGACTTAGGATAAATACTGCTGTCACCTGTGCTATACTAAAATAGGAATTAGCACTACAGTACCTTTGTGTTACTGATATGTTATAGTAGCCACAGCAGCTTAGACATTCTTCCTTTCTAAGGTTTGCTCTTGTCACATCCTTTAGAAACAGGTCAGTCCTGTGGATTAATATGTAAATTTCCTCTGGTTTCTGGTCTGCAGCCTAAATAGCCCCGTACAGCTAGTGATGACCACTTTGTTAATGAACTTTAGCAGCCACACAGCATTACACCACTTTAGCTCTGCTCTGCTTATGAGGCTGAACAATGAATAATCACATGAACCACCAGAAATTTAGCAGTGCCAAAATATCACCATTTCACTTTTTGCCTTCTCGACAGTTTTAGAGATCTATTTTCAGTGTAATTTAGCAATCATGTTATGAAGTAAGACACTATGTTATTCTTTAAAATGACAATGCTTAAAACAAAAATTATTGTTGTCATCTCTTTCAGACTGAATTTAAACTTCAAGCAGGTATTTCCTTCCATTTTTCGCTTTCCAAAGGAGATCTTGTTGGAAACACAGGGCTGATGACAGGCTCTTGAGAGTAAGCCAGTGAATTACGATGACAAGAACCATTCTTAAGTGCTTTAACAGTGGATCATCCGAGGGGAAAAGAGGAAGATTAGGGCCTTACATCTCTAGCGGGTACTTCAATTCACATCTGACCTACTGGATGCTGGTAAATGTAGGTTATCATTGTTTAGAAAGTTGGCCAAGCCCTCTCCAAACAACTGATGTACTATTAGTGGGATATAATGTTATGAGCCAGAAATGTTCCTATGAATACCTGCTCTTTGAAGAGGTGAAAGGTTTACCCCTTTGTGTTGCCTTTTTTATCTTTTCTTTTTAAACAGTTTTAAAGCTGAATGACATAATTATTGCTCCAATTACATTGCACTGAGAGAAGCCAGCTGACAAATGTTGCAGAAAGATCGCAAAGCTGCAGTTTGAAACAAAATCTCAAACATTTAAATAAGTAAACAGTCAGCTGAATGTCATCAGCTTAAAGCCTTGAAGGAAGAATAATGAAATGATCATCTGAGGAGATGTATGGGTAATAGTTATATAAATATATTGTATCTCTCCTTATGTCTGGCTAAATCAGAATCCTCCATATTTTTGTTTCTACACTGCTATTTAGCATTGATTTTGGCCCCTGTGCACAAGGCCTGAAAGACCGTTGTTGCAAGAGTGGGATTACACAAAAAGAAAGGAGGAAAGAATTCCTGGCTGTCTTCACTGTATTGCTTAGTATGGCTTAACTGTAGCAAGCGGTTTTCTAAACACCTTGAAGAAGGATAGAGCAGTAACATCTCCTGTTACGCTGTCTTCTAGAGTTTCAGATGGCATATTGACTCTGAACATTAGGCTTCTCCAAAGACGGTATGTCTTTCTAAACATCAGTCCCACCTAACGTAGCTGACATTAATGTTGTACATTTAGATTATAACATAGACAGCTTGACAAATTTATCTCCAAACTACACACAAAACTGAGTTCACCCATGGCTGCAGTGCAACTATTGTGTTGGCAATCACAGTTTCATAAGTATCCACTGCTACTAACTGCCAAAGAACTTTGATCGATAGTAGTCCATGATGACAGTCCATCATATCTGGTCTAGGAACAGCTACCACCTAGACCCTAGTCACAGCAGAGTTAAATACAATGTGTGGGCTACACACATAAATTATAAAGCAAAATGTCAACATAAATCACAGCTCACTAAAGTTATCTGTGTCATGGTGAGGCCTGATCTGTTCAGTAGCTGCAACACAGCTCTCCACAAACAATTAAAGGAAACTCGAGGAAGCCTGTTTACTGATCCCTTAAGCAAAGCAGTTTCAGGAGATAGAATGTAGCATAAAAACTTTCATATGACTCCCCATCCCTTGAAATGATGCCACCAATGAATGCATGCCAAGTGGTTAGTGAAACGGGTGTGTGACAGACTTAGTGTACATTGGAAACACGTGAATTATGTCAGCCAGCCTGGTTCTTGTTGGGCTTTTGTCCAGAAAGGATATCTGTTTTGATTCCCTATATCAGAACACAATAGACTGGAAAATAGTTTACAGGAAGATGGAGTAAGCGAGTGCCTGGATCTAAAATTCACAGCTGCCCAACTGCTTCGCTTATGCACTGAATGGAAAATCCTAAGAGTGGGGAAAAAGTTTGGATTCAGAATTGTCCACCGAGATCAGGAGTATGTTACTTTACTAGTTCTTTACTGGATGACAATATAGAATGTCTCTGGGAGACAGAGGTGGTCTAGGTGGTGCTTTTCACTTAAGTTTTCCAGTTCAGTTAAAAACTTAAGATCTAAACACTTTGGTAAACTTTGTTCCCTCCTCTCATCCAAATCAATAAATCTTAGCTGGCATTGCTGTTTTCAGCTAAAAACTTTGGGGATTTTGAATATTTGACTCTAAAGATTCTTATTAAAAGTGGCTAAACTATATTCTGTGGAAAATGGACAATTTTTTTCAAAATAGTTAACAAAGTTGATCACAACCTCAATTTTATACACTGAGACAGTTCTGGCAGATAATTTCAAACACACCAGAAGGACGTCAGACCTTTAATGAAGCTGGATCTGTTCTTGTGGATTGTGCAAGCTGGACTAGGTTGCCCAGAAAGCTGTTGAGATGGGCAGCCATCTTCAAGTACAGAGTCATGAAACTGTTGTAGAAGAAAATTGTTACATGTTAAAGATACATGGGTTATGAATTTAAAGAGTATACACTGTCAGGAAACAAAAAGATGGGGTTTTTTTATTTCTTCTGGGACAAAAATACTTCCAGCATGCCCCATTCACCATCTTCTTCACTTGAAAGATGAAGCTGACCTTCAAGATGTAAATCTTCAAGATCTTTATATAGCAACTCATCACAGCTGAAAGACTCTGAGCTTTAAGTGATGCATTTTGAGCTGTGCTCAGCCAATCTCCCTACACGCTGCTTCTCTGTAGATTAGTGAATCACTTTATTTTTCCATACAGTCCCCCCTTTCTGCTAGCACTGTTTACTCTGCCAGGCTCCAGCTATGTCTGTACTTATTTAGGTGCTACTCCTACAGTACCAGGACAAACAGCAAGCCTTTCCCTGGAAAAGGCTTAAAGTGCCACAGCAATTCCATCTTTACCTAGGCTGGCCATGTGACTGGCAGCACTCTACAGGGACCAGAGGAGTGCTGTCGTATCTTAGGAATCAAAGCCTTAAAGTATGTTTGTAAGAAAATGAGACTATTCTTGGCAGCTGTCTGTGGAAATGCAAACCCACTGTTGCAGACAGCCACGGCGTGGGGATTCAGTCCAAGCCACTCTATCATAGGTGTGCATTAGAGCTATGTGCTAGGTACCCTGTACAGTAGCTCTGAAATGCAGCTCCTGCTTTGAGCTTACTCAGACAAAAGCACCCTGGAGGCCATTAATAATGTGTAGCACATGTTAACTCCTACATCCAACACAGTCATTCTCGACTGGAGTAGGGCACTATTAGCCTTTTCCCCTTCATTTCTCTTTCTGAACTCCCCTGTTGCAGCGTTCGTAGGAAATCAGTCAATGAGTGGCGATGACTCTAAAAAAACTTTACTATATCAAATAATGTTTAAGATAAATAACAGCTATACTTTTGTAGAAATGCTGCATTCTGAAAAAAACAGAGCCATTAAATAATGTATCCTAAAGTGAAAACTAGTCTAGGAAGCTCTTTTTCTATATTGCTCCTTTTCTGCAGTCATTTTTCTTTTTGCATGAACAAGTGAGAAAAATATATATATTTTATGTGTGTGTGTATAAACACATATATTTTTATATATCTGTCTATCAAAGTTCTCATATGTTTTCCTTGCTGTGTACTGAATGCGATAAAATCCCACCTCTTGGAGGGAGAGTTGACTGCAGGGTGAGTGTGCAGAGACTGGCAGTGTTTTATGAAACCTGGCAAATGTAGTTGTAATAACGATAGATGTGTCAACATCCAAATGCCAACATCCAAAGTTTTCTGGCCAGACATTTAATCTTTTATTGCCTGGAGATACTTATTACTCTTTATAAAAATCCCCCAATGACTATTAACAGATGCATTGTATTTATACATACTTATTTACCTAGTGTTATAGAAGTGAATGACACTTTGTAAATAAATCAACAGTGCAAAGAAACTATATTAAATATTGAAAAAGAGAGAAAAAAGGCAGAGAAAATCTCTCTTACATGAAAAGATCTTCCTATGAAATAAAATATTTCTTACAGTTGCTTGTATTCACATCATAGGTGCATTCCCTCTTCCACAATATTCTGTAGTGGGACTGAGCCTGTGACATCATTGTCTTATTATGGGCACTGATTCTGGGCTGAAGTTCATCATCCTGTCAACAGCAAGTATGACCATTTTCAGGGCAAGGACATGTCAGGACACCTGGGACACATTTGTATATACAGTGTTTTCCTGCTGTCTGTCTGCCTGCTGCTTAAACACAATCCCACCCACATTCCACTTAAAGTCCGCAGTGGGATAAGGACAAGGGAAAGGAGGAGAAGGACATGGGGGTGGGGAGAAGAGGGGAAAGTGTTGATAAGAGAGTACAATGACTGGGATGTATAAATTGAGGGGGAAGTATTAATGTTTGTTCTGTGAAGAGGTTTCTTCTTAGAGGAGCAGGAGAAAATAGCAGTCAAAGACAGACAGGAGGAACTGCTTAGAGGAATTAAGACATGATTTATGGAGCAGTCCTGATTTACCTATGATTCTTAGTTATTTCATATTTTAATAATTAAAATATTGTAAATATTTTATCTCTATACTGCTATCTCTTTGCATATACATACAGGTATGTATCTACATGTACATAAACCAGAAAACAGTTAAAACTGTATTTCCAGTATAAATCATGTATCTTCTTTCTCACTATGTCTAACTAAATAAATTCAGTTCAACTGCTCGGGGAAAGTAGGGATACTGACTGTCATTCCTTGTTTTGGAATAGTTTGTACATATGCATTGTACATTTCATTCCTGGTCCATATGCAAAAGCTGTAACATAGCATTTGACTTTCAGTTTTCATGAACTGTCAGAAGCGTAGATTGATCTCTCTTTAAAAGTATCTACAGTGACACCATCCCTTCAAAACTATACGATGCAATACCAGTTTCAGGACTCATAATACCAATTCAGCATTACTAATTCTTTCAGATCAGGGTCTTCCTTTATGTTCCTCCATTCAAAACTGACCCTTTAACATAGAAATTCTAGTACCTCAAGGCAGAACAAAGTGTGTTGTGTGCTAGAGAACGGGATATCACAAATCAGTCTATGTCTGTCTACCCTGGTAGTAAAGAGGGCAGAAAAGGAACTAAGACCTTGCACGTGAGTGTGACAAGATTTGGAATAAATAATTTAGTGATGTTTAGGACTGGAGAACATTAGAGCAAAATTTGCAGTAATTCTTTTTATTTATGAATAAGCCACTCGTAAAATCTACATCCTGTGGAGTAACTGTAGGTGCCTAATTGACTGCCTGTAAGCAAACCATTAGAACTCTATTACTCCATCAGCTGTAGGGAGGACACAGTGGGAAAAAACAATTTGTAAGTAAAGTTTTCACACCCCTGCCTTGTGGTGAACTCCTCAGCTGCTTTTCACATTCAAAATCCAGAATGTGTCTCTTCTCACAAACTCCCTGTCTGTGCAGTGCTGGCATACACAGCATGCTATGCTATGGCAATTGTGCCAGATAATTAGAAACAAATTTAGCCCTGGTACAAGCATACACACAGTTCCCAACAAAACCACTGTATTTATTAAGAAAAATGTCACATTAAGAAAGAAGTTCTGTGACACTTATATACGTGTGAATGTGTCATCATACAACATCAACAGATCTCCAGCTCTTCTTGTTTATCTTCACTTTGTCTCTCTCTAGAAGTAGCCTAAGAGTAATGACTGCAACAGAAGGTGGAAAAAATTGGAGAGCAATGGGGTGGGAGTGATTAAATATATTATTTTAAAGGTATATTTTTATTGGCAATGGCTTGTGGTTAGAAAATAACTTCTATCATTTTCTGAAGAATGTACATAGAAAAAATCCTCTTAGAAGTCATCATATACATTAACATCAAACTTTATACTACTTCCTTCAGCTTTCCTCAGCTTAGACTTCTAGTTTCAGGCTACAGAAATGGGTAATACATAGTACAACAGAAAAACAAAAATTAGTTCACTTCCATCTTCTAATTTGCTGTGTATCTGAAAAGATCTCTAACGAGCCAATATAAAAAGTACTGCTAATCTGTGCAGAGAGCGCAGTCTGCTGTGAGGAATGTCCTCCTGTGACCCAAGCAGTACTCCAGAGTCCTAAAGGAGATACTCAGGAAATGTGGTGACAGCAAACTTTTCTGAAAACTTTGAAACTTCCTTCTTCTGTTTGGATAAGATATACCAAGAGAAAGGCCAGTTGGAATTCAAAAATGCAAAACTAGAAACAAATATGGATATGTACTTATATATATGCATATAAATCTCTCTCTATATATAATTTCTTAACAGTTAAACACTGTCTTAAAAACTCCATGAAAATTTGGAATTGGTTTCACTTCAAGTTTGAGGAAGTTTAAATAAGTTCTTGTTTTATCAGATGGAGTCCATCTACCCCACTCATCTCTGTAGATTAACTGATTATTGCCCATAATCTACAAATTTGACCAGACATCAATGGAGGTGCAAAGAAGAACCACACCTTAAAGAGGCTCAGGGTTGATCCTTGTGCATATGATGTGTTGTCTCTTATTAAAAACAACGAACAAGGAGGACAGAGCTGCTAGTCAGCAACCTTTTATAATCTTCATGCTTCTGCATACTTAGCATGCAGCTCCCTTATGATGGAGGCAGAAAATCACAAGTGATTACTGCTTGTGAGAACTCATTAAACTGGGATAACTCAATTGCTTGCAATCACATATATTCACCCTTATTTATCTCAGCATCTGCTGTATTCTGTCTGCTGGCCACCGTCCCTATTAGCCAAGGGATCATCTGAAAGGATTGAGGACTTTGAGATCTGAACACATGAGAGTTCCACATGGTGAAAAATTCAAGGTACTCTGATTGCACTTAATGATATTGGATGTCTTCAGCTTCAAAAGTAAACAAAAGAAAATCAGAAAAAAAAGAAATTAAAAAATGGACTGAGACTATGTGTTGGATGAAGATGTTCAGCTTTATTCAGAAGCAGTTACACTGAGGAAACGTGGCAGTGGAGAGAATTAGTGGTTTCTGTTCCTGGGAAATGTTTACAGGTATGTCTGCCTCTTTTTTACAACCCAAGTATCCATCGTGTTAACTTTTAAGGATTTTCTCTTTGTGCTTATAGTCTTTTAAAAAGTTATAAAGGTATTCATAAGAATCTCTGGCATATATGGGACCATTCTTAAGCCATGGGGAAAGTCAGAGGTGTTTCTACATTTTTCCATACACTATTTTCTTTCTTACAGTCTTCCTTCTTGTCAATATGTTTTCATGATATAGCTCAGAACAATACTATTCTGCTGTTTACCTGCTTAGACAGTGATAACCACTAAGAGAATGATATACAGCACCTGAAAGAAAAACAAAAACCAAAACAACAAACCACAAACCAGAAAAAACCTCCACAAGTAAGATATACAGAAACATCTCAAAATTAAACAGGCACAACTGTTAGAGCTCAAGGTCTAGAAAAAATAAGGAGGTTTTCCCCTACCTTTTCTGTATGTCTTGTTATTTTGGGTAAAAACGAGTCTTATTTTAAATTTGAATAATTTTCTCAGATCAGGCTTTTTATTGCTTCTCGGTTACACCTGAATTCTAGTTAGAAGCTCAAAAAGTAAAATAACAAAACTCTTATGCAGAGGCAATGTCCAGGACAATCCGACGTGAAACCCAAAACAGCACTTAGGAACCTACCATGCAATTATAGTGTAATTTAAACACTTATATCCACAAGAGTGATCTAAAAAACTCAGTGTACTCACATGTCTGAGAGTCCACAGATAATCTAAGTTTTCTAACTTGGTGTGTCACTGCGCACATCCAAATATGTCACCCTCTCAGCTGAATGAAATATCTAAATGCACATCTTCCCCAGTCCATCGGGGATGCAAAACAGTGTGTCCTTGTGCTAAGCTCTCTCAGCGACCAGGTTCAATAGGTTTGCTCTGAGCTAACTTCATGCATGACGACAACATCAACTTCAGCACATTGCATAGCTCCCACAGTCACTTTCATTTGAAAATAGGTCAGGAGAATGCGACAAGTACTTTCATAGCAAGACTGTTATGCAAAATGTGTTTAGTTATATCACCACCTCCTCCTCCTCCCCCTTCTCGCTGGCTATCTTCTGAAAGAGAAGCAAGAGACAGTTGTCTTTGCTGACGCTTCATATGACTTACACAGAGAAGTGCAGGCGAAGAGTTTTGGTTGCAAATCTTAGTTCCACAGAACCTAATTTGGACTATGGATAAGTGTCTAAATTCAGGAGAAAGACAAAATTTTGGATGCTTCCCTCTCTTTGACATTTTCAAATGTGTAGCATAGACATCTTCCATCCAAACATATTGGCTGATATGAGTCATGTTTGAGGGCTGTACTGGAAAGTTTAGATGTCCCACACTGCACCATGAATTCCGCTCCTCAGACTTGCATTTAATTTTGAGGCACTGAGTCAGTGAACAGTCCTCCAGTACTTTTTTTTTTATTTTTTTCTGATTTGGGCCCTTAACCAGATTTTTGAAAGCCCAAGATAAAGCCTAATCAACCTTGTTCCATGGATCTAGGAGTGTCCAGTGCCTTTCTCTTCTGGATATCCAAATGAAGGAAGTTAGATCCTAGCATTGTCAAATGGGCACCAAATAACCTGAAAAACAAAAAACAGTTATTCCAAAGAACTTCTGGCCAGTGCCAGAAATTAAAGGACATTGGTAGCCCCAGAAAAAGTTCTGTTTAGCAAATGAAATATAAAAATAGAGGATCAGGCCTCCTTTACTGTGAACTCTCTAAGCCCTCCCTGCCTCTACCAGCTTCAGCAAGAATAAGAAAGTCAAAGCAGCACAGATGTTTTGTTTTGTTCATTTTATTCACAAAGATGAAAATGAATTTGACATCTCTGAGCAAGTTTTGTGTTTCACAAAGCTACCTGCAAATGAAGCAAAGGGTGCAGTGACAAGATAAACCAACAATAGTAATTTTATTTGTACAGAGAGTTCAGAAAAGAGTGGTTATGTGTAACAAGAAAAAATGAAATCCTTAGTTAATATAATTTTCCTGATATTCAAGTCAGTGTCTACTTTCTCACTTCCTTACAACACTACAGGCTTGCAATCATGTTGCAACTGCTATTATAGTCTAACCTGGACAATCACAAGCATGCAGAGGTCCAAATCTGCGCTCTTTGGAATACTGTTTTTGAAATGCAGGCAGTTGCAGTATTGGGAAATTTTTGGAAAGTGTTGAATGAATTTAATTTCATCCATGAAATTTAGATTCTTCCATTTTTCTCTCTTATATTTTCCCTGTGAATTATCTGTCAGATAATTAGCACAGCCAGAATTACTGGGCTATGAAGACACATGTTCTAGTCCACGCCACTCAACCTACACAGCTCCCTTTCAAATACTATGTGCTATTTTCCCAGTGTAAGTCCTCTTCAGAAATGAGATATTAAAGTTTTCTGAATCAAAACCCTTGATAAAGATTGGCTCATAGCACCTGTAAATCGGTTTTGTTAGCCTCTTGTTAAGGGTACTGGAACAGAGAGGTGGAATAAATAGCCTTATGGTCACTGAGTGAGTTAGAAATTAAATCCAGCATGAATTTTCCTACTGTGGTCATCAGACTACACTTTCTCCCTCCCAAAGCTGGCTTTTTCCAAGATCTATTCTTGTAATGCTCAAGGGGACAGACTTAACTGTTTTATTTTTAATGAAAAACCTATGTGGTCAGTGGGTATTAACTTGTACTAAAATATTTGTGAAGGTCCATGCTAAAGGCTCATTGACACTATCAAAGATATAACAAACATGCTGATCTGTGTTTTCATTTTATTTTTGTTTTTGGATTTCCTGATCTGTTCCTGCCCCTCAAAACATTGAGCAGGGCTCCCTGGAGCTCTTTTTTTAGGTATCACAGTGTGGGTGCATGCATATCATGTAAGTGCTGATAAACGAGGCCAGGTATATTTTAATAACCTTCGATGTGGAAGGCATTTGTGCACCACTCTTACACACAGTCAGTCACTGTGTATTTTGGCAAAGCAAGATCCATTTCTGAAGAAAGAGAACTATTTCCATCCTTAATAGGTCATTCCAAGTTTCCTGTGATGTTATAAATAATTGGGCAAGTAGCCGGCTTTATTCTTCCTAATTTGATATGGCAGGCTTGGAGAGCAGAAAAGTTCGGTCTCAACATAAGCACTAGAGTTGGACTTTGACCAAGATTTTCCCCTTCCCTCTCCTAATGAGATAAAGTTTATCATAAAACATATTTACCAAGGCAGTTGAGACAGGGCCCAGGCTTCACATCTATTTCCTAGGAGCCCCCTGCTCATAGTCAGTCCTGCGTGCTGCGTGCATGAGATCACAGCACGCTGGGTTTGCTTTGGGGAACTGGCAGCCAGGCTGACAGTCTTAGCTAATGCACTTGTCATCTGGGAAAATAAAAAAGTGCTTGCAAAACACAGCTTAAATTAGTCTGTGAGTAATTGGAAAAGGAAATATAAAGTCACACTGTTTTACATGCGTGTCAGGAAGGAGGTGAGGTGATACATTGAGTACCTGGGTTACTGGCAAAGGTCAAGCACCATCATGACAGGCTGAGATTTTTTCAAAACTTTGGAGACATACAGCGATCTTCACAGAACTTTCAAGAGCTGCACAATGCAAAGACGTGAGGCGGTTGCAGAGCTTATTTTTATACATGAAAGAAGGTCAATTGAAAAGACACATTCCTTCATAATTGTAAGAGCGACAAGAAGAACTTGTGATTATACTAGAACGTGAAAAGGTTTTTTTTTAAATCTGCCTCTGCAAATGATGTTTTGCAACATTTTGGAAAAGTCGTTCAAGCTGTTTCTAATTGTCATTCAACTGTAAAAATAGTTAAATAAATAACTCTCTACCTATGTCTTGGAAATTCAGAAAAATTAATTAGATAATGTTATTGAAATCACTTATAGGCGCTCTATAATACTCCTGCAGGCCAAAGCAGTGCATTGATGTTCATTACTTTCAAATACAAGGAAAAGGGTTTAGGTTTTTTTTTGTTCAAATGCCTCAGGTCACATTTTCAGATCAGCTTCATTTCCAGAATGTAATCCAGATGTATTGTTATGGATTTTAAAATAAAATTATTGCTTAAAGGTAAAACATGATAATAAGAAAATGAACTTGTTCTGATGAGTCATAACATAAAGTAATTTCCCTTTAAAAACAAAACTAAAACCTCACTTTGCTCCCTTAACCCAGATGGTATTCTTTGAGAAGAGGTAACATACCCAACTTGGATCTATTATGCTTCCTAAAACACTCTGCATTCCTAAAAAAAATTATTATAGGGGAATTCAGGATTTTTTCCTAAAGAAGTCTACTCCCAATTTTAAATTCTGTATTAAGAAAATTAAGAAACTATTAGCTGAGTTATACTTTCCTATAATTTGTATGACATCTTGAGAAAGAGTACCCAAGTACCTCTTCTCATCCCCTCTCTCTTCTCAACCTCTCTTTCCAATGGAGGTTGGAGAGATACAGAGAGACTGAACGGTTTGTCTGGGTAGTGAGGTAACCCTGTTGTCTGGATCAGAACAGTTTCTGCTTCTGCAACAGCAGTTCTGAGCAACACAACCTGGCTGCTTTCCGGCAACTGTAAACCTGAATCCGATTTCCACAAAGGTTGCTTCACGCCACTCAGGTGGTGGAAAGGAGTCTTAAAGTGAGTATAAATCATATTTATACCTACTACAAGGCCTCTTTATATGGCTAAGTCAGTGGAAAGTTGCTTTGGTGTAAATGCACTTTAGGCCCTCATACTTTTAATTTGGCATAAAAAAGGAGAGAAAAAAAAGAGAAAGAAAACCCTTTCAATGTCCCAAGTTGGATAATAGCCATACTGTAACATAAGCTAGGGTTTCAAAGGTGTCTCAGGAAACAGGTCCCCAGCTTCCATTCACTTTTCAAGGGGGCTGAGTGACTCACTTCCTTAGACCTGTTTGAAACCCTATCCAGAACGATTACTCTGTCTGCGTACAACTAGATTGTTTTCTAATGTCTGGCTGCAGTCGCACAGACCCACTATCACAAAGACTCGACTTTGGGTCAAGCAATAGACCTCTTTGTTTTCAGCATTGGAAGTCGTACTTAGCAGTACACATGTTCAAGCTGTAGCTGGCAAAAGTATTGTTTTTGCCTGTGGCATCACTATAGTGCCATCTCACAGGAGTTAATCGGGATGAGGATTGGCCTGTGCTTGAGTCCTTACATGGCAGGTTCCCAAGCAAAACACCAGGTGTTAGTCATTCTGTAGGTCTCATTACTCCCTTTGAGTCAACAGTGAACCATTGCCCCAGAATTTCAAAAACAGCCAGCAGCAGAATTACCCTGTGACCAACCGGTGACTGCAGGGTCAAGGGATTTTGATCCACGCCTACCAAGGTTGTTTGTCTTCCTGAAATGCCAGGGGCATTCGCAAAAGTTAGATCCCATTCTGTTAGAAGTACACAGATGTCCCTGCTCACTGCAGGGGGGTTGGACTAGATGAACTTTAAAGGTCCCTTCCAACCCAAAGATTCTATGATTCTATGATTCTATGCATGTGAAGAGACTACTCATGCTTCCATTTTGAGTAAAATAGGCTGAGGAGTTAGAAGAAGACAGGTCAAAAAGAAAATCATGGCAAAGAGATTTAGAGTTGGAATAGTTTCTGTGGTAGTTAAGAATCTAGTACAACCTCAGCTAATCTAACTTCAGAAAGCTGTCTAACGTCCCCCTACAGACAGTGGAGAGAGACAGGTGTCTGCAGAAGATGGTCCCTCTCTTCCCTGATGTTACAGAAACAGTAGGGATTACTCATCCCCTCGTGTTACCTTTCTCTGTCCATTGATGAAATAGGTACCTTAATGCATGAATTTATTGTTAAACAACTCAAATCTCCTTGGTTTTAAAGCGTTAATTGCAATATCATCAAATTTATACATACTCTAAACACAGAATAAACTGAATAGTTTGCCAGCTGATATTGTATATACCTTTAAGAATCTTACTGATTCATGATACAGCAAATTAATGGTGAGATTCATATAGAGAGAGATACAGACACACATACATGCATATGCATATATATGTTATATTCAATCGATATCTGAAACTGTCACCAATGTAAAACAGCCAAAAGTCCTTTCAGGAAAGCAGAAAGTCAAAAGTACAAGGTGATTAATGATGACAGATTTTATTGATTTTATTAGCAAACGAGTCCTCAAACAACTATTCTTTGTTCTATGGAGGCAAAATTCCCAGCACACTGAGCATCTAAGTATTTGCTAATTTATGATGTGTGAAGCAAGGTCACTGAATGCATTGTATTTCTTTCCCCTCAATAAGTAGTATTAGAAAATATCTCAAGTCTTAGCCCCTGCAGGAGCTTTGCAATAATAAATGTCAAACTTTTGGCATGGCCAGACTGATTTATAACATCTAAACTGCAATTCACCCACTTGATTTTTAATAATTAGTTTGAAATCAGTCCATGATGGTACTAAACTGCAGCCATTTTCCACACTGACAGTATAATCTTAACTATCTACATCTTTATTTAGCCATCATGGTATCGATTTGGGTTTAATACAGCTTTGCAAATTACAAACCTCTAATATGTAGGAGACCCATTCTAGATATCCAGGGAAGATCTTTTGGACTCTAAGATGCAAATCTTCTTACTTACCTGTAACCACCTATACCTTAAGCATCTGATCTAAGCTACATCTCTGGGTCTCGCTATGCTGAAAAACAGAGACAGGCTCCTGAAGAAGGTGATTAATTTCTCATATGTTAGTCAGGACATTAAAAAAGAAGAGTCAGAGTCTGGAGGTGTCTACCTTTGTTCAGTGACTATAAATGGAGTCTTGGTAAATAGCTTATACCTTTAGATAGCTAAACTTAGGAAAGAATCCCACTCCTCATGACTACTAATGACTCTTCAGTAAATATCAGTCAAATCAGACGTAAAGATTTTGTACCTTAAAGCAGAACAGCCGACAAAAGTCTACAGTAGAAGCTGACTTTTCATATACAGAATCATAGAATCATAGAATACTTTGGGTTGGAAGGGACCTTTAAAGGTCATCTAGTCCAACCCCCTGCAATGAGCAGGGACATCTTCAGCTAGATCAGGTTGCTCAGAGCCCCGTCCAACCTGACCTTGAATGTTTCCAGGGATGGGGCATGTAACACTTCTCTGAGCAACATATATCTATACATCTATATCTATATTTATATCTATATCTTTACCTATATCTATCTATATCTGTAGCTTCCTCTAACTTGGAAAATTTATGAAAGATTAAGGAGTTTGCACCAGGGTGTGTCCCTTCCGCTCATGCTCAAGGTATAACAGAAGGATAGTTTGCTCTCCATTTTTACTGTGTGAATATCACTGCCTTTTAAATTAAACTTATTTTAGGGCAAGCAGTTGTTTTCTGGAGGTTCTTAATCTAAAGTGTTTTAATATCTCCAAATGTCTTTTTTTAATGACTCCAGAAAATACGTTGTGCAAAATAAAGGTTCAAATACATAATCTTGACTTAAATGACAAATCAGCCTTTCAGACAGCATAACTGATTGGAATTTTAAGACTTTTGTTAGCAATATATTCCTATACCAAAAGAAATGTCCAAATATAACACTATTACTTTGAAATTAACTGATCATCTCATTCTTTCTATCATTGAAATGTATACTACTGTCATCTCCAAGCCTGAACCTTGATTCTATTTCTGTGGCCATAAACTACTATAGCATTGAAAAGAAAGATGGAAAGGGACTTTTTGCAAGGGCCTGTACCGATAGGACAAGGGGTAATGGCTTTAAACTGAAAGAGGGTAAATTTAGATTAGATATAAGGAAGAAATTCTTCACTAAGGGTGGGGTGGTGAGACAGAGGAACAGGTTGACAAAAGAAGTTGTGGAAGCCCAGTCCCTGGAAATGTTTAAGGCCAGTTTGGATGGGCCTTTGATCAACCTGTTCTAATGGAAGATGTACCTGCCCATGGCAGGAGGATTGGAACTTTGTGATTTTTAAGGACCCTTCCAACCCAAACGATTCTATGATTCCAGGATTAAAACACAACTAAAACCCAAACAAATAAACAAAACAACAAAACTTATCCTAAGGAGTGGATCTAATTATAATTAGAGCAGGAACCATACCCATAGTTTTTCAAAGTTAGAGGCCTTGGCCCATGATTTGAGATCAAATTCCACCTCTGTTAAGAACACAAACCAGAATACACTTTTAAAAGTCCCCAGACATAATGTAGACAGCACAGCACTCCTAACCAACAGCCAGGCACGTGGCTCCAGCAGGCAGGTCTAATGAACAAGATTAGTACCTGTTTTATGAATTAAAATTTGAAGTAAAAAAATAGTGTTTCATTTTCTCAGCAACCTCAATCTAATTATTACCAGCAGGTTCTGTTGGCAAATTTCAGTATTTTTCCTCCTTTCATTTGTAACTAAGAGACTTCAGCCTCTTATTTATTTTCCTTCTCCTCTAATGCTGTTGTAGTTCCATGCCAGCTAGTTCTATTATTTTCTTTTTTCCCTTCTTTTATAAGGTTTCATTTTCCAGTAAAATAAATATATAATATATGAATTGCTATAAAAGATCACACTTCTGCATTTGTTTCTCCCAATTGTAAGCAATCCAAAGTAGCCACATGTTCACAGCATGTCCTGTTTGGCAGCAGCACCCGTTGCTTAATTTCCTACCACCACCCTCAAAATCCTGGCAGGCTCTGGCCAGTCAGAAGCATTTGTTTTCCCTAATTGCTTGATGACATTTTCAGAAAGCCTCCTCATTGAGAAATGAGTGATCACAGGAGACGTCCCCAGACATAAGAAAGACTGATAGTCAGCAGGCTGAAGGGGGTCAAAGACTGTTGTTGCAAGACTGCAATGAACTTGAAGATGTCTTATTATTAACTGTCATTTAAACATCCTATTAATCTGATATTTTTTCTCCATGAATTCTCAAAAATACTGCTGCTTCCAAAAGTGAGATCTGCAGCTTGAAAGACTGTCAGTAGCTTCAGGGATCACTGACTTAGTGAGGGAATAAAGACAAGCGTAAGTCTGCACACTCATTATTTGGAAGTTATGGTTGTTAAGAGATGGAAAATAGAACACATTTCAGAATTCAATAATTCCAATAATGCAATAAAGCATTACCTACTAAAAACTTATTGAAGAAAATGTCTCCAGGGAAATCCAAAGTATTTCCTCCTATTTCATACACTCCTTCCCTACTTTCAATGAAAATCTTTATGGGATAAGGGATTCAATTAATATTACTGCAGAGAGAGCTAGCAGTCCTTTTTCTAGGAATATTCTCTATATTGTCACCATACAATATAACAACTGAGTATGTTAAAGAGGAATGGTCTGAGTGTGGCTGATTCAGGGAAAGACACCAGATGCCTCTTTACTTCACCTTTAATTTTGACATCTCATACAACTAGGTGGGTGTCTGATAAACATCTAGTGCTGTAGCTTCAGTTTTATTTTGGTACACACATTCTTTCATTTTGATGCAAGGTTTCATTTGTCTGTCACAGAATTGTTTCATAAGGGGAGATTTGCATGGTGTAGAGGGATGATTTTTTTCTTAAGGTTGTCACAAAAGAGGAGAGGATCAAACCAACCCATCCCTTCCGGCAGTGGGATTAACTGATTTTATCCTATCCCCCCTGGATAAATGTGCTACCCTAGAAATGCCAAAGGGGAATTAATTGATATTGCAAGAGTCACCATCTTTTTTTGCTTATTGCTCTCTATTTGCCAGGGGATACCTGATCTGTGCATAAACTTTCTCCTTTTTTTCTTGGCAGCCCTTTGTGCTTTGATGAGTAGGACAAGATCAGAGATGAACAGATTCTTTTGCATCTCACACATTTTTGCCCCACATGTTAATCTTCTCCTGTGAATACTGAACATCTATTTCTAGGCAAGAAGAGAAGCAAGGAAACAACTAATCACCCCTACTGTCTCTGCACAGTAATATCCTACAAGCAGCATCTAACCTTTAGTCTGTAGTTCTTTCTCATGATTTGTGAGTGTTCCTGTGATGCTTCCCTAGTTATGATTCTGTCAGCGGTATGTGAAGCATGCACTGTACCTCTGTCTATAATAGAAAAGTTTGGGGTAATTATAAATGTAAAGCATCTTAACTGGTTTGATATGAATAAGCTTAGCATGAAATGGCATAACTACAGTCAGAATATCTGACTAGAGAAACAAAGCTTTCTTACAAAATCAGAAGGTGAAAATTTAAACCTCTTCTTGAAAAGAGAAAAGAAAAAATACAGAAAACAGCAACAGCAAAATGCATGCTTAAATGATGTATTATTCATGCCCTAATCCAGTTTATGACATTATCTTGAGGAAACAAATCACTATTTCAAAAATTTTCTGCATTTCACTTGAAGCCTTGAACATTTTTTAGCTTTTCACAGAATCACTAGGTTCTGTTTTGTTTGTATTTTGAGTCCCTTGTGATTTCAAAAGGCATAGACAGGAGAAACTAGATTTTTTTTTTTTGTTTCTACCACCAAAGAAACATGTCAACAAAGAAAAAAGGTGCAAGTGGCATTATATCTATGTGGCAAAGCTCCAAGCACAGACGTTCCCCAAGCAATGGTGCAGACACTGAAATACTTCATTGTGGGGTCAGTGAGAAATATCTTGTGGTTTTTGATAGTGTTTCCTTTAAATTACTTTCCATGGTATACTTCTGTATTGATGATCTTGTGTCAAAAACTTTTTCCTACCTACCTGGAAATAAATAAATAAAAAATAAATCAAAACGATAAAAAAACCTAGTACTGGTTTTGCTGAGTTACTGTTCCATGTTGTGGTGATGCATATCCCCCTCCGCCTCTCTGCCTTGAATTTGGGCCACCCTAAGTTGCCTGACAAGCCTTGGCCTCTGAACAGAGGATTTGGTGGTCGAGAACCCCTCAACTGTACCAAGCACACTTGTGTAGCCAAGGTGGAGAATAGCGTTGACTGTATGAGGGACACAATTGCCTAAACAAGGGACAGAACAAGAACAGAACTAATCAATTATCTCCAGACAATCCTGGCAGCGGTACCATTAAAAACTTGAAAAAACACCTGCTTGGATTGTGGAAATTCACTGATGCCTAAAGTCAATCATCTCCCAGTCCTATAAATAGTGGTCCCAGGTGAGACCCTTTGAGTTCTCCAGGACTACAGTGGGCTGTGACCAGTACCTCCTTCTGAGTGGGATGCCTCTCAAAGCTTGTGAACCTTCAAGTTCATGATCAACTCAGAGGCTCGACTATGCACATGTTGAGCAATGCAAAGCATTTGATGTATTTGACTGAATTCGAGGGGGATATTTAATAGGTACCTTTGTACTTATCTCTCTCTTTTCTCTACATCTATTTATGTCTCTCTATCTCTACATCTATATTGTGTGTGTGATTAAGGAATCTTAGTAAGTTTAAGTTCATTATGCTGCTAAGTTTTATATTATTTGATACTGTGATTTATCTCAATATCGTAGGTGAATTTTATTGCTGTTATTTTGTATTAGATTGTTGACATCCTAAAGTTACACCAAGCACAACATATATCACTACACCGGAATCCCCAATACCGTATCTCTTTAGTCATAAACCATTGACCAAGACTGGGACTAGGGGTGGATTTTGGTCCACTCTGAACCTCGTGACTCAATGGGAAGGTCTCCCCTGCTTTCCTTCCTCAATATCCACATTAACTTGATTCGATACATCAGTAAATCATTCCAATTTAATTGTAATTTGATTTCTCTCTGTATACCTTTTCCATGTTGAATAACTGATAGAGTGGACCTTGCCATCGAATTCTGTTAAGCCATGCTTTTTACAAATCTATATTAAAATCATTTGCTTTCTGATATCTTTGGTGATGATTCTTTAAGTGGCCTAAATTACTCATTCATGACACATGTATAACCAAGAAAATAAGTTTTTACATATTAACATTATTACAGTAATTGTCAAAAGCTTCACAATTTCAGCTACTGTTGTGCTTCACCCTTTAGAGATGCCCAGAAGGAGGTTACTTTGGCTATGAAAAGTTCAGAATGGAAAAGAGAAGACACATATAATAGGAGAGGAAGAATTATTCTTCTCATCAGCTTCAGTAATTTGCATTATTTCTATTTTCCCCTCAGAAAAAGTAAAATAGTGTATTTTGCAAATTGTAGGGCAGATGGCTGCCATCAAATTATGTATGTTGCTTATAAATGCTTTCTCATTTCATCAACACATTTGTCTAAACTTCACTACAAAGTGATTTGAATCAAAACCCACCCTCAGTTACTCTACGTGGGTAGAGGCAAACACTGACCTAGAAGTATGGTGAGATTAAACATACGGAAATGGATTCTATCTACTTCTACTAGAGGTTGCTACCTTTTTGTTTGTGTCTAAAATCTTAATTTGTTCACTTTGGTATTTACCATTACATGACAGTATTATGGCAGCATTTTCCTCTCTGGGCTAACCTACACCACATGATAACCTACACCACCAGTGCCGAGTACAGGGGCACAATCACTTCCCTACTCCTGCTGGCCACACTCTTTCTGATACAGGCCAGGACACTGTTGGCCTTCTTGGCCACCTGGGCACACTGCCGGCTCATGTTCAGACAGCTGTCAACCAGCACCCCCAGGTCCCTTTCCACCAGGCAGCTCTCCAGCCACTCCTCCCCAAGCCTGTAGCGTTGCATGGGGTTGTTGTGGCCGAAGTGCAGGACCCTGCACTTGGCCTTATTAAACCTCATACAGTTGGCCTCTGCCCATCGATCCAGCCTGTCCAGATCCCTCTGCAGAGCCCTCCTGCCCTCCAGCAGATCAACGTTTCCACCCAACTTGGTGTCATCTGCAAACTTACCGAGGGAGCACTCAATTCCCTCATCCAGAGCATCTATAAAGATATTGAACAAGACCAGCCCCGGAAGCGAGCCCTGGTACAAATCTCTTTAAATGTTATCTCTTAATGTTAAATGTTAAATCTTAATCTTAAATGTTAAATCTCTTTAAATGTTATCTATCAAGTTTTTTGTTCAGACTCACATTACCATATAAAAATTAATTCTTAGCGTGAATAAGAAATAAAAAATTAAATGAAGTATCATAAAGGGAGATGACTGGATGAAAACTGATTGCATCTTGGTCCAATTCTGTGTTCTGTTTAGGTCCCAAATACATTTCTAGCACTCTTTTCTGTGCATTGAAATTTAATTTCTTGGGTACATTAATATTTTATAGATATAGCTTGTGACAGGGTGGGATTAGGGGTTTTGTTTACAAGTGCTTGATTTTTTTATTGAAACTTCATGTTTTCTTATTTCTGCTAAGATGCCGAGAGGATATAAGGTCTGGACACCTATAAATTAGAATTTTTTATTAAGATGATGATTATTAAAAATATTATGTTAAGTCCCTTGGGTCATGGCTGCAATATAAAGTTTTAGTAGAAAGCAAATCAACCTTTTATACTGCTATCAGTACAATGTAACAGATAGGAACAAACCTTTTCATGTACAGGAACAATAATAATACTTTGCACTTAAACAAACTTTCCAATCTGATTATTTCAAAGCACACTACTATCATACATTAAATAACTTAGGGAAGTTCTTCAAGTCTCTATCAGTATCAGGAGTAGAAACTATAGTCAATTTTTTTGCTTAATCCCCTAAAATAAATTGTGAGAAGCGTTAAAAAATAAAGTTTTATGGTGTGGTCATGGTTTATTTGCTTGTTACTCTGCTGTTTTATAGTAAACAAATGTCCCCTTTTTCCACCTGGACACAGGAAACCTTGGAAATTACAAAAACTGTAAATAATATAATTATGAATAATCACAAGAGAGACTAAAGTGCTTTTTGGAAAGAGACAGTATATATTTTGTCAAATTAATTTAAAAAAAAGTCTGAGTTTTCTCATTAGGTTTACCTAACATGTAATTATTATGATTGGTAACACATGGTATTCACAAATCAATTCAGTCTTGAAAATACGTTTTTCCAGAGAGTGGCTATTTTTTGTGCATGTGTGAAGGATTTTGTATTTAACTATATTCAAAAGTCTGTCTATGATACAGCTGGGTTTTTCCCTATTGTTCTCAGGAGCCATATTCCCAGCTCAAGCAATTTTGTATTGCTCCACTGACTTTAGCAGAGCCATATGAAATTACTCCAGCTGGATGCCTTGCCCGTTACAATGAAAGGAAGCCATTGTTATTGCAAATCTGTAGTCTCAAAATTGAGGAAGATTTCATATTCATTTTGTTTCTAGATGAAGAACAAAGATATTCTCACCTGGGAAAGGTATTCTGGAATAAGTCTGATGATTTAACCTTTAACAGTCTTTCTAAATTGATTAGTGTTGCATAGTTTATTAGTAAGAAATAAGAATGTTCTATTGGTTTAGCTCAGTACATTTACAGGATAGGTGCCAAAAACTTTGTCCATGTTCCACATGCTTGAATCACAACAATTAATTTCTGAATTCACTGAAGACAAATGGTGTTTTCTGTTGTTACAGTAGGAATACAAATTTATCACTGGAAAACCAAGTTGTATATCTGACAATTGGAACGGTAATCATTTAGTCCAAATTATCTAGCTGAAGTAAAATTCATGTTTGCTTGTCATGGACACTTTGAAACACAGCATAGATGTGAACACTGAATTTTTCAATCGATACCTCAAGGACTGGTGCTCTAACTAGTGGGATCTTACATAAAAAATAAAGATTATTATCAACACATAATAAGTAAGTAAAAGTCACAGATGTATCTGTAGGAAGCCTGATCTCACGATTATTTGTAGGATATGTCGGATACTCCTAGCAGACTTGACCTTCTATATTTAGGCAGGAGAATGAGTCAGGTGTGACTGCAAAATGTTGCTGTAAGCTGAGCTGGAATGAGCTTTTTCTGTGAAATTGATCTCAGACACAGTTTTATTCCATAGAAAGTGTGAAGATGTTTTCTGTACTTTAATTGGGAGGTAGGCTTTCTCACGTTTATTGCAGAGTTACAGTATAAATATTAGGCTCTAGGAGGAAAACACAATACTAAGAAAACACCAACTCCATAACTTTTTTGAGCAGGATATACAAGTCAGTAGATACTCTCACTTTTCAATCTGCAGTCTCTAACAGTCTTAGTTTCCTTCTTCACTGCTCCATTGTAGATGCCTTGACTTCTAATCTTTCATTCCTCTCAACTTCTTTACATGTAAAATAAAATGGATGTTCACCTCCAATTCACACTAATGTCATTGTTCATTGTGTTAACATGACTAATGGCTGGCAGCAGTCAGGCTGAGATACATCTTGTAAACTTGTGCATACTCCCATCAGCTCAAACAATAAAACAACCATGAAACAAATCCACTTAATTAAAGTATGAATAAAAATGAATGGACTTTTTTAAGCTGAAGTGTAAAAGTGTAGAGCCTTTCCTTTTCTCTTTTCCACATTTTTGAATTGGGGATTGCTGAGACTAGTAGAAGGAAGGAAGTTTGTAAAAAATATTTTAATAGTATATAAATGTATATAAAAGGACTAGTAATGAATCAAAAGGCATTGTCTGAACTAGCCAGCCTATTCTTCAGCCTATATGCATCTTTATGTTCAGATAATACTTCAGGAAAATAGGGTTTTAACCCTACATGACAAGCTAACCTGACACGATTTTAATTCCTCCAGGCCTTCCCCTCAGAATAATAATTGTAGGATCATTACACATAAATCATAGGATAATTCAGGCCAGAAGAGCCTTCAGGGCATCTCTAGTCCAACCTCCTGCTCAGAGCAGGCTTCATCCAGTTGGGTCTTGGAAACTTCTGAGGTGGGAGATCAGGCAACCTCCCTGGGCAACCTGCTCCACAGCCTGACAGTCACAGTGAAACAGATTTTTCTTTACTGTTAAGGGAACTGAATCCATTGTATATTAAGACTCAGGGGATTTCTTCTCCACACTCTGTTTGCTGTTGTTCCCACTGGTAGATCTTTCCAGTAGCAAGGCTGAGCATGTTTCCAAAAGGCACACACAACCACAGACACACAAGCACAGAAAACCACATCAAGTGTACATATGGCCAGCTCTAAGATCAGCACACACATACACAGAGAACTCTCACCCAGGAAAGTGCTTAGGAATAGAGATTAATGAGAAGACAGGACCCAAACTATTCTATGATTCTATGATTGCGGTGATCATGCACAGGGCTTGGACAGACAGGGTACTCGACAGCAGGCTGTTTACATGTGATCGTTCCTTCCTCCCCTTTTCACTTACCCACTTCTCTTTCTTCCTGATCCACCTTGTTCACTTTGTTTTCCTGCTCTTGGCTCTTCCTGTAAATATCCAATACATTTTTCACAACCCCACAAGCCCCCTCAAATATTCCATAAGAAGTTTGTAATTTCCCATGAGACCCACAGTTATCTTGTTTCCCCTCTTTTTACCAGTTATAAAGTTCTGTATGAATCTCCTCAAGGCTTTCAGTAGTTCCTTCAGTGGCTTGAGAGCTCTGGGACTTGCCATTATTTCTGTTATCTACTGTACCTTAGGATCTGTGTCTGGATGTTTAATGTATTACTTCCTCTGTCTCTAGTCCCAAATTGAATGTCACAGAATCACAGAATCGCTAAGGTTGGAAAAAACCTTTAAGATCATCAAGTCCAACTGTCAACCTAACACCACCATGCCCACTAAACTATATCCTGAAGTGCCACGTCCACATGTTTTTTGAACCCTTCCAGTGATATTGACTCTACCACCTCTCTGAGCAGCCTGTTCCAATGCTCGATCACTGTTGCAGTAAAGAAATTTTTCCTAATATCTAGTCTAAACCTCCCCTGGCACAACTTGAGCCCATTTCCTCTCGTCTTATCGCTAGTTACTTCGGAGAAGAGACCAGCACCCACCTCGCCACAACCCTCTTTCAGGTAGTTGTAGAGAGCGATAAGGTCTCCCCTCAGCCTCCTCTTCTCCAGACTGAGTAACCCCAGCTCCCTCAGTGGCTTCTCGTAAGCCTTTTCTCCAGACCCCTCATATTCCACATATCCTTACATCTCTATCCAGGCACAAGCTCTCATCTTTCAATCTGTGCTTGTTGCATCTTCCTGCCTCATACCATTGTGTGCCTCCATCTTCTTGATACACTCTTCATAGATACTGAGGGTCTGCTTTTAGGTGCAACTGAAACCAACTTCTCCTCCAGGCTGAGTCCTGGACCCTCAGCCTCTTCTCATAGAGCAAGTCCTCCAGCATCTGACCATGTTCGTGGCCTGTGCTGGATTTCGTGAAGTTTATCAGTGACTCTCTTGTATCTGGCAGACCCAAAAAAGTACATAATATTCTCAACATGGACTAGCAAGTGTTGAGTAGATGGGGATAATCCCTCCTCTCAGTTGGCAGGCTGTGCTGTTGGACAAGGATGTTGTTGGCCATCTTTGCTGCTAGGGCACACTGACAGCTCACATTCAGTTCACTGTCTACCAAAAGGACCTACTCATCTTTTTGAGCCAAGCTGCTTCCCCAGCCAGTCAAGCCTCAGCCTATATTGTTGTTCTTCTTTCCCATGGGCAGGATTTTGCCTTTGTCCTTTTTGAATTTCATAAGATTCTTCTCAGCTCATTTCTTGAGTTGGTGCGGGTCACCCTGGACAGCAGCCTTTCATTCATGTGTTATAAACTGGTTCCCCAGTCATGGCGTCCTGATCTTAAAACTGGGATATACTAGTTGCAGCAGATATGAAAGGATCGTAATGTGCTATTTGCAGAAACACTTCATTTTGAAATCACTATATCACCCTCTTTCTTTCTAGCAGCAAATACTTAACATGGTGAGTTAGCTGACAAGATGAAGGTTCCTGGGGTGCAGGGTTCTTTCACTGGCCAGGATAAGGACTTCTGTGGTGTTTGGAAAAAAACAAAACAAAATAAAAAACCAACAACAAAACAAAACAAAAAAAAGGTAATTAATCTAGAAATGCTGTTTCCTAAACATGTGCATTGTATGTTTTCCCTTCTCTTTCTTTTCTACTTGAAATGTTCTGAAGGTTATTTTTCTGGAGGGTTTCTTTCTTCAATGTGGCCTAAAACTTGGCAATCAAGGTTACTATTTCATATTAGTTTTCTAAATATATAGTGGTTGGGAAACCAATGGCTAATTACATTCCATCATAGTAAGTATATCTATTGTTACTGTATTAAAGCTTTTACTGCAGGATAAAAACAGGAAGTATATAACAGACAGTAAATAAACTTCCAGGGTAACAGTATATTTTAAGAATTGTTAAGCAACTATGTGAACATGCAATTTAGCTGTTCTCAAACAATAATTTTGATCTTCAGTTCTTATATGGAACAAACTCAATGTGACCTGAGGAGAAACTTTTAGATATAATGTTTAGAACACTAT
The DNA here is from genome assembly GCF_964289735.1 of Phaethon aethereus. Lineage (NCBI taxonomy): Eukaryota > Metazoa > Chordata > Aves > Phaethontiformes > Phaethontidae > Phaethon > Phaethon aethereus. The sequence continues at coordinate 22,912,999 of NC_138579.1, forward strand.
TTCATTAAAAAGATCAAACAGAAAACATGATTAAAATTAATATGTGGCTTGGCATGGAAACCAAGGCTATTAATCACAAAAAAGTGAGTATCGGGCAGCACAAGTGTCTACTTCTCCTAAAATATACAAGCATAGTATCATCCCAAAATTATAATTTAAAAAAAATCCATAAAAATACTGAATATGCAACAAACATGCCTCCAGAGAGATTAGTATACCTGATGAGAAGGAAATTAAGTATCATTGGCCAATTCTAGCTCTTGGGGTCATAGTAATAATGACGTTGATTCATGTCATCTGTGTTGATGTTTTCAGGAATTTAGCCAACTAAATGCCTTTGAGGCAATCCTTTAAAGATAATGGTTTCAACTAATAATTTTGTCTAAATGAGAGAATAATCGTAAAGTGGATGGCCCTGGAATTTTGCTACTCTCTGAGATACAGAAGGCTTAGTGAGTTGGTATTTAGTAAGGGTTCATCTTTGGCTTTCTGTTGGTGCTAGATAGTCCCATGGCTAACTCAGAGTAATCTCAGGAATTTGAGGTTTAGGGAATTTGACAGGTATGTTGAAGGCAAAATTCTCTTCTTCCCATGCAGTTAATTAACTGATAAAGGATATAGCAGCCAAACAATGCTTGGATTAAAGAGTGCATGGACTACTTCTGTCTACATCCTGTGAATAAGGATACGGTTTAGTCCTGCACAGAAGGGTGCCTGCTGTATAACACAGCACTGTGCCAGGAGGATTTTGTCAGTGTATAGGGCTTTCTGCTGAGAGAGTAATCCTTCATAATTTCTTAGTATGTGCCAGGGTTAATCGTGGTTGAGTAGATTAGTTGTCTGGAATCACTTCTACAGACCTCAAAGGCTGTCAGTCTAGGCTGAAGAGGGTGTCTCATCCTTACTATTGGCCTCCTCAACCTAATTCCTATTCCATCCTGAGACCATCTGAGGAACCTGATGAGTTGCATCCGAGAGTCCTGAGGGAACTGGCTGATGTAGTTGCCAAGCCACTCTCCAACGTATTTGAAAAGTCATGGCAGTCAGATGAAGTCCCTGGAGACTGAAAAAAGGTAAACATTGACCCATTTATAAAAAATTAGGTCCCTGGGAACTACTGACCTATCAGCCTCACCTCTGTGCCTGTGAAGAGTATCACAGATCCTCCTAGAAGCTATGCTAAGGTACATGGAAGACAGGGAGGTGATTTGAGGCAGCCAGCATGGCTTCACCAAGGCCAAGTCCTGCCTGACCAACCTAGTCGCCTTCTATGATGGAGTGACCATATCAGTGGACAAGGGAAGAGACACTGATGTTGTCTAGCTGGACTTCTCTAAGGCTTTTGACATGGTCCTCCACAACATCCTTCTCTAAATTGGAAAGATATGGATTGGATAGGTGGACTGTTGGGTGGATGAGGAATTGTTTGGATGGTCACATCCAGAAGGTAGTGGTCAACAGCTCAATGTCCATATGGAGATGGGTGAGAAGTGGTGTCCCTCAGGGGTCTATACTGCTGTAAAAAGATATAAAACAGACCAGTACAGTTTTATATCTTCATTAATGATATAGACAGTGGGATCGAGTGCGCCCTCAGCATGTTTGCAGATGACACCAAGCTGAGTGTTGCATTGACACGCATGGGGGATGGGATGCCATGAAGAAGGACCTGGACAGGCTTGAGGCATGGGCCTATGTGAACCTCGTGAGGTTCAACAAGGCTAAATTCAGGATCCTGCACCTTGGTTGGGGCAACACACAGTATCAGTAAAGGCTGGGGGATGAAGGGATTGAGAGCAGCTCTGCCAAGAAGGACTTGGGGGTACTGCTGGATGAAAAGCTGAACATGAGTCAGCAATGTGTGCTCACAGTCCAGAAGGCCAATCACATCTTGGGCTGCATCCAAAGAATTGTGGCCAGCAGGTCGAGAGAGGTGGTTCTGCCCTTCTACTCTGCTCTGGTGAGACCACAGCAGGAGTACTGTGTCCAGCTCTGGAGCCCTCAGCAGAGGAAGGACGTGGACCTCTTGGAGCGGGTCCAGAGGAAGGCCACAGAAATTATCAGAGAGGTGGAACACCTCTCCTATGAGGAAAGGCTGAGAGAGTTGGGGTTGTTAAGCATGGGTTCCAGGGAGACTTTTTTGTTGTCTTCCAGTACTTAAAAGAGGCTTATGAGAAATATAGGGACAGACTTTTTAGCAGGGCCTGTTGCTATAAGACAAGGGGTAATGGTTTTAAACTAGAAGAGGGTAGATTTAGACTAGATAGAAGGAAGAAATTTTGCACAGTGAGGTTGGTGAAACCATGGCACATGTTGTCCAGAGAAGTGGTGGATGTCCCCCCTCTGGAGACATTCAAGGTTGGACGGAGCTCTGAGCAACCTTGATCTATGTGAAGATGTCCCTGCTTATTGCATGGGGGTTGGCTAGATGACCTTTAAGGGTCCCTTCTAACCCAGAGATTCTATGATTCTATGATTCCCTTCTGGTGACTCCAATGTTGATTGTCATACCCTGACATATTGCAGGTTTAATCAGAATCAAATTCCAAGTGTTTCAAGAGATGGAGTACAATAAATAACAAGCATGGAATCTGGGAGAAGGATGGCATTACTATAGTAGTGCTGGATTATAATCATACACATAAAGCTTTACTCAGCTGTCCTGGAATTCAACAAGAAAGTTCTACTGAATTTCACAAGAGTTTGCCTAACTTTTTGGCTTCTGTAAGGGATTTTTTGGGTTGGTTTGGGTTTTTTGGGGTTTGGTTTTTTTTAAATCCTAAATAGATGATTGGTGCAGATTTTATCCAGAGATTTTTTTGCAGATATACAACCTTTAATTATTTTTGTTTTGCCTCATAACCATGAAGATGAAAGCTAAATTTGTCAAGTTTGGATAGGAACCGTGTAAAATCTCATCTGAATCTTCAGAGATCAGATGAACTTGAGGGCTTTCAGTCACGTCTCCTGTAATCAAGTAGAAGGTCCTATAGGAAACTGGATTAAAAAAAGGAAGATGGAGGCATCTAAAAGAGAAATTGAATTATTTCTTCCATTTTTTCAGTGACTTGATGTGCAGTCAGCACTAAATTACTTTATTTTCTTTCTTAGTTTCCCCCATCTGTAAAGCTGTGAGAGCAAGTCTCCCTAAATACCTCTTTGTGTGTGTGTGTAAAGATATATTGGTTTATAAATAAGAGCTCTTTGAAGCATTTGCACTGCATAGATTCTAAAAATTACTTTTTTGTTTTTTGGTTTTTTTTGCAAAGGATATGCTTGCCTTTCAGCTATGTGCCACAATTTTCTGTGTCATGAAGAAACAGTATGTTCTTTCCTTTTGACATCCTGTATCAGCACAGCAAATTGTTTCATTAAGTGCCACTTGTTCAGTAAGTGTAACAAAATTAAAGCTGAAGAAGATGAATCATATATGAGGGCAGAGATCAAGGAGCTGTTTATTTTACAAATGTCACTAATAGGCATATTTTTCCTTTAAATCAAGGAAATATTTGACTGATATCACTGGAAGCATCAGTATAATAAAAGGCCATCTGTACTTTTCAAGGCTTTGTGTATATAATTGATTTTCAAAAGAAATTTCTTCACTACTTCATTCATTACTTCTGCACTACAATATTTCCTAAGTGTCAGTGGTTTCCAACTGTAATTGTCAAGGGTATGATTCATAAATGTGAGTTATTTTAAAGACACAAAGATAGAAAGAAGAGTCAAGGAACTGCTTATCTGTGGTTCAAAAAAACGTGGTAGGTTTTAAATTATCCAGCAAGGTTTATAATCTAAGCAAAAGACTGCAAGTTAAACTTTAAAAAGCATCAAATAAAACATTAAGTGCTATCTCTTTTATATATTTATTTGAATTCACAGAATATTCAATATAGTTATTATTACGTGATTTCATATATACATTATGTGGAAACTCTGTAAGTACTGCATTCATTCATAACAACTCTAAATGACCGTGTTTATGTATTCATAGTCCATGCTTGTCTTGGTTGATGTATCAGAGTGAGTCAAGGTAATGGCTACTGAATCATCTGCTTTGGAAATTTTTCTGGCCACTTCGGCATACTTCATAGTGTATGGATATGTTATATGTTAGACTTCCATTAGATGCTTATAGACTTCCATTAGGTACATATTATGCCTGAGGAAGGTGGAATAAAGTGGAATTTCTATTTTTCTTTAAGTTTTACACCTTGTTTAGGCTTGCAACATGAGTGGCCTTTTATCTTACAATTTAAGGATATATTTGGCTTAACTTCCCCAAAGCTTTTTCCACATTAGTGTAAGTAGGAATTAATTTTTAAATTTATCAAATGGTCAAAATTGTTTGTATGTTTTTAGAGAATGTTTATTATTTCACTCTTTACTTTACAGAAGGACATAGTAGACACCAATACCGTTCCGCATGTTTATAGTAACAGAAAGCTCTCTGAAATGTTCCCCTTGTAGCGAGGTGCTTCTCCTGGATGCACTTTGTCTAGGTGCACACAGTGATTGTGACTTAACTGTAGAACATGGGTTTTTCATGCAAACCCCACTCATCTGGGTGGTCACCCAGTTGTCCATTGTGGTGGATCTCCTTGGAGTACATCATAGACTCAGAGTGATCTGGATAGTAAGGGACCTCTTGCTGTACCTGTGGTCCAACTCCTTTCTCAAAGCAGGAACAACTTGGAAGTAGATTTGTCTTCAGAGTTAGATCATGGTCCATCCACACCTTAGCATCTATGTTCCCTTCCAAAGGAAACCATGGTACATGGATGCACACTTAGGTCTTACATAATACACACAAGTGAGTTATGGCTACACAGGCATACAGGCATTAAGAGTACAGAGGACACTGTTGAACTCACCTGCTTGTAGCATATATTAATTTTTTGTGCTGTTACTGAACTTCAGTTATACATTGCACAGCAGAATATGATATATAATAAATGCAATGACAGTTGCTTAGCAGAAGAATGTGCTTGGAGATATCAGTGTGAAGAAGCGTAAAGGAGAGTTTGTCACTAACTTTAGAGAATTTAGTGCAGTAAAGATGAAATCCATACATTCCTAATTTATAACAATAGAAATAGATGAGCTGAAAGAAAAAAAAAAAGCAGCAATGTAATACAAAGAGAAGACTTGGTGAAAAAATTCAGGAGGATGACTAGTCCACCTACTTCTAAGACACGACCTTCCTTCCATTCCACTGCCTCTGTACTACTGTGGGGTTAATATCTGTGTGCAGCTCCAATAAACAAATATTATTTGTAATTAACCACAAGCGTAACTGCACTCATAAATAAAAGAAGGCACATGGATTCGGATTTTTTAAAAAAGTACCATCATTAAAGAATGATATATTAAAACACCAAGCATCTGCACTTTTATGCTCATCACTTTGAGAAAGAAATATTGAAAAATACACTCTGCAGAAATAATTATGTTAATTTCTGAAGTTCTCTATGCCTGAAAAACAGAGCTAATATTGAAAATTCTGTTTATGATGGTTTGGTAGTAACAAAGTTTATGGGTAAACTTAAAACCAGGAAAAAGCTCTTTGGGATATATCTCTACCCAAGTCCTTCTGGCTTAAAGCAGGATAAAAAAGGACTAAGGCCATAAAGCTGCTTATAGGAAACATAATCTCTTCCCTGACTGTTAATCCTCCCTTTCTGTTACCCCAGGATGAAACCAGCCTTAAGCACTGTTTTTGCAAGGCATAAATTCAGAATGTTGCCAACACAAAAACCGTAGTTTTGGGGAAGGAAGCCATCAGAGCCTACCCTGGAAGTCTGTGAGGTCTGTAGAAGTGATTCACAGCAACACTAACCTCTGCTGTTCAGTTTATTGAAATTGAAAGCAGAGAGCTCTGTTAAAACAAACAAACAAACAAAAAAAACCCCAACAAAACAAAAAAAAAAAAAAGGAAAAGGAAAAGGAACACTAATGGGGAAGATCCAGCACCTAAGGAAAACAGAATGAACAGGAAGGCAAAAGGGAATCTGTTACACTACTCAGGCAGCTGAACAGGCTGCTGAACTCTGGCCCAACGATGGCGCACATCAGAAACCTGCCATGCACATTTCCTGTTTTGCATTGTTTCATGAATCCCCAAGCAGCTGCTGTGCCACTGAATCAGGAAAAGCCTCACCCAGCTCATTGTTTGAGACATTATGACAATAAATATTAATGATGTAAAATTAGAATTCTTCACGCCAGGGCTATCAGTCTGTCTCATGGACTTTACCATGGCCAGGAATTTATGCTGAACTTTGACTTCCACCTTACATCTTTAACCTTTAAGATTCCACAGAAAATTTTGTGTTATATTTGTTTATTGTATTATATTATGTAGTGTAATGTATTGTAATGTAAAATGTAGTGATGAAATGTAATAGAATGAACAAAGACAAGGATAGTTTGAATTTGTATGATCTAAAGGGATACCATGATAGAAACACAAAAACTAAGCGATTTAGTTTCTTGGAAAGGAAGCTTTCAAAGAAAACTAAGAATTCTGCCTGAAAATCCAGTGTCACTAGAGAGTTTTAAAACACTTCAGCTCCTTTTTGTCTCAGTATGATTATGTAGAATTTTCCTTAAACTTTAAGGGTTAATGTTTGTAGATATTTTCCTGAAAAAACAGCTTAGCTCCTACTCAAGACCTGACCCATCTTCTGTTGAATTAAAATAAACATTCCCATTGATCTTAAAAGAAGTTGTATTAAATTGTGGCTTTATTTGAATGAAATTATTAAAGAGGTTACTGGGATCTTGCATCCATGCTCATTTTTGAGCAAACACAAAATTCAAACATATGATCCCTTGTTTTCACAGAATCACAGGATAGCTGAGGTTGGAAGAGACCTCTGGAGAACATCTAGTCCAACTACCATGCTTAATGCAGGCTTATCAAAGCAGTTTTTAAAGATCAATTACTTATACCTCAATGTACACAGAATATTGGAAAAGTTCTTTTCACAGAACCACAGAATCATTAAGGTTGGAAAAGACCTGTAGGATTATGAAGTCCAACTGTCAACCCAACACCACCCTGCCCACTAAATCATGTCCTGCAGTGCCACATCTACAGGTTTTTTGAACACCTCCAGCGATGGTGACTCCACCACCTCCCTGGGCAGCCAGTTCCAATGTTTGACCACTCTCTCCATAAAGAAATTTTTCCTAATATCCAGTCTAAACCTCCCCTGGTGCAAACTGAGGCCATTTCCTCTTGTTCTATTGCTAGTTACTTGGGAGAAGAGACCAGCACTCATCTCACCACAACCCCCTTTCAGGTAATTGTAGAGAATGATAAGGTCTCCCCTCAACCCCCTCTTCTCGAGACTAAACCATGCCCCAGTTCCCTCAGCTGCTCTTCATAAGGCTTGTTCTCCAGACCCCTCACCAACTTCATTGCCCTTCTCTGGACACGCTCCAACAACTCAATGTCCTTGTAGTGAGGGACCAAAACTGAACACAATATTCCAGGTGCCACCTCACCAGTACAGGGGCATGAACACTTCCCTGCTCCTACTGGCCACACTGTTTCTGACACAGGCCAGGATACTGTTGGCGTTCTTGGCTACCTGGGCACACTGCTGGCTCATATTCAGCCGGCTGTCAACCAGCACCCCCAGGTCCTTTTCTACCAGGCGTTTTTCTCTTCCCCAAGCCTGTAGCGTTGCATGGGGTTGTTGTGACCCAAGTGCAGGACCCGGTACTTGGCCTTGTTAAACCTCATACAGTTGACCTCAGCCCATAGATCCAGCCTGTCCAGATCCCTCTGCAGAGCCCTCCTACCCTCTAGCAGATCAACATTCCCACCCAACTTGGTGTTGTCTGCAAACTTACTGAGGGAGCACTTGATCCCCTCATCCAGAGCATCGATAAAGATATTAAACAAGACCAGCCCCAAAACTGCGCCCTGGGGAACACCACTTCTGACCAGCCACCAGCCGGATTTAACTCCATTCACCACAACTCTCTGGGCTCGGCCGTCCAGCCAGTTCTTTACCCAGCAAAGAGTGCACCCATCTAAGCCACGAGCCACCAGTTTCTCCAGGAGAATCCTATGGGAGACAGTGTCAAAATCTTTACTGAAGTCCAGGTAGGCAACATCCACAGCCTTTGCCTCATCCACTAGGCAAGTCACCTGGTCATAGAAGGAGATCAGGTTGGTTAAGCAGGACCTGCCTTTCATGAACCCATGCTGGCTGGGCCTGATCCCTTGGTTGTCCTGCACATGCCCTGTAAGTGTCCTCAAGATGAACCTTTCCATAATCGTCTTCCCCAGTACCTCAGTCAGCCTGACAGGCAAGTAGATAACTTTTGAGTCAAGATATCTAGAAGCACCCTTTAAAAACTGATGCCATCTAAAGATTTTACCTGTAATCTACACTACATATCTCTTTACTAACATGATTTTCTCAGGTATCCCCTAGGACAAAATCACTATGTAAATTTATTTATTTTTATAAATATATGCAAGCCTCTCTCCTCCAAGAAAATGAGTTGATAGTTATTAATTACAACTAATGAGAATGTTTCTCTGAAGCAGTAAGAAACAAAAAATATTAAAATACCCTGTATGTAAGTACCAGTTTGTAATGTCTTAGTGACAGACATTGCAAAAACTTGTCACACTGTATGAAAATATTTTTTTGGCCAGAAAGAAAATTATCCAAAGGTTTTCTTTCCTTTATTCATTAACTTTGAGACTTCTGTCATTATGAAGTTTGTATTATTCTTGTCCATTTTGCAGACTGTCAGGAAGGAGACAATACTATTAATAGTAAAAGCTACAACAAAAGTTCAAAAGGGAACGAGTCCTTTAATAAACTAAGACTGCTATGTCTATAATTAGTTCAAAATCTTTCAGAAGAAGAATTCATACTGCTGAAGTACTGGATATTACATCTCTGAAAGGCATGTGGAAATCAACAAAGGAAGGAGAAAGTGAAGAAAAGCAGTGTTGGAAACAGAATGTTTCTTCTGAAATAGTGAGCATCATGTTATCAAAGTACAAAGTATCAGATGCAGAGAACTGTCAAAGATTCAAGCATCTGTACCTGTTTACTGTTGTAAAGCATTAGAGTTTATGCTTTGTAGGCATTGCAGTGTGTAAGGAAAATAACAGTCAGCAAAAGACGTCCAAAAGAGAAAATTGAAAGGATTAACTTTTTCTGATTTTTCAGCAGCTAAAAGGAACAAACCATGAGTAAAAGATATTTGCAGAACTTATGGAGACTTCCTTCAGATATTAAATGCAATAAGGAGTGAAGGGTATATCCTGGGAGTTTTTGTTATTCATTCAGCATATTTTTGCCTTTATTAGAAACTGCCCATCGCACAAGAACAAAATGAACTAGAGACCTCATGATAGCCAGCTCTCTTTTAAAACTTTCAGCATTTCATGATGGACCAGGCACCACAAAATGTCTAACTTCTTTCCTGAATTTACTCTGATTTTTTTTTTTACAAAGTTGTCTTCAAAAAGCAGTTAGTTGGATTTTCCTTACAGCTGGAAATTGCAAGACAATCAGGCTGAAATAAAGCACAGTATGCTCTAGAGCAATTATCTAGCAACTACAACCCTATAGATGAGTTAGGTATCTTTATGACTTATTTTATGCATGAGGTCAGCCAAAGTAATCATTCTGGTCCTTTCATTATTAAGATCTACTGTTCTACTTCATCTCCTTTGCTATTTCATTTCTTTAAAACGAACTTAAAGCCTGATCTTAGAATCCCCATTTCCAAATGTTTCACAGTTACTGACCTGGAACTGACTTAGACTGCCTTCTAAAGGTGAAAGGCTCTACACGGCATGCTGGTTTTAACAGTGGGCCTCACTTGTACACCAGGGAGGTGTTAGCTCATTAGATTTTTGAACAATACACAGAAGTGACTGACAGTGCTACAAAAGTTTACTTTCATGAGCTTCTGATATCATGTTCTTCATTATACTTGCTCTCTGGAATTGCTGTTCAGTCCTTAGTGGGTTCATAACTTTTAATAGTTATCTCTTAGTTTTATTATGGCCTCTCTTTGTGACATGGGAAGCCAGTGCAGTAGTATCCTTCCATTCACTCCTCTGCACTAGATCTACTCTAAATTGTAGAACGGGCTAAATTTTTTTTCTCTTCAACTACTGTAGGGAGTTTTTTTAGATTTGAAATTCTGTGTAGTGGGACACATAATTTAATCCTAGGTCACCCTTTTCAGACCACTTCAGCAGAAATTGTGACCTCTAGAATAGCTGGGATGGGAGAAAGTTCTTTATGCCACACCATTAGGGTACAGAGACTATTCAAATTAATAGGAGGCAAGGCCACAATGTAACAACATTACCTAACCTTCAGTGGCAAAAGTAAGAGTAGAAACTTGAATTACATACAATACTCATTCAGTTAAAGTCTGAGTTCATGCAAAGTTGAAATTCAGCTGTAGTTAGGCTTGTAAATCCCTAAGGACTGAAACAGCTAAGATCCATCAGACAGTATTGTTATTTTCCTATAGAGGTTTGTGCTTTAGATATATCCTCTGAACTGTGGTCATTTAGAATTCTCAGCTTTCTGGTGTAAAACTGGCATACGAATCCATTGCACACCAAGTATCATTGTATTTTAATTATTTTTTGTAAATAGGTGCGTGAGTTTGAGGGTCTCTTCCAACAAAGAATGACTGATTTGGTTTTAAAAACAATTATGGATTGTCTCAAGATGATCCCTCGCTTTTAAGTCTCCTCTCTTTTTGCCAGTACCATAAGCCCCTTAGTTGCCAAACTTGACCTTTGACGTGTGTTCTAAAAACAAGAGTAGGGATTTCCTGTAAGGCAGTTGTCAACAGCTACTTGTAAATCAGCCTGCCAGATGCAAGGTCATTTAGGGAATACTTGAGCAGGCAGCTTTCCCTCCGAGGCCGATAGACGTCCTTGTAGCAATGTGACTCAAGGACAAAAAGACAAGGCAAATACGATAACTCCAAATGTAATCTACCAGCAGTCTAAAACCTTTTAATAGTTGGAAGTTGATATTTGTCCCGAGGCAGTTTTGTCTCTTCTTCTAGTTGGCAAATTCTGTTGATAAGGCAGACAGCTTTGCTGTCATGATTTCAAACTAACCAAGAAACTTGTAATAAAAAAGAATGTTAAAATATTTTCTTTGGCATATTCGATTATGTGTGACTGTGGTTAGTGCATCATGATGTGTGTCCTTTTCTTCCATCCCCCAAAGGGAGAAGAAGCAAGTATTCCATTCAGATAGATCACTGATTAATGTTCACGGCTCTCAGCATTCTCTGGCTTCAGGAGTTGTTTATTGAAAATATGTAGCTGAATCTCAAAGCCAACAACATTCCCCCAGGGTGTCTATTAGGCAGAAGGGCAGCACAGTTGTAAACAATCTATTTTGTAAAGTCAAAGTATGTGATAGAAAAGACATCTCCGTTATATCTGGTAAATATTTCTTATTTTGAAATGTGAGGCTTGCAGGGAGAGAGGAAAAAGGGGAAGACAAAAATTTAAAAGGAGTTACTCAAGGAAAAAAATAAATCTCTCTAATAATAATCTAATAATGTTTTTTTACATGGTGGATATATCATAAAAGCCCTGTCTGTGCCAGTTGATGTGAGGGGCTTTCCATCCCCCATGGTTTCGATGGAAAAATGGCTACCCGGACACAACAGGCCAAAGAAAAGGAAAAGTGTGTACTGGGAAGGTGGTGTGTGAGAGCTTCCTGGTGAGTGATAAAAGCCTGGAGATCATTTCTTGTGCTAAACCCACAAGAACTCATAAAGTCAGGACATGAAGAACCTGATGCGTCTGTACGAGGTCACAAGCACAGATGGGCGCCCACTGTGGCTCTGTGCTACGCGGCCAGTGGCTGCTGTGCGCAGATGAGGACTACAGGGCTGATTACGTGCCTGGTGAGCTAGCGGGCCCCCGAGGGGCTCTCCTAGCACCTCCCTGGAAGACCCTGGCACATCACAGCCAGTCTTACTCCTTTGGGGGAGCACCCCACTGGGGATCGCCTCATTGGGGCTGCCCTCCTTGCTGCTTCTTCAGTCCGATAACTATGATGAACACGTGAGAGTGCAGGTGGACTATGAGCTCATAAGCACGCTGTGTTATTGGCTGTTCAGAGTACAGCTGGATTCTATTATTAACAATAGCTTAATGAATAAAAGGTGTTCCAAGAAATATTGGCTGTGATCTGCACCTCCTTTCTCTCCCAGTCCTCTATTAGACAGGGAAGTTTTCAACCCATACATGCTCAAAAGAATCCCAGTGAGGAGGAGAGGTAGAAACATTAAGGGAATTTATGGGTGCTACAGGATCCAAAAGACAAATTGTGGGTTTGTAAAAATTAGGTAAGCAAAGATGTTTTGCGAAGCAGATATGGATAGATAGCTGTACTTTATTTGTAAGAACAATAAGCTCCATGAAACGGGTATATTTCTTTCATAAAATGTATAATTGTAACATGATATCCAATCATATCTTTTTCCTCCATACTTTGTATGTTATTCTCTGAAAATTCTGAGAGCAGAGAACTCGTCTTAATAAGTGTTTGCACAGAATTTATCTCCACAATGTACAATAAGGCTGATTATTAAATAAATAATAATATCTGATTGAAATAAATGAAAACTGGAAGTTTTAAACAGGAACATGTAAGCATCACCTTAAAGGATTAAAATTGAATTTCATAGAATCCATTTTTCTTCTGTTAGTTTTGTCACTCTTTATCACTTTTTTATATGTAGATCTCATCAAAGTATGTTAAATACTTATTCATTAAGGAGAATAATTTGTGATAAACGTCTGTAGCTTTAGAAACATCTCTAAGCATAATAATTACATCATAGAGGTATAACTTGGCTGTCCCTCTATTTATTTTTAAATGTCTCAGTAGCCAGTTCTGATTTGGTGAAATGCACTCAGGTGAAACACTCTCATTTTATTTGCAGTATGGTTGATTTTTTGCTGGTTTTGTTCCATATTATGCTGCTTCTAAACAGAAAAACAATGAACGACATTTGTAAAAAAATTTAGACATCTTTAAGCTTATAAGAATATATTAACAAATGTTCAACATCCATAGTAATAGTTGTTTTAATGATTAGAGCTAAGTAAAATTAACATGAAACCACCTACTTTAGCTTAATATTATTGTTTCCTAAAATTTGCATGCAGCTACCCTTTTACTTTCATGTTCTGTTTTTGGAGTGTAGAGTACAAGCTTTATTTCCTCTGTCCTAGAATTAAGAAAAAACAAGACAAAAAATACCCCGTAGAAGCAGCCAAAACTCTGAAAATAATCTGTAAATTAATTGTCAAATTTATTAAACCCTCAGATAATGAGTTTAATTTCAGTTTTGGAATGAAATCTAAAATCAGTGTAGTTTCTCATAGTTTCAAGTATGAAATTTCATTGCAAACACCTGATAACTCAAAATGTGAAGTATTGCATATTAAAAATCCACAATTGTTGTTAGCCGTTCTATTACACATTAATGTTGTATCTGAAATTTAGATGTAGTTCTCAGAGTGTTCATTTTTAACCCGACTTCAGATTTTCACTCCACCAATGTGAATTAAAACAACAGTCTGTAGAGAATTTCATGAGGAAAAGAAGTATTAACCTCCAGCCAACCAGTACTGGTGGTAAAGTCACTCAAGAAATACCACAAATTGGATGAAGGAGGGATGTGAGATTTTAATGGCCCAAATCTGTGCCAAATATGGTCTGGACTTGCTCGCAAACCAGAATTTTCATCCTGGGCCTGAGACTATGTTTTTGCAATCACAATGTCCAGATCTCAATGTTACTGGATAATCCTAGGCTACTCTACTAACCCAAAGGGCTACGTCACAGGTTCAGACACTGGTACATACGTCTTGCTGTTTGTTTACATGCTCTTTTGCATGGTTTTACTTCATACCAACTAGCACAATCCCAGGAAATGCCTGGACACCGGGAACTGTTCTCACAGAAAGTACAGATGAGGCAAGTACAGGAGGCTGCTATCTGTGACATACGCTTTCTAGGTGTGACACAAAAAAAGTCCTGGAGCATTTTATCTGCTACCATAGATATAGCCTATGGGATACAAATTCGGTGCAGATCATCAGGGCATTTCTAGCATATTACTAAGAGCATGTTGAACAGAGTTGATGCCAGATTTCTGATTTTATGCCAGTTTTCTAACAGCTGGGAGAGGACACTCAGTATCTAATCCCATATAGACTGTAAGAGAAAAATGTCCTTTAAAAATGTTTGAAATGCAACCAGTAGAGCCATTTTGCACCAGTTAATATTCTGTCACATGGAAAGATCACTTCTTATCCAGTACCAAATGTCCTAAAACCAGGGGGTTGTTTTGTTTTGTAAACTCATAGCCTGAAGCTTTTTTCAAAGTGAATAGTTTGTGTGTATAAATTCTGGGTTTCTTTTGATGTCTTCCACTCCTATTTTCCAGTTATATTATTACAAGCATTTGAGGCAATTGCAAAAATGTACACAACAGCGACCACACTACAGTCCAAAGAAGAACTTTCCAGCAGGAAAGATGGATGTCCTGGAGTAATTAAAATGCACTATATCTTGTACAGTTAAAAAAAAAAAAAATTGTGGTAAATCAGGGCACTAGGAACATTTTTATAAATGGAATTTTTCAAAAAATGTAGGTCTATTCTGAGTACATCAGTATTCAGAAAACCACTCCATGTCTTGTACAGATGGATTTTGATAACGTTTTTTCATTCCAATTTACCGTCAAATAAATAGCCATGCATGAGGTAGGAGACTTGAGGCGAGACTCTCCACCACTTCAAGCCAGAGTCACCAGCATCTTGTAGTCTCTAAATATATATTTTATTAGAACATTCAAATAATAACCTAAAAATGAAACAATTCTTTCAGCTGAGAAAAGTCAACACTATTAAGCAAGAGAGACTGAACTCAAGATTTAGCAGCCAACTTCCCTCCTGTCCATCTGCATCTTCAAAATAAGTATCCTTTCAACAAACTTGGAAAGTTATCTAGGGTTAAGGCAGAATGTTTCTTGATGAAGAAAGTACCAGGAAGGTGGGTTTTCATCCGATGACTTACCCAAGTTTTCAAGTAAATTCCTAAATAGACCACTTACAATCTACTTTGAAGGCAACAATATTATAAACAACTATGGGAAGCATCACATTTTTTGAGTCGTTCTTGTTTCATGAATTCATGAGTCTCAAGGGTATGACTAATAGCCAAATGTGAAAAGAATTCTTAGGTGACTGTGGCTGATAACTTTATGTTTAGAAGTTGTCAATGCTTCTCCTCAATCTACAGATAAATAAGGTGAAGTGTCAAAGAGAAAGGCATATACCAGTTTTACTATTATAATTACTATTTCAAACTATATTAATTCATCTTTCAGTATGTCTTCATCCAAGACAAAACATCTTCTTTTAGTTAGATTAAAACCCACAATGTAACAAATATTAATAAATTCAATATATTTATGACATGAAATTAACTTAATCAGAGATGACATAAGACACATGGGAGTTATTACAAGCCTTTATATAGGAAGAAGGTACCACAATACCTTTATTGCAAGGTGCAGTACAGATGAGAAATACTGTATGCATGAGAAATACCAATGCATTTGAACCTATGAATGATAGTTGGACAAATTCATATGCCAATTTCTATAAGAACTCGTTTACTTTTTCTGCTGCTTCTGATTTAGTGCAATGAGCATCTTGGGCCTCATCACTGGTGCTTGTTGACACAAGTGTCAGTCTTCCATGAAAACGTATGGTTGATGTGAAATGTTTGCTACTTTGTTTTGACATTTCAACTGGTCTGGTTTGTGCTTCATAATGCAATTGAAAATCTGAAACAACTGTAAGAGATAAGAGATATGAATGAGTGGTAACTACAACAAATTAATCTCCTTGCTTCACGTAGTCTGAATATGCTTCTTTCCACCAGCTGGTAAAGAAAGCTGCAGTTAATTTATCCATCATTTACATCCTGATCCAATGCGCATTAAGGTTGGGTGAAAGACAAAGAAGATGATTGCTATTCTACCAACACATTTAAGGTAACAGAAGACACAATGTATTTACTGTTTTTCTTTTTTCTTGAACTACAGGCTCCTAGAATCAAGTGATTATTTGGGAAATATCAATTTTCATTACAACAAATAAACAAAAAAACCCCTCCATCTATGTAAAAGAAAAAAAAGCTAAAAAATTAGATAGATGAATGAAGGAAACCTTAAGGACATTAATTTTAAGACAACATTTTGGGATTAGAATTTTTTTTAACATTTGAAGTTGTAATTACAAAGTATATATTTAAGAAAACTGAATCTACACTTTTTGTCCCTTGTTCAGTTTCAGTAATATTTGTAGAGTTTGAAGTCATTGTTCTTTCAGGACTTATTTACTCAGTGAAAACTGGCTCAATATCTCCTTTCCAATAAGCTGACCCAAACATTTTTCTGTCTTCAAGATATTCAACTTATTATAATTATTAATTCATGAAGTGCAATGTTAAAGAAAATATCCACTTCTAAATAAACATTAAGTAAGCTAACTTAGTAACAAATGTAAAATTTCTGCAGGATTTTTGTCTCAGTAGAAGCCATTGTTTCAGTATGACAGTTTCAGGACATGGAGTTTGTTTGAATAAAAAAGATGTGTTGCAACAACCTGTGAAAACCAGTTGATAGCCAAGTCCCAAGTCTAATGGGAACTGGCAGGCATGTTGTTGGTGATTTGGCAAATCCAAAAGAGGATGACCAAGATACCTCAAATCAAAAATTAAGGGATGTCTTATCTGGACATTTTGGTAAGCATTAAGGACTTTTTATGCAAACTAGATTCATTGAAGCATATACACAGAGAGTCATTTACGTTACATGACTAGCTTAGGACAGCCAAGTGTCCTCTGAGAGTAGAGCTGATATCAACTGGTTGTCACTAATGTCAGTCTAGGAGGCCAACTGATCCTGAGAGGAGCTGCCACCTTCTGCATGCCTGCAAGAGCTTTTCTGAGAGCTCACAGCAGCACATCGTTCTACTAGAGTGCAACATGGGTTTTCTCTGAAGAAGAGAATATCAGGAAATACATGAGTTCATGAATGTCAAGCAAGATTGCAAAAACAAATTAATGTGCTATTTCTTTTCTTAAAAATGTATCAAATTTCTGCTGATGTCTCTTCACAGAAGCTACCTGAATTATGGCATGTATTAATTCGCTTTAGTAATTGTTTTGGCCTAGGAAACCCAGTAGAAGTTCATAATTTAAAATGAATCATGAACAGTTAAAGTATTGGTGGCTGTACTCAGGAAAAACGTAATTAGAGGCATCATTGAAATTGTACCAGTCTAGGATACCCACATCATATTTTCTTGGTAGTAAACTTTGCTGTTCTACTGCAGATTAATTCAGCCAAATGGAACATAAATTACTTCACTGACTTATATGTGCTACCTTCAAACAACTGGCTGTGGGGGAGTGGAGGACAGTTACAATGCTTCAGCTGGAATAAGCAATGTTGCATGTATTATTAAAGTCAATAAACTTAATATTTAAAAACCAAAAATATAAGCCTCAGGCAAAGTCAAAATATAAAGCAGTATTTATGGATTAATATAAACATGGTGTTTATGTTTATCTTATCAAAGAACTCTTTATTGTGAAATAGAGTGGCATACAATTACTGTTTTTTCCCTCTGTCCACTTACCATCATAAGTTTTGCAGAGCTTTTAAATTGTTAGAAACAATTCTGCTGAGCTTTGCCGAGAATACTTCAGAAGCAAATAAGGTTAAGGAGCTCAAATTTTTAATTTTTTTTTTCTAATTGTTATCTTTAGCTGGGTCTAACTTAAGTCTTTTATCTCTACTATGTACTTGATACCTTTTTAGCTAAGAATAACTATCTCCCAGTTAAATGCCCTGGGAAAAATTGACCTTTGACAAAACACACCCTATCTTTATACTGCTAGTTGTTTTACCACCTCTGTCAGAACTTTTCTTTTACATTATCTACATGAGATAAAGGAATATTTTATTTTTTAAAAAAATCACCTAGACAGTGATACACTGAAAAGATTTTGAGAGTAGTAATATAACAGGTCTGAGTACAGATAAAAAGTGCATAATTACTATCATGTTTGTTCAATGGTAGAGAATGGTCTGTGCCATTACTTAAGTAAGAATATATTTACCACATGTATAAATATTTGCTGTTCCCATTAGTCTCTACACTCTTGTTGTAGTCAATGTAATATTAGTGAATGACGTGGTAACTTGGATTACTTAGTTTCTTCTCGTCTAACTTCATTTCATTCAATGGTGTCTTGTCGTTGCGTATTTTTCCCTCTGGATTTATTCAATATGTTAATCATTAATTCTTGCTCTGAAAAAAAAACCTGCAAAACTATGCAGTTATAAATACGACAAACACGTCTTAACTGTATTTCTGGTTTAATGTTCATAACATCATAGTAACAAGAAATCATAGGAAACATAATTACATAACATCCCCTTAAATGTACAGAGATGTGTTCTCAATACTTGTTGTTTGAGAAAAAAAAGAAAAAAAGGATTTAATGGGCTGACAAGCCATTAAAACTTGAGCACATTTTAACAATTTATTTCCTGGAAACTTTGTAGTCAAAGTTGTTAAAAAAAAACTATTAGATTTGAGTAGCGATAGGCAAAACTAGCTCCTGTGATAAAATAACATAAAGAGCCACTGAAAATTAAAATACAACATAACAAATCTGAAGAGTTACCTAAAGGACAGATGTTGCTGTTGTTCTGGCTGTTGCCTCATAGATGTGCTTCACATCTGGCATGCAACTGTATTTTCACCTTGTTTGTTTTTGAAATGTAAAAACAGACATTGAGTAGTGATTAAGATAGAGACGTGTATGTGGTTGGCAAAGGTTTCTACAATCGAAATATCTGGCCCATACAGTACAGATCTGCTTTGTATAGATAAGATAAATTTATTTGAATAAATTTTGGTCATTTATAATCAGAAGCAACATGCTCAAAAGTGTATTTGTTTAAAAGATGGCTGAATATGTTCCCATGTTCCTTAAAGTTGGAATAATTACGAAATAAGGTCATGTTTTATGCACTAAACATATTTTGCATATTATTTCTTGTTGCATATTATTACTTCTTGATTCATAAGTAGTGAGTTTACATGACTTAACTGATTCGTCAGACCTATCATCATTTCCCAGATTAAAGAATACATGTATGCCTCTGTTGTATTTTTAAGAAAAGATAGCTTCATATCCTAAATCTATTAGCTAACACCAACCTTTTAACACTGCATAACAGATTCATTTTCCTTATTCAATTTTTTTAAATCCACACTTGTTTCATATACACTTACTACTGTAAGTTATAAATCCACCACTTTAATCTATTTTTATACAACAAGGCAAAAAGCATGGTTTATTTTGAAGAAGTAAGGAGATCCAGATGATGCCTTCATACTTTGAAGACAGACTGTGCCTTCTTCTAAGTTTAAAGAAAAGACATGCTTGATGGAAATAAGAACCAACAAGAAAGTTCTGAAATTTCACTATATCAAGAGATACCACTCCAAACAGAGCATAATGAATCAGAGAAAGAAGCTGAGTAGATGAAATGTTTTATTTTTTGATGCTGGGCTAGTCAACCAAATTCCCCAAAGTAAGAATTTGTTGATGTAGCATCTACTATAAAGTAGCACCAGGGAATATGATGAAACCCAAGTATAACCACAGCCTGAAGCCTTGACCACAGCAGCTTTGCTGTGAATATTACAACACTAAGGGGAAAGAAAGAAAAAAAAAATTTTTTGAGACTGAATATTCAAAACTTCAAAGAAATCAGAATGGATGATTTTGCTGTCTCTTCTGTGTTCTTACTGATATTGTCTTTAATTTGTATTTAAAGGAAAGAAATATTCTATCATTTAATTGTCATACCTCAAAAATAAGTAACACAGAGAAATTAACTGTTTTCTCTAGCATGTTTCGAAGTCCCTTCTTCCCTCTACTTTCTTCTTCACCTTTAGAGCATCCAATTACTGTCTTGTTCAATGAGTTGCACTGTTTTGTGATTCTGCTGTGTTTTCAAAAATGTGTGAAATCACATGAGGAACAAAAAATAATGATTGTGAACATATCATTCCAGTTAATAACCTTTCAATGGGAAGGCTGAGTGAGGAGAAGTATATTTTCCATTTTTCCTCTGCTTGCTTGCACTAATAATTGACAGAACCACACTGAGTTAATTTTGGTTGTAAAATTCTGTAAACTGAGTTAGGATCCTGCTCTTTCAGCTAATCTTATTTACTCCCCACCTTCCACTTAAAACACTGGTAACGCACGTGTCAGAGCCATAAGCAGACATTTGTGCAGCTTCTATGTATAGTTCTTTGTTATGATTTTGGAATTTAAATAGACGATATCACATCACTGAGGCTATGGTATTGAGAAGAACTTAGTCTGTCTTTCCAAGGAATTCAGGACTGAAAAAATATATCAGTGTCATAATCAACATTCTTTCTTGAAGATTGACTACACATTTGGCCTTCTGTCATACCCTGCCCCTTTGCTTGATCTCATGGAAAATCCTTCTGTCACAGCAGGACTAAACTGAAGAAGCACTAAAGACCACGCTGTGATGACTACCCTGTACTGCAGCAGCATGCTAATTATCCCTCAAGCCACAGTAAAAGGAGTGGACAGAAGAAAGAGGTAAATACAGGTGCAGAGGAGGTAACCAGGTCCTAGGATCTAATGAAGACTTAGTCCCTCAAAGTAACTGAAGTAGTTTGTTCCTGGAGGAACAAATGTACCACTGCTGCTGTGTCAGACAAAAATTCCATCAGTACATGGAGGTGATTTCAGAAAAAGCCCTTTTTATCTCTGAGGCAGAGATTTGCCTGCCCCATGTTAAATGGACCTGTTGGAGTAAGTCCAGATAAGGGCCAAAAAATGATCAGAGGGCTGGAAGACCTCTCCTATGAGGACAGGCTGAGAGAGCTGGCATCATTCAGCCTGGAGAAGAGGAGTCTCCAGGGAGACCTTACTGCAGCCTTTCAGTACTTAAAGGGGGCTTATAAGAAAGACAGGGACAGACTTTTTAGCAGGGCCTGTGGCCATGGGACAAGGGGTAATGGTTTCAAAGTAAAAGAGGGCAGATTTAGACTAGATATAAGGAAGAGATTTTTCACAATGAAGGTGGTGAAACTCTGGCACGGGTTGCCCAGAGAGGTGGTAGATGCCCCATCCTTGGCAACATTCCATGTCAGGTTGGAGTAGGCTCTGATCAACCTGATCTAGTTGAAGATGTCCCTGCTCATTGCAGGGGTGTGGGACTAGATGACCTTTAAAGGTCCCTTCCAACACAAAGATGCTATGATTCTATGATTCTGTGATTCTATGTTTTTGTCTGTTTTGACGGTGCTAATACTGAGCTTGACTTTAAGCTTACACATGTTGAGGCAGTATGGACAAGACTCAGTCCTATTCTTCTGTTGGACATATACTAACATGCAGCTTCTCTCAGGATTTTTGATGACTTCCCATTTGTAGGTGCAACCAAGGATTGCATTAACAGCAGCATCATGAAAGACACTGATGGAAGTGTGAGGAGAGTTATTAAGACATTTTTTAACTAGATATATTAATTTCAGTTTAATATCTTAATTCATAACTTATAACTTAAACTCATTTAAGAATCCCTAATTCTGAGATAAAAACAGACCTCAATTACAAGCTCATTCATGCAGTACTTAACATTTAGCTTTAATAGCGATTAGAACAGTTATTTTAAAACTTCATGTTTTCTGTTTCAATCACTTTCTGTGGAAGAAGCTTAACTACTGTTGTTGCTAATCCATTGGGGTGGGGGACTGGGGGCCAAAGGAGAAGAATCAAGTGAAAAACAGAAACAAAACACGTTCTTTCATTTTTTATATATAAAAATTTTATATAAATTTGAAGAAACATGGGAAGATAGGTATTTTAATAAATAGTCCATGGAAAATGACAAAATTCTATTACACACCTGCATGATACCGAGATTCTGGGATCTTAATTTCTATAAGAAAAACTGTAGAATTAAACCTGTGTTTTAAAAAGCAGAAAAACAGTTAACACATTAAAAGCCACTTAACTTATTATTCAGAGGTTTCAAATAGAGAATGTATATGAAAAAACTGTGTCTGCACCTAACCTCTAACTGGAATGGTAAGAGAATAACCCCACAGTCATCTAGAGACTTTGGCAATACCCTGAAAAATATCTGCATAGCACCAGAAGACTTTCCTGTCAACTCTCTATCACATCTTTCATTGCAAAAGAAATAGTGGTAGAACTATGCTTCCATAATTAATGGAACATATTTCCATATAAAGGCATGCCTCATATATCTTGATATTTGCCACATGACGATCAATATTATGGTCTATTATATAGAATTTGGCACATAAACAAAAGTTGGTATCGAATTAAGAAATGTATGTAAAGCTAAATAGAAAACAAAACATAGGAAAACTCAACCCCTTCCTCATAAGCTAAACAACAAAACCCAAATAGATCACAGCAGCATTTGAAAGTAAGATAGTGGAAGACTTTTCAGGTACTGCACCATCTGAAAGCCACTACCAATACTAAATGCTAATGTCTCCTTGCAAGAATAACTAGCCAGTTTCTAGGCATATACACGTGAAATTTGGATAAATGAAAATATGTAGATCTGCACTAAGAAAGCCAAAGCAAACATCAGTTTCCCAACAACACTCCCAGAAAAAATGAGCAATAATTCTGTTTAAAACAAAGGACAAAAAAGTAAAAAGCTGCATGGCAAGAGACAAGAGGGAATATGTGTGTAATAACACCGAAGAGACAGAAACAGATGCTGTGAGAAGTGATAATAAAACACTTTATCAACTCAAGATTCTAAATGGCAAATTTACATTAGCTAAAGGATGTATTAGTAAAAAACAGAAAGATCACAAAGACTGTTTAACATGTCATCCGTGTGCTTGATTATCTAAGCTGCTTCTTTTTTAAGTCTGAGTTTCTTGTCTTCACTTTAAATTCTGTGTTCACAGCCTAACTTCCTCTTGTTTCTGACTTTTTATCTATAGAGTAAATGACTCTCTTCTCTGATATTTCCACAGGCTGTCTCTCTTGCCTACACAAGACAATTGAAGAAAATTTGTGCTCAGTCCCATCCTTTGCTCAAATACGGAGGAGCTTTGTGTAAGTGCAGTGAAAAAAAAAACATTATTCTTTTCCTTCCTTATTGCCCAGGAAATGATCAAACTGTATCACCAATATTCTTGACAGATATACTATTTTTTCTCAAAGACCTTTGATAATGTGGTATTAACAACATCCAGATGTAATGCTTCATTTCATTTACTAGTTTGTGGCGCAGGTAGAGAATGTACAAAATATTTTTGTTTACCCTTTTATGTCCTTGAAGATTTTTATTATTAACTGTTCTTCTCGAAACAAGTGAAAATATTTTTTCAATCTTTCAACAACTGCCATGTTTGATAAGCTTCCCAATTTCTTTGTTTGCCTCCATACTAACTCAAGTTGGTGCATATCTTTCTTGCAATGCAGTGCCTGGACATGATAACAAAGTTGAACAATGTGATTTTCACCCCTACTTTTCTTGTTATGCAGGGTTTTGCCTCTATTTTCCTTTTTATATTTTCCAGTGTGAAGTTTCCCTGCTTCACAACAGCATGGACTTTGCTAATTCTTCTTCAGTTCATAATCTAGTTCATAATCTAACAAATGGAAGATTCCTTCATTTTATAGTTGGCTATTCCTCCCAAACCATTGTCTTTGAATTTTGTTAATTTTTTCCAAGTATTTTCAAACCATTTCAGTGTATAGAGATTGAATTCTAATCCCACTCTGTTGCTCTTACATTCCCTCAGAGCTTCTTAGCTGCAAAGGCAATAAACCTAGTCTCTATTTCATAACCTAATTCTTCATTGAAAATAGAGAGTACAGCTGGACCCAGAATTGACCTTGTAGCACCCCTGTACTTAACTACACTGGAATGATATAACTTTTTACCCCTCCTGTTTCTTTCTTGTTGATTTGGTTAGAGCGCTACAATATAGGTACCATATGGTTTACCAACAATAAACTAATGTATTTAGATAGATTTTTCTGACAATAGAGATGAAAATAAGAGCTCAGGAAAACAAAGACAAAAAGACTACCCAACAGTCTGCTTAACAAGATAGAAGGCTGATAATAAATTAGAAATCTAATGAAATTTCACAGTTCTGAATTCAAATATTAAATTAGAAAAAAAACCCAAAATATTTATATGAAGCAAGTGAATTCTCACACTTTGACAACAACACGTATGCCAGTAAGAATGTGCAGAAATAAGTAAAATGCAAAAGTCAGAAAATTGGTATTAACCAATTTAAGTAAAATCTGTGTTAAAATAAGAACTTCAAGTCCTTCACCTTTCTTCCTCAAATATTAATTCCACCTTATTGTATAGTTCAGAAAGCTACAAGTTTACCAGAGATATGTAGAAAGATATCTAAATGGCTGTGAAAAAAGATACCCCCTAGAAAAAAATGTATTAAAAAAATGAATTAATAACAGCTGCTGAGATACATCAAAGAGTTTGTAATCCTTCTTTTTACTGTTATCCAGAGTAAAAAATGGAAATATTTAGACTGTGTTTTAAGAATAAATTTATGGAACCTGTTATAACAGGTATGACTTTGGGCAGCTGGAGGAAGAAGTAAAACTGCCATTTTAAAGTCTTCTTTATTGTAATTCTGTTGTGTGTGTCTTAATAACATATGGATATGTTTTCTATAAATAGATACAAACGTACATAGAGGAATTTTGTTGGGAGCAGAGGAAACTTTGAAAAGGACAAAGGAAGAAGCAAGCCTGAATCCTTCCCAGCCAGGTCTTGCCAAGGGACTGCCTTTCATTCCTCCCATGAGCTTACAGCTCAAGAGAACACTGTATTCTTTATCTCCCTGTGACTCATGAGGAAAGAAGATGTGAAATTCCTCACTATAAACACAAGCCATCAGAGAAAAGTAGGGCCCGAGACTAATAGTGAAAGGGATGATAAAAAATCTTTGACCTCCTCTTTCCAATAAATTTAGAGCATTTTTTTAGTTCTGGTTCATCCTCTGTGTGTTCAGCTCCTTGAATGTATGCTTCATATTGTGTTAGAAGGTTGACCTGAACTAACTGACTGCTCTTCCCATTCTGTCCTGGCACTGTGCTGAAATGAAGTCCATATTTTTTGCTGAACATCTGCTGCTGTGATTCACCTCTGCTTTGGCTAATAAGATCTTTTAATCATAGTCTTTGTTTTTTCAAAGTTTCTTATCAACAATAGGTTTTCACTCACTGGCCTCAGAGTAGTTTTGTCGTACATCCCTAGCACCTGGTCAGATTACTCCAGGCAAGCTTTGCTCTTTGTAACTGTGTCTGGATTGCATTGCAACTAGCTTCACCATCCAGCTGGAGTTAAATTAGCCATTGATGTAACAGTTGCAAATATGTCATTGCATGACTGGCAGCTCACTTTTACAGCACAGCATTTTGAAGAAATTCAGCTTTACCAAAAAATTTTTCCTCTTCATGAGAGTTTTCAGCATTATTCCTGATATCCCACTCCTTAGTCAGAAGTCTCTGGGTCCTTAGACCCTGCTTATTGATGCTTGTTTTCATTTGCCACCTTCAAAGTAGGATTTGATTATATTCTCCACATAATTTATAAATCTGCCTGTGAACTAGGTGTACTTCATTTTTCCTTTCCTGTAGTTTCCCGAAGGTGTATACTATTTATGGAAAGTGGTGAGTGTTCTTTTTTTTCCTAAATCTGTTATGTCTTGTGGTCTGGACTTTCTTAATTTAATCATGTGTACTTTCTCTGAACACTGCTTTGAGCATTCGTCTGCACATTTCAGACATATTTGCTGCTTAAAGACATTTTGGTGGAGCTAGATCTGTCTTTCGACAATCTCTCTTGAAGGCTTTAATCACATGTCCCACAAATGAGCCTGGCTCTAGTTAGAAAGTCTTTTATGATTCCAGTGCTGTGTGGGGATGCCAGGCTTCTCAGCTGTGCAATGTTAGTATTGGTTTTGGATGCGAAAACATGTTATCATATTCCAGTTTCATTCATTTGTAGGTTATAATCTTCAGGCACCTTTATCTGCTGTTCCAGTGTTTCAGGCAGTGTTCTTAGTTACAGTATCTCAATCAGCTACACATTCCCTTCCCTGCTCAATGAGCTGTTTAAGGAATTTCTTTTAATTTTCCTTTATCTTTATTTTTTAATGGTCACTTTTCCACACAGGATCAAGTTTTGCTTCATACTGCCACGTTTTTTTTGGAAACGTGGTAGTCATGGTTTGTGTTCGTGCTGACCATTTTATTTTCAGTCATGCTTTGCATGTGACTTTGGCTCTCACAGCCATAAAACAAACACCCACATTTCCCCAGACCTGTTTTTTCAGGTGGATTATGGTTTCTCTATGTCCACTTTCCCTAGCAGGTTGGGAACATCCTACCCAGATATTGGACATTCAGAAATCCTGTGCTTAGGGCTGTCTGGTAGAAGCCAGTGTCTGTGTACATGCGCTGCACATCTACACATAGTCAATTCAGTATTATTCAGGAATAAACAGAAGTACCATGCTGTGTGTATTCTCTGGGTGCTTTCTGACACCTCCTGGAAGTAGCAGATGTGCTTCTCCTGCTCACCTCCTTTCAAGAGCTGTGAAAATTATTTCACATATTCTCCACAATTATTCTGTGCATATAGAACAAATCCTATGTAAAATGGAAATGTTGGTACTGAATAACTCTGTGGTGAATGCACACTCACTTATGCTTTGTAAAAAAAACCTATCCTCTTTTAAGACAAGTATTTATACAGGTATTATACTGAAACTGGATTCAAAACATTTTTTGTTTTGCAGCCTTCTCCAAAGTCCTTCCTTGTGCAACCTGAGTTTTCTGAAAAAGTTCATTGTATGTTGTTACATGAAAGTCAGGAGAAGCCATTAGTTTTACTAGAGCATGTTTAAATCAGCTATATGTCAAGCAGCTGTACTGTATAAGTGTTGATTTATTAAAATTCCTTTTAATCAGCAAACTGCATTCAGAGATATGTGTGCTAATGGTTCAGAAAGCTTGTTGCTTATCTTAAATCTGAGAAAAATCAGAGCAAGGGAAACTATAAAGTAAAAGCTTGCAGTTGGCTGAGTTCTATAAAATAAATTACTTTCAAGGAAGTGTCAATCAAGTATTTAAAATTCCCTGGCTCCTTAGGAACATCATCTCATTAAGTTCATGTGTAAGATGATGTTAGCTTTGAAGTGGCCCTTGTTATTCAAGGTGTTCATGGTGCCTCCGGCTGTTTTCTTCCAGGTCTGTCATTTCACAGCCTGCCTCGGAACTCTAATACAAGTTAATTAATGAAACTAAAGATCTCCTAGGAACAAATGCCTAGACAAGAAAATAATCTCTTGTTTTGGCTTGCTGTTATAAGCTGTCATACCCTACAACCCAGCAAGTCAGTTCCCCACTGTGTGTTGGAAGCTTTGTTAAAATAAATTTCTCGAAGATGTGAATGTTATTCCAAGCAGAACACACAGACATACATGAAATTACTGACTTGAAGATAAGAAGCTCTCTGGGAGGAAATATATGTCTCAGCTTAGCCTGATTTCAAGATAGCAGCTCAGACATGCAAGATTAGATTCGAAAAGGAATTGTGCTCCAAACCTGGGCCCTGTTTAAATGATTAAGTGGAAGGTAGGTATAAAACAGTTTTGTTCAAGGTCACTAGACTCAGTACTTTTATTTTTTTCTTAAAACAGCTGCAATGAACACTCAGGTTCACTTTAATAGAAAGCATAAGTTTTCTCCAGACAGAATAACAGTGAAGGACAAAAAAGAAACAAAAAAAAGAAAATAAATGCTTTCATTGGAACAGATGTTGTAAATTTTTGTTTGTTTCTTTTTATATGAAAGAATTCATGCAAATACAAACAAAATTAGTAGCACTGAATTCATCCCAAGCATTTGTTTTGACATACACTTCTTTGCTGCATATTTTATGAAAGGATCTCATTACTTGATTTCAGATAAGAATGTGGACTCAGTCTATGGTTCACTTATCTTTAAGTACAGTTGTGTCAGCTACGTGAACTCTGAGAAAAATATCAAGAAGAAAGATAGATTTGTTTTCTTCTTGGTAGTGTTACATTTCATTGCAATGAGAGATTACAGTTATATAAAACCTTTCGTTTCCAAGAAACTTTTTGTGCTTGACAAACTGTATGCACGTATGAATCATTTCACAGAACTAGAACTATTTTCACCCAACACTGAAATGAAATCAACATGGCAGGTGCTTCAACAGTATGGCATAACAACTTTGGAAAGGAAAAAAGAAAGAGTATGCTAAAATAAAGCTTTATAAAGAGAACGTGATCAGCCATTCAAATTATAACAGAGAGATGCTTGACCTGTTTTCAGTTAAAGTTTTCCGTGTGAAGCAAGTCACTTGAAAAGAAACCAAATAATGTTGATGAAGAGCATTCAATCTATATATTTTAAAACTTCCATCTTATCAGTCAAGCTGGTTCTTTTGGCACCTAAGACTAAAAGAGGTAACACATATAAAGAGATAAAATTTATAAGCTGATAAAAACAAATTATTTTGAAGCGCCCTATCAGCTATTTGAAATGAGAAAGTTGCCAACAGCATTTTAAGAAGAGATACATCTCCTCAGGATTTCTGCATATAGTTCTCTTGGTCAAATACTATGGCATAAATTCCTGACAGCTAGATCAAAATAGATTGTACTTGGCATTTTCCATATCTGAAGCAAAAGAAATACCATAAACAAGCCTTTCATTTTATACTGTTTTTCATCATGATATTTAGCAAGGATGCAGAACATTTTCTTTTGAACTGTCACTGGGACTTCCCTGCCCCCAGCATCTGACCTGTTGCACATGTGGACACCAGTGGCAAGGTTCCTGGTCTATGTGTCCCCAGGATGGGATCCCCTCAGGAGCTCAGCAGTGCTCCACTTTAATTAGCCATGTGTTTGTTACTGAGTGGATAAACATATGCTGATCAGCCAGTGATGAAAATCTCTTTTGCAAACATTAATTGAGATACACTTGAGAGTTAAGCAAGTTTTTATTACACTGATTTCACACACAGGCAACACCTGAGACATGCAGGTGAAATTAGGCCACAAACAAAGCACTTGCCACTGAGAATGAAATCTAGGAATACTGTTGATTTACAACTCCCTGTTGTAGCAAGCATGCAAATTTCTTTCTTAAAACTACTTAGCACTGAAGTAACTTGATTTAAATCAGGACAACTCTATACCAATGAAAGCTACTAAAATGCTGCCTTGTTAAATTCCATTAAGCCTTGGCTGCAGTACACATCTAGCATAGGTCAGTTTAAAGAATCTTTATTTCTTTCAAAGAATATGAAGTATTATAATTGTGCACACCACAGCTCAATTAATAATAAATACCCCTTATACTTAAAAGTCATACTAATGATTTATGGAAGTAGCTGGAAGTACAACTTCTGCAAAGTAGGGAGTGAACTGTTGCTCAGAAAACTATGCTGAAAATGGGATCTTGATAATATTTTGGTTGAAGAAAAACATTTGCAGTATTTCTTTTCTCTCCTGTAGGTTCTTAGTCTGTTTTTAGTGGCAGGGGATAACAACAACAAAAGGTACTATTACTGCAAATTTCAGTCTTACTATTAAAAACTACCTGCCTAAAAATAGACCAGAAAGAGATTATAACACCGGTCTGGTAAACTGAAGATACCAATTGTTAATATGTGTGATCAAGAGACATGATACAATAATAGTTTCTGCTTTGCAATTAGATTGAGGATATTTGTATTTCAAACCCAGAT
Source organism: Phaethon aethereus (assembly GCF_964289735.1). Lineage (NCBI taxonomy): Eukaryota > Metazoa > Chordata > Aves > Phaethontiformes > Phaethontidae > Phaethon > Phaethon aethereus. The sequence goes on from NC_138579.1 coordinate 22,943,020, forward strand.
TAAGTTTTTATTACTGAAGCAGGAATAAGAAGGGCAGCAGTAGTCTGAACCACAAATTTAGAAAAGTGTTCATAGTTTTCCAGCCAGATGTACAAGATGGACTTCTTAGCAGTGTAGGAAAAAGTGAGTTTTGGATCCACACAGAACAAAGATGAGGGTCTGAGGTTGTGCTGGGGACCAAGATACTTCTGCTACTGGAGATACAGGGTCAACCTCTTGAAATGTTGTAGCTGGATCTGCTAACAATCAGGGATCAAGATGAGACCTTCTGTAATATTTCTCAGATAGTAGGGACAGGTTTCTCCATCTGAAATCTTTGTTGGTAATTATGAGACTAATCTAATTTTCAGCAAAACTTTTGAAAAGCTATTAGGAATGTACTTCTAACTTTGAGGAGAGAGAAGCCCTACAAAGAGCTGCCCAGAAAAGAGAATAAGAGTCATTATACATCAATATTTTTTAAAAAGACTCAAGTAACCATTTTCCAAGAATTTTAAATTCTTTTTTTCTCTTAGAAGTAGTTGGACAAAATTCTGTCTTAGAGTTCTTTTTATTCCATTCTTTTTATTCCATTCTCTTTATTCCAGTTTAGTGGGTACTCTCTTGCTATAACAGTATTTAAAGAAAATGTTCTTCCCTAATCATTTATTCAGGTGAACCAATGCAGTTTATGACTCATGTTTTGACTTTACCTAACTGACAAAAAGCGTGCTTAAAACAATAGGTCTTGGTACTAGTCTGAGGCATAGATGAAGTGGAATGGAAACAAAAGGAAATGGTCCTCTCCTAGATTCTGGAATTGGTCTCTACTGGAGGACCGCATGTTTTCCACCAAGACTCTTTCAAACTTCATCCCTAAGACAAGAATGCAATGCAATTGAAGACAGTCCAGCTGACGTATATCATACAGCAGATATGTGCCTTTCCTGAAATATGGAGAGCAAATGGAAGTTTGCCCATAGCTGATGTCAAAGTAGCTTCTTCTGTGACATTACTCTGCAGCAGTTTTGGTCATGTTTAAATACCAGCAAACTAAGTATCCTGGGAGATGATGTGAGGCAGTCTTTTTCAGTGACTGAGTTCAAGTCGTGCTTTCTGAAAAAGTCACCAAGAACACTGATTTTATAAAAGCAACTATGTTCTATGTTAGACTTTCTGCTCACATTCAAGCAGCATAAGTAGAACTCTGGGGTTTACACACCACCATTAATTTTAAATTGTTGATCCACACTTCTGATTCTCTTTCTTTTAAATTTTGCAAGCAACCAGAATGACTATGACAGTGACAACAAAACATTGGTTTCTTAGGTATAATGCAGCTAGGTGCAATGTAGGTGACTTCATGGTGTGATGCCAGTGTACTTCAGTTCTGACCTTTGTTGTTTCAGGTGCATGTCACTGGAGGCCTCATAAAATGTCACGAAAAAAGCTGTGACCAGACAGTTCCATTTAACTCTCTGCAAACAAAATGGATAGGGTAAAACCATGCTTAAGAAGATATTGCATGATGATAAATAGTATTCAGTTTTGTGCTTATTCTTTTTTTTTTAAACTGTATGCAAAAATATAACTCACAATTTCGTGTTTTTCTAAAGATTCAAAGGTATATTAAAATTGCACATAACAAAGAGTTCTCCTGCTAGGATTTGCCAAACCTGCCTGGAAGCAAATCCACTGATACCCAGCCAACCAGTGCACAGTACTCTGTGCTGAGACATTACCCCAGACTTTTATCAAAGCCCAGAAAAAGAAATGTTACATGAAAGGTACCAGCATCTCCCAAAGATATGGGAAAAGCAAAGCCTCAGAAAGCTTGTGGTTGGATTGCCTTTTTCCAGGGAAATTGTAAAATTTGGACAGATACCCTGTGTGAAAACAAAGATGCTTCTTTGCAAGTGCCCTCATACCCAGACACTTCATTGTATTGGGTGATAACAGAAGCTGACAAATTCCCTGAAATCAGGACTGCCCTGGTCACATGCTGAAGACGATTATTCTTATTTCACAGTTACAGACAATTCTGAAGCAAAATGAAACAGAGTGATGGCATAGAATAACATGCATCAAGTTTAAGAAGGGCTTAGGCAAAAATTCTTAACCAACTGAAACTTCAGGTCATTCTAGGCAATTAATGAATCTGTCTGCTGAGAAAAATTCTGTTAAGTAGTTGTTCAACTCTCTTCACAACCAGTCTGTCTTCATGACCTATGCACATTCATGCATTTGAGTTTTCATTCATCAAGATGCTCACAGGAGCAGTAATCTACTGCCACTGAAGTCAATGGAAAAAGTCTCTCACGGTTTCCATTGGATAAGGCCCAAAACACACACTTTTTTTTACACATCTTTACACTGTATTCTCACATATCAAGCGCTGAGTACTTGCACATGGGAACAATTGCACCCAAATTGACTGTATTCAGTCAGCATGGGACATTGCTCAAAACACAGGACTACAGACATCTCAGAGCTCTGTTAAAAAGTCAGGAAACAGAAGGAATACGATGCAATTCATAAGACACAATCATAACTTAACAATACAGAAGTTTCTGAATGCCAAATACAGTTTTTGCAGTCCCTGAAAACTTGTAATCACTTTGTATAGTAAAAAATAAAATAATTAAAAAAATATATTCCTTTTTCAAAGCAAAAAATATGCCTCTGTTTTAGTTCACCATAAGAAGGGAAAGCAAATGAACTTGTCAAATAAATTATATGCTGTGAATCACTTGCTCGGGTCTGTTCATTAAATCAAGCCTTTTATAAAACACATTGTTCTATATGAAAAATGCTTTTTCTGTTTCTTCCCAGCTGCATGAGGGTCTTCCATTCAAAATTTCACTTTATTCCGCTAATTAATTACACATGCCTTTGTAGCTCTAACTTTAAAATGTTATTTGAAAAAGAACATGCTTTTGAATCAATATCAATCACATAATTTTATTTTTTCAAGGGAAAAGAGGATGCTCAAAGGAAATTAATCTTACGTCTACACTAACTTGTTTCTATATAGAATGTCCTTCTGGTCTTTGGAAAATCTGCAGCGTTGCTCACATATATTTACAAGTCTCTCTCTAATGAATTTTCAGAATAACTTCTGGGGTTTTATTTGACTGTTTTGTTTCAAGAAAGGTGCAGTGCAGTGTGATGTCCTTATAATCACAGGATTGATATTATGAATTTGCTGTTCTTTGTCCCTTGCACATGATTCTTGGTTACCCAAATTGCTCTAAGCAGAACAAGGTGGGACATGATGGAGTTCTCTAGCATGTGATAAAGAGTGGTAAAGACCAACCCTGTCATTTCTGCCTCACACTCTCTTCTTTATATTGCTGCCAACAATAAAAAAAAAGTTCTAAAGGAAAATAGTTTATAAAAATGAGGTTGAAGTATACCAAATAAAGAGGTTTCAAAGCGCACCTGTTGAGATTTGCTCCTGTCTAGACCGCTATACAGCTAATTCCTAAAATGTGATGGTTGTTATCATATTATTTTTTCAAAGAACACAAAATCACTATCATGTGAAAACTGTCTTTTCATTTTTTGCTTTTCAGAAATGGTCCCTATCCTTAGTACATGGCAAAGGGAAAAAAAAAAAAGGCTGAATTTTATCCAGCATGTCCATATACTGGTAGTTTTGATAAGTTGACACCATATTCTAGTTTATCTACTATACCTTATTAAAATTACATAGCAAACCCAGTGGACTACTTCATTGCAGCTCTAATAAAACAGGTTTGTGGGAAATACTACAAGTACATTTCAAAGTAAATATTGTTAGTCTCATAAAGAAATCTTCAGGCTTGGAAAAGTGAAACAATTTACCCCAAATAAACAGTAAATCTTTGAGCAGTAAGACGACAAAGTCCAAGCCCAACACCAAAGTTCTGCCTCAGGATTTCACAGGTAAACATGCTGCTTCCAATTTTACTTTTGGTTAGGATTTCTTTCTTTCTTATTTCCATTATTAAATGCTAATTTCTATAGACCAAAAAATAGTTGGCAAGAAAAGCAGTGTATCTCAAAATAAAGCTTATTAAATATTATAAAAATCCTATACATCATAGTATAGGAGGGTTTTTTTGAACTTTTGAACTCTAGATTCTTCAAAGCATTGCTCCCATGAATCTATCAAAGCAATGTGTACCACTGCTGTGGAGAGGATCTTATTCTTGATGCAGTTTATCTGGTATTTTTTGAGAGAAGAAAGTCAGTCTTATCTCACAGAAATCTTTGACGCTCATCCTAATTAGAAGGACCTATTCTATAATTTCACTGTTTTTATTCACTCAGCTCTTTTTTATGGCTAAAACTACTCCAGGCAAGTGGTCTTAGCAGTTGGCTGCTTAGCACTTCATCTGTTCCTGCTGCTTATTCTTCCCTTGAAGTCACACTCCTGTGTTAAAGACACTGAACTTGTCCCTGTAACCATCGGTCCTTATGCAATAAAGCCATGCACCACAGACATCAGATGCAATTAGACTGTAAATCAAACAAGCAGGGGGAATGCTAGAAATGGAACCATCATCTCTTCAGGCTCAACAACACAAGTCTTAATAGCTTAAGTAAAAAACTAGTATGAACAGTAAGTTTTTCACTTGCTTCCATGATCTTATATCTACATCTATACTAATGTTAATACTAACAGTAATAACAGCACACAAATTCAGGTAAACTGTCAGTATACCTTGGAGATTCCTCATTCATTGCTGACAACAGATGTCAGCAATCTTCTGTTTTCCCTTTTTCTTCAGGGGATTCTTGTGTTCTTCAGAAACCACCCAGAGCCAGTGACACAGCAGCAGGCTGACTGACCCAGAGCCTAAGCTTTAACATTGGCTGCTCAACACCAGTGAGTTAGAGACTGCTAGAGACAGCTTCTGGGAGAACATACCAATAGTGCAGCTCCAAACCTGCCAAATACACCAGTACTAAAAAGTAAAGTTATATAAATTTATAGAATAAATTAGGATTTAAAATTATTATAGCTAACCCAGATGGAAACAAATCAAGAAATTTAGTTTGTCTTGGACATTTTCTGTGCTGCCAGGGAGACCCACTTGTGTCTTTAACACACCAAACTACAGGTATTTGATTACTGTCAGTCCATTCATTCTGCCCATATTAATATGATCATTGGAAGACTGTGGAAACTGAGTTTTGTGCTTATAGATTCTCATGACTGTATTCATCCCATTTGACACCTTTATTTTTTCAGAGTCATTATTAAGATTTAAACCATATCCGTGGAACATCTTTGCAAGTGTGTATCTCATATGGATCTCATGGATCTCAATTTTGGTGAAATAAGTTAATTTTATTTTCTCTGAACCATTCTCAGGTGCAAAAAGCTTCTGCATTTGCTGTTATTCAGATGGATTCGCTGGTGGTTGTCCTAGCTTGATTGCAACTTAACTGTCCATCTCACTATATAAACATTTTTCTCAGTGCTAATTTTGTGCTAATTTTGTTATATGAAAATTTATATATTTCTCTAAATTACTATTCACTTTGTGGTTGTTCCCATTCTTCAAGTTCCAGTCATGCTACTTTGTTGTTTTCCCTTCACCTCTGATCAATTTGCAAATATGAATCCTAGAACTTCCTGTGTTGACATAACTTGCTTGTATTTTCCTGTGAGATATCTAGAAGTCAAGAACAACCAAATCTGTGCTGAAGAAAGAGTAGCCTTGAAAAGGATTTTGACTATGAATGCATGTTGTATGTCAGTCACCAGAATCCCCACTGGTGTTTGAATCACCACTTTTGGATCAGGAAATGCATTGCCTGCTGAAAGAATACTCAGGTGAAATATCACTACATGTCTGTCTTTTCTAGGATTTTCCACAGATATCCATCAACCATTGACAAAAAAAAGGAATATTAATCTAGAAGGACATTTGATTTAAAACTGTATCCATGCCTCAGTTAAGCAAGTACATTGACAATCTTGACAAAATATCTCTCCTTAACGATTGTTCAAAATGCTCTGTATTTCCATATTTAACTTTTTCTTATGGTCACTAATAAAAATAAGGATTTAATTTCTTTTCCATTCTGTTGGTAGCTGTCCTTATTGTCATTGTAGGTCAATGAACGTTTCTCTAAGCCCATCAGCTCCCTTTCTATCTCCAGCCTAAAATAGATACTAACTCTTTTTGGAGCAAGATCATAAAGAGCATTCCTTTCAGCTCTGTTCTGTGTTCTCTTGACAGTCTTTTTATCTGCTGAAGACCTTCCTCAAAACCACATCTGTGGTCCCTTGTAGATACAATGGGGGCATGACATGGATAAAGCCAAGTACTTGAGTTAAATCACAGAAAAAAAATTTTTTGTATTTTGTTATGTGCTTGCATAGTTAGTTATCATGCTTCCTTTTGAATTAGATGTGGGGAACGAGTTTATCATGATCTGGTCTACTATCACATATTCAGTTCCCCAAAATTTCAAGGAGAGTTCTTCAATCTTAGATGTGTCAGTACCTTTCTGCTTTTCATGTATCTTTTAATAAAAGTTTATTTGTATTGTGTCCTTACATTCAATTGAGTATTTTTCAAACTTCTGTACTAAAAATTTTTAATCAACTTGTCGTGATTGATTCAGTAAAAACATTTACTCATAGTACTACACATGGTTTAAAAATCAGAGGTATCTTACAGATATGTGTTCTGTTCAGTATCTGAGATGTATTCAATCTATGGTTCATAGAATAAGCCCTTGTACAGCACATAGCTAGTGCCTCACAGCCAGATTAAAAATTATATAGTTGACCACAACCCTGTCTCATTTACACATATAATAATTTGGACTCATTTTGCTTAAGTACTTTGCTGAACTGCAATATTAAAATGCTCCTACATCTCAACTTTATTAATTTCAAAACTCCAAGAATAACAGAATTCTCTAAGTTGTCTAAGCAATACATGCATTTCAGCAATGCATACTATAAACAAACCGTCTGTATCAAACCCACTTTTCATGCTCCACACAGGTTTCTAATAAGAAATCGAAACTACTTCTGGCCTGGACCCAGAATATTGTCTGCATTCATGGGAAGAAGACTGAGGCCAACAGTTCTGCTATTTTGCCACAATGAAACTCTTCACCAGAAAGACTTATTTCATCTGAACAGAAAACAATGTTTTTTCTTGGATACGTTGAAGGCTACATAATGGATCTTCATTATTGTGCATAAACCAGGAACTAAGGTATTTCACGAAATGCATTGCATTCCACATAAATGCAAGGGTGAGTTTGGGCTATATAAAGACATCATGACTGAACACCCCAAGCTTCTACCCCACCCGCCTCATATAGTGTCAGGAACAAAATGGTTCAGAAATAATTTTTGCCTGAGGGATTAGATTCTAGCATTAATTTAGCCACTAGCATAAATTCAGAGGCATGTTCACTCTTTATTTCCAATATACTCAGAATACCGATAGCTTTCAGCAAGATACAAAAGCTAAATGAACTAGAAAGAATGGGAAGAAATTCTTTGTCTCTCCACTGAGGAAAAAAAGTCACTATTATAAAGATGGAAAATGTATGGTGGAGACAAAAGGGGCAGTGAAGCCAAACCACCAGCTTTATACAATAGGAGAAAAAAAAATAAATATATGATTTACACATTTTCATCATGCTAACCATGATGTAAGTTTAGGGAAAGCTTCCACATGGCATCTTGACAGCCAAAATCAATTGGAAATAGTATGACTCTGATGACATTCACATGTTGATAAGCAGCCAAAATGAACATCTATACTTGCAATGTCTGTATGTCCAGTATTATCAAGTGTCCTTATGAGAATGTGTTGGAGTTCATAGTTGTCTTCTATGATTTTCTCCTCATGTTTATCTCACTTCAGTTTTGTTTTTAGGTTAAATGACACTGTTATAGGATGTGGCCAAATGATAAGGTCAGAAAAAAAGATTGTCTTTGAGTGCTGTGCAATAAACCATTTGAAGAAATTAGAACAAAGTCTAGTAGCAGAATTCTTACTATCTTGTGAGATAAAGAATGAAGTTTGGTTATAAATAATTAATGCAAAGTAAAAGTTGAGAACTATATACAAGGAAGGTGCCACCCTAAATACATCTTTGGCCTTGTCAGCTATAAGTTTTAAACAATTTAACAAGTATGTACTTCATTTGAGTGTATAATTACAATGATTACATACACTGATAGGGTAATTGAATTTGCTAATGACAATTAGCCATTTGCACATACAATTATCAAATTAATGTGCACAATTTCGAATGAAAAATGCTGTCCTTCACAGGTTTTAAAAATCATTTTCTGTATTCTGGAAAGTGGGATTAGTAATAACAGTTTACTCTGGCACCCCACACTGATCAGCATTTTTGTAATCCACAGTTTTTAATCAGATGAACATACTCTTCCACAACTGCATAGCACATATATCTAGCTATAAAGAGCATTGGTGTACACCATGTCTTTACCTCATGAGCCAAAAAGTGCAAATAAGAAATTTTTCTACAATTTTGTTGGTTAACTACTCCTAAGCAGAATGTTAATCACACTCAAATAATGGAATAGAGGAGACAACTGCTTACCACTCCTGCCATTCTTACACTCATGGTGATCTCTTAAAATTCTTCTGAATGTCTGCTTGATTTTGATCAGTTTAAGCTCTGCAAATTCCCTGGCACAATGCAGTTCAGGAGGCATTCTGCATTCCACAACATCGCAGTGCCTTGCAAGAAAGACAGCAGTAATGGTGCACAACAGCCATCCCCTAATATAGCTCATCAGTCTCTTCTGGCTGTCAGTTTTGTTTCCATCTAGTTGATCATAAGATACCAGCCAAAAAGCTGGAAAATTCATTATTGCAAACGCTTCCAAGGAAAGCAGAAGTTAGCAGAATTGCAAATATTTCAGATAATGACATTAGGTGAGATCGCTGAATATCAGTATCACATTTTCTATTACAAAAAATATTAATCTCTTAATTAAATACAGAGATCCCAAAGCACTTTTCCAAAGCAGTAAAAATCATAAAATAGTATAATATAAGCCAGAAGCTTTCATTGTGATCATATCTGGTCTCCCACATAATACAGTCCAGATTTCACCAAGCCATTGTCATCAATTCCTAATAAAGTAGCAGAGGCAAAATTGACTTCTTTTCTATTACTCAGTGGCACACTTGCAAATGTAGCTCAGACTCTGGACTTCCAGCACTGTTCTCAACCCAAGAACAAATTCTTATGTGATAGGATAAATGAGAAAGAGAAGGTATTGCACAAAAGATTTTCAGACGAAGCTTTATTTGCAGTACATTAGCTGTACATTAACTTCAATGATAAGAGTTACTTTTGTTGGGGAAAAAAAATACATTTTAAAAAACCCCACATGTAAACAAAACCAAAAGGAAGGAGCAAGAGAAAAGAAAAAGAATGGGCAGAGAGGAAGAGCAGTGGTAGATTTCCACACAAACCTCATCTTCTGTCTGGAAAGATCGTTGAACACCGGAAAAATTTGCCCGAAGAGGTTGTGAAGCCTTCATTTTTTGAGATAATCAAAGTCCAGTGGGGAATGATGCTGAGCAGTCTGCTGTAGCTGATCCTGTTCTAAGCAGGGGGTTGGACTGGACAGTCTCCAGAGGCCCCTTCCCATCTCAGCTACTCTGTGATTCTGCTATAAATATTAGGGCACTGAAGGCACTGTGCAACAGATTTGGTGTGTTTCAAAGAAAAAATCACTGTCCTTTCACTGTGAATACGGTGCAGATCAGTCATTTAAAGAGATCTCATAAAATGACTTAATCTTTTCTCCCAAACCTTCTATTTATGACATAAAGAGGCATAAAAGACCACCAAATTTCATGGAACATTCTAATAATAAGGAATCCTATTCCTGAATCTATGAAAACCCAAGATTTTACTTCATTTTTAGATGTCTTACCACTGCTCCTCTACCACTACATCCTGATATGCAGCATGTTCTTGTTCATCATTGTTGAGTAAGTCTCTGTTGCCATTACTTAGTGAAAATAACAGCTTAGCCTACAAATGACACTCATCATTAATCATTAAAAAGCATCTTATACCTAGACTCTTAGTTCAGTAGTCAGACAGTTCAAAATTTATTTAATTTCTGTGCCTGTTAAGGGCAAGAAAAATGGTCATATAGAAACACAACAGGAATTCAGTTTCTCTTCCTGTATCTGCCACAACATTTCTGAGGGTTAGAGTAAACAAATACGTTACATGTAGATCAGTAGTAACTTGAGAACATCAACATTGTCCTATTTCAGAAAGATGCTGGAAAACTGAATTTTGTAATGCATGTGAGAGTCTTAAAGGTAATAGGAACACATTGTTTTGTTTTTGAGTCACAGTAGAAAAAGACATAAGGAAATTTTATTATTAGGGTTGTTATTTCACACTACTTGCAAATTTAGATTGAATTCTGCCAACAGTTCTCCTATCCTCTGTTCTCAGAAAAGAAGCCAGGGAGGACTCAGTTCAGAAACCTGATGGATATTCTGCCATCATGCACTATGGCAAGGATGACAGCATGCCCTCAGCTTTTGATACTGTACTGGTTTATTCTCCTGCTGGAGTAAATTCACACTCACTTCTCTCTGGAGTGTGTGCTGTTATTACATTGTGATACATCAAAAATACGAGGTCTTATTCTATTCTGATGAGAATTTTTATTTTTAAATATGCAGTTGAACTTTCACTGGATTTATTAGAAAGTGGTTAAGAAAAGACAAAAGTGACCTAAGTGTATTGCATCTCCACAGTAATTTGATGTGTGCTTAATTCAGAAACCTTTCTTCAAATCCCTTACTTAAACCATGCAGACAATGGATGTGAACATGGATAACCCATCTTGCAGGTGAACGTTGTATCCGCTACAAGGTGTTCTGCAGACCTTTAACCCCAAAACATTCCTTGGGAACTCTTCAAATTTCCACAGGCACCTGTGAGATGAATGAGAGTATGCTACAATTTTCCCAGTTTTCATGAGGTTCTGCGATCTGTCTTGAAGACAATTTATACATTCTAAATTCATATCATATAGATGATTAGGCTTACAGTGGTGCTTCTCTTTGACAGGCTGATTTGAGGCTTTGCGTTCCTTTCAGTTCTTGCTCTCTCGGAATGTATTCTTAATGGGTAGTTTTCTTGAACTTATAGGTCCCTAATACCAGATACAACCTAATTTCACTGACAAAAATATTCAGAATTTTTTTTTTCCAGCTACAAACTATGGTTTGTGTTAAAGGATAATCAAGAGTCATAATCTGGTTTTGTTAATAATCTAAAGTCATGAAACACATACCATGTATAACAGGCTGAACTGAGATACAATTATTTCTAATGGACATTATTTTTCTTGGAAAATGCCTCAAAATCAACAAATTCAATGCTAGGGGTCAAAAAAAAATTGTCTAAACAGGCAAGGCATCAGTTGGTTTTGTCAATGACTACCTGCAGCATCCCAATTCTTAAATATAGCGAATGCCCCAAAGCTTAAAAGACATGACAGCAGCCCCAGGTGCAACATCTTTTGCCAAATTACTCTGTTCAAATTGACAAACTACTTTAGGAAAGGATAGTAATTATCTTTAGATATACTGCAACATGGGAGAAGCTTGATTTAATTTAATCAGTAGCACTGTAATTTAAGTTATGATGCATGATTTAATTATTCAAACCACAAATGTTCTTCTCAAAAAACTTTCATTAGAGATCTAGTCATTGGGAAAAACTAGTCATATATGAGTTGTCCTGCTATAGTCACTGTGAATATTAGTTTTTTTTTTTTCTCTGAGAATTTTAACTAATTCTCTTTTGCTAATGATTATGTCCAGCTATGTTAGAATTGTATGACTGATAGAATAATCATGTACTTACAGTTAATTATGTATTAAATTTATAAATTCATACAATGCTATCATTACAGTTTTTGCAACTACTTTTGGACCAGTTCCTGATACTTACTCTATTATTCCTTCTTGTCCCAGTCACAAAATTTTGTATTAAGACTTTTATTAAATCAGTTAATCACTTGCCTCTACCACCTGAAAAAAGTCACACTGCATAAATGGTTCATGTACAACAATAAGAACAAAACTACCCTCAAAGGAATACTACTAAAAGCACGGTTTTTGAAGTAATTGCTAAAACCAGGCAAGATAAGTTAGGGTAACAACAGCACTAGATTACTGATCATTACAGTGCTTCACATTTACATAACACTTCTAAATATTCCATAATATATACATGACTAAATTAAACCTCAAATGCTTTCAAGAGACAAAGGAATAAATTACACTCACCTTAGAACTGTATGCTCTAAGACAGAGAAATGTTAAATCACTGCGTGAAGCTAATGTTTAAGATGGGGTGGGGATTGGGGGAAATCCCAGAAGTCATGCTCTTGAGCTTTGATCAAACTAGTAGTACTGCTAGAACAATATTAAAAAGATACAAATTAACAGCCAGAGTTTCTGGTTGATTTTATGTAACATCTATTAGTGGAAATGTCTTTAATTTTAGGTCATCCTACTAGTGAACAAACTCTCCTGTCCCCCCACACCCAATGTAAAATATTACAAAATTAATCGGGCCTAAAGAAGATTCCTTGATTCAAACCCAGTCAGTTGTGAATTTTATAGAATCACTTTGCTGCTTTGGGCTTTCTTTGCTGCTTTGGGATTCCTTTGCTGTTGATTTTTAGTGAGTTTTTAGTGAGTAACTAGAGCGGTTTTCATGTTATAAAATATATTCCCCCATTATTGTTAACAAAGACCCTAAGCTATGCTGTGTTATATGAAAACAGTCTTCAGTTCTGATAAAATATATCAACTCAGAACACAATCTATACTGTTAATCTATGTGTGCATCTGCAGCTTAAAATACATGTACATCTGTTTCTTACAGTAATAGCCCATACACTTTAAGAAGAACTGAGTCCTCTTCTCTTTGTGCAGAGAAGCTATATTAGTTACAACTAAATTTTGCTCCATCCCTGCCCCAAAAGCATGACAAAAATTGGGATAGAGTAAAAGCACCAGTAGTTTTTTAATGTGTGAGTGATCCTATGGTTTTAGTTACAAATTTCCCATTAAAACCAGTAGGAGTCTCAGCTATCCAGAATGTCTGAGTTTTAACAAGATCTAATATAGCTTTAACAATTAAAGACATCCTGAAAAGTTTAGTATAATGACCAATGCAGGAAGAGTATCTTTGCTGCTCACAATTTGATTTCCTCTCTGCAGTCATAGAAGATGACATTTCTTCTTCAAGGCAATCAGTAAGACGATATTTAAAAGTCATTTCAAGATGCTGTCCATGTTTCCTTTGGATTTCACAAACAAAAGCAGACACTATTCATATTCCGTATGGCCTGATTATACCCAGGGAAAATCATACCCATTTGAAGAAGTAGTCATGGTAAATACACTTAACCTGAATCATGGGCATATTAATGTCCGTGCACCATGTTAAGAAGCCATAGTGCTGGAATGACACTGCTTCTTGATAAGACATAAGGATTAAACTTCTACTACTGGTTTTATAGAAAATGATTCAATATCAAGGAGTAATGGTTTTAACCTAAAAGAGGGCAGATTTCGACTAGATAGACTGAAGAAATTTTTCACAATGAGGTTGGTGAAGCCATGGCACAGGTTGCCTGAAGAGGTGTAGATGCCCCATCCCTGGAAACATTCAAGGTCAAGTTAGATGAGGCTCTGATCAACCTGATCTAGTTGAAGATGACCCCACTCATTGCTGGGGGGTTGGACTAGATGACCTTTAAAAGTCCCTTCCAACCCAATGATTCTATGATTCTATGATTTTCACCTGTAAGACTGTAATAGTGGGGAGCTGGAGGGGTTAACACATGTGTCCTGGGTCACTGTCATATTCAGTACTCCCTTCTACCTTTCAAAGCCTCCTGTGGTTCACATGTGTGAAGCATCTTGGTACACTGTTGCCACAAGAAAGGTTCTCTATTCACAGACCAGTAAATGAAGTGATCCCTGTTTCTATAAAATGTGTCAGTCTCTTTGGATGAAAGACAGTTTGTAAGTACCCTCTTCAACTCTATTTCTGAGTGCTGTATAAAGAGGGGACGTTTTGATATTCCTCCTAGCACTTTTGTGCAATCAAACCCTCCTGCATTGAACATTCTGTCGTCACCTTCTAATGACTGGAGATGTATAATCAGACCTCATAAATGAGGCATGCCTCTGCATCATCTATAATGAAACCTATTCTTTCTTATAGCAAAGCAGGGTACATCTGGCCTCTGTTTTTAACAATAGCATCAATCCAGTCAGCATACATTCAGTCCTTGCTGATGCACATTCCTGTTAAGCAACATTTTTTTTAATTCTGGGGCAAATGATGACTTAAATTAATTCAACACATCTACAAATCATTTCACTGGGTGGCTGCAAAAGGCCATAGAATGATGTGTTGGCTAGAGGAAATGTCATCTGCAACGGGAGGCTGCTGTGTAAAGTTTATTCAGTGAGTGCATGTTGATCGCATTAGCCTGGCTATTACAATGTTGGAAACAATTACTAATTATGATACACAAAATTCAAAATTAAAGGCAATTTGAACTTCACAGAGGAGGATGAAACAAGCCCATAAACAAGCAACTTTCCTAAAAATATTCTAATGTGAATTATGGTGTGGCATTTGTTGTCCCCTCCTGCAAATACGTCATTTTTGTGTTTATGAAGGACATTAAAAGTCACATAGTAATAAGTGGGTGTTAAAAATAATGTAGAGAGACCAGGATATAAAGAACTGATTTCAATTCCTAAAGACAATTAACCAAATGGGTTTTTTTAAAGCTGTCATCTAGAAATTTCAATCAAGATGGATCCTTTTAGTTTTCCCTGTCTCTCCAAATATGCAGTAGAAGTTATGTGTAATCAAATTCTCAAATGGTATATTTCTATGTTGTGTCACAAATAGAAGATTAGCTCTTAACATTTTATAAAAACATTTCTTACTTGTGTTCATGTCACACTAGTAGAGGATGATATCATCAGCTGTGGTTATTGCAGTCTAACCATTTCTGACACACTGGATCTGTAAGCATTTTCAGGACAGGCTTATAAAGACATCCACAGTCACCTCAGGTGAGCCCATTCTTAAGCCCAGACTCATCTCATAATGTTGATGACATGAGCACCTACTTGTAACAGGTTTCAGTCAACTCTAAGGAACCGCAGGAGGGAAAACTCCAGTCTGTGCTACCTGTAGCTCAAGTGATTACCAAATGACATGCAGCGCAAATGAAATTAGAACTAAATGCCTTGCCAGGATATGTGACTGCGAAGTCCATCACAGTAAAGCCCTACCTCATTTAAACTAAATTTGTACAGAATCTGTGTGTGGACCAGCTGACCTCCAGAACCCCGTTGACATTGCCAGTCAAACCAAAGCACTATGTGTCTTCATGAAGCATTATGCAGAGCTATCTGACAGAAAGCTGAAATAAGTCCCAATAGATGCAGAATTACGCTGTGTTACCTCTTAGCTTTTCTGCTCCTTGCCTTAGAACATGTTGTTCAAATGCATATATTTTTTCAGACAGAAATACTATAATGTATCAAAAGATTGAGATGACAAGCGCCTCTAATTTTCCCATCTTCTCTCCTAAAAACACTTGTGGTCTTCACTCCTGTCTCCTTGTGTCTAAAGTACTAAGTATTTAAATATTATATTTATTATTTTCTTCTTTGTGGTTTTCTTCTTTCCTACCTTTGCAGCTCAGTGTCTTATTCTCACTATTTCTGTCTGGTCAGAATACTTATGACTGATTCTTTAACATTGCATCTATTATATTGATCCCCTCTCCCAACTTCTTTTCCTTGTGTTTATGAAATTATTTTTCTGTGCTTATATGACAAAGTTATCTGGATTTATAACCCCAAGTACAGTGAAGTAACACAGGAGAAGTTAAAAGACTCTGAAATGATAGATAAATAACCTTGTAAGTTAACAATTTTACTTCACTGCCAGTCTTATACATTCTATACAGTCAATATGTGTAAAGAATGTAGAGCTAAAAAGCTTTGCACATAAGCCTAAAAGGATCATAAACTTGTTTTATGCATAGTTAAGATAATTTTAAGCTCATCTTCTAGAAGACAAAAAAAAAAAAGTCAAATCACACCCAACAAGATTCAAAAGGTTGACCTCTTTAACCCAATGTATACTAAAATCTTTGACTTTGTGCAGAAATGGTCTGGAAATCTATAGAAATCCACCCCTGCATCTTAGCTTGCAGAATACTAGCATCTGACTGGGTGGCAGTAACTTCATCACCTGCCCAAACTCAATCATTAGAGCATGTCTGGCTGTGCCCTAAACATGTGCAGGATAGCAAAGTATTTAATGTCTGTAATTTGCAGGCAAGGGAGAAGCTATAAAGGCTGTGCAAGGTCATAACAAACCTAAGCTCCTTGGAATGTTAAAAGATTTTAATTTAAAATAAATAAATAATGTTGTTTATTTTCCCTGTGAATTTTATTCTTAGTATGATGACATCTGGTTGGTTTCAAGCTATTTGCATTTAATATCCAAATCCTGACTCCGGTATACATTTTTAAAGGTATAACACAAGGTGAAAGTTAAAATGAAGAGCTCTGTAAAGCTACTTTCTCAAGGAAGGTACTACTCTGTCAGAAGCTTTTTACTGTACTACATTTTTGTAAGAATTTTTAATTAAAAAAATTGCAAATATTTTAAACTGAAATTACCATTTTTTATTTACCTCTACATGGGTTGTTTTCGTCTTATAAAATTACCTGAAAACCTTTAATCTGAAAATATTGGCCCTTTTAAAAAAGGCTTAATTTTGCAACAAGTTAAATGGAAGAGACCTTTCAACATCTTACCCATTTTCTCTCATGTTTCAACACAATTTTACAAATGTTCTTTAAATGTATAAGATTGAATATGCAGCAGCCATTTTATTTCACATATAGGCTTACATCTAAATAAAAGTTAAAAAAAAAATTTGTTACGTAGAATAAACTAGTGTTACCAATCTTTCTGTTGCCCAAAGGAAATATAAACTTTGCATTATGCTGAATATATTCAGTTTGATGTCAGTGGAACTGGGCTGGCAATATCATCTGACAATCTGGCAACAATTTAAAAATTGTTAGAAAGAAAGTTTCAAAGCCTTGTGGAAAACCCTCAGCAAGTACACATCATCTGAGTTGTTATAGGATTTACATTCTGAAAGTTCTCTTTCATGCGGGATTATTAATCCATATTCTGAAAAGGCGTAAAATCCAAAACCAGGGTTATCATGTCAACCTTCAGGTTGATAGGATATTTTTACCAGTATTGGACTTGCCCTTGGCATCATTCTTTATCCAACTGATCTGAAAGCATCGGACTTAAAATCTATGCCTCATCCCCTTCCACTTCACTATTACCTCATAAACAAAAGTAAACAGAGGTGAGATGCCCATTTTGCATCTTTCTGTTTTATCTTTAGGGTAACTGAAACAGAAAAATGCTGCATATTTCTGTTCCATTATCGGAGAAAATAAAATGCAGGGGTCTTTAATTTTCAAGAATCTCAATGTTAAGTTCCAGTGGTGCATAAATCAAGTGTCCTTTAATTTGATCCCCTGATAGGGATTATTGCAGAAGAAGTAACAACTATGAGGGAAAATTTTAGAGTAACAGAGAACAAATAAATTAAAGACGGAGAGGAACTATATAGGGAACAAAATAATACAGATTATTTTTCACTCAGTATTAAAACAGCTTCTAGAAATAATTGAATACTGAAATACATCTTTTTATATAACAATACACAATAAAAATGATAACAACAGAATAACATCCTTTCCTGCCCTGTAGATAACATAGTGAGAACATTCTGGTTACTATTTTATCAGGTATCTTTGACCACATTTCTAAATACACTTAAGTGAGATGATTTCTCATTTGCACTCCCATCCACAGTCCATGGTATATGCATTTGCTCCAGATTGTTAAAATTGTCTTTAGTAGTTGAGCTTTGTCCACTTTGATATCCAAACAAAATAAACATCTCAAGAATCAATAAAATATTTTAATAGAATCTGGATTAATGTTAATAAAAAAGTGCCATTACAGCAATGTATGTAACTACTTTTCTTGTCCTTCTAGTTATGCTTCTTTTCTTTAATAATTTAAATGAGTAGAGATACAAATCTGCTGTGGTAAGCCTCACCTAGGGGCTGTGTTTTGAGAGCTAGTGGACTAGAGTTCAAGTCTTAATTCACTTTTTCTGTTTTCCCAAGTGTTATTTTTACACGATTTCATACTCTTATAGCAAATTCTAGTACTATAGGCTATCAAATAATACAATTTCTGCATGGTGATAGGCCTTCTAGCCAGAGAAACAAAGACGTAAGGAGAGCTCATGAAGTGTTTTGTCCTCTAATGAAGTGCCCTTTTGTTTACATAAAATGGCACAGCATGGTTGTAACTGGGAATTTGGATATATTTTAGGTCTCCAGTTAAAGGCTTAGGAAAAACAAAACCAAAAACAAATCAGCTAATATTTTTCTTTCTTTGTGTTCTTAATACAATTTAAGTGGAATTAAAATATAATGCATATTATGTTTGCAGTGTTGGGGAGGGCACAGACAGCAGTAACTCCAAGGGTTCAATACAGATGCAGAAGATACACCTCCAGGTGCTCAGAGCAGACCCATAATTTAACACTGATTCCATTGTACATACTATTTCTAAACTGAGCAGTCAAAATAGCTGTAAATTAAATTCTTGGGAGAGCAAGGAAAAAGGTTATATAAGGATGAAAGAACTCCAGAAAAACAAGCACTAAATAAATTGACACCTTCTGTGGACCTTTACTGAATGCTTTGTTGATGTCAAGGTAAAAATATAATGTTTTCCAAGTCAGTATTTTTGTTCATGTAGTGTGTCAACTTCCTTCTTCTCTTTCCTTAATTTTTTTCCACTTACCTACAACAGTGCTAATTAACTGAGATAAATGCGAGAGAATTCCAGACCTCCCATCAAACTTGATTAAATATAATAAATGGCTCACCACAGTGCATTTACTTAAAGCACTTATGCACAGTCAATTGTCTTCACTTACAATGCAACATTATTACATTAAACTTAGCAAGGATTATATGCTCTGCCTGCTCTTTGGATAAAGTGTGCAACACCGACTCTGGTATATTTTACACTATACAGTGTATCTACCATGTTATAATTTACTAAGCATAGAGTAGGGAATAAAGCAAGAAAAACCTCAGTATTTTTTTCTGATAGCTTTAGCTCTTGAGTGACTTGCGGGTAGACTGCATCATATTATGTAGATAGAGAGCTCCAGCATTATTTCAAATAAATCTAGAAAAACATGCTTAGATTTCTAATCTGATGACTCAGAGAATTGACAGATATGGAGACTTTAAACTCTAGGTCACCTGGTTCAAATCCCACTTAGGCTGGTTGTGGGTGAAAGTCATCACTACCCAATGGCAGTTTAACAGCCCATATGTGAACAGTGACGGCAGGTCTCTGTTCAGTCATGGGATATGAGGCTCATTGCATTCCAGTAGTCATTTCTGTCATATAAAGGGAAAAATAAAAGCTTCTACTGTGAAAGCTAAGGTGTAAGCATAGTGTTTACTCCTCAGATGATTTTGGTAGGCCGCTACAAAGTTATACCACTGAATGGGTTTTCGCTTACTTCAGAAGAAAATGTAGATTAGGAAAACCTGTATCCAGGTTTATCATTTCAGTATTTTTCCCTTCTACTAAATGTCTTAAAGCACATGCCTTTTCAAAACTGATTCAACCAGTATTACTAAATAGTGTCTTTGAGTGGAATATAAAAATGCCAATCAAGTTGTATGCAAATATATTTTAACGTTAATTTAAAAAAATAGATAGAAATATGGGCATCCACCCGCTATCATGCCATGCTTGGATTTCAGTAAGTAAATATACAGTTGAATGTCTTTAGAATCAAGGAGTTGCATGGCCACAAAATGTGTGCAATTATTTGGCAATTCATCAGCACAAACTAATGCAGATGTGATTAATTCAACAAGCATAATCATTTCGTACAGGTGTAGGCTTTGAAAATTTGACCTGCAGTCAGTGATACATCAGACCTGATGACTTGTATCTTTTGATAGGTTGACCTGGGCTGGATGCCAGGTACCACCAAGCTGCTCTATCACTCCTCTCCTCAACAGGACAGGGTGGAGGGAGAAAATAAGATGGACCGCCCCCCCTCATGAATCAAGATAAAGACAGTTGAATAACACAAAAACAAAGGCCACGCATGGAAGCAAAGGAAAAAAAAAGTTTTCTCTACTTCCCATCAGCAGGCAATGTCAAGCCACTTCCTGGGAAGCAGGGCTTCAGTATGTGTAGCAGTTGCTCCAGATGACAAACACCATAAATAATAAATGCTCCCCCCTCTTCCTCCTTTCTCTTAGCTTTTATTGCTGAGCTGACATCACATGGTATGGAATATCCTTTTGGTCAGTTTGGGTCAGCTGTGTGGCTGTGTCCCCTCCCAAGATCTTGCCCACTCCCAGACTACTGGTAAGGGGGGAAATGTTGCAGAGACAGCCTTGATGCTGTGCAAGCACTGCCCAGCAGTAGCCAAAACTCTGATGTGTTGTCAACACCGTTCTAGCTACTGATACACAGCACAGCTCTATGAGGGCTGCTATGAGGAAAATTAACTCCATTTCAGCCAGACCCAGTAAATATGTCTAGGGGAAAGGAGACCACTCTTACAAATAGCCCAAGGGCATATGCCAAACCATGAGATTAAAATGTTGCACAAAATAATGAAATAAGTGAGCAAAATCTCCTAAGTTTCTGTGAGGCAAACACCTATTGATGGAATATTCCTGGGGTTTTTTTAAGTAAATGGCAAACGTAAATACAATTGTGTATTAGCTAGATTTAAAGGGGGCCAATGCAAAGGCAAGGCAAAGCGGAAATTTGACCCACTGACCCAAAATATTTTCCACTGTGTCATGTGCCACTTGTAAATCTGAGCTGTGTGTCCAGATCAGTTTACTTGCAGGGTGAATGCAATAAATGTTACGGTGGTGTCTTAACAAAATTGTTCATCTATAAAGAATTCTGACAGAAATACCAGAAAATTCAATGGAGAAATAGTAGGGATAACAGAGAGAATTAGAGAAAATATTGGGAATCTGTTCTGAAAGGAAAAGCTAACAAGCAAACCTTCCAGGTGTGGAACACTGAGTGAGAAAGGACCAGAAAGGACCCTTGTGATATTTTGTTTCTATTGCACTGAAATTTGACCCATTGCCCCAAAACATTTCTCATAAATCTGAGCTGTGTGTCCAAAAAGGTCAAACTCAACTGTAAACAAATGTAAACATTTGTATCTGTCTCTGTCCAGAATTCTGTAATAAGAAAGGTACGCTTAGGCAGACTTTGCGTACAAAGTATTTCAGGATTCTTCAGCTTTCTGGAGTAGATAAAAAGCTATTTTTCGTTCTATCCAAAGTGGACTACTTTGTGGTTTCTCATCAATGCTTCAGAACAGGAAAGAACAAAACCAATCCAAAAGTAAAATTTAGATAATTTGGATTGTAAGCAACTGTTAGCAATTTTTATTAACTAACATTTCTGGGTAAATTAAAACATTGTGACTGAGGTAAAACACATCCCACTCAGCAGAACTCGGTAGGAGTCTAGTTTATTTCATTTCTCATGCTTTTGAATCTCTTTGAGAGGACATGATTTTCAATATTAGTAGAGGCAAAATTTCTGCATATGCATGGCAATAGTAGATTCAAACATTTGCTTTCATCTTGCAAAGGAGAGGTTGTGTCCTTGAGAGCCTTATAATCCTATTCTGTGATGTTATTATGACTCTTAATAGCAAAATTTTAAAGCAGAAGAACCAGCCTAAAATTATTTTTTATAGTTTGGATTATTATTGTGTTTATTTTTTTCCCCTGCTTGAGCTGTGAAATAAGAAGACATTGATAAAACCAGTATAAAAGTCACAAAAGCTGCTTGGCAAATTGCCTTTAATTACTCTATGTAATAAAGACTGAGCAATTCTCTTGACCAATGCTTTGACTTTCTTTCATTTTCTCTTCTAGTGGAATTTTATGTTCCAATTTCTTAAATTTTAGTTTTATCTCCTATCAGTTGCAACTGCAATTATCTGTTTTCATAACTATATGAAGTTGCAGTATGGAAATATGGAACAAAAAGTGGGAAACGAAGATGTGTGTGGTTTTAGACACTGATTGTCTTGGGGGGGATTGGAGCAACAAATTAGCAAATTCTTTCCCTAAAGTGGGTTTGTCTTGCATCAGAAAAACCTGTTTCAGGTCAAATAAGGAATATGTTCTCCATAAAAGATCATCATGACCCTTAAAATATTGGACAAATTTCACGTATACTTTATCATACAGTATTCACTGATGAAAATAAAATATTATGGTAAGTGACAAAGTAGTATCACTTATCTTTACATTGTGTCTGTTCTTTGTATTTTGTCTCAATTTTTTCCCCTTTTTAGTTCACTGAGTATCCTTCTTTATATCCATTGCCAGAGTCAGAGATTTTCCTAGCCTCATACTCTCTTCCACAACCAATAACGTGAAGTTGCATTGCCTCCTCTGCTGTCTTCAATTCTGTGTCACAGACTGCAAATCAAAGCACAGAGAAGATCTGCATTGGTCTGGTTTCAAGTAGAACTTGAGAGATAAACAATAAGTCAACAAACATTACAAATACAGAGATTTATCTTCTGGTGCCAGACCATCTCACCATTTCAAAACTCTTGCCCAGTTCTTGATCTAACTGTCCCTTAAAACATTAAAAATTTATGAAATATGTTTTGTCTAAGAATTTAATCTAGCTTATTCTGAAAGTTTTCTGATCTTTGTAAAATCTGTAGATGTATGATTTATAATGGTACAGTGCCAACACTGTCTATTATTTATGAAAAAGCAGGATTCATTCATTGCCACTTTTGCTGGGTAGCTTCTTATGCATAATGCCAGTCTTTGCTCTTTAAATAGAAAGAGTTAATTTCAGGGAACAAGAGGAATTATATTACACGGTCTGAAGTCTGTATTTAATTTATGGTGAATTGTTCATGCAGAGAAATGGATTTTACAATGAAATGAGAGATTCCAAACCTTTCAGCTGTTTAATAAACCACATAAATAGAAAAGATGGGTTGAGATTGAACTTCTCAGCCCACGTACATACTTGCACATATGGCTGAAATACTCTTGGGTAACAGAGAATAAAATAACCTTTTTCCCAGTCCTATAAACTAGGACACTCATGAACAGGAATGATAGACAGGCCAATCAACCAGGCAAATGAACACTGCTTGGTGGTGGGATATTTCAGGAGACATGTCTTTGGTGCACTTTCCAGTTCAAGTAAAATATTTTCTGAGTGATGGAACATATGACCTACAATTTCATATTTATGGATATTTGTTCCTGATTCTGACCATAACTTTGTATGCTCCTGCTCCTATATTTGGTCTTCCATGGATGAAAAAAAGATACCACACTGACAAGTTTAGGAAAGAAATATGCAACAACTATCATTGCAGCAAATATTCCCGCTGTGTCAGTGTGTTTCTCTTCTCCTCAACACCCAAAACATTGGTTTGTAAGATAACAAAGCAGAATTTGGCCTTAGCCATTTCAGTTTCCAGCCTTTGTACTGTGCAGTGACTGCAACAACCTCAACTATCCGCCGATTACAGTAAATCCATTAGTAAACAGTCTTATTAAACCATACACTCCTGAAGATGAAAGTGTAAACTTAGGTCCCAAAACAGTCATTTGAAAGGATTTATTAATTTACTTTCATCCTTTTCTGGGTTGTTAAATTCTTTCTACTACTTTTTTACCTTTCCACTTTACAGTGTTAAGCTTACAAAATTAGACTCAGTAGAGAGCAATTCTGAAATGCAACAGGGTTTTTCTTTTGTTTTCCTACATGTTTTTCCTCTTGCCCAGGGTTATTTACTCTAAACCTTTTCAAGGTATCTGGGATTTTCAGCAATGTAACACTATTTGGAACTATCCTAGGCAATTGCTTACTCTTAAGACTAAATATCAAAAATTATTATTGTGAAAATATTATCAGCCAGCATTCACATTGTTTCTTTGTTAGTAGTATACTTGATGTTTTCTGATTTCTTCCACTCTCAAGCTAGGGATTTGATATTGAGCAGAAAATTGAAGTGAGAATTGCTGAAATTATGGAAACTGCTGATATGGTAGTTACTGGTCTGTGTTTTTTCTGCAGTCTTATTATATTAAAGAAGAAAATATCCACTTTCCAACAAGCAAAAAGTGCTTCAGTTTGTATATTCAGAATGTGCTTATTTTTGTAAAGACAGCAAATTTTCAAGGAAAATAGCTGAAGTACATATGAACTTTAAAGCCACTGGACTCTTCCCTTTGACTCTTTTCCTATACCACTGACTGAGCTGAAGCTCACCAACTAATTTTTCACGGGAAACAAAACCATTCCTCATTGTTTTTCATTATTAAAAGAATTTTATAAATATAAGATGAATTTCAATTACCTTATATTTGTTTCTCTAATTTCTAATTAACGAACCCTGCAATGTTAATTGATGCTATGTTATAAATGGTAAAGTAGCTCCTGTGATAGTTGAATATCAAAGATAATGAATTCTAATTATATATTTTCAAAAAGCATGACTAAATTGTATTCTTTTAAAATAAGTTTATATAATTTTTAATATATATTTTATATATAAAATAATGGCTTGGGGAGACTTTGAGGTCTCTTTCCTCCACCTGTATTAGGGGTTTTGGAAAGAGACAGATATGATTTGCTCTGAAGGCCAAAACATATTTAAGTTGTCATTGCCTGTTGCTAGGAGCATACTCCTTTAAAAAACAAGGACTTGTTACGTTGACCAGTGGCATTTGCTTTATATTATAGTGATCCACACAAAGAGCACAGACTGTGGCCAGCCAACCTGAGGAAAGTTCATGAGAATGTTTTGATTTTCATTCTCTCTCTTTCTGTCTTGTTCTCCCTCTTTTATTACTGATTATGCAAAACAGCATAAAAGGTCAGTCTTTCCTGACACAATTAGTGGGCTCTTTTTATAGTGTCTGTCTTCTACCACCAATTAAAGAAAGTGACAGGACCATATAAAGATGTCAAAAATACATAGCTGTCATTGGCTGTTCCAGCACTTGGGATTACTTTTCATAAATAAGAGAACAGGCTACTCCAAAAAAGAGAAAAAGTGACTCAGTAACTAATAAATCTCTAGTTATGTTTTAAATTATTTTTGAGCCTAAAATATACACAATCAAATGTTGTTACAAATAAATAGCTGGTGTTGAAGTTAAGTGAACTCATCATTGTCACTATCTGGGATGTAATGTCACAAGAATGAATTGGTGCTTCTGGTCTTCCCAGGCTCGGCACAAAATATATGAACAAAGTTACTTCTTCCTTTAACAGCTGAAGTAGCTTGACTTGACACCATGAGACAAACTCTTTGTCTTATAAAGACTTAAATATAGTGTGATTAATATTTCTTCTTCCTGCAAAAGGTGTGTTCAATTCTCATCTTACCATGGATAAAAAAGGTTTGTAAACACAGAATATATTATATATTCAATCACACATATCATCAGGTTCCCCAAAGTAAAAGTAATTTCACCATTTATCCTAGAACATGATATTCAGGTTCATCTCAAGAAATTGAAATACTCATCAATTAACCAGTTCACCACACTTCACTGTAAATGTCCTATTTGAAACCAAAGACAATGAATACATCTTAAATGTGAAATCCATACCAACCAGTGGAATAGATGATTCAAGAGCATTATCATTTCAGTGAACTGTACAAAAAACTCACTACTAACTGTAAGTACAATTATTCTCCACTGAAACCACTGCAGATTAGATAGTACATGATAAATTACTACGTAATAATTGATAATCTTTGGATGTTTGTAAGATCACTTCCATCAGAAAGAAGCATCTGATACTGACTCACTTTGAATGCCCAGATAATGAGGAGTGCTAATAATGTACTTGCTTGAATAAATGGTTTCTTTTGAGGTTGTCATTTAATCAGCTTGTGCTTTGGCTTTAGAGGGCTGTTCAGAGATGTTTGTTGGGTTTTTTCTCTGGTTTTTTGTTTGTTTTTTTTTTTTTTTCTTCTAATCTTCCTTTATATAGCAATAATTTTAATCTCTGATATGTGACATTTTAAAAGATGTACTTCTTTAAAGACGTAGATGTTCTGTGTGCTAAAGGCTCTCAAAGACATTGGGCACTAAGATTCATTTATTCTGAAGAGAAAAAAGCAACTAAAGCACAGTTTTGTTTTGTTTTGAAGGTGAAGAAACTCAGATTGGAAACTACTTATTTTTTGGCTAGCAAACAGCATAGTGAGTGCTTATGTTGGCTGGCTGTATGTCTTCCCTGTTTTTCTGTCCACAGGAATAGTAACAGTGGAAACAAGAATAGGAAAAGAAATTCAGAAAAACTAAGTGATGACTATCCAAGTTGCCAGTAAAAGTGAAGTGGGTAAGGTTCATGAAACACCAAAAGCACTTTAAAAAGGAGAGATAAAAAATAAAAATAGATCCTACTTAATAACACAGTAGTCATCTCCTTTGGCTCCTTTCTGAGGCAGGAATATGAAATATGATTATGTCATAGTAGTAGTGTATGTTACCTGAACTGTGTTTCCTCAGGGATGTAAAGTAATTAAAAGTTGAAGTTGTATAAATTGAAGACTCGATGAGGTTTATTTTGGATACACATACTTTTACCAAATCCCAGATACTCAGGTAAAGTACCTACCTAAGTCACTGCCTTGGTGGAAATACTTAAATGTAAACAAACCATTAAAAAGTGTTTTAAATATTTATGCCCTTCCGTTCCCTTTCCTTTTCCTTTTCCCTTTCCCTTTCCTTTTCCCTTTCCTTTTCCCTTTCCCTTTCCTTTTCCCTTTCCCCTTCCCCTTCCCTTCCCTTCCCTTCCCTTCCCTTCCCTTCCCTTCCCTTCCCTTCCCTTCCCTTCCCTTCCCTTCCCTTCCCCCTTTCCTTTCCCCAGTTATCCAGCTAAGAATGAGTGGTAATCTCTGAATTATTGAAATACAGTTCAGGTATTTTGTCCTGTTTCATCACATCGCCTTAGATTTGATATTAATTTCTTTCTTAGGGGCAGAAGAACCACAGGTACCTCCTTTTGACTGCATGTCAGTCTTGGGTTCTCCAAACTACTTCTCAGTAACATTTCATTCCCTTCTTGGGTTTAGCAGAGCCACAGTTAATACGACTATACTTTGAAGAATGCTAATTCTCAGGAATAGGTACTTTGGCACCTATTGGCACTGCCCTGGCGGTGAGGAGGAGTCCAGTTCAGGCAGTGGTGGCACAGCATTAATTTAACACCTATTTTCAAAACCTCCTCTGGTATTTTTCTACTGTGACATTTAAATATATCATCTGGTTCACAGAAAACACCCAGCACAAGCAACACAGTGTAATGCAGAAGCAACCTTCAGGTAGCTGAGAATCAGACAAAAATTTATTCTCATGAAATAGTGAAGATATGTACAGAGTAGCTAAAGAAAAGCTATCTAAGTTCTTCAATACGAGTCCAACTCTTCACAGGTAAACAGGAGGCAAAGTGCTAAAAAAATAATTTTGTTCAGAATGGAATGAATGTAATGTTTTATATGTCTGTTCTGTTAAAACAGTTCTCCATTCTTCAGCACTACATATGTAGTTTTTTAGCCATTCATAATCAACTGAATGAAAACTGTTCTTTTCATCACTCTCCAGCCTTCCAACACTAAAGAAGTTTATAAAAAGGCTCCAAATTTGTTTGATAAGAACCTTCACTACACAATGCAAGAACACCCTTTCTATTCAAAACTTTGATAACTTACAAAACTAAGCATCACATGAGAGATAACGAACATCTCCACCTCCTATTAACTTCAATCAGAAAGGAGGGCACTCATCAACTCATTAGACCCAAGAAAGTGTTCCTGCATAAAAGAAAAATGAATTTTCCAGCACATTTAGTTCCAGGGGTATCACAATAGCTTTTCCTCCCATGGCATGCTTCCTAGTCAAATTATGCAGTGATTATTCTATTTCGGTTTCTGCATTGAATATGCAGTTTAATTGCTCAAAGAGAAACACTTTGCTATTGAATGTAGAAAAGAAGAAAGAAAGGAGAATAATTTTTGGCTGAGTCTATCTTGCTGCTGTGAAGCTGCAGGCTATCATTTTCAATGTCCAGCTTAGAGAAAAAATATCTGGTTCCTGCCTTGGTTACAGCCAGGAAAGATTAAATGCATTTAAGAAATGAAACTTTCCCTCCTGGTTCTTTGAGTAAATGCTTTCTGTGTGTAATATGTTAACTCTCTAGTAGTACTGGTGATATGTTACTAGAATGACACTTGTAGCCAGGGCGACTCAATCTGGTTAGTGCACCATCTGCCCTGTGAAAGGAAGGGTGGCAATGCCTTGTGACTAAATGGCCATCCATCATTCCTGGCCAGCAAACGGAAACATTTCTATTCATATATGCCTAAAAGAATAAAACACAAGCAAAAGCTTAAACCAGGAGCCTTTATTATAACTCAAAGTAGGCTGCTGTAAGAGTCTGAGCTGAGTACTTGGGATGCCTTTAAATAGCTTCTACTTTTTGCTCATTGTGTGCAGAAGTGGAGGAAACCATGGCAGTGAATAAGCTTTCATGTTTATTTCATCAACTGTGACCAAGTATATATATTTTTTATTATTATTATCGCTTTTAACTGAAAAAAAACCCCAAACAAACCAAAACATACATGACTAAAACTTCCTAGACCTTTTCACTGGTCAGTATGATACAACATTGTC
The DNA here is from genome assembly GCF_964289735.1 of Phaethon aethereus. Taxonomy (NCBI): domain Eukaryota; kingdom Metazoa; phylum Chordata; class Aves; order Phaethontiformes; family Phaethontidae; genus Phaethon; species Phaethon aethereus. Next base: position 22,971,975 of record NC_138579.1, read on the forward strand.
AAACATCCATAATATTAATTTGCAAGTACCAATGTCCTCTTTACTGTCTTACAGTAAATGTAAATAGCACTAGTGCTCACAGTGGTGGTGATGTTATATTTTGAGCTATTGGTTTGGAATACCCTAGTATTTTTATATTTCAAGAGCAATAAATGTCTTCATTTTATTTGGCACTTTATGTGACAATCACAGGTTGACTCCAGTCAAAATTTAGACACTCAGACCTTCAACTAATCAACAGATGCAGGTTAATGGAAGCCAATGGGGATATAATGTATATCAAATGGAGATACTCTCTTTTCACTTAAAGTATGACTGACTACTCTGTGCTCCATTTCCTTTGCTTGATCTTCATTGCATGTCAAAATAAATTCAAGGCTAATCCAATTGAATTTACTCCTCAATTACAAAACCTGCCTGGGGACTAACACAAAGCTTCCCAAGGGACTGTCTGTTTCTAATTTAACTGTCCTTTCCATAAGTGCTATATTCTTTAAAACCTCAAAAATGCCAACTTCTAGGCCAATGATTACCAAAGCCTTAGGGCAAAGTCCATTGTCAAACCTCAAACTATATCATTTACTTTTACTGCTTGTTGCAAAATACTAAATGGATGTTCTACAGTTGCATACACTAGCTGGGGAGCACAGTTTGGAAACACTTTTTGAGGGTTAGAATTGTATATAGAAAATTACTGTCTTTTAAGCTGGTCCATGATATCTCTTCCAGGAGAAATAAAAGCTTCACAGCAAAGCAAGAGAACCAGGACAGGAGACACTTATACATCAAATTGAAGGTAAAGAAAGAATATAAGAAGTAAGTAAAAAGCATAAAGGACAATGCAGGATTGTACAGAACTTGTCAAACTAAAATGCAAAGTAAACAGTTTATTAAAGAAATTAGGAAGCATACATTAATATGTCCCTACACAAACTATTAAAGCTAGAGCATCCAATTATGAATTTCTGACTTAAATATTTCTTTAACCACATGACTTGTTAATTTATGCTAGAAATCCATTTATTTTAAAAAATCTTTACACTTCTGGGTACATTTACTCTATTTTTTCATCCCTCCACAAGCAGGTAAATAGTAATTCTGTAAGTATTTTTAGGATACTTCTGTATTCATCATCAACAACAAAAAAATCCTGCAAAAATATATGAAAAAAAAATTCCAGATTTATGCTGGAGGAAACATCTAATTTGAAGTGCTATGGTTCTTAATAAGCAGCATTGTCTTTCATTTCATTAAAGGAAATGTAACTGAGATTGAAGTTTTTATCATGTGCCTTTTAATTGGAATGAAAGTTACACATAACGAGAAAGCTAAATTAACATGTCAAAAATGTAGTGTCAGGGTAGCTCTTAATGCACTGTTTTGAAAATTGTGGGGTTAATCTTGGACAAATAAAAGATATCAACAACACAAAAGTGCATTTACTTTTGTGCTGAAACACACACAAAAATTAATAAAATGGGTGTGGGATTCAGATCAGACATCTATTTATTAATTTTAATTTGCGGGAAGGTCTGGCTAACTATAGATGTAAAATGGTAAAAATCCTAAATGGTACTAAGGTAGTTACATTTCCTTTCTTACTGTGCATAGCATTTGAGCAGTAGACATTCTGAATGAATTTATGTATTTCTGAGAAGCAATTGTATAAATAACTATTCAAGACAGATTGGTTATTAACATTATGGTTAACAATAAGTGACCTTCATTTTTTCCATCATTCTTGACTTGAAAGAAAACAAAATTTCAAGACACATCAGTCTCTTGAAAGGGGACAAACAGTAATGATTTGTAGTACAAAGTTAAAATGAAGAAAAAAAAAGCAGCACCACTTCATTTTCAGAAGTCCTCTGTTTGAAGAATAAAATGAGGAGATGGGACTATGAAGATTGCAATGTGTTGGTTTCTACGTTACGTATGATAAGTAGTGATACGATAAATGATGGTATGTGCCAGACACTGAAATCCATTCACAAAAGACTAGTTTGAAATGAATGTTTAAGTCAGGACTGCACTGGATGGCTCGAACACAGACAGTGGCAATATAAACTTCCTTACAGACAATCCTTATGAAGAGCAATGAAGGCTGTCTGGGATTTCCTAGAAACTAAGATGATTGTATAGTTACTCGTGTGCAACATGCTCCCTGATGGCTGAAAGCACCAGACATGCTGTACACGTGCATCACAGCTGCTTTGTGCCTGTGCCATAAAAACGCTCTCTTCACAACACACTGAATTTATCATGTATGTGATTTACCAGGGAGTCACACATGCACAAAAATCTACCTGATACTTCCCCAGCTGTCAGGCATGCTGTACAGGCACATGGCAACTATGCTGCTTAGGTTTATTAATTGCTGCTTCCAAGAAATGGTATATTCTCTATACGTAACATGCTGTTAATCTACTTGTACTGTCAAAAGTGGTCAGGATTTCTGGGTTCTGGGATGTGTATAGCAGACCTGCTGCTCAGTAGACACGACTCATTTTTTGAATTTCCAAGCCATTGTCAGAAGTCTTCATAAATTTCCTGGATTACTTTCTTAAATGGAAAAAGAGTATATGACCAGAAAATAGAGGTTGAGAATAGCTCAGGGAATGGTCTTCCCAAGGTTCAAATGAAAGATCAGATGAGCCCAATCAAATTGTTCTTTAATTTTTTGCTAAGTCATCATAGTATTAAAAATGCACTGCTCAGGGTTGTAGAGTTGTAACCTCTGTGGACTAAACTGTCACCCAAATGTCTCATATTAATCCCAAGCAAATTTTATTCATGATAAATCTGGACTAAAATTTGGGGGGAAGAAATTTAAAATGTATCTTCTTTCAGTTCGCTAATGTGAACGTTGTCTATTCTTAGTTATAGATACTTCAGCATATTTAAATGTGTTTAAATAGAAATCCACATATATATATATTCATGTGGGCCAACATATTTCTAGTACTTTTATTTATGAATTTCAGTTAGATTCCATAAAAAGAAAGGGGCTCTTGAATATCTGTTAGGCTACAAACCGCTGAAAAACAGACCCTATCAGAAGAATTAAACATTTTAGGTTGTTGATGTGTTCAAGCTTCAAAGTAAATAGATACTTCAGAATTCTGATTGCATCTCTCCAAGTTGTTATCCTTATAAGCCTGATGAATTCCATTTGAGAAGACCAGTTCTCTCCAGGCTTTCCCAATTCAGCTATTATCCTTCTAATTAAAATAAAATGCTCACAATCTGTTTTATGGGTGGCCCATGCAAATTAGATTATTTTGTAGTTTATAAAACAAGGAGTTTGACAATCTTTCAATAAAAATATTAAAAGCAAACTCTTCATAAGATAATGGCCAATAGACTCTGTGATATATTTAGTAGGCATATTCATGCTGCAAATACTAATTTTGTCATATTTGAGGAAAACTTCCATTTCTCCCTTAAGTGATGACAGAGGGTGTGTTCTTTGGTTTTTGTTTATTTTTTTGTGGCCTGCAGATTATAGTTTCTGTGCCATGAAGATCATCATTAAACAATCTCATTATCTCTGTTTGAATTAAAAAGCAATGGTGCAGAAGCAGCAAATTTCTGCATACAGATGGTATATTAGCTTGTATGCAGCATAATGGTAATCACTGGACTTACTTTTATATAAGTTTTGCTGCTGAACTTCCAAATACTGAATTTTTTTTCCTCTCTTGTACTCAATAGCCTTGGGTTTCCTGCCAAAATTCCTGAGCTGTCACAGAGATATCAGTGCCCTATAGCAATTGTATCAGGAGCGAAGACCTCTCAGTCAGACTTCTCTGTAAATACTGTAAGGTTTAATGCTTCCGGTCTTCAGCATTCTTTGCTAACATTAACCGGTAACATATCAGAAAGCCCCAGAACTGTATATTATTATTGTTTGTGTCCTAAAACAAAAAAATCATAACTACAGAGGTTAAGTGAAGCACAGGGATCCAAACGGATTTTATGCTGTAATGGGCATTGTGTAGCAATAACAGAGCTTCAAAAATAATAATGAGAAATATGGAAATTCAGAAGTTGGCTCCCATTCTCCTCTGTTTTAAGATATTCATTTGATACTACCAGTGGGAATTCCGGTGCTAAAGCAAATGATTTTTATTGGGTGAGCATTGTTTTGATTAATGGTGACTTCTTTTTTTTTACTATTTTTTTATCAACAACAATCAAAGAGGCTTGCTAGCTCCATGATAAAATGTGAGTTAATAAGTCAAATACAATGAGGAAAATCTCTCCCCTACAAACAGAATCTTTTGGACAGGGAAGTCAGCCAACAAATTTCCTCCTCCCTTGCTCTGAGCTTCACAGGGAAGTCTCTGCATTTCAGTTCCAAGAGGATAATGGAAGTAGGGAAGGCACAAGAAGAATGATAGAATGTCAAAACCAACCCTTGTCGCCATCTTTCCAATGTACAACAGAACTCCCTTCCAAGTAGCACCTAGAATCAAGCACTGTCTCTTTCGTAAGCATGAAATAGTCTAGTAGCTCAACAATGTGTCACCTGTGCACTGAAGAAAACTGCTAGCAGCTAGGCTGAGTTGGAAACTTCTCTACAGTAATTACAAAAGTGCCTTGTGTAGCATGCTCAGCTTTAGCTGTAGATCCTGTAGACTTAAAATTAGGTGAAATGCATCACAGACTTAATTTTTTTGATACAACACTACATAAACATTGATAAATGCAGAAAATAACAAGAATGTGTTAATACTTCTTTTATGAAAGCAAAGCTTCAGAACCAAAAGCATGTGCTCGCTGAGAACAGCATAAGAAACCCTGAAAAGCCTCAAAATGCTCAATGGAAAATAAATAATGAGCTACTAACCAGATCTTCTGTATACATAAGTAATAATGATGAGTCTTATAGTTGCAAAGAACTGCTGCCTAGGAAAAAAAACACAACATACCCATAATGAAGTGATCAGTCATCTACCATAATTAACAGTTAAAACAAAAACACATGAAAACTAAAATGAAATCATTTTTCCTTCTTCATCAGCTTAATAAAAGGCACCATTTACCCCTGGGGAAGGAGATATCTGAGTAGTTGCCCCAGGCTGAATTCTGAAAATTAGTTTTGAACCACAGGTAGGATTGTTTTTCTTTCTCCTTTTCCTTTTTAATAAATGAAGAAGATGCCAAGGACCTAAGCAGAGATTTCTTACAAGTAAAGCAACCTCATCCAACTCTAATTAGGTTTGTATTTTTTTGAGATTTCCAAATCTGTCTTGACCTTTTCTGACATTCTCTAGCATGAAACATCAGCACAATGTATATCTTAACTTCTAGTGGATATGCTTGTGTTGAAAATCCTAAGGAAAACCAAAAGCTGTTATTCAGTAGCAGAATGCACAAGGGCTCTTGAGGCAATTTTTGTGGGTTTTTTTTTTCTCCCAGGAATCCATGAAGTTCAACTGACTTATTGGCAGACTCCTCTTGAATAAATTTAAAAGGTTTTGTTATGCCAAGGTATGATACAAAACAATTTTTATAGCATATGTAATAACTATTTTTCAGCAATAGTTTGTTTACAACACCAAGAACTTAAACAAACCTTGACAAGCATCTTTTCAAGCTAGTATTTTCTGAAATGTTTCTGTTTCTTGAAGTTAATTTTGTGGTTTTTATAATTACTAATAATTTTGTATTGATACAAAATGGTCACATAAGATAAACAAAGTGTTCATTACTGTGCTAAAAGAGTTGGGTAACCTTTCCAAACTAGTTACTTTTGGAAAGCATAGCTGCTTCATCTATACACATTGGTCTGCAAGAATATGGTCATGCCTGTCAAACCTCTGGAAAAAGTAATTGGACTGATTTTGCAATAGTAGGGGTAGTATATTAGGAATCCTTCATGACAGATGGGTGAAAGACTGGTTCTATGTGAGTAAACACTAACATTTCTACCTTAAGAAGAAAATTTATACAAGTTCTGCATATCACTGGTATATATGTAGGTGGCAGAGAGAACACCTAAAGTGGAAATGTTTGTATTTTCTGTGTGAATTGAAGGCATTCAATAACAAATTTGCATTCTGCATGAATAATGTGTATTCCTCCCTCTCAACAACCAGGGACAGTTTCACTCTCATGCTAATATTCACTGACTGCATTGTGGCAGTTAAAACAGATGGTGTAGGGATGGAAGGGAGTTAATGTATTAGGGAAAGCATTTTCCTTTTTTTTGAGAAAATGCAGTATTCCTTTTATGATATTTTTTCCAGCTTCTGGGACTAGGATGGGTAAAATAGAAAGATCAAGTCCATCATGTAAAAACCCAGAAAAAGCTTTTACATTATTCCTGCTACTATTTTCAAGAATTATGGTTCTAAATATAAGCTGGCTAATATTTCCCCCCTCAAATACGAACTCCATAGCCTGCTTGGCATGGGTACAATTATTCACAGTTGTATGCAAGATGTTGTTAAATGCAGAACAGCATCTCTATCTGCCTGCTGCATACTGTCAACAAAAAATATTCAGCTGTTTCTTTTCTCTAAACAATTCCTCTAAATGACAAAAACCTGTTCAGAGATACTCAGATATAGCAAAATAAGAAACAACATAGAAAAGGCAATCTGGTCCCATTTTTACTTTAGGTTACCAGTAATAAGGTGCTTCTATGCTCCAGGATCGATTTGGTTCAATATTCCACTATCATCTCATTCTTTACAAAGATTCAAATGAGTGTGAACAAGACAGATTATGTATATTGAGATGGTTTTAACCATCCAATTGTCTAGATTAAAAATAATGATTGGTTACTCAGTCAATTCCCTCTACGCTATCTTCTCTATCACCACTGGGAGATAATTCACAAAGGTCTCTATACCTGCACCCCTCATAGAAAAATAAACACTATCATCTAGATTAAAGAAGTTTTATTTAGAAAACATAAAAAGCAGTGCAAACTTAAATCAGTTTGTATGCTTGCTTTGTTATTCAATTATCACTCCAGGTATGTATTTCAACACTGCTACTGTCCCAATGTCTGCATCCCATTGAAATCTATTTTAGATTGAAGCTGCATTTAGAGGAGCATCAAAACTGTAGAATATTTTTCTAGTTCAGGACTCCAAATGTTCTGAAATTTTGTATCTCCAATTCATTTCAGAGTGATACATAGGAGCTATTTTTCATTCTCAAAGGATATGATATGTTGATGAAGAAAATGAGGACCAAGGTGTTATATGTACTGTTATATAGAACAGTATTTCTATGAATTGCTGTACTAAAGGAATGGCCTTAATGGAAACTAAACCAACTTAACTTAACTTGATATTGAGTGACGACTTTTCCAAAATGCAGGGCATCAGTTAACAAAACCCAACAACAACAAAAGAAAAGTGAAGAACCAAGCCCTCTAAATCACATCTCTCCAAAGAGGTATGTGTAGTTTGTGGGGTTTTTTCTAAACACCTCCCCCCTCAAACAAAGGCAAAACCAAGTATTTATTGTAGAAGCAAGCCTTTTGTTAGAACTACTGTTTTCTATGGGAAAATAGAAAATTCTTTATCAAGTAGAGATCTGTATTGGAGAGATGGATATTGGCAAATAGCATAGAATTCTAAAATCCATCATCTTTTGATTTGAGAGCTCAGAAGAAAATGTATTAAGAATGTTGAATGAATAGAACAAAATATAACTTTTATATATATAACTTACATTTTTTTCATCTCAGTCTGTTACTGGAGGTGCATAATGGAACCTCAACTACCTGGTACATTTTTGATAGCAAATCAAGAGAACCAGAACAAAACCGTGGCCCTCTCAGATCCAAAAACAGAAAGGAAAATTTTGGTAAAATATCTGCTAAAACAAGGAGGCCAGATTCAAAGGCCACTGAATTTGAAAGTAACTGTACAGGATATTAGTTTGACCTAATTTGTGTGCAAAACACAAATGCTGAAATAAAAATATTTTCCAGCATGAATCAGAAGTAATGGCAGCAACAATGTGAAGTACAGTTCAGTAATTTCTTAACATATTCAGCAGAGCCACTTATTCAAGAAAGACTTTCCAAAATGGCTTGATAAAGTGTTAGCAACTCTTATTCATAATAGTTGTTGAACAGTTTTTAGAAAGAATATTTATCAGCCACAGATCCAAGATTCTATAGCCTGCAACAACTACTTAGTATATACTTTGTAGATCAGCCAGAGGAGGATTTATTTGTACTTGAGTGTTAGTTACATGTTTTTCCACACATTCTGTACAAAAGAGTCCTATGACATAGATTTCATGTTTTCCGTCCAAGTGCAAATATGGTATACATCCAATCTCAGTGCTTTTAGGTTAGGAAAGCTACCAATATTTTGAGAACAAAAATAGCATCTCTATAAAACTGCACACAATAAAGCTTTCTCCTATGAACAACCTGCAATGAACTCAAAACAATTCTCATCTATGCAGATTTGTAAGAGACTTAAAAGTACAATACACAGAAAGTTAAGACAGTTATAAAAGCAAGTATGTACTCAAGATATGTGACTACCATTACAATTACGAGTTAATGTGTCGTATTTCATTTTTATGTACTCTGCCACCAGTAGAAAATAGAACATGGTGTATGCCTTGTTGAACATAATGTAACATTACTTCTTTACACACTAAATCATATTTGAGCTTTTTACATAAAGAGACACTCCAGCAAGGGCTACGCATACATTGTCATTTAGCGCACCACTAATGGTGAGATCACATTATTTCAATAACACACTTCATCCAAGGTTTTCAAAGCATGTTCAATATTACAATAAAAACACTGTTAGCAATAGGAGGGTAGTTGATTGGCATGAAAATCATGATAAGGAATTAGTCCTTAAGACCAGTTAAGACAGACGTTAGAGTAAATAAACAGGAGTGATAAAACTATGATTTCCTGAAAATACTGCTTTAACAAAACTGAAATATGCAATGAGAATATACAGGTTGCCAAAAAGTTTTTTGGTGGTCAAGTTTCCTAGCATTGTGGTTTCAGCTCTTATAATGTTGACTCATTTTGATCTTGACATGGTGTTTTTTCAAAACATTTTGAAACTCAAAAATTTACTTTCACTCCTAAAATGTTAATCTTTTTCTCTCACATTATATAAATGGAATTTTGAATTAGCAGATTTTCCTGCAGACTAGAAATTGAAATTCTAGATTTTGATCAGTGCTGTTGCTACCAGCATCATCACCATTATGTACTCTGCAGTAAAATGTGAACTTGGTGTAATATGAGACATCTAGTAAGTTCCACACTAAAAAGTACAACTCAAAAATGCAAATCTGCTGCCACTAAACTTTTAATATCTAAACATAAATATGACCCTCAAAATACAGTTTCTCTAATTGTATACACTTATCTTGCCAGTGATCAGTTCTGGAGTTTTTTAATGTGACACATTCACAAGTATGACATGTATAGAAGATTTTAAATTTTACTCTGGATGGGATATCATTCTTGAGGCCACACTTTGGGTTTTACCAACAAAAGTTAAATCTCAGTACAATGGCATGGCAGTTTTAATAAAGCAGAGGAGCTGCATATGACTGTGAGTCTGAAATGGAAAAAGAAAACAAAACCCTAGAGCTAGTACTTCACAGATTCACAGAGATATTTGTGTGTCCCCCACCCCCAACCCAGTGTTGAACAACATACATGTGCACAGTCTTGGAAAAACTTGAGACTCAACAGAGTTCAGTAGCAGAGAATTGATGTTATTGTAGAGTCCTAGTACTTTCCTGGGATTTAAAAAGTAACACTTTCTGGGACATTTAAGAGCCACTAATGTGTGTTCTAAGACTACCAAGCACTTCTCTCAAGATTCATAGAGCATGTGTAGTTAACCATGCAGAAAAGCACTGAAGTGCTGTGACTGCTGCAATTCCCTTTTGTTTCCATGCCGAGAGCAGGGAAGAGTCTTGTGGGAGCAGCCCTGCTCCCTTCAGCCTGGGCTGTCACCACTCTGCATGCTTGATGCCACCAACCAGGTTTCCTTATACAGACACCAAAGAGGTTAAAGCTGAATCCAAACTAATAGGCCAGCTGAGGGAATAAATCTTATAAGTTAGTGAACACTTGCCAATACCTGATTTAAACAAATCCACCCCAAATCTTTGAAGTCCTTTAGAATTACTGTCTGGTGGGAGACGAGGCACATTTGCAAGTTCATTTGGGTTTGGTGTGGAAATATATAAACATGCATCAATTAGGTCAGGAAAAGACACAGTTTGTAGACTAACCTGATGGAAAAAATAAAGCATTGAATATCTGCAGACCCAGACTACCAGATGATAAAATATAATGATTATCTAACCTGCACAGTATATATCTGTCAAAAAACCTGCCATTGCCCTTTAGCTCAGTATCAATATGTAAGCACACTTAAATTAATAGCTAATGAAGAAATGCATGGCCTACTGAGAGAGGTTTACTACATAAGATGGTTTTAAATAAGGATAGTACTATGACACTGTCCACTTGGGATGACAAAATTCAAAGCAGGGACACATCTTGTAAATCGGTGGATAGATTAAAATTAAAACTTAAAATTATAAACATTAAAAGGACTACAATTTATGCTTCACTGGAGGCTTAGCCAAACCTAACTCTGAACTGCAAGGCTGAAAGACTTATTAAGAACATATTTTTTTGTAAGCTTTTGAGATCTCTGTCATTTGATTACAGCTGAGCAGACACAGAAAAGAAATTGTCAACATCATAGATTTTGTTGGTATGTTTGAGATAAAATTTTAAGAAAGAAAATCTACCAAAAATTACTTTGTCATGTTTTTTATCCAAACCTCTTACTCGGTTGTTCTTGTTATATCCAATAATAAGTCAGAATTAATAGAAGAAATCCAGTACATCAGAAAGAACTTTTGTAGCCCTTATATGTTTGTGAGCTAAGGAACTATCTCAGAAAGGAGGAAAATATAATATTCGTTAAATATTTAAGAGTACCCTCTTAACTGTCAGATGAAATGAATCATCTAAGTACCCAGTGACTGAACATCTGCAATATTACTTCTGTTACTGAAATCTATCGCTCAAGCACAGTTAAACCCTCTCATATTGTGGATTGGTTTTAAGGATTCTTTGCAAGGTATCTACCTCTAAAGTTCAGAACTGATGGTAGAACCAAGGCTTGACAACTGAGGAAGAAGATTTCATTAAACATGTGACTATTTTGGATAAGTAATTGAACAATTTCGTTACTGTTTCAGAAAAGAAAAAAGGTAAGACACTGAAAGAAAATTTCTCACAGAATAGAATTTTCAACTTATTTGAATATATACTGAATCTCTTCTAGTTTTCTCCTCCACAAATTTGAATTTAATTTGATGGTGTTTGCAAGACTGATGGCACACATTTTTACAACTTCTATAATGAAACTATCTAACAATGAAACAATGTTTAACAATCTCATTGCTTAGTTACAGAAACATTTATCCTCCATTTGACTGCACACAGAAACAATATGGAGTTTAGAAAGGAATCTAAACTTCCATAAAGTTAATAAAAAGATATCTTTATGATTATGGGTAGACTTAAAAAAATGTTTAGAGTAATATTTGACATATTTGATATTGATCAACTCAATGACAAGTTATCTGAAATAATGTGCAATCCTCCTTTCTTTTCTGAGTACAAATAAGAAATGTACTTGATTGGATGAAAAATTTATTCATCTTCATTGCAGAGTCTAAATCCTTTCTCTGTATCAGTCACTTATTTCTGTTATTATGTCTTTTGTGATGGGATGCAGATGAACTTTCAATACAGTTTTCAGTGATGAATATGATAATGAGTCAGTTATGTAAGAAGTGCATTGTCTTCAGATTCAGAATGGGTAGACAGTAATTATATAAACTGCATGATAAGATGTAGGTGTCCAGAACATAGCATTCTGGATTAACATATTTAACCTTAATGTTACTACCAGGAATGTTCCTAAACCTTGCTGTGCTAAGGGATACAACTTTGGCTACATTTCATGGAACATAAGACTACAAGTTGGGGACTCTTTGAAAGCTATTTTTGTACTATGAGGCAGTCACTGAATACTAGAAGATCTACTTTAATTTATTCAGCTCTCCAGAGTGATTGAAATTGCTTTGGAAGCACAATCTTTTAGAAATTGGTTAATTATTACATTGGAAAGTAATCACTGAACTGACTATTTATATATATTTTTTAAATTATATGTATATACACACGTATCTTTATCAATAGTAACCTCGACAGTGTTGATCTAGTGTAGAACTTTGATGCATTTTAGGTTCTTAGGCATTATGACCTTCAAAGCATCAGCAATTAAAAAAAAAAGGGGGGGGGGGCAAAAAAGCAAAAAAAACCCCATCTTAGTAAAAATAGCCAAATAAAGTTTTAGGTGTGAAACATTTCTCAGACTACTACTCAGAATTAGAATATCCTCCATTACCAGCAGGTCTCAGGAGTTTGCCTTTCTCTAGTCACCACAGCCAGAGGATTCTTCCTCTACACAACTTCACAATGGTGTACTGTAAGTTGTGGTGCTTTGAAACACTGTGTTTAAGTTTGATCATGTAGGTCTTCACTTGAGCTTAAATCATATTTATAAGTACAAGTGAAGAAAATACCATTTGTTATGAATGGTGTTCTTAGGCAAAAGAGCAAAGAAATTGAAATTACAACTTTTTCAGAATCAGGTGGACGCACTGTTGGTTTCTGATTACCTAATCTACAAATCCAAAAGAAATGCTGTTCATGTCTATTTCAATAGTGTCCATGAAATAGACTGTTTGTGAAAGGGATGACATTAAATATTTATGTTATTTCTCCATGATATTCCTAATCACTATGAGTCAATTGGAAATACATTAATATCTGTTCTAACACTTTAACTGAGGCTTTCAAATTATTATGTGAAAAGCTCGTATTTAATTTTTTTATTTATTCTCAGAAGAGAAAATGTTTTCAGAGAAAAAACCTGTTAATTTTAATCTTAAATTATGTGAAAACAGAAGTAAAATCAAATTCTGCTTTTAAAATCTTGGGATTTTTTAGCTAATATTATCACTTTTAAAGTTTTGAATTTATATTTACCATAGCAGTTGTCAAGCTTAGTACTTGCTGGAGCCCACACATGCTTTTCTACTTTTTAGTTCTTCACATATGAATACCTGTCAATTTTCCTCTCTTCTGTGGCCATTTATACAATGTTACTAGAAAAACACTATAGGAAAGTGACAGGACCACAGCGGTGCATTAAACAGGCTGTAACTGGTAGTGACACTGAAATTATGCACAAGATGAGCTTTTAAGGAGGATTGTGAGTGGTTTCGTTTCAAGTATGGATCATATGATGTGTATGCAAGGGTGAACAGGAGATGACATATGAGGAAGCATCTGGTCTAACAACAAAGAACCAGGGCCCATTCAAACTCCACATGCAGTTGCTTTCAACTCTGCCTTGGTGGTCAAGCTTCCAAAAATAGTTTCACAAAGCTAGTTTGTCACACATCTGGTAGGGCAGTAATTTGTATGGTCAGCAAGTTTTTGCAGTGAGGAGCTCCTGAATATAAAGAATGGATAAGCATTAGCAATTCTACAAATTTGGTGTTCTCTCCAAGAGATATTTACTTCCAAATATACCTTTCTTTTTTTTTTTTATTCCACAGATTATAGCATTTCCATATAAATACTTTATTATTGCATGTATAAACATTTGTGACTAACTTTTGATCAAATCTTCATTAGACTTTGGTAGATTATATGACTAGAAGGTAGCGACATTAAAGTCACAAACCCTGGTGAGAGTCGGAAAAAACAATGGTAGGTGCAGGAATCAGTGAAACGGAGAAGGCTGAACCAGCTACTCAAAGGTGGTTGGTCAAAGGAGACCAATTGTCCCTACTGTAAAATCCACCAGGATGTATCAATGAGATAAACTTGAGTCAGAAGGCCAGGCAAACCAAAGCAGGATTATTGGCTAAATGTGTATCAGATTTATTATGGGATCCAGGGGGAAGAGAATTTTAGGATGTATAAAACTTACAGGATGTTTAGGGGAAGGACTGAGGGTGCGGCAGAGAGGGGGGTCAAAGTGGATCAGGGAGGAACAAGTGTGGGAAAACAGAGGGAAAAGGGGATTAAAAGGGCCAGTGGTGTATAAGCGGGTTGCTGGTTAGTATACTTGTCTGACTGATCCCTGGGCCTGATCACTGCCATCTGTCCTACCTTCTTATTAAACTTTATTACTGATGATTTTGCGTATGAGTGTCCTCTCTGCTCCATGTAAAGTGTATGTTTAATGATCTGCTAGAGAATTTCAGGCCAGTTTATAGTCTGTTTTCTCTGGAGCTTGATTTTTTCTCTGGGTCTGGTTGCTAGCTACTGGATTGAGTGTCTAAAACCAGCTACTGGAGAGACACATACTGTGTTCAGTTTTGGGCCCCTCACTACCAGAAGGATGCTGAGGTGCTGGAGCGTGTCCAGAGAAGGGCAATGAAGCTGGTGAGGGGGCTGGAGCACAAGTCTTATGAGGAGTGGCTGAGGGAACTGGGGTTGTTCAGTCTGGAGAAGAGGAGGCTGAGGGGAGACCTTATCGCTCTCTACAACTACCTGAAAGGGTGTTGTGGCGATGAGGGTATTGGTCTCTTCTCCAAAGTAACTAGCGATAAGACAAGAGGAAATGGCCTCAAGTTGCACCAGGGGAGGTTTAGATTGGATATTAGGAAAAATTTCTTCACTGAGAGGGTGGTCAGGCATTGGAACAGGCTGCCCAGGGAGGTGGTGGAGTCGCCATCTCTGGAAGTGTTCAAAAAACGTGTGGACGTGGCACTTCAGGACATGTTTTAGGGAACATGGTGGCGCTGGATGAATGGTTGGACTTGATGATCTTGCAGGTCCTTTTCAACCTTGGTGGTTCTGTGATTCTGTGTGTTTGTACCAGCAGAGTCCCAGTTCATAGTAGCTGAGGTGCCTTAACCTCAGTAATGTTAAGGGCATGTTATTTGCAGCTCTGTAACCTTTCATCTAAGATGCTGTAGAAGTTTTCCCTTGCATTCCCTTGCTATTATTCTGGGGCTGTTGGTCTCAGGACCTTGCCTGCAAAACCCTGAAATTGTGGTTATGGTAGATTCTCATGATTTCATGACCACCATTGGCATCAGAATCACATCTCTTTCCACCTTTCCTTCATTTCTTGTTCTGCCAAATTTAGTTTAACATTAGAGAAAATCAAGCCTAGTGCGCAACAAAGTAGATAATAGTAATCTAAATGATTGATAATTAGTATTCAATAATGCATGTGTGCAGATACTTAACTGCCAATCACCGATTAACATGTTGCAAATAATGCCAGAAGCAGGACCACCCAACAGGGAATTTGTGCAGGTTCCAATGAGAACTATATAGTACTATTGGAAAATAATGGAAAAAGTGATGATCATAATCTTTGCCACCACCACCACCACCTGATATGATGATCATAATCTTTGCCACCACCACCACCACCTGATACACTGTAGACAACCACCCCCAGAGGAAGCCACGCCTGGTACTCCTGTCTAGTCACTTGGACAGTTTTCTTTTCCCCTCCTTCCTTCTGTCTTTCTGTCTCTTCTCTCATCTTTATTTTGTTCTTCCACAAAAAATCTTTCACGATTAGAGTTGATGTATGCCACCAGCTATACAGATTCTTCTAAAAAATCTTTGTAAATATGAGCGTGTCTCAACATCCCTTGTGCAACAAGTGGCCTGCATGCCAGCTGCTAGACTGGGACCATTATTATGAAGGGCATGAAGGTCTGTGGACCAGGAACTGGAGGAAATTAAGGCCTAGGGAACCAGCTACAGAAGAGAGCAGTATTGTTTATGCCAGTAAAATTTATACCATTTATTCCATTTATACCATTTATACCATTTATTCCTAATCCTGACCAGCTGGAGATGAAGAGCAGGATTGGACCGTCTGCCTTGTGCATGTTTATGTGAGTGTTGTTTGTGCTTATGTGGGACAGGCACCAGTCTTCATCTGGGTGGAACTGTGTAGCTGGCTGCAAGTGCTCTGTGTGTGTGTGTGTGCGTATGCATGTGCGCAAGTGTATGTGAGTGTGCGCGTATGGAGAGCAGCTTCTCAGCATTGCTACTGGGTGGACCTAGGGACATAGAACTTCAGCAGCTTCCCATGTATGGGACTGAGGAGGCATTACTGGGTCTTAGAGTCCACCAAAGTCAGTGAAAGCAGACTGGGGAGGAAAAATTTCTTGTATCCTGAAGTCCACTGGATCCAGCCACCTCTGACAGAATTTATATTTGTTATAAAAATTATTGTCATCTCCATCATCCAGTCCAAATTTGCTTTACTTATAAAATCTGTGTTATGGGACCTGCACAAATTATTAAAATAAACTTCCTTGGCATAGGGCAGATCACTGCAGCAGTAAATGAAGCAAAAGGCAAGTGACATGGACTTCTTCTGACATTAAAGGTATGATTGAAATCAGTTTTGCATACTCTAGTCAGTAAGTTGATGAACTGGTTACTCAGTTTCTAACCATGCATAGCTAAAAATATTTTTGTTCAATTTCAACTTTCTGTGCTGTTTGGTTTTCTTAGTTTGAGTAAATGGGCAAGAATACTGTAAACATATGCTTTGTACACTTCCCAAGCCAATCGTTTTCAGTTTTTCTTTCTTGGAAAGGCTGTCAACCTCATTGGGAATTAGTGGGAATTATACAGCTGAGCTGGAATTAGTGAGACTCCAGTGGTTTAGTCTGAAAAGGTAATTCAGGAGAGCTGAGCAGCTGCACAGCATGTTCAGTTTGGACCCATGCAACACAAGCTCCATCATGAAACACTAAAATATTGATCTGGTAAAATTTCTCACTATGCAGTTTTAATACTGTAATTGAATGAATGCCTAATTGGAAGAAAAACTCTTTAAAGGCCACAAAGCAATGAAATCCAACTATAATTTGAATAAAAATTCCTTTGAACATTATGTTTTTCCCCCATCTGAGGTCACTTCACACACAAACTGTCACAGGCCTCTTATTGCTACAGTTAGAGACTAACTGTGTTCAAGTTAGACACTTTCTGTGGTCAAGTCATAGGTCCTGTTTTTTGGAGAAGGAGGGCAAGGCTCTTTTGTTTTTCAAAATGTGATATGACAGGCAACAAAATTAAACATATACATTAAACATTATTATATCTGATAGTTAATATAACTCTGCTCCTGAAATAATCAAATGATAATGAATGAAATAAGAAAGTCAAAGGAACAAAAAACCATGGTGTGTAGGACACTAGTTTCATGTGTAATAATAATAATAAAGTCTCCCTCTGGCTATATTTTCTACACAGGCTAAGCTGAGTCCAATCATCCTTTAAAAATTAATTAGAAGATCGAACAACATTTTATGGTGCTAGTGCTGAATTGCCCAGAGCCTGGAAAATATATCACAACAGGCAGGCTCCATTTATCTCAGCTTCTATGCCCCGTATTTTTGAAGCTCAGCTTCTTCTCAATGACTACAAGGTTCCTTTGCTCACTGTCACTGCTGTACACCAGACTTACACTGCTATGGGATGAACCTCAAATTTAGTTTTCAGTAAAATCAACTTTTTGTTGCTTAGATTGATCTCCTGTCTGAAAGCTCATCATTCTTTCTTGTGAGATGTGTGGTATTTTTCTTGATCCCTGACCAGATAAGGAATATAGCAAGATCAGTATCACTAGTATATTGGCAATAAGTAACTGAAACAGAAAAGCTGTTACTCAGACAAAAAGTACCCTGACCCTTCTGAAGTCTCAAGACATTCATCTGGGACTAAAGCTTGGTTCTTGTTGCCGCTTCAAAAGCTCCCTAAAAATATCCATCCATCAGAGTCTCCAGCTAACTTTGCATAGGAAACTGAAGGAGTCTCTGCTGGCATTAAAGAATATTGGTCCTAACTTTCAAACCTTTTATTTTAGTCAAAAGGAAAATCGATTTTTTTTTTTAAATACATGCCTATTGGGTAGCTTAAAACATTTTCTTCTTGAACAAGTTTTCAGATGAAACATTTCAAGTACTTATGAGTAAGGATGAGGAGGAAGAAAAAAAAGTCTGTTATAGACCACCCAACCAGGTTGAAGAGGCAGACGAAGCATTCTACAAGTGACTGGCAGAAGTCTCACAATCGTGAGCCCTTGTTCTCGTGGGGGACTTCAACTTACCAGACATCTGCTGGAGATATAACACAGCAGAGAGGAAACAGTCTAGGAGGTTCCTGAAGCATGTGGAAGGACTTCCTGACACAGCTGGTGAGCGAGCCTACCAGGGGAGATGCCCCACTTGTCCTGCTGTTTATGAACAGAGAAGGACTGGCGGGAGATGTGGAGGTCAGAGGCCATCTTGGGCTTAGCGACCATGAAATGATAGAATTCTCAATTCTTGGTGAAGTGAGGAGGGGGATCAGCAAAACCACTACCATAAAATTCTGGAGGGCAGACTTCAGCCTGTTCAGGTCACTGGTTGAGAGAGTCCCTTGGGAGACAGTCCTGAAGGGTAGAGAAGTCCAGGAAGGCTGGACACTTTTCAAGAGGGGGATCTTAAAGGTGCAGGAGAAGGCAGTCCCCACGTGCCATAAGACAAGCTGGCAGGGAAGACAACCGGCCTGGCTGAACAGGGAGATTTTGCTGGGACTCAGGGAAAAAAACAGAGTTTATCACCTTTGGAAGAAGGGGCAGGCAACTCAAGAAGAGTACAAGGGTCTCAATAGGCCATGCAGAGACAAAATTAGAAAGGCAAAAGCTCAGCTAGAGCTCAGTCTGGCCAGGGTCATAAGGGATAACAAAAAATGTTTTTACAAATATATTAACAACAAAAAGAGAGGCAAGGAGAATCTCCATCCCTTATTGGAGGCAGGGGTGGGGGGTGGGGTGGGGAATGTCACCAAGGATGAGGAAAATGCTGAGGTACTTAATGCCGCCTTTGCCTCAGTCTTTAATAGCCAGACCAGGTATCCTCAGGGTATTCAGTTCCCTGAGCTGGAAGACAGGGATGGAGAGTAGAATGAACTCCCCATAATCCAGGAGGAAGCAGTTAAGGACCTGCTATGCCACCTGGACACTCACAAGTCCATGGGGCTGGATGGGATCCACCCAAGAATACTGAGAGAGCTGGCGGAGGAGCTTACCAAGCCACTCTCCATCATTTATCAGCAGCCCTGGTTAACAGGGGAGGTCCCAGATGACTGGAGGCTTGCCAATGTGACGCCCGTCTACAAGAAGAGCCAGAGGATTCTGGGAACTACAGGCCTGTCAGCCTGACCTCGGTACTGGGGAAGATCACGGAGCGGTTAGTCTTGAGAGTGCTCACAGGGCATGTGCAGGACAACCAAGGGATGAGGCCCAGCCAGCATGGGCTCATGAAAGGCAGGTCCTGCTTGACCAACCTGATCTCCTTCTATGACCAGGTGACCCACTTAGTGGATGAAGGAAAGGCTGTGGATGTTGTCTACCTGGACTTTAGCCTTTGACAAAGGCTTTGACAAAGCTTTTGACACTTTGTTGTCTCCCACAGCATTCTCCTGGAGAAACAAGTGGCTCGTGGACTAGACAGGTGCACTCTTTGCTAGGTAAAGAACTGGCTGGACGGCCAAGCCCAGAGAGTTGTGAACAGAGTTAAATCCTGTTGGTGGCCAGTCACAAGCGGTGTTCTCCAGGGCTACCGTACTGGGGCCGGTCTTGTTTAATATCTTTATCTGTAATCTGGATGAGGGGATCGAGTTCTCCCTCAGTAAGTTTGCAGATGACACTAAGCTGGGTGGGAATGTCGATGTGCTTGAGGGCAGGAGGGCTCTGCAGTGGGATCTGGACAGGCTGGACCAACGGGCTGAGATCAGTTGTATGAGGTTCAACAAGGCCAAGTTCTGGGTCCTGCACTTGGGTCACAACAACCCCATGCAACGCTACAGGCTTGGGAAGAGTGGTTGGAAAGTTGACAGGTGGAAAAGGACATCAGGGTGCTGGTTGACAGCTGTCTGAATACTAGCCAGCAGTGTGCCCAGGTGGCCAAGAAGGCCAACAGCATCTTGGCCTGTATCAGAAATAGTGTGGCCAGGAGGAGTAGGGAAGTGATCGTGTCCCTGTACTCAGCACTGGTGAGGCTGCACCTTGAATAATGTGTTCAGTTTTGGGCCACTCACTACAAGAAGGACACTGAGTTGCTGGAGCATGTCCAAAGAAGGGCAACGAAGCTGGTGAGGGGTTTGGAGAACAAGTCTTATGAGGAGTGGCTGAGGGAACTGGGATTGTTTAGCCTGGAGAAGAGGAGGCTGAAGGGAGACCTTATCACTCCCTAGAGTTATCTGAAAGTGAGTTGTGTTGGTCTCTTCTCCCAAGTAACAAGCGATAGAACAAGAGGAAATGGCCTTAAACTTGCACCAGGAGAGGTTTAGGTTGGATATTAGGAAAAGTTTCTTCACCGAGAGGGTGGTCAAGCATTGGAACAGGCTGCCCAGGGAGGTGGTGGAGTCACCATCACTGGAGGTGTTCAAAAAACATGTAGATGTGGCACTTCAGGACATGGTTTAGTGGGCATGGTGGTGTTGGATTGACTGTTGGACTTGATGATCTTAAAGGTCTTTTCCAACCTTAATGATTCTGTGAAATTCTATGGCCATTGTAGTGTACTGCCAAACAAGCTACCAGTGCTGCAGTGGTAATTTTACTGCAATTTTTCCTGTTCTATCCAGTGTTGCTTTGCCCCAGAAGCTTGGATGGCATTATTTTTCCTTTGTAGTTTAGCAGGCTTGGAAAAAGTGGGACAACCTCCACAATGATTTATATATGTCTAGTTTAGTACTTGAATGGTGTATAAAAATACTTAACATTTATGTATCCTTCTAGTACTTCAGAATGCTTTACTAATACTGTTTAACTGCTTTTCCAGTCTCCTTAAAAAATATATCACAAGTACACAGTGTTTGGGCCATTTAAAGAAAGAAAATAAATTTTCTCCTTTTTTCTGTAGAAGTATATGTGATGTTTTCAAAATCATTTTAGGACCTCATGCTAGGCACTTATGAAAAGTGGATTTAATAATTAAGTATTAATAGAAAAATAAACAGTCTCTTCATCTCAGGTGAACTGGAGATTTTTAATGTTATAATTCTTCAATGAAAATCTGAAGCTTCACAATCCCAAGACCTAAGCTAGCTGTGAACACTGTAGAACATTAGAAACCTTCAACAATTTTTGTTATAAAGTTCTCTAGGAAATCAGTTTAAATTTTGAGTAATACAGGAGGACTTTACCTGCTCTCTAGATAAGACAGGGTCTCTATGGGAAAGGATGCTTTAAAACAAATTTATCCCAGGAAAGATACTCTTAAGCTATAAACAAAATTATTACACTCTCTGGCTAGTAGTACTCTGTGTGTCCTAGGCTCACCCACAAAGATTCAAGTAAGATTTATTTGCTATGGAAACAATACACATAGAAACCACCACCCACCAGGACCTTTAGGAAATACCTTTGTTCTTCATTTCAAATTTTGATTATAGGCAAGTTTCATGCTTTTCTATGCCTTTTGGCAATTACCTCCATTAGATTCTTACAGCATTCAGCTGGAGAAATTTCAACATGTTGACAAAAATAAAATATGGGAATAACTGACAGACTGAGCAAAATAATTCCATTTTTGTCAATGTTGGACATACTAAAACTGGTGTTTCTTGATGTTCTGACTTATGTTTGGTTATTTAGATCTGGAAACACATTTCTTCTTTTCCTGTTGTCTTCTGGTATTCCCTTGTTCCTGTTGATTTTAATTTCCTTCCACAGTCCTCCTTACTAGCTATCTTGCCTTGCATAAGAAAATCCCTCCCTTAAAATGTTTGGAAATTAAAAATATGAGATTCAGTTAACAGAAGAAAGAAAGAAAAAGTAGTATGTTTCTATTTCTCACTGATTAAAACACTTTTTTTTAAGAGGAGAAGTGCTTTAAAAAAAGCAATTATGGGAGGGAAACACAAAGATACTAAAATTCTCAGAGTAGTAACTGAAATGTCTATTAGATCAACTAGCATTATAAAAACTCCGCTTTCACACCTTTCTGTTTGAAGCAGTGATGTACTTTCCTGAATTTCCTCCCTTATTATATGACCAATAAATAGATGTCTAGTTATCAGCCTCAGTAGAAAAAAATGTTATTCTAAAATACTAAAAAATAGATAGTAAAAAATTATTAGTGAGAGTCAATATATATATTTTCAAGGCAAACAAACAAGTGGAAAAGAGTTGTGAATGTACTGTTTGTGACTTTGCTTAGATGAAGCAAAAGGAAATTTGTTTCACAGTCAAACTGTTCTGAAGACAATACAGAAATAGGTCTAATAAACAGGGACTTTTTCAGAAAAACTACTGAATAGATTATGAAAATTCAGGGTAATTTGACTGAATAGGGAAAAAGTGCATTCAAATATCTGTACTGTTTTTTCTTCCCATTAAAGGAAAACATGACACATTAAAGTAAGTAGAATTTACAAAGATTTTACATAGCTGGATGGAATTTTTCATTCTTCCTAACGGTTTTCTAGAGAAGAAAACAGTTTTCTAGGAGAAAACCACTCTTTATGGTAAGGTGTGGTGGATACTTTTGGATTTTGGAGAATTGGTAAGGGACAGTAAAATAGTCATCATATGTTGGTCATGTTTAAATAATCTCAGTGAATTAGAAGATTTTGCTGGAAATTGGTATAATCCTGATTCCGAAGCATATTAAGCATCTACTTACTACTCAGGAAAGAGGCAATTTTTCATCTTTATTCTTCTCAGCAAATGCATTACCCCATTTTATAAATGCACTGTTTTTTTATTTCCATACATTTATTACATTAAAAAAAAAAAATCCTAGGCTGTAAATAAAACACATGAGGATTAGAAAATAATCAAATATGTACATAATATTTCACCAGCTTCAGCATCGACTTTACAGAGTGGACAAAGGAAGGGCCGGGGAAAAATAAGGGCACACGCTTCTCTAACTGGCATGTGCCATGTTGGTATGCAGGGAGATCAGAACTACTGTTATATCATGAATCTACATATTCCTATAATTTCATTCCTTGAGTTTTAGATGTTATTTTCATGTAATATTTGGGTATAATATTTAAGAACCATTTTCAGAGAAATTATATATCATACAATAGTTGACTAGGAAATAGATTTTCATCTTAAAAAACCTTTAGCAAAACCACAATTTTATCTCTAACCCTTCATTGGTTTCTGGTGGGGAGATGGAGGTCTCCAACTCTATCGGTAAGATGTTTAGTTTTGTGTATTGTCACACTCTTCCCTCCTGCTCAAAGGATTCCCAGTGTTTCCAGAGAACACTTTACTGTTGCTTTCATGATGGTGTAAACCAAATCTTTCACATATTTATGCTGTTGTTATTTTTGCCTCTTACCAAAATGTTATCTATTTTATAAGTAGCAGAAAAGAAACCCAACTTCCAAATTTTTAATTTGGGCTCCCAGATCATTAGGATTCTGAAGGAATGACTAGATTTGAAAGTAACAGAGAGTTTGTGATTCATTTTGATGAAATATCTGTGTGCTTAACATATATGAAGATGATAACGTCTTAAATAATAGGAAAGTGGGTTTGAAAACGTTGTTCCTACATTTTCCTTTTAGAAAGTTACATGTGCTAAAACCCATAGATCTTTTCTACTGACCAGATTAAAAGGAAGATATATACATCTATGACAGTAAACATTAACAAAAATGACATAATGGTAGGTATTTAAAGCTTTTTAGGAGTCTTTTGTTTTCAATATACTTACCAGTTTTTAAAATGCTTTGTACAGCTTTATCCAGAAAGTCTCATTTCTAACACAGACAGGTTTTAATCCTAAAATCAAGTCTAAACTCTAAAATAGCATCATTCTTATTGAAGTACACAAGGATTTCCTTTTGTGTAACCCTAGATCTCATCCCACATCTGAAAGGTGAGTTCCTGTCCCTTGGCTTCCTTGGTGACACTGCTAAGGAAAGTACCAATTAGCGTGTTTCCAGTGTTCATAAAATAGCCACCACGGTTAAGCTGTTTACTGACAGCCTAACATACCCTCATGAGATGGGAATCTGGTGTTACTGTTTATAGATCAGAAACCTGTGACTGTTTAAGTGAGCACAGGAATATCAACCATATTTCCCATGTAATTTGAAGGAGTTCTGAGACAAGAGGGCAATGCTTGATCGAAGATGAATGTTTTCCACTCCTTACATGTTTTGCAGCGGTGACACTGTTGTGAGCAAGATGAATGGACACGGTGGTATTTATGGGTGTATCAAGTGTTTTTGCACATTGACAGAATGAGCAAGAATACTATTACAGATAACAAGAAATAGCTAGTAGCTTTTTATTTATGCAGGCATTGACAGTGATAGGTGCATTATTCTGGAATATTTTCACTACTGAGGCAGATATTCTGGCTGTTTCCAGTGCTGTTGCTTGGTTCCCCAAACTAAAAGAAACAAAGCTAAAACCTAAAATCATTAAGTTATATCTTTTTCTTTTCACAAGAATCTGCCTGTGTAACATCTTTGTGCTACATAAAGTTTTACCATTTCACGGGCAGTTTATCTTGTAGCTTTATTCAGCTGCCTCAGATTGGTGAAACAGTGTCTTGGAATTTGTTGCCCTGCTACTGTAGATTATTGATACATATGCATGAACTAGAGCAGCCTGCCTAATATGTGAATACTACAACAAAAACATCCTACCTGAATCCTTTTGTCCTTTTTGTTACTACCCTCCTTTCTGTCCATCCAGAGGCTTATCCTGTGATTCTCTGTGCAGGATATTTTAGGAGACTTTACTGTCATTGGTTTCAACTGCAAGGAAATACTTCCCATCACATGGGAGAGGAAAGCACTTGTGGAAGGCATTGCAGAGGTACCTGTATTTCAGTGATTTAGCTGCCGTCTTCACTGGAAGGTAAAACCCTGAACTAAAGCAAAAGCCATGATTTGCCCCACATTATATTCTGGAAAAATATCATTGTCTTAAAACTACTCCAGACATGAATCACAAATATTTATGAATGATCATATAATCATAGACTCATAGAATAGATTGGGTTGGAATGAACCTTTAAAGGTGACCTACTCCACCCTCCCCGCAATGAGCAGGGACATCTTCAACTAGATCAGGTTGATCAGAGCCCTGTCCAACCTGACCTGGAATGTTTCTGGGAATGGGGCATTTACCACCTCTCTGGGCAACAGGTTCCAGTGGTTCACTACCCTCATTGTGAAAAATTTCTTCCTTCTATCTAGTGTGAATCTACCCTCTTTTAGTTTAAAACCTTTATCCCTTGTCCTATCACTACAGGCCCTGCTAAAAAGTCTGTCATCATCTTTCTTATAAGCCCCCTTTAAGTACTGGAAGGCTGCAATAAGGTCTCCCTGGAGCCTTCTCTCCTCCAGGTTGAACAAACCTGACTCTCTCAGCCTGTCCTCACAGGAGAGGTGTTCCATCCCTCTGAGCATTTTTGTGGCCTCCTCTGGACCCTCTCCAACAGGTCCATGTCTTTGCTGTGCTGAGGGCTCCAGAGCTGGATGCAGGACTCCAGGTGGGGTCTCACCAGAGTGGAGCAGAGGGGCAGAATCACCTCCCTGGACCTGCTGGCCACGCTGCTTTTGATGCAGTCCAGGATATGGTCGGCCTTCTGCGTGGCAAGCGCACATTGCCAGCTCATGTCCAGGTTTGGTGATAGACTGGATTTCACCACTCCAGATAATGGGTATCAGTTAATTCCAAGAAAAAAACATGCCCTGTAATATACACATGAAAAAGAATCCTCTGTGTGTTTCTGTGTGGGAATGTGTGTCCATGTATGTATATTATATTTCATGCAATTAAAGATATTTAAAGATATCTTAGTTATGAAATTTTAGTATGGAAAATATGCCAGGACTGGTCTATGTTGTACAGAAATGCTATAAAACCTGAAATAGTGGCTTTAGAAATGCGGATGCCTTGTGACACCGAATTTTCAGCTGTCATGGAAAGTTT
Organism: Phaethon aethereus; assembly: GCF_964289735.1. Classification (NCBI taxonomy): domain Eukaryota; kingdom Metazoa; phylum Chordata; class Aves; order Phaethontiformes; family Phaethontidae; genus Phaethon; species Phaethon aethereus. The sequence goes on from NC_138579.1 coordinate 22,998,050, forward strand.
TGAATTGTTAGAACTCCACATCTCAGAAGGATAAGGAGATGCGTGTTACTATGAGGAATGTAGGAAAATAATTTTCCTTATTTGATACCTAGAGCATACCATAAATTAATGCTTGCACATTAAAGTGTGCATTGAGAACGGAAAATAAATGGGGGTGCCAAATAAGGTTTCCATGTCCTTAATCCAAAGCACTGATTAGGTCTGTCTCTCACTTCCAAGCAAGTTATTCTCTGTCTGGATTTTTCTGTCTGTAGAGACATCTACCAAGGAGTAAGAAGAAGGACTTGACTATCTGTCTCAGGAGCCAAAATGCTTTGCTCAGTTCATTGCTGATAATTCATCTCTAAGATAGGAAAAAGAGAGAACTGCCTGGGTAGGAAAGTTGAATGGGAAAAAATATTTTATAAAAATGGAGAAGAAAGAGTACTTGAAAGGCACGAAACCTAAGAAATTCTTCTAGACAATGTATGAAGTCATGAGTGCATGAGGAAAACTATTCTGTAGATTTTATATATACTTCAATCTTCTGTGGCGTAGGTGCACGTATAAAGAGTCAAGAGCTAACCAGAATGCAAGAACCAAACTCTCATAGCTGCTTGACCACCAAGATATTTCTGTCAATGGCAAAGCATAACCTAAAGAAAGAGTTAAAGCAACACTTTGAAATTAAGCTGCAGATAGCCCTTAAATGTCTATTTCTTCAGCATCTGCCTTTGCTTGACCTTCTTGAGAATTATGGAGTGGGTTTGCAAAAAATGACAGATTTTAATTAATTGAAAAAAAGAATAGCTGTGGCACATGGCATCATTTACAATCGCGGTCACAGTTCACAAGTTTGCATTCTTTACCACCAGGCAAATGGATTTTCAAGATGAGGGCAACAAAATACACTAAAAGAATTTCCTACCTAATGTGTGTGAGTGAGCACTTAGATCTTCAACTTGCAGGCATTTTGAAAATACTATTCTTTATGAAATGAGATGTAACACTGGAGTGGTTTTATTGCTGACGAGCCTTGCAAATATCTAAATCCTGGCAAACCTTGGGTAGTCTGCTGTGGGGAAATAAAGTACTCTAACTCCTTGTAGGTAGTTTTGTATTTCTGGTCAGAGGTCAAAAAGAATGTCTGTTTAACATCTCAAGTTTTGATCAATTCTATGTTAAGAGAAATGTGGTAACAACGTGTTGGGATATGGGAAATAAGTTTGAAAGCTGTAGGAATCATCACTTGGCATCCCAGTACATGTGAATTAAGTCCAGGTGTTACGTGGTCTAGTGTACATTGCTTTAAAATCTTAAAGGCAACTAATAAAAGACCTTTATTTAGTTTATAATTATTAAAAGTGTGACAGTCATTCAGCTGAACTTTGAAATATCTGATATGAGAGGGCTACATTATATTTCTAAATGAAATTTGTTAGGTTATTAATTTTGTGTCCTGAGTATTAGAAATTACACACACAAAGAACTTCAGACATAGTTGGATGCTTTGTGTCTCCATTCCTCACTTGGCTGCTTGAATGGGAACAAACACCAATGTTATAAATTGCAAATATTACTTCTGATACCTATAATTTGGGATTGTATAATGAACACTGTCTGAAATTCTGTCCCGTTATCAACAACTCAGTGTTCCTATTGAATGGGAGCAACAGGTCTTACTTTAAAGGCTTTAATACTGTAGATTTGATTATCAATTAGTGCAATTCAAATTCATACCAAAACAAAGAATGGTGGTGTGAGGCAGAAAAAAAACCCCAGAAAATCCAGTTCATGGCTGGATGTTGAGCAGGTAGGTATTCTGGAGATTCAGAAATAATGGAAAAGATGGAGCTTTATGGAAATTAACAATTGTTCCATACATCATCTGTGTCATGATAGAAGGTGCAAAATCTAGACTGTGTTAAGGTAAATGAAACAACCAGGAAGGGAAGAATAGAGAGTCTAGAAAAGAGGTGGAATGACGTGGTAGGTGAGTTATGTATATTCATCAGGATGGACTCCCAAAGTACATTGGCCATATCGTCATCTATCAAGAGAACTGCAATTCCCATTTGAAATAAAGGAAAACTCCCTTTGGCGGAGCAGTGACAGCTGCCTCAATGACTTGCCTGAGAATTGATGAAATTTGAGGTGACAGTTTTGGCAAGTACTCTGGGTAAGAGTCACTTCAGACAGAGATACATTATGAAAATCATGTTTATAATAGGTGCAGAAGTAAAATGTGAGTCTGTAGGAATATCACTTATCCCCAGATGAAGCCAGCCTCTGCAACTCAGTTTCTCATTGGATAATGCTCTTAGAGCTGGAATAATAGCATCTATTACTGCAAGTAAATGTCTCACCATATGTCCCTAAGATAGTTGGCATAAATATTGAGACCACACCTGGAGTACTGCGTCCAGCTCTAGAGCCCTCAGCGCAGCAAAGACATGGACCTGTTGGAGAGGGTCCAGAGGAGGCCACAAAAATGCTCAGAGGGATGGAACACCTCTCCTGTGAGGACAGGCTGAGAGAGTTGGGTTTGTTCAGCCTGGAGAAGAGAAGGTTCCGGGGAGACCTTGTTGCAGCCTTCCAGTACTTAAAGGGGTTTCTAGGAAAGATGATGACAGACATTTTAGCAGGGTCTGTGGTTATAGGGCAAGGGGTAATGGTTTTAAACTAGAAGAGGGTAGATTCAGACAGGTAGAAGGAAGAAATTTTTCACAATGAGGGTAGTGAACCACTGGAACCTGTTGCCCAGAGAGGTGGTAAATGCCCCATTCCCAGAAACATTTCAGGTCAGGTGGACAGGGCTCTGATCAACCTGATCTAGTTGATTATTGTAGCGTGGCTGGACTAGGTGACCTTTAAAGGGCCTTTCCAACCCAAATCATTCTATGACTCTATGATTTAGTCTGTAATTTAATAATTAATATTAAATAAAAACTAGAAGGAATGAAGAAGCCGTAGTAGTACCCCATAGTGCTAATGGAGGCCCAGGCTTCCCTATATATTTTTTTTACTTCTAAAAGAAAAGGAGCTTAGAGAAAGGTTTATACAGGATTAATGGCATGCATGAGGCAGATATCTGTGACAGGCAGCAGGGCAGTAGTTCAATAATCTTTGTGATTAGATAGCAGGAAGATATTAACTGGAAGTTTGCACTAACAGATAGTATAGCCCAGCAAGTTTAAAAAAAAAAAAGGAAAAAACAGGGAATTGATGATCAGTTAATTGAAAAACTAACAAATAATATCATTAGTAAAAGAAAACACAGTTTACTGAACTTAACTTTAGCTGCAGGACTGCATCAATGTTCTGTGTATCTGGGTAAAACAAAATATGATTACATTATCGGTTCTTCATTCTGTCGATAAACTTTGTTGATATTTGCAGGGCAAATTTTTGAGACAAGAGCTTACGACTCCATCTTTCTTCGCTTAAGGATAATAAGGACAGAGTGACATTTTAGAATAAAAGGAAAAATCTTTGGCACAAAAAAAAAAAAAAATAAAATCTAGAAACCCTCCATGCCTCTGAGAAATTTACCATTCTTAACTATTAATATAATTATTAACGGAACAATAACTTCTTTATAGTCACAATTTGTTGCTAAATAATGATTTTGACTTTTTTTTTCTAAGTGGTCACAGTTTTCTTTTAAAAAGTGTTATTGTTTGCATTGTTTGTATTTTTGTATTCATAATGACTGTATAATCTGTATTGTTAGCAACAATAAGGTTCAACCACAATCGGAACCAAGAACACTAGGCTCATAGGGTTTGGATACTCATAAAATGCTTGCTTTCATACACTGTTGAACTCAAGGGTCTAAATTTTAAGGAGATGAATGGTTAATATTCCTATCTCAAATGTAATCTCCTTGAATTGAAGGTAAACAGGTAGTATAAACCTGATATAAACAAGGCATCGCATAGCTGACAGTTTACACTCAGATCTTTTGCATCTTAATTCAGTGCCTTAAACTTAAGAACATCCTCCACTTAAGGGCTAGAACAGTTCATAAATTGTTGATAGCACCATTAATGTACATTAAATATCCACTTTATCCCAGAGTATGGATAACGTTGTACTACCTCAAAATCATTTTCTGATTGGATCACCCGAGAAGTTTAAATAGAAATGTAAGCAAATGAAAAAGAAAACAAACAGCACTTGAGATATGTTCCCATTCACTTAATTTAGGCTGTCTAGCCTGATACAGTAACCCAGGCTACTTCTATAGTCAACAGAGAGAAAAACAGAAATGGATCTCAAAAAGTATGGGTTAGGATGATCTTGAATTAAATCCAAAACTGACCAGAGTAATTGCCTCTTGGAGACATCTTCAGTTTACTAGAAAGGCACTTACATGATGTGCCTAGTTTGTAACAGAAATGTGTTTGAAGATTTCCTTTATAAACCCACTTTTAGATGGTTCCTGATGAGAACCCACAGCTACACTGTCAAACTGTACTTCAGATATCATTATGAATAATTGATTTTGCATACACGATTAAGTATATTTGCCATCTCTCTTTAGACTTGGCTTAATAATTCTTGCTTTGTTTTCCTCCTAAAGAAGGATTTGTGTACAATTTATTTCCCCCCCTTTTAATCAAAATCTGAAAAAAGATGCTCTTATTTCTCTAAGGTTTCTATCCTTAAATTAAAATAGATTTTTGATGATGATTTGTAGAGAAAAAAATGTATAATTATTTAAATGTGTTTTCTGATATTTACTGTTAATATGAAAAGAAGATCTGTACTTTCTAACAGTATCAGAACTGCATAGGCTCACATGTTAAAAGTACCAAGAAGTATTTTCTTTTCAATCCATGGAATATGGGAACAAGCAGTTATATTCAGTAAACCTCTCAAACTCCATTTCATTCAATTAGTTTTCCAATTTCTGTTTCTGTGAGAACCATTTTCTATCCATTCTTAGCTCCAGAAAAAATTATGGGACTCTTGAAATCTACAATGTTGATTATTTCTTTAAAGACAAAGCCAATGAAAGCGTTCTGATTGGGTACTTTCAGTTTCTTGTTATGACATTGAACCACGAAGCCAATAATGTAATAAGTTAGGTAATGCATCTGAGACTGTTTTCTAGTCTTTCCCCAAAGAGGTTGCTGGATCCATTCAATGTAACAATATAAAATATAAATGAAGTCATTTATGAACTCCTGTAACTCAAATACTGTTCCAGATCAGTGCTGAAAATGAGACCTACTCTCATATTTTCCTCATATTGGGAGAAATAAATGGAATTGTTTTCTAGTACATGAGTAAAATATTACTAAACTCAGGAAAAAAAAAAAAGAATGGAGCTATTTGTAGTGGTTGTACTAAAATACAAAATCATCCTCAATGTCTTTCCTTTCAAACAGCCTATGGCTGTTTACAGTAACTACATAATACAGAGGTGCAAACTGTGCTCTTCCAGGGAAAGCAGACTGAACATAGGTTAGATACATCGTGAATGTTACAGAGTATGGATACTGAATTTTGTTCAGCAGGATTTCCACTGAAATGCAGAAGAGCAAAAAGAGGTAGTTGGACTTTTTTTTTAAACCATAAACCAAAAAGTAGAAATTCAGAATCATGACATGACTTCTTGGTTAGATCCTATTGTTATGGTACATCTAAGCAAAGTCCTTATTTCAAGGTGAAACAGAATGGGTCCAAATTCAGGAGTAGTCTTGATGTTCAGAGCTATATTTAAGAATGATATTTAACACAACAGTTCTTGTTTTAATCTCTATTGAATATACTATCTGCTGTTGAAAAATTTAGAGCACTGTAAGATCAAAACATCCTTTGTTTTATTTTTTCCTGTATTTTATTTGTATTGACCTTAAATGTGCAGATAGGCTTTGACATTGCACATTCTGTTTAGTATTAGCATGATAGCGTAAATGCTGTGTTTAATAGATCTATCATCTATCATTATCATCAAAAAGAATAAGTCTTACGCTTCAGTTGGAGAGGGATATAATCATCTGCTGTGAACACCATCTTACAGGAAGAATGGGAATGGAAAGGAGTCCATTGTTGAATAATAGAATTCTGGTCCACTTTATGTTGGACCATTAGAAATCATCCAGTCCACTACCTGGTCAGAGCAGGACTTTCTGCTAATTTGAATATTCATTTGAAGTTCAATCAGCTTCCATGGAGCCTTTTCAAGTAAAGCTGTGAAGACCTCCAAGCATGGAGACTTCACAGCCTCTCTGAGCAACCTTGCAGTGCCTTACCACTCCCACAAGGAAAAAATGTTTCCTTTTATCTAATCTGAAGTTCCTTTACAACGTGGTGTGGTCATTGCTTCTTACCTTTTTGATGTGCACTACCACGGATAGTCTTTTCTTTATCCTCCAATTAGGCAGGTGAAGACAGACATTAGATCCCCACTTAATCTTCTCTTCTTCAGCCTGAACAAATTCAGTTTATATATCAGGTGCTCTGGCCCCGTTAACATGTTGATGGCCTTCCACTGACTCGTCCCAGTCTGTCAATGTCTTACTCGTACTGACAACCTTAAAATTTTATACAGTCCTCCAAGTTTGGCCTCTGAGTGCCAAAGAAGGATAAATAATCACTCCTCTTGACCTACTGGCTGCACTCTTGATGTATCCTTCACTGATGCAAGATCATTGCTGATCTATGCACAATTTTTGTCCACCAGGACTGACTGCTATGTCTTTTATGCAAAGCTACTTTCCTGCCAGTTAACCCCAAACCTGTACTGCTGTGCAGAGTTACTCTGCCTCTGGTGCAACAGTGCATTTGGCTGAGCTCTGTGAGGTTTTTGTTAGCTTATTTCTACAGGCTGTCTCCTGAATGACATTTTAATGTCACCCATGAACTTACTGAGGATGAAGTCTATCCCACTGTCCAGGCTCCTAATGATGATTTTAAAGAGTATTAGTGCCACTGTCATGGTTTAACCCCAGCTGGCAACCAAGCAGCATGCAGCTGCTCACTCAATCCCCCACAGTGGGACAGTGGAGAGAATTGGAAGAGTAAAAGTGTGTTTTAACCTGTAATATTTCACATTTCTTTTCTTACCTGTGACAACTCACACAGGAGGAAATTTGGGGTTTTGTCCAAAAGGGACACTGTTTTCGGGACACGGTTTAGAGGGCATGGTGATGTTAGGTTGACAGTTGAACTTGATGATCTTAGAGGTCTTTTCTAACGTTAATGATTCTATGATTCTATGAATATTTGGTCAGTCACGGAATGAATTAAAATGTGACCTTGCTGTAATGCAATCCCCTGAGCATATGATACAAGAAATGCAGAACTCTTTAGCATGTGATAGTACTAGCCTTCTATTTCTTTCTCTGTCCATCCATTTGGCTTTCAAAAGAAAATACATGAGGCATACTTAAAGCAAACGGGCATCATGATTAATAAGAACATCACACTGAGACACATAAAACTGTCCCGTCTCCTTCATCTGTTCTTTTGGTGCAGTGATTAACCTTTGAGTTTATGAGTATTTTTGCACTTGCCTCAGATAAAATATTTTATGACTTCTTACCTCCCAGGCAACTTGGATTAAACTTATGAGGTCCGGGAAAATAGTGGCCCATAATGACTGTTCCCTCGGAAATCATATCTACCTCCTAACCACATTATCTGAACATTCTTTGCACAAAACAGATGGAAACATCAAGACAAAAGACAAGACAACTTGTTAAGGTCACATTCCGCCTTCCTATACATCATTCATGCTTAATTGATTCCCAACCCCTCCTAGAGACAGATTGCCATACATTATGTGAGCTGAGAATATGAAAAGATCATTTTCTTTTCCCCATTAATTCCCATTTGGAAAGGCTTCTGCCTTTGCTAAAGTTGCTTTGGCAGTCTGCTTGGTAATGACTGATCACTGCCTTTCAACATAGAAATAGGGCAGAAGCAAGCAGATCTATCTTTTGGCAAAACTATCCCTCTCTGACACAGCATTTCCGGTATTCTGCTCTCAGTGTCAGAGACAAAAAGAAAGGAGAGACCAAAGAGATTCAAAAGAAGCCACAAGACAGATCCTTTGTAGATTGTGCAGGTAAATAGTTTAAAATGCACCTTTCTGTATACTTACAAACTGGCTCACCACTGTTTGAGGAAAGCTGCTTAGCTTCCCCCTCACACCTGCCTGATAACTCCTTCTACACTGTACAAAGAGGGAGTCAATCATTTTGGTGCATGTCTCCTGAACAGGGTGGATAAATAATTGAGTGTCAAATCTAAATTTCCTGTAGACCTCCTAACCATTTAGGAACATTGGAGTAACATGAAAGAAAAAAACCCCACAAAAACAAAAACAAAACCAAACCACCAAAAACCCAACATGTCAACAATTTTACCAAAGATCTTTCTGTCTTTTCTGAATATGCTTTCTCTTGTTAACTTAAACAAATGCAGGAGTTGCTATCTATAAAATTGCTAATATAGTGATATAGGAATAGCCATATCACGGTGAAATGCTACATTCAGTCTGCACATAGGATTAGAAAGATATCTTCAAGGAGCATAAAGTCTAAGACTCCTCTGGCTGCAGCATTTCAAAAAAAATAGGTACTAAGTCAAAAATAGCAAGTTCCTATTGCAAGTTGCAAGCACAGGCAGAGAATATTGTATTTGGAATCCATGTCATTATAATAAAACTGCCCGTATATAATAATCAGAGGTGGAAAACTGGTTTCTGGAAATGAGTTACTCACTCCACTACTCCTCTGCTCAAGCTGTGTGAAAAGAAGTGGGTAGAAATCTCTTCTGGTTCTACAGTTCTTCAGTTTACATAAACACAGAAAAGAGGTATAAAAAGCACTGGAAGTGCTACTGGCTTTTCAAATGTTGTCAGGTTCTATCCGGTTGAAGTTATGAGTATGCTGACTAAAAAATTGTCCCCAGATATGAACGGCTCTGCATCCCAATTCGCCATCAAGTACATTTTGAATTGCTGGGCCTTGAACTATCATTTCAAACCATCCTTGTGTTTTCAACTCGTGTTAAATGTTTGCATCAGTGCATAAGAATATATCAAAGATCCCCTTAGATCACACACAAGGATCACTCCCTACGTTATGCATTTCCTCTTTCAGAATAGAAACCAGATGTTCCTTGGTGGGGTAATTTGGAAGTAGAATGAAGTGGAGACAAGGATCTTTTTTGTAACTGTTACTAACACCTGCTTCATTTCCTTCGGCACTCTCAGGACCCTTTCATGTGCACTGAAAAGAAGGGGAGCGGAAAGGGAGGAAAACCAGAGGCTTTGTTTGCCTTATCCATTTCAGAGAGCAGCTTCATGTATCAGTTTGCTGCAGAGAGAAGTATCATCTCTGTACTGCTGTCTCTGGCAGAAATACAAAGTATAAGCCGTAAAAAGCCTTCTTTTATTTTCCCTAGAGCACAGCCATTTAGATGTAAACTCTTACAGCTTCATTCCAAGACACTCTGCGTGCAGAGGAACTGTCAGGTCAGAAGAGGAGAAAAAGAATGAAACAGATGAGTTTCCTTTGCAGTTTCCCAGTGGGAGAACTCTGCTGAAATGCTAGTCCAGCTCTACTGGTTTCTGCATCAGCAGATGGCAGACAGCATTCCTTGTGTTTGCGTCCCATTTGGTAAATCACAGGTCACATCTGGTCTGGCCTCTGTTCTTTCTAACAGATGGGAGTACACGTTCATTATCGATTGCAGCAAGGAGACGGGGAGATGATAGGGAGGAGTGTACACGAGGTGGGGGAAGGAAGAAGAGAAGGAGTTAGAAATAGAAAAGGTAAAACCAAAGAAGGTTTGAAAAAGGAGAGAAGAACCTAATATGATCACTACCAACAAAATAACAAAATGGCAAAGCAGAAATATATAGATAAATGGCTATTAAAAATTCTTTCAAGATGTAATGCACAATTGTGAGTATTTGCTTAGAGAATATGGTGAAAGTGCATAGGTTAAATGCTTACATGGTCTCCCACCCAAAGCTATTATATGGGAAAAAAACCCTGTTTTCAGTCCTAATCTCTTTCTACACAAGATATGAACTAAAAACAGAAAACACACAGAGAAATGTTCTCAGTCACTGTCAGTCATAAGCTTTGTTTCAGACAGAGGAAAAAAAACCCTTCTTTTTGTAATTCACTTGTCACCTCATACACGAGTATATCAAACCTTTTTAGATATTTTTCAGCTTTCAACTAGAAAATGGGATATTTCTGACTTTATATATATTTTCTTTTAAATGGGTTATGAAAATGTGTGGATTTTTAATCCTTTTATTGGTACTTTTAAGCATTCATAACTACATGCAAAATCAAAGATTTCTATTTATTTTAAATAGATATTTTAAAATATTGGGTTTAGTTAGAATTTGAGTTTAAAATTAAAAAAAAATAAAATCCTATTTCAAAATTCTAATATATTCTACTTTGAAAAAGTGTAAATAACCTAAAGCTTGAAAGTGAATTTGCTATTGTAGCCTTAAATGCACACAGCACAAACCTCTTTAAATATAGCAAACTATTCTTGTTGTCAGTGGGGAAATGCACACATGCAGTATAGACTTGTATAATGATGATTATGTAACTATACAAACAAAACACAAATGTAAATATACACACAAAACACAAGCACTGTTAATCCTTAGGCCAGGTGCAAACATATTTCACATTTGTCAAATACTACTATAGTAAAATAAACATACTTTTTTGGTGTTAAGAAGCAAGGTCAGCATGAATGACTTGACACAAAACAATGTCATTCAGGGCTCTCTAATTGGAGCTACTTACGAAGAGCTCTGTGTCTTCCTGGAATGCAACAAGTTTAATTTAGGTCATTTCATTTGAACAGGCTGTTTTGACTCTGACCTCTTGGTGGTTTACATATTTCTATAGTTTTAAGGTATATTTTGACAAGTGGCACTAACTGATCACGCTGTCTGATACTACCACTACTGCTAATAATAAAACCATTTTGAAAAAAAAACGTTCAACAATTTTCCCATTTGGCCATTCAGATGTTTCTGTTTTTCTTCAGCTCAAATAAAGTGTAATTTAGGGTGATGTTATAAAAGTGTCCTGGTTTCAGCCAGGATAGAGTTAATTTGCTTCACAGAAGCTGGTATGAGATTATGTTTTGGATTTGGGATGAGAAACTGTTGATAATGTGCTGATGTTTTGAGTTGTTGCTAAGTAGTCAAGGACAGTCCAGCTTCTCATGCTGGGCTGCCAGCGAGCAGGCTGGGGGTGCACGGGGAGCTGGGAGGGGGCACAGCCGGGACAGCTGACCCAGGCTGGCCAAAGGGATATTCCACACTATATGACATCATGCTCAGGATATAAAGCTGGGGTGAAGAAGAAGGAAGGGGTGTAGGGACGTTTGGAGTGATGGCGTCTGTCTTCCCAAGAAACTGTTAGGCGTGATGGAGCCCTGCTTCCCTGGAGATGGCTGAACACCCACCTGCCAATGGGAGGTAGTGAATGAATTCCCTGATTTGTTTTGCCTGTGTGTGCAGTTTTTGCTTTACCTATTAAACTGTCTTTATCTCAAAGCACAAATTTCCTCACTTTTACTCTTTTGATTCTCTCCCCCGTCCCACCATTGAGGAGTGAGTGAGCGGCTGCATGGTGCTTAATTGCTGGCTGGGGCTACATCATGACAAAAGGATAAGACTATTAGCAGTGTTGAAAAGGCTAGAAGCCATTCAAACTGGACCAGGCTAAAACAGAACAGCAATGGGACCAGTTTGTTTTTTCCCTTTCTTTTTGTTCCAGTCAATGTGAAAGTCAGCATGGACTTTTGTACTTAACCATCATCTTAGCAGCAATTCCAAAGAAGTAAAAACTTTTTCTAAGCACATGAGATATCATATTTAACACATACTAGGTCTATCACCCTATATATTTCCTGTTCTTGTACAAATCCCAAAGAGGGGCAGAAAGGTTTTTTTTGCTGTCGGAGTGTTCTTTTAAGAGCAAACACTTTTATGTGCTTATACAAAATCAGAAACAAGCTTCATTACTTTTGAAGATAGCATCTTAGTTCTTGACCAGATACAATGGATTCAGTGAACCTGTAAAAGTACAAGCCTCAACTCACTTCTATCCCAAAGTCAAAGCACATACAAAGATATCTGTCTTGGTAAGTGAAAAGGATAATGCCCACAGATCAAGAGTGTTGCTGAGTCTGGCTTTCTGACAGAAGTTCAGAAGTAATCCCAGTTATGAAGGTTTTATTTAAATATTAATTGAAAACAATCCCCAAACTTCATTGGGGATTTTCAATTTAAAACTTCCTCCAAACTTTAGCTAAATGTTTAATATAGGAATAACTAAGGCCTGACTTTACATAACTGGGCCATGTTTGGAGGGTGTTCTGAGTTTCAGGGCATTTTTTTGGTTACCCTTTCAGTAATCAGTTTGAAGGATACAGAGTAGAATTTCAGGGAGGGCTAAGCTGTATCTCCTCCTGATTTTAATTGAACCTGCAAATTCTCATCAACACTAAGCTCAGTGATAGTTCAAAGTAGATGTTAAGGAAAAAAAAAAACAAAACCGCTGCATATAAAATAAAGCTGGGAATGAGAAATGGAGTGTAAAAGCAAAGGGACTGGTAGAACAAAGGATCTGTGTAAGTGAGATAAAATATAAAATTCTGAAAATGTGACAAGAAAAAGACCATAAAATGTATGGGAGTCAAGAGAGCTTTTAAAAAGTGTTGTGCTGTGCTACAAGCAAACCATAGGCAGAAAATATTATACCAGAGGAGTTATAATACAGTTCTTCTGTTTCTTTCAGCTTATGAACAGGCCAGACACAGCTTCTATATTGGTCTGTACAACCTGAGTAATAGTGGGGATAGCATAAGAACTAAGTTTTAGATTTAAACATGATACATAATTCAGAGTGTAGAAGACTGGGCAACCTTCAATCATATTATAAGCCAATAACACAGTGTACTATTAAGGTTTCTTGGCACTTCACTTTATATCTTGTTGAGCCTCAAATGCTTGCTGGTACTGGAAACCAGAAAATATAGCCAATAATGGTAAAGTAGAGATAACTAGAGGCAGAGATAAGACACAGAGAATTCAAAAGGAGGAAAAAGACCCTGTACTAGCTGACTTAGGGTGAAAGGAAAGGATAGAGTTTGATATAATGAAGAATTTTGGAGTGGTAACTTACCTTGTTCACTCTTGAACAACTCTTATAAAGCGAGACTTTTTTAGTCATAGATAAACTTCTAAAGATTTAATACCATATGGCTTCAGTTTAACTAAGGAAAACTCTTGTGTTTGAGAAAATAAATCACAGAACCATAAAGGTTAGAAAAGATCTTTAAGATCATCAAGTCCAACCATCATCCCAACACCACTGTGCCCACTAAAGAATGTCCTGAAGTGCCACATCTACATATTTTTTGAATACCTCCAGTGATGGTGACTACACCACCTCCCTGGGAAGCCTGTTACAATGCTTGACCACTGTTTTGGTGAAGAAATTTTTCCTAACATCTAGTCTAAACCTCCCCTGGGGCAAGGCTATTTGCTCTCATTTTTTTGCTAGTTACTTGGGAGAAGAGATCAACACCCATGTTGCCACAACCCCCTTTCAGGCAGTTGTAGAGAGCGATAAGGTCTCCCCTCAGCCTCCTCTTCTCCAGACTAAACAACCCCAGTTCCCTCAGCCGCTCCTCATAAGACTTGTTCTCCAGACCCCTCACCAGCTTCGTTGCCCTTCTCTGGACATGCTCCAGTATCTCAATGTCCTTCTTGTAGTGAGGGGCCCAAAACTGAACACAGTATTCGAGGTGCAGCCTCACCAGTGCCGAGTAGAGGGGCACAATCACTTCCCTACTCCTGCTGGCCACACTACTTCTTATACAGGCCAGGACGCTGTTGGCCTTCTTGGCCACCTGGGCATGCTGCTGGCTCATATTCAGACAACTGTCAACCAGCACCCTGATCCACCAGGCAGCTCTCCAGCCACTCCTCCCCAAATCTGTGAAATTGCATGGGGTTGTTGTGACCGAAGTGCAGGACTCAATACTTAGCTTTGTTGAACCTCATACAAATCACCTCTGCCCATTGATCTGGCCTGTCCATATCCCTCTGCAGAGCCTTCCTATCCTCGAGCACATCAACACTCCCGCCCAACTTGGTGTCATCTGCAAACTTGCTGAGGGAGCACTCGATCTCCTCATCCAGATCGTCAATAAAGGTATTGAACAAGACCAAACACAAAACTGAGCCCTGGGGAACACCGCTTGTGACCAGCCACCAACTGGATTTAACTCTGTTCACCAGGACTCTCTGGGCTCGGCTGTCCAGCCAGTTCTTTACCCAGCAAAGAGTACACCTGTCTAAGCCAAGAGCCACCAGCTTCTCCAGGAGAATGCTGTGGGAGATGCTGTCAAAGGCTTTACTAAAGTCCAGGTAGACAACATCCACAGCCTTTCCTTCATCCACTAGGCGGGTCACCTGGTCATAGAAGGAAATTAGGTTGGTCAAGCAGGACCTGCCTTTCATGAACCCATGCTGGCTGGGCCTGATCATGTCCTGCACATGCCCTGTGGAGCACTCTCAAGATGAACCTCTCCATAATCTTCCCCAGTACCGAGGTCAGGCTGACAGGCCTGTAGTTCCCAGAATCCTCCTTCTAGCCCTTCTTGTAGATGGGTTTCACACTGGCAAGCCTCCAGTCATCTGGGACCTCCCCTGTTAACCAGGACTGCTGATAAATGATGGAGAGTGGCTTGGTAAGCTCCTCCACCAGCTCTCTCAGTATTCTTGGGTGGATCTCATCCAGCCCCATGGACTTGTGAGTGTCCAGGTGGCATAGCAGGTCCTTAACTGCTTCCTCCTGGATTACGGGGAGTTTATTCTGCTCTCCATCTCTGTCTTCCAGCTCAGGGAAAAATAGATTTCTGTGTGAAAACAAAGATTCATACCTATATGCCCCAGAGCAGGATGCTGCAGAAACCTTATCCTGTAAGACCTTTAATTAATTTCTCTATAATGATTTACTTTATTTTTCTCCTGTGCCCTTGTTGACTGGTTGTCCATAACAGTAAATAACCCCCAGCTCTCTTCTGAATTAATTCAGAATTTTCTCTTCAGATGGAAACATAGACTTGGGTGGAACAAGAGATAGAAAGAAGGAAAGACAGAAGGATGGAAAGACAGAAAGACAGAAAGACAAAGACAGAAAGAAATAAAGAGAAAGAAATAAAGCAATAACGAAATAAAGAAATAAAGAAATAAGAAATAAAGAAATAAGAAATAAAGAAATAAGAAATAAAGAAATAAAGAAATAAAGAGAAAGGAAGGAAGGAAGGAAGGAAGGAAGGAAGGAAGGAAGGAAGGAAGGAAGGAAGGAAGGAAGGAAGGAAGGAAGGAAGGAAGGAAGGAAGGAAGGAAGGAAGGAAGGAAGGAAGGAAGGAAGGAAGGAAGGAAGGAAGGAAGGAAGGAAGGAAGGAAGGAAGGTAGATCAGTCACAGACCTCACGGAGCCTGGTTTTGCTTTCTCAGAAAGTCCACCAATATTGTTCAAGCAGTCCTTTTTCTTTCCAAGACTGTGTAACTGGAGCATTTCTGGTTTTCCCAGAATTAATATATATCCCAATTGCATCATGAACCCACATTGTGATGAGACATGACTATGCACCCAAATACGCACTTAAGTCCTCTCATCGCCCTCCCTTACACCAAGTCATGTGTTTCTACATGAAGAAAAAACAGGTGTCAAGCTAGAAGAGAGTCACAAAGTGTTCACATCCATCACCAGCATCAACACTGGGGAGATCAGGAACAGAGAGAAGTGCACACCTGCTTCTTAATCTGGAGAGAGTCAATGGAACAACAGTTAATGTATACCATCTAACTGGCTTTGATATATCCCTTATGTAGCTGATCTTGAAACGTTCATGAAGACTGTCTAAGGCCTACCTTTTAGGCTGCTTATGGAATGAATATACAGATTTTTCATGAAGTTGCAGAGCTTAAGAAGATGAACAGGAATAATGAAAATTGCCACAATATAAATATAAATCACATCCCATTGACATTTCAAAGTACTTCAGCTCCTGCTCTCTGCATAGGCTGATTAATTCTGAGCTGTGGCTAGGCCCTCCTACGAGGTAGACTTCTTTTAAGAAAGATAAAAGTTAGAGAATCAGGAAATGTAAGGGGAAAAAAGAAAAACTTTCTTTTTCTGAGACTTAAGGCTTTTCTCCCCCTTTTTTCCCCACATTTGAGAGAATCTTCTAACCTTAAGATTGAAAAAAATACATACTTATGTCAACCCTTAGAGGGATTTGCCTAACATTGTAAAACGGTAAACATATATCACCTGGCAACCTTCAGAATGAGAATCAAAAATTCTTAGTTCTGCTAGTGATGCACTTTAGAAATATTGTAATGAACTGGTTAGGACACAGGCATCTAGCTGACCTTTTCTAAATGGAATCATCGCTTTTCTATTGTTCCATAAATCCATATTATCAAGAGCCAGTGGAATATCTAATTTATTTCAAGTTTAAAAGGGTTTTTTTTGAGTGCAGGAGAATCTCAGTTTTCTCTTTCTTGCTGTAACAAAGAAAAAACATGACAAATTTGAAGGTCTCCACAGCTGTAGGTGTGTTACAATGCATAAACCAGAGAAATGACAAGAACTAATCTTATGTATCTCAATACACTTGAGGTACAGTTAATCCAAATTTGCATTATTTAATTCCTGGAAATGTAAATCTGCAAATAATTTAATTATGATTTCTGTTTTCCTCATAAAAAATAATAGTAATCCAGATATTTTTTATAGCTTCTACATTGCAGATAAATGGATGCCATTGCATTTCTCCTGGAACGCTTCAACAGGTTAAAACCTTTCCTTGAACTATGCCTGCTCTTAACAAAATCATTCATCAAAACCTTAAAATAAGATGGACTGATTGCCACCACCCTAAACAGATGTTACTTGTTTCCACCATCCCTATCGTCTTAAATATTTTTTTTTCTTTCCTAAAATTCAAAATTATTCCTACTGATACAGGAGGTTGCATAAGGGATAAACTCTTCAATTTTCATTCTGTTGTGAGATTTATCATGCCAGTGGCTGAATAATGTGTCCCTCTTGTGTGCTGATGATAGAAAGCAAAATGATCCAAACGTACTGCAGTCATGTATTAGCCGTACATGACATCTCTTCTATGACATGCTAATTTGAGAGTTAGCAAAGGTTCCTGTTCTTGAGAGGTGACAAATCTGGTAGCCATTAAAAGCTGAAATGGATAAATTCTATTAGAATACGTGTCTGTTGCTTCTAAAATAACTGAGGGAAAGCAGACTCAAAATAAAGGTCAACAGCTCTAACACGGGCATTTTAGATATTTTCACAGATTTTTGGACTTGGAAAAAACAGTTCCTTACTACTTATTGTATACTAGTTTAAGTGTGTCACACAAATGTGAATGGAAGCATTCAGAAGGACTTTGAGTATTGAAAAAAATTAGTTTGATCTTTAAACAGAAGTATAGCATAGGTACCTAGGGACTATATTCTAGGTACTTCCAGGTGTCACTTAGATGTGCCATTTAACACAAGTACTGACATGTTTATACTTAATAGCTTTGATTGAAAATCAGTGGGCACCATTTTCTGAATATGGGTGCTTTTTTTTTTTTATTTCTAAATTAAGACTTTCATGGTTCTTGTATTTGTGTCATGGTTTAGCCAGGACAATTTGTAACAGGAATCAACAGCTATAGATTACTTTTGAACTACAACACAAGCAAGTCTATGTGACAAAGAATACAATATTTCAGGCACCCCAGAATTGGAAAGTGCAATAATTAAGATTGAACATAACATCTTATTCTGCTTCCCTTGTATATACCCAGTACAGCACAATTTCTGATTCAAAGTGCCTAAGACTTCCTCTATGTACAGTATACACCAAATTTACCTGATTCAAAGACATTTAGATATTGTTTTATCACTAATTTTTGGTATAAGGCCTTATGTCTCATTTACTGCACACTCTTCAACCCTTTACCCATTACAGACTTCTTAGTTGCTTAATCAAGTTTTCTACAGGGCTATAGTTTCCTTTATAGAACCCTATAGTTCCTCAGTATTTCCTTTACCTTATACATTTATTATTCGTGTGAAACAATAGAGAAAACCTGTATTTTTTTTCTGAAAAAGATTGTGATGCACAGAGAGATTGTAGTCAACAAGTCTTTAGGTAGAGATGTTTAGACATTCCTTGCCTGTGCACTTAACAATTTACATCATACAATGTGTTCAAAGCACAGAGTTTTTCATCTGTGGCACCAACAAATCAGATGTACAGCAAATCAGACCTCCAAGTGCTCTCCTGCAGAAAAGAAGAACCCAATTCAGGGAAAAAACACCAAGGAAAGGTTCCATTTCAGTGACCTGTGCCAATCAAAGCTTTCCAAGATGCTTTTCAGTTGCTCAGATTAGAGGTGTTAACTGGATGCTCCTAATTTCATTTTCCTGAAATCAGCTCCTGCTTCATTTCCCTCAGTTTTTAATTTCTGTAATGAATGAGTTAGTAAACTGATAGACTTTAGTAGTCTTTTACTACAGAAACCTTATTAATCTCGAGAACAGTTTTATATTTTGCAGTAAATGAGTCAAGCACCTGTGGAAAAATATTATATGACTAGGTAGTTATAGAAATGAAAGGTATATTACAATTAAAATATCTGTGCATTAAGTGATCTAATTTAAAATGGTTTAGGAAAACATATGTTTGGTATTCTTCAGTGTTTCACAGTCGTTCTTGCACTTTCCTTTTTGGGACAGAATTTCACACAGCACAAAGATAAATTCATTACTAGGTCTTATCTTTTATGGCTAGTAGAGATGAATGGCATATAAGATAGAAAATATTGATATGTGATAAAACAAGAATTACATGTTAATGTCTTTTCTGATTGCAGGCCATGTTAGGCAATCTTGGTAACCAGAGTTTGATTTATTGCTAGCCTGTTTGAGCTCTAGAAGGTAGGGGAAAGATCCATGTTATGGAGGGCATATATGTTTACTTCAATGGGCACGGATACTAGCTGGAAATAATTTAAGTGGAGATTAAAGACAATTTTCTAGAAAAAAATTGTTTATTACTGGTCTATGCAAAAATAAAAGGTAGGCTGTGAATGAACAGCTCATGATTACCCTATGGGCAACTCATCAGGCTAGCATTAATGGTAAAGCCAGGTTTAGGTTCCAGTTTACATATGCAAAAATCTCACCTTCATTAATGGACCTTGTTTACCCTGTGCAGGTAAAATGAAGATAAGTGCTATTATGGTTAAATTTATTTAGTTATGGAGCAGGTAGGGGGTTCTGGCAAATGATCAAGCAGAAGAGACAAAACAGGCTGGTTAATTAGAAGATCATATTTTGTCACCACACTGTGTTAGTAAATTTGTATCTTTATTTTTAATTTACAGCTTGCTTTCAGGGCTGTGAGAGGTAAAAGCCCCACTCATTTGTCTTTCCAGTGCAGTACTTTTTTCTATGCTATGTTCCGAAGGGATTTCTATGGTGCTCTCTTAAATGGTTCACTCGACTGGGCATGCCTTTAGAGGCAGACCCACAGTTTCACAGGTTTCATAATCAAAGGAAGAAAAACAACCCTACCCCTTATTCTTGCACCCATCCACATGATTTTAGTTCATATTTTCATTTGATAAATTCAGTCTCAGTTTCCACTCCCAGAAAATCTACTCTTGTGCTTACTAGAACAACTCCTGCCTCACACTTTGAGGTAGAACACAAATCATTATTCCCTCCACTAGGATCAGTGTTAACTAAAAGATTTTGTTCTCTGTTTCTTCGCTACCTATAACCATCTCCTTAATATCCTGATGGGTTTATGTGAAGTTTATTTCTATATTAATTGCTTAAGACACTGTATAATTTTGTGTCTATATTTTTTGTCAGTTCTAAGAACAACAACAATACTTATTTGAAGTTTAAATCATAATACATATAACAGTCAGTATTTCTTTCCTACATAGAAATTAATGTTTTACTGCTTACACTAAGAATCTTCAATTAACTAGAAAGCTTGACCTGAAAAAAAAAGCAGGTCATAAATGCAAAGATATATACTAAGGACAAAACATGTCTGCAGACATATATACTAGCCATATATACTAGTTTATGAATTGGAAATAGGCAGAGTCTTTCATTTACACATATGTTTGAAATCTGTACCAGTTTACTACACAAGCTTAGTATCAGTTTAGTTACACCATTATTTGACTGTCACATTAGAGACTGTAGTTTGTGGATCAGTCAAGACGATAGGAGACAATCATCCATGCCTCTTGACTCTATCAAGCCTCAGTCTTCATGGGTCCCATCAAGCAATTTTAGATGACTATGATTTCGAAGTCACTTGACCTGAGAAGCTGGCCATGCACCTGTTAAGTACTGTTTTAACCAAAGATTACAGTTTTTAAGACTGCCTATCTTAATACATTGCAAATTTCTTATACACTTCAATGACAGAAGGACACCCATTCCTGCACATTTAAAATTAACATGTAAGATTAAAGAAAAACCTAAAGGAGATATGATCAATCAGTCAATAAAACACAATTTTGCAGCAAATCGTAGAACCATAGAATGGTTTGGGTTGGAAGGGACATTTAAAGGTCATCTAGTCCAACACCCTGCAATGAGCAGGGTCATCTTCAACTAGATCAGCTTGATGAGAGCCCTGTCCAACCTGATATTGAGTGTTTCCAGGAATGGGGCATCTACCACCTGTCTGGGCAATCTGTTCCAGCGTTTCAACACCCTCATCATAAAAAAATTTCTTCCTTATACCTAGTCTGAATCTACCATCTTTACAGGTAATATTATAACATATAAACAATCAAGTTTACTAACTTTACTTACTTAGAATCCTGGAATACCTAGAATCTAATGATAAGGCTACATCTAACCAGCATACCTTCTTACAAAAGACTTTTTTGTTAATAGTTAAGTAAATAAATTAGGGGGAGAAATAAATTACATAACACTTAAAGGTTTTGAGAAGGCCTAACACAGAACTCGACAGAAAAATATAAAGGCAAAGAAATTTTATAGCTGTAAGTAAAAGGTCAAATACTGACTCTTCCTCAGCTACGTTGCCTACTTAAAAAAAAATCCCCCAAACCCCTGTTTTACCTCAGAGAAGTACAGGAATCCTAATTAATATTGTAAGATGACATGCTGTATATAAATAATAAGATTATACTTAATTCCCTTTGTTCTCTCTGTCATCATTGCATGATTTTCTCCCCCTGATGGACAATTTACATCTTTTCAGCTTTTATGAAAAATAATATCTAAGGCTAAACAGTAAATACTTCTAAAATTGATCATAAGATTGCAGTGTTACTACATAGCACTCAAATCATGAACTTCTTTGTTTATGGCATCATTAAAAGATGTGTGTCTCTCTCTCCTCCCACAGCTAATTCATTTCTGTCCATTATCTTATATATCATCTTTAGGTCAGTAGTTTTGGCTTACTTAGATTCCATTTTATGTTTGAGATGCCACAGACAGCTGTAAATTCTCCAGGTAATGATATACTTAAGCCAGGTTTACATTGCTGCATGTTCCCTGATTTAAATCACCCCTTAATTGTAAACAATACCAAAACTAGCTGAATCACCTCCATGAAGCTGCTGTCCACACAACCACACCTCTTAAGCACACAAGTTAATACTGCTTAACACTGTTCCTTTCCAACAAGTCTATAGTCTGTCCTAGTTCAGAGATCTCTATTCAAAAAGCTTTTAATGAATTTAAAGTTAGAAATTATATAAAACGCATGTGCAAAATATCCTTACAACACTAGTGTGCAGTGATCAAGTACATACACAATTTCATAGGAAAAGTTCATACAAGTACATGTGTTTTATTTGTAAGAAAATAGTGTAAAACAGTGTATAAGAAAATGTGTAAAATAAAGCACATAAAATGAAATTGTATTCCTTTGGATGGTAACTGGCCACATCTGTGCAGATATGTGATCATATATATGATGGAGTAGATAGACAATAGGCTAATAATTTAGGAATAAAATTAGTGAGTTAACTATAAAACTGTACTGATACTATTATGTATCTTCCAGGGAAGAACCAGATTTCCTGTTAGTGTAATGACTTCAGAAGTGTGTCAGTTTGGGTGAGATTCGGTGCAGGTGTCCACATATGACCTAGGCATTGTAGGACCACATATGGTCTGGGAATATCTAGACAATGCAGTAAATAGCACCTAAGAAGTGCCTCAGCTCCCTCTAAAACAGACACCTAGTACTGGTTAATCGAACAGCTCTCCAGACTCTGCTGAACATATTGATTGTAACATATTGATTGTAACATATTGATTGTAATGCCTAAATCTCCTCTAGACGCCTACACTGAGATGCCTTAATCTGGAACTGATTTCCTCCTTTTGTGTAAATAAAAGTCTTACTAAATGTTTATGTCTGCCCAAATGTTTATGACTGAAGACATTCTGATCATCTGTCTAATCACTACTATAATAATTAGGGAAAAAAAGTCATTCTTTTGCCCTGTTACCTACAAAAAAAAAAAAAATTAAAAACTATACTTATTATTTTATCTGTTTGCACATCCAGTAGGACTTGATCTGGAAAAACGGAATCATTATTGTCATGCTTGGTCCATGAAAGTCCAAAACTTATATTACTCTTGGAACAAGAATCAGGAAGGATATTAACAAAAAAAGAATAAAATCCAATAAGAAAATGCAGGAAGAAACAAACAAGCAATGATTGAAGAAAGGAAAAAATGAAATTTCATTCTGGAGAGGCTCTCTATAAAAGAAGATGGAAAATACAGATTTTGAGAGTTGCTCAGAGAAAGCCACCCTGAAGAACAGATTTCCTACTTCTCACCAGATTTATTCTCACAATCAATTTCTGAAAAACATTTTTATGGTAAAGGATAACAGAATTGTTCTTTTGAATATATGTCTGAGTAAGCCACAGAGAGGTCTGGAGAATTCTTAAAGCAGAGCTTTGAAGACCTGATTATCATAGGATAATTATAGGAATCATCATAGGATAACTCAGGTTGGAAAGGACCTCAGGATGTCTCTAGTCCAACCTACTGTTCAAAACAGGGTCAGCTATGAGGCCAGACCAAGTCCAGTTAGGTCTTGAAAATCTCCAAGGATGGAGACTGCACAAGATCTTTGGGTAACCTGCTCCACTGCTTGACTGTCCACATGATATAAATCATTTTTTCCTCATATTGAGTCAGAACTTCTCTTGTTTCTCTTTATTCCTGTTGTCTCATCCTCAGGCTATACACCACCTGGTGAAAAGCCTGGCTCTGTCTTGTTGATAACCTCCATATAGGTACTAGGTCCCCCCTGAAACCATTTCTTCTCTAGGTTGAACGAGCCTGGAGTCCCTCAGCCTCCCCTCACAGGGCAAGTGCTCCAACCCCATAACCTTGGTGGCCTCCAATGAACTTTCCTCAGTTTGTCAGCTTCTTTCTTGTACTGGGGGAGCTGCAACTGGACTCAGTGGTCTAATGAGTCCTGAGTACAGAGGGATAATCACTTCCTTCAAAGCTACTGACTGTGCCTCTGTTCATATAGCCCAGGATGCTGCTGGCCTCTTTTGCTATCAGGGCATATTGCAGCCTCATGCTGCCCATCATGACACCTAGGGCCTTTTCAGCAGAGATGGTTACCAGCCATGCCGCTCCTAGCCTGCAAGCTGAGGATCTATCCCAGCAAGTCCCACATGCAAGACTTCACATTTTCCAATGCAAAATTACTTAAGTTTTTGTTAGTCCTACTCCACCAGCCTGCCTAGGTCCCTCTGGATGGCAGTCCTGCCCTTGAGTGTACAGAGTGGTGTTGAACCTTTCCTCCGCTTCTCCCCTACTACCTCTTCCAGTTTGACATCATCTGCAAACTTGAGAGCACACTCCATCTCCTCCAGGTCATTCATAAAGGTGTTAAACTTTAAACTTACTATGATAAATATACTGCAGATGCACCAGTAGAGAATTAGATTTCTCAACTAAGAATTAGGAATTTCTCTGCTAAGATGAGAGAATGGCAAGCAGAGAAGACAACCTGACTTCTACAAGCTTTCTGAGTGAGAGAAATACTGTATTATGTCTCTGCACTTATAAGCTTTCCTTTTGCTGCCTAGAATGGCTTTCTCAGAGCAAAGAATAAAACATACTGCTGCAACTTTTCATTTGTTTGCTCTTTACCCACTCTGACTGTCAGGCCCAGTAGATCCTGTCTCTCCTGGTCACATATACTGTCCTCATACTGTCCTCCAATTACAGCATATCTGTTACTATACTTACAGGAAAATCCAGGATCTACATTACTTCTCATGTTTGTCCTTACTTCATATTCCCTCTGTGCTCTCTTTTCCTTACCAACACATAACTAATATTTTTTATGCTTAATTTTTCACATCCATGCATTCCTCACAATGAGGGTGGTGAAACACAGGTTGCCCAGAGAGGTGGTAGATGTTCCATCCTTGGAAACATTCAACATCAGGTTGGACAGGGCTCTGAGCAACCTGATCTAGTTAAAGATGTCCCTGCTCATTGCAGGAGGGTTGGACTAGATGACCTTTAAAGGTTCCTTCCAACCCAAACTATTCTATGATTCTATGATTCTATGACTCTATGATTCTATGATTCTATGATTCACACTGACCTGCACTCTGAAATGCATGGAGACATTTCCAGCGGTGAACAAGAAGATTATTTGAAAGAACTCCCCATGACTCATGAAGCTGGGCTCGAGAAATAATTAAATAATTTGTAAGTTTATCGTTGTTGAGAAGAGCAGACAAGTCACAGCTGCTGAAGGAGTCGCACCATCTACTTTAAAATACTTACACAACAGCGCATTTTAGAAAAACCACTCTCAGGTCTCCCAGCTGTATAGTCTATTTCAGAATCTCAGGTGTCTTTAAAACCAAGTGTTGCTTACACTTTAGAAATGGACTTTCCCTCTCTTTTTCTTTTTTATGGATAAGGCTTTCCAGGACAACAACCAGGCCTTTCAGCCTGTCTGTGTGTGGAAGGGAGCACACTGCACTACTGACCATGTTTTAACTATTAGGTGAATAAATAGAGACTTTTGGTGTCCAAGGGGTGCTAATCTGGCAGCTTTCACCAGTGGTGCAGTTAACTGAGAAAATATATGTGTGTGAACAACACAAGTATTAAGGTTTTCCATGAAGCTTTGGCAGCTCCTTTGAATACTTGAAAAGAAGCACTATATGGGGAAACTATTTAAAAATTAGACTGAGTAAAAAGCTGGCATAAACTAGATTTCAGAAAATAATTGCCTCCTGTACAGAAGAACTATTGGCTCTCAGTTTTTGGGGTGGTGTTGCTGCTGTTGCTTGTCCACAGTTTTCTTGTCAGAAAAGCCTTGTGCTAGCATCAAAATCAAACAAGAACCTTTTTTTTACTAAGCAAAATCTATCCAGCTGTCTCTTTTGAACGTATGTTACAATTATTTTAAACCTACATCATTTTGCTTTTGTCCTTGTGGGCCTTTGTATCCTTTCTGCATTATCTTCCCACGCCATACCGCAATCTCTGTTATTGTAAGTCTGCCCACAGCACCACAGGCTTTGTCCTGATCATGCTGATAATATGCAGGCTTCCCTGTTGCTAATTCTGATTTCTATTAAGTGATACAGAAGGAGACACCAAGACAAAGGTGTCCTAAGAGCAGTCTTTAGCACACAGATTTTATCCCACCAAGGTATTTTATTATCTTTGCAATGGGCTCTTCTGGAGCCAGTTGCTTGCATCTTTGTCTTTTCCCCTCTCCTCCTGAAATTTCTAGCAGTTCAGTGAGAGGCCAGAAAAAAAGAAAAGAAAAAAGAAAAAAAAAAACAGAAAGAAAAAAAAAAGGTTAGAAAGCTCAACAGTTCATACAACAATCAAATTCTGTGACTAGATTAGAATTAATGTTATGACCATTAATGACATTCACATAAACTGAGTTAAGAAAAACCAATGTTGTACTAAGGCATAAAATATGATTAGATGAAGAATTGGAATATATGTTTTCTCAACCCAACTCACAGTACCAGACAAAGGGCCAGGGATGAGAACCTTCAACTTAAAGTATCTTTGTTTCACAAGAACTATCACAGACAAGACAAATACACTTATAAGCAAGTTACACAATCTTCCCTAAAGGATCAGTAATAACGATCACTGATTTGGCATATGACAGGATTATGTCAAGTGTTTATAACCTGCAGGTTTTCAAAGGCTGAGTGTTGATAAACTATTATCTCCATTGTTCAGATGAATAACTGACACTTGGAGTATGTAATAACCCAGAAAAACAAAAAGTTGAGACTAGAACACAGCCTTTCTCAACTATTAATTATAGCTCTTGTTTATGGTCTCAGCCTGCTTTCCTTTTGTGTTATCTACATTTTCTGCACAACTCAAATACTTAACTATAATACAACAAAGCAACAAAATCTACCATTTTTGGAAGCTCTTCACTAGGAACTTCTACTCTGGGTGGTTTAACATTAGAGTAACTTAACCATCATTAAAGAAAATCCTGCTAAGAATCACATACCTAAGTTAAACTTCTGTTTGTGAATAAAGTGGCTTGCCTGTACAGTAATTCTGCAGTGCTACTTTGCCATCTGATTACTAAAAACTAACACACACATACTTTTTCACACAAAGCTGAAAGAGGAACAATTTCCTTTTTCTGTCTATAGGCAAAATGTGATTTTTGTCCTGTACCTCAAGACAATTTTCTTCTACATTTTTCTGAAAGTACAATTTAATAAATATTTATTAATACTTTAAACACTTCCTATGGGAGAATGCTAATCATAGCTAAATCAAGTCTTTCCTCCCACCACCTGCTAAAAGTGGAAAAAATGTTGAGCGAAATGGAACTCTGTAATTGCTGATGGAGGGTAGTTCTTTCACTACAATCAATAAGGGAGGTTTCAAATCTCACTTCCTTACAATGTAAGAACATTTCTTTGGTTTCCCTTTTTTCTCCACATTTTTCGTGTACTCTTTTTCTTTTTTTACCTCACATTCATCTAAATTCTTTGGACCTTAACTGTGTGGACTGATACGGCTCGAACAGATTGCAACAAATTGATGGACTATGCATCTTTGCCTTCGTGTTTTAAATGATTCAGTATTAAGAGTTGTTTAAATGTGTCAGTTCTTTGGGTTTTCCTGAGAAGCTTAAAACCAACTTTCTGTATTGATGAACTTCCAATTTAACATTGTGTATGACTGAATTATGTTCTCTTCTTTTCATCACAGATAAAGTTACTACCTTTGTAAAAATTCATGTGGCGTTCACTTGAGATGAATGAGGTTAATCTGTGCATATATAATTTTCAGTGATAACTAGAGTTTTGAAAAGCTGTTGCTTGTACTCACTGATAATGGCATTATCTTTAAAATAATTTTCTAACAATATGTCATCTTTTTTTCCCCTTCTTCCCTTTTCTAGGTCCTTTCCTTGAATCACTTGAGAACAGAAGTTGGGAATTTTCAGGATTTTGCAAATATATGTAGAAATACAACAGTTAAAAAAAACACCAAAAAAACAACATAAAACCAAAACAAATCACCACCACCACCACCCCCAACTACTTGGTGGATTAAAAATGCCATTATATATTGCCAAGAGAAGATCTGAACTGGATAAAGAGAAGGGGGAAATGTCAAAAAGGTTTTATATTGTTTACACAGGCTACGACACTGCAGCAGGTAGATTAAATATGCTCCTACTACTATTTATATCAAAGACAAAACATTCTTTGGACTGCAGTTGTACAGGATCAGGACCAGAAGAACACAGACAAGCAGGACTATGATAAACTGTGGAGACAAATGATAAATTGTATTTTCTCTGTACTTGTGACCATCTCCCCTGCACTCTGCCCACTGATCCATCTCCCTTAGGCCTCTTTGTGACATTATAAGCCATGAGTAACTTCAAATACATTCCAACTTCATTTTCTAAAGCAACGTCATGCCCTTTTCCCCAAAAAATTACCCTAACCCAAAACTTCAGGAAAAAAACTTTCAGTCTTGCACTAAAGATAAGTTTAAGGATCAACATTTTATCACTGGTTCTGGACAACAGCTGTGGATGAATATGTGCAAAGTATGTATTTCTGGAAGTTTAGTAAGAATTAGGTTAATCATTATTTAAATATTTAAAATGTTTGAAACATTATTTTTTAGGAATTTAGAAATTTGCCAATATATTATCATTGGTTAAAGAAGTGAACACATGAAATAAAGTGTTTTGACCAAGAAGAATGGACATTCTTTGTAACTGGTGGTGTAATAAAGCTCAAAATGATGACATAATCAACACATTTTGTTTTTTCCTTGTTCTGACTGAAAAAATATGCTTCAGTTTGTTTTCTTTGCTGTGGGTTACAGACAAAAATCTTAACTATTCATACTCAGTTAACATATGCTCTGTTCGTAATTATGTAAAGGTGTTTAGAGGAGCTTTACGTTAGTTGAAAATTGAGATTTCCAACTTTAAGATCAGTATATGCACTTGCATTTGGGTTTACCAATCTCTGTGGTAATCATATAGCTGGAAATTTAGGAACTTGTGAGTCCTCTGGAACGAAAATCAGTGAGGACCTTTGTGGGTTAGTTTGCTTACCCATTACAAAGTCCAGATAAACAAGACTTCTGAAACAATTTGCAAAATCCTTCCTGAATTTCATGGGATGTTATATCAACTATAAGAGTGTATTTCCATGCAAAACATTGACAGGTGTTCATTTCAGAGTAACTTTGTATATAATCCTCATGAAGTCTTATCAATAAAACTTCGCTTCATAAAATAGCATGTTGCCATTTATTGCTAGCTTTAGTTATAACATTGTAAAGCAACGTTAATGTAAACTTCTAATACCCCTTCATACTGGATAAAAACCTGTATGTTACAAACCTGTTTTTTTCACAGTGGTTTTAGCTACCTATGCAGCTTTTTAGCTAGGAAATAGAAAGTGTGAAGTTTCTCTTTGCTGTTTTTAGGATGAACTGAAGGACTGGAACATGCAACACACAGAAACAGCTGTGGATTTTCTATCTCAGCAAAGATATACAACACTGTATGTAATACACTGCATTCTTTCTACCTCTGGCTCCTAAATTTTCAGGAATGCAGAATGTTTTACAAAGGTGAGTATAGTTAGATTTCATAGCAGTATTTGCTTCTCAGTGGTGCCAGTACAGCAAGTTTATGTCTCTATGTAACAGTATGTTTTGAATATGTCTGTTTTGAAATCTATGCTTTCTTTGCTCCTTTTTTCTCCATGCAGATAAACTGGTCTCTAAAAAGTATCCTCCTTGTGCCAGGGGGTTAATGACTCCCCAGAAAGATTACTTTCTAGCAATGGTTAATCCAAGATGACCTGAAAATTTAATTTTAATCCTCTAATTTCAGACCCCATCAGTTTAAGACTGGGATATTATATCAATGTTCAGATTCCTTCTCAAATTCCTTTTCAGTCATTCTTTGCACTTACACATACAAGTTTCTTTGTTTTCACACCAAGTTCAACAGAAGCTCATTCTGTGCAATGTTAAAAAGAATTTCAATGGCCCAAATTCCTAACTAAGCTGTAAAGTATAAACAACTGCCCAACATTTTCTGGAGTTTTGGTCAGCTGTACAGGAAAAACAGGGGGAAAAAGACACTACCCTTCCTCCAACTTTGTATTTATTTATATTTAAATTAATGTTCATGTAATAAAAACTATGTGCTTAGATCTTATGAACTAGTTTTGCTCTTTTCCTAGTTCCATCAAATGAGAATCCAGAAATGGGCATTTTATGTTTCGTGTTATGGCAACATTTTACTCTTTTAGGAAGAAATGCCGTTAAGGCATTTCATGTAAGAAAGTAAACTCCTACCAGATGAACTAATGATCTAGCAAAAGAATGTTTTTCCACTTTTGCAGTTCACTTGGGTGAATGAACTAGACTTCTCTTTCTTGACATTGTGCTGATATAAGAGTACTTGATCACAGTCATCACTTAACAAGGTGTTGTTAAGGACCTAGTGAATTGTTTCTAAAACATGGCTGTGTCTATCAGCTAAGATGTGGCAGGCTGAGGTGATGGGAAAGAACATATTTCACGTAGCAGGTTAATTCCACAAAACGTTATTTGCAAAGCATAAGGCTTAGATCTAGAAACAAAGGAGAATTAAACATGTAATTAATGTGCTTTGTCACTGAGAATACTACCAAATATGTTTGCAGTCTTGACGGAGAGACATGCATGTGTGGAAACTCAGAAATTCACCCACATAGATACACAAAACACACAAATATTATGCAAACATTATATACAAAGTATACAAAGATTTACAAGCATAAAAACAGTTGGATGATGTGTTTAATAACCCATATTTCCTTTTCCTCACAATAAGAAAGTATCCTCTAATATAATGAGTTATTATATGCAGTTACTACGTGTAATGGAATCTTTTTTTCACATAGAACTACAATATCTTCTATATCTGCCTGAAGAGTTACTCCTAGAAACTCAGAACTGTGCATTAAGTGTGCTGAATGCCTTCTGTATTGTTGTAAAGAGACAAAGGACTTTTCCTGCAGCAGACCAATGGTTCTGCTCCTAGAGGACAAAACGAAGCCTAAACCAAGAAAACATCTCACGTATTAACTTCTGCATTCTTTTATCATTCCTATTTCTTCCTCACAATGTTACTTCCTCCATCTTTTCCTTCATAACATCTTTTCTCCAAAGAACAGTCCTTTCTGATCTGGTGACAGACAATTAAAGAGTTTAGAAAAAGCGAGCAGGACTTGTAAGAAATTAGCACAATCTCTTTTATTACTAAATACCTAAGATTAACCCTCTCACACACTTTCTACGAATCCCCACCAACACCAGCAGAAATAAATGTTTGAATGATAGACTGCTCCATAAAATCCTGCAACTAAGTTTACAATCTCTGGCACCAACCATAAATTCAAAGTGTGAAATGGGATTATTTCATTCTCAGAGAATTAGTGTCTGTGTTAATAGAGTTCTAAATATATAATCATATAAATGCCAGAAAGAAAAATCTTAAATAGGCTTTCACTTTGCAGTTATTTCCCATGTAGACCCGGGAAACCAGCCAGGTCCATTCACCTTTGGGAGCAATGCTTCAGATTTCTCCATGATTGCACTTTCTGTATAATATTCCATGCAGAAAAACAGGCAGGCCATGGGTTTTATCAAGTTTTGTCAGATCTCTAAAGCATCAAGAGTTCCTCCATTTTTTTCTGTCTTGCTCTTGGAATTTTGTATAGTATAGTGCAGATGTCAAACAGAGGGTCTTCAG
The DNA here is from genome assembly GCF_964289735.1 of Phaethon aethereus. NCBI lineage: Eukaryota > Metazoa > Chordata > Aves > Phaethontiformes > Phaethontidae > Phaethon > Phaethon aethereus. The sequence continues at coordinate 23,029,487 of NC_138579.1, forward strand.
GGGATGTTTAATTTGGACCACAGCCAGCTTCTCAAACTTGTTAGGACAACATCTCTCATCTAGAGAGCAATACAGTTCTCTACAGGTAGGGAAAACAAACTTCAACATTCTTGGTTTCTTGAACTTGAGCCAGAACTGCCTATGAATATCTTGCTCAGCAGAGTGGAGTTTTATTTAAACAATACACTTCAGAAAATCACAGACCTTGATCGGTATGGGTTTTCTGGTGCTAAAGAGAGCTTGAAACCACTGTTGTCTCTTGAAAGACTGTTTGAGGCTGTAAGTTGTCAGCCTGTGTGAGGCAGTTAGTTGAGCTCTTTTGAGCTGATTGAAGTGCTAATGTACATTAAACTCTGAAATGTTGTGTTCCAAAATTGTTAAGCATCTGATTTCAGCCCTGAAGTGCACCGCAGTTCAGACAAAGATAATATTTTGTCATTCCTCTTTTTTGTTACACATTATCTCATATATATGTATATTCACTCATCATATTTATAAATTTAAATCAACATTAGAATGTCTACAGGAAGGAAATTCTGAATTGTTAACTACTAATTAATTGATTGCAAGTAGTAGGGGGAGGAATCCAGATTATATATATGTCTCAAAGAGAATGAAAATATGTTTGTAAACAGCTATCTAAGGTAACACCTGATTTTTATTTCTGTTTGAACTAGGGAATTACATTTTTGTGAGATGAATATTTTATTGAACATTAAGTAAGTTAGGTGATTTAACTCTTAGGGGAAAAAAAATAGTAAAAGAAGCAGAAAAATAACACAGGCTTTTGATTCAAAACTAAAGGTGGAAAACTAGTTCACAGAATTTTCTAGCTAAATTTTCTGAAAATTTTCTGTATACATGATTCAGCTCTGTTTCTATTTTATGGTCATTTTCTATGTGAATATTTAAACATTGCATTTGGTCTGGCTGAGGTGGAGTTAATTTTTCCCATAGCAGCCCTCGTACTGCTGTGCTTTGTACTGGCAGCTAGAACGGTGTTGATAACACACCAGTGTTTTGGCTACAGCTGGGCAGTGCTTGCACAGCATCAAGGTTGTTTCTGCAACATTTCCCCCCACCAGTAGGCTGGGGATGGGCAAGATCTCGGGAGGGGACACAGCCACACAGCTGACCCAAAGTGACCAAAGGGATATTCGGTAACATATGACGTCAGCTCAGCAATAAAAGCTAAGAGCAAGGAAGAGGAGAGGGGGCATTCGTTTTCTGATGTTTGTCTTCCTGAGCAACCACTACACGTACCGAAGACCTGCTTCCCAGGAAGTGGCTGAACATCGCCTGCTGATGGGAAGTAGAGAGTAAATCTTTTATTTTCCTTTGGTTCTGCGTGCAGCTTTTGCTTTCTGCTTATTAAACTGCCTTTATCTTGACCCACATGTTTGGCTATTTTTTTCTCCATCTTAATTTCTCCCCCTGTCCTGCTGAGGAGGGGAATGACAGAGTGGCTTGGTGGCACCTGGCATGCAGCTAATGTCAACCTGATACAGAGACATATTACCCACCATAAACATATACATTGATAGCAGGAAAAAACACTAATGAGAGAGACATCAACAAATACTACTAGTTTTACAAGAAGTAAATTCTATATTACTAAGCATTTGAGGGTACTGGTGGATGAAAAGCTGGACATGAACCAACAATGTGTGCTCTCAGACTACGTGGCCAACCATATCCTTGGCTGCATCAAAAGCAGCATGGCCAGCAGGTCCAGGGAGGTGATTCTGCCCCTCTGCTCCGCTCTGGTGAGACCCCACCTGCAGTGCTGCGTCCAGCTCTGGAGCCCTCAGCATGGGAAAGACATGGACCTGTTGGAACAGATCCAGAGGAGGGCCACAGAAATGATCAGAGGGATGGGACACCTCTCCTATAAGGAAAGTCTGAGAGAGTTGGGGGTGTTCAGCCTGGAGATGAGAAGGCTCTGGGGAGATCTTATTGTGGCCTTCCAGTACCTAAAGGAGGCTTATAGGAAAGATGGGGACAGACATTTTAGCAGGGCCTGTTGCTATAGGACAAGGGGTAATGGTTTTAAACTAAAAAAGGGTAGATTCAGACTAGATAGAAGGAAGAAATTTTTCACAATGAGGGTGTTGAAACACTGGCACAGGTTGACCAGAGAGGTGGTAGATGCCCCGTCCCTGGAAACATTCCAGGTCAGGTTGGACAGGGCTCTCATCAAGCTGATCTAGTTGAAGATGTTCCTGCTTATTGCAGGGTGATGGACTAGGTGACCTCAAGAGCTACAAACAAACTTCAGATCTACAGCTGTTAGAGGTGACCAGGTGAAAATTTCCTTAATGAAAGAGAAGTGTACACTCATTAAAAGGAAGACTTTGAGTGATTCCTACTCAGAAAGCCATTTCTTTTAAACCAATATAGTGTTTACTCTTACCCCATCTCCCAAAATCGGCTTGAATTATGGAAAAGAAATTTTGGAAAGACAAATCCTACTTTATTTGCGTGCTTTAAGTTCTATTGATTGTTACTTCTTAAATTTATTGACTGTATTAAAAATTCAAACAAACAGTAACAAACAAAAGTAAAAAAAACATGACTAGACGTACACTTCCTGCATTAGATGGTGAGACCAAAAATATGTCTGTGTTCTCTAAACTTTAATTTTCTTCAGCAACCATAAATACTAAGAGGAAAAGACCAAGAAAATCCTGAGTCACCCTTCCAAATTCATACCAAAATAGTTTCTCAGGAAATCTTTGAGTGACTGATTTTTATTCTTGAATTCCACCCTCTGTTCATTAATTTCTTCCACTTTATAATTAAGAACCACCCCCAGAGGAGGTTTTTCTAGTGAAGGGTAGAGATGCACTTGGAGGAAACATTTCTCAGTGTACTGTGAGTAATGAAAAGATTTAAATATGCAGGGCTGACAGGATAATATTTTAATTTGAGCTAAAATCACATAAGAGCAAAGTCCATTCCTCTGTCCTGTCACACTTTATCAGAAAGGGAAAAAAAAATTCCAGTAGAACCTTCAGAAATCTTCTGATATTGTTATGATTGTATTGATATCAGTTATTCTGATATATAACAACATATATACTAGGACTTACTCTTACTCTGTCCCAGAAGATTAACTGAAACTATTCACAGATATTTAATTACTTGAACAACTTGTCTTCTTTCTTCTCTTTCATTTGATTAATATTAACTCTTTCAGTGCCTCACTTATCCTGAAATCATATATCATCCCACAATCAAATGTCCAGTGCTCCAAAACAGGAAACAGGGCAATAAAAAAGTTCAGCCAACTTCCAAAGACATGAAATCATTTGGTAAAAGTGATGAATAATTTTTCTTCATACTGAATGCAACTTTCATTCTTAGTACATTCAAAATTTATGTACATAAATTAGTCTCAATGGGAATTCATTATTTACTTTTTGCCAGTTTTTCTTTTTCATTAGGTGGAAAAAATATAGTTAGCACCGAAGGACTGCCCCCCATCTCTAGTCAGTAAATCATTTCTATACACTTTGCATGTGGACACATTTATTCCAAATACAGCGTCAACAATTTATAAATAACTTTTATCTTAGAACCCCTAACAATAAAAAAAAATGAAACTTTACCAAAGACGTGTTTCATAATCAAGTCAAGACAAGTTCAACAACTGTAACTGTGTCCTCCATAGATTTTTTTTTCCTATTTTATCCTTGCAATCTTATATATTTAACACCCAAATATTTCAATAAAATACAGTTATTTGGATGACTGAGCTTCATATCCTTCCTAAAGAAAAGTTATTTTTTTAAAAAAACTTTTTAAGTTTAGCAAATTTAACTTTAAAAATCAACTCTTTGGAGAATTAGGAATTAGATTACATGTAAAAAGACAAACACATTGCATATTTTTGAAAATCAGTAATTGAACCATATAGTTAAGTTAATGTGCCTCATATTGCAACAGGTTCTTTATTCATTAGTCTGAGGAACACTACAGAGTGCTGTCAGTTATGTGTTTTTATCTGAATGATGTAGAGGTCAGTTAGTAAAGGAGAGGAATGTTTTGGTAAAATACATATTTCAAGACCTCTGATCTCCCTAGGGAGAGGGTACAGATCTATATAATATCCTAAAACTGAGGATGAATGGTGAAGCACAGAGGACAATAATAGCTAACAGGGGTGTAAGAGTAAAAGCAGTGATTTGAAGCACTTATGGGCACTGATAAAGTGGCACTTCAGCTACCCAGAGCATGAAAACATTATTCCAGTATACACTGCTCTCTTACAATTGGGGAATTTTACGTTGTGTGAGGAATAACTTTGAACATATATGTTTGTATACTTCAAATATTCAGTAAATAAGGAAATACATTGGCTTTGGTTTTTTTACTGTTCAAAACAAGTTTAAAAAACCAATAAGATCAACAAAAAACATACAGGTAATTACATATGACTATATAGGTTTAACTAGATAGGAAAATTCTTTATAGACTCTTCCCATGATGTCAGCTTTGGTCTGTCTTTCCTTTGTCTTCATAACCCTCTTTAGTCTCCCAGGACATGCTCAAGCTGTACCGTTTTAGCACCCCTCCTCTTGTCCACATAATTCAATAATATTCATATGATTAGCTTGTACTTACTCTTTGAATTCAGCTAGGGGACACATGTTATGGTCTTACTTTTTTCCCCTAATTTTTTTTTTTTTCATTCTAAGAGAGAATTGGAGACAAGATGTCTAGAAAGAGAACCAAATTTTGTAGGTCAGCCTACGTCTTGATGCTGAAACACAGCTTTCTAATTGCTGCAGTGTCCAAATGATTGGTCCTGGATCATTTCTACCTTTTAGTTAAATACTGTATTTTAACAATGTTCCAGTATATTTGTTCTTTTCTTCCCTATCACAAAGAAAATCAGTGGGCATCACACTGAAATATTATCCTGATGCAGTTTTCCATTAAATACTCCCCTGGTGTGCAATTCAATGCTTCTATAGATAGGTAGAACTACAAAAATCAAGAAATTAATACCAATTAAAATTTAGCATATGCTAAATCTGTTCCCCCCTCTGAAGTTTACTTGGTTCAGAATGTTTCTACAGCAAACATAGTACTGGATCATTATTACATCAACCTCGCAGTATGAGAGTTGGTCTAGTTATGAAATATATGAAGATTATACAAATGTTTCTATCTTAACCTCTTAATTTAACATTTCTCCATATGGCAGATGAGCCACAAAATCTGGTGCAAAGATTCTGAATTATTGATATATTCCATCCCACAAATGGAATTTGTAGCAGGTGTGCTTGAAAGTCAAGGAAACGTGAGGAAAGCAAGTTAAACCTATACTGCACATTCCATATAATGCCAGTTTCTGGGACTTTTTCTAGAGCAAAGTTCATAAAAATCTAGTCAGTCAGTGATAAATAAAATCACAAAACCAATCCTAAACTAACGTTTAGACAGGAAAGCTTGTGGACAACATATATTGCAAAAAACATAGCGGTTAATGCGTTATTTTTAAAGAAAGCCAAGTAATGAAAAAACTGCCAGAAAGGACTCAATTAATGCAGCTTCTGACAATTTTTAGAAAACATTGAAAGATCTTTTCTGTACTGGAAAAAAAACTTACCAACCAGATGAGTCTAAAGCTCTCTTTTTTCTTTATTACTGTTCTCGAAATTATGCTTCACCTTCACAGAACAAAGTATCAATCTTCAATGTATTAAAAGACACAAAACATATGGAAACAGCTTTTATAAAGCTAATTTACAGCTGTCATTTTGATGACATCACACACCAAGATCAGCCTTAACAATTTTCAGATGAGGTATTCACGGCACCCAAGTTAGGTTCTTTCTCTGAATTGCCCTCTTGAGTAAACTTTTTCTGATTATTCATGCAGCCTTCAAAAACAAGCCCAGAGCTCCCAGCTGGATATCTTAAGTGTGCAGCACATATCATTGCAGCACCCAAAGATAGGCTTGAGTGAGAAAGCGAGTCAGCGCTCATAGCTTCATTATCGCTCCAGAATGGCTTGCCATCTTCAAATCTAGTTTCACACGAAGAAAAATAGTTATATGCATTAATCTCACATATGAATTGTGATTGCCAATATGTGCATTTAGAGGGAAATATAAGTTTCAACATGGAAAGAAGCTTCATGCTGAAGCAACTCTTTTATATATATATTGTAGCTGGAGTCAGCTTTGCGTGAGAAGGCAAGCTGATCGTGAAAAAAAAGTAGACATCTGCGCCTGTCGATCTGTGTATGAGTCAAAACGCAGCACAACCGAGTTGTGAAAACAGGGGACCAAGTTATGAGAAAACTTTGTTTTCATTACGCCCAACCTCCTGCTACCCCCTCGTGTCCTCGCTGACCTCCGATAGCTGCACTGATGTGGCTTTCACAGCCTCCCTCAGGAGTTTAGCCATTTGCCCCGTACAGTTCAAAATCTTTTCCTAATGTCTAGCCTAAACATTTCCTTCCTTAGCCTCAGGTCACTGATCCTTGTCCCACATCTTCTGAGACTGTGAATAATTCCCTGCTTTCAATTTCCACTGCTGTATTGAAGGATGAAACAGAACAAAGAGAGACAGAAAAAGAGGGGGAAAAAAGGTCTCCCTAGTCTAAAAAAACCCTCAGCTCTCCCACAGGCTGTGAGTTATAACAGGATTATCAAGGTTTTTAACCTTCCAGTTTTATCAGAAATTTATAAAAAGCCTCACATGTTGTATAGTACTATTAAAGTAGCACTACCCTGGATTAAACAAAAATAATCAATAGACTGGGCCTGTCAAGCACTGACAAGCAGGCTTTTCCTCTCTCTTTCTCTTTCCTCTTACTGGAGGGGAGCCAGCCAGCCCAATATACTGTAGCCTAAAAGAGTTTTTAATGAAAAATTCTTGCAATGTAAGCTTGAACACTGCTGTTAAGGCTAAAAAAAGAGGATAAAGTACTCTGTAATAAATTTATGTGAGGCAATTAAAATGCATTTCCACATTGTATAAACAGATGACAAACTGCTTGTTTCAAAAAATAACACAGGGACGAATTGAACTACAGAGTTTAAAGAATTAACCATTTGCATTAGGATGCCAAGGGCTATGGAAATCTGAGTCAGATCACAGAGGTAATGAACGGCTACACATACTTCATTATTCATAACACTGGACATGCAGTTGGGCAAACACTGTAAAACATAAATCACTAGTACCTGATCTATTGCTACTACATCTCCCCCCCCCAAAAAAAAACAAACAAAAAATCACACACAACGGATTACAATTAATGAAAATTGGTTATTGGTTATTTACTCAGAATTTTACTAGAAAAGTTTCATCTATTGCAAAACTCTACCAAGTATTTGAATCAACAAAGAACGTAACCATCCCCAAACTGAAAATAAATCCCAAAGCAACTGAGGAGCACATAAGAAGAAATTCTGCATATGTTTTAGATAAATTTTGTAATTTATTGAGTCTCTTCATAGACAATTGTGCTTCATGAGACTTTGCCTTAGCCCATTCCATGTTGCAGTAATGTATCAGCATATATTTGTTTTGATTAAAAAAAATACAATAAGTTTTGGCATATCATTTTCAGTGTATTCTGGGGTTGTGGTACAAATATATTGTTGTGGCACAAATATATGTTGTGTTGCTGTGGTTTATTATTGTAGGCAGCCAGTAGAGCTGAATGGGGCATGACACATCAAAACCTGAATTTTCATGAAGTGCAGAGGCACTTACACTTCATGCCCAATGCTTAAGTTGACATGACAGAGACACAATTTTCCTTCACAAAGATCCTTTGTATAGGATCCAACTCAGAGATTTCAACTAGAATTTCCTCACCCATCTCTATCAAGATCTGTGGCACAAGGTTATTTCAGTTTATTCCTAAACTTGTCAAAGTGTTGATAGGATCATACGCGGTGATGTACTCCAGGAGAAAAAAACCAAAAAATTAATTTGGTTCTGGTGATTAGATAGTTCTTTAAAACTGTTCATCTATCATTCTCTAGTTTCATTCATTCTAAAGGACAGTGCTCATTATTTTTCAAAAACCAAATCTACTTCCCCAGCAAATTTGAAGTTCGAATTAGAAGTTCACACTGAAGAATCACAAATAATTTTGAGCCTACATAGTATACCATATCCTACATTAACACTTTGACAGGGTTAGATGTATAAATATTTAAGTGAAGGAGGAAAAACTAAGCAGCGAGCATATCAAAGCAAATGTATTTTGTCCTCCCTGGAAGAAGAAGATTGAGGTATTTGAAGCACTGTCTCGATATTGAATAAAATTATATCTTTCAAAACATCTAGATTCCTCAATTTAATAGACTTGATGAGCTTTCATGACACTTGACATCTTATCAGGGATGAGTCGAACTTAACAGGACTGGTTTGGATCTCATATAAGAGGTTTCCCATTTTAATATGGATTGTATCCACCTCCCTATATACCACTGACACCAAAGAGAAAAACAACTTAATATATTTCTAAGATGAATATGATAAATTAACCATATTGAAACTGCTTTTTGATGGATTCTCAGTTAAGCTACGAGTAGGGTAGACACTGTAATGCGAAAGTTAAGCCTGTATTTAGAGACTTTGTCTCTCCTCTAGGTATGCAGAGATAGCTTCACTTTGTTGTTGCTTTTTTGAGGCTGCTTAAGTTCTAGTTTGGAAAGACACAACATTCTGAAAAAAACACAGATTATTTTGAGTGTATGGGAACGTATTTGGCATCCAGCTTTCCTCATGCACCTCTGCTTCAAACCAATAGTGGGTAGAGACGACAGCTTGATGTAGTTCACTGTTTTCTCCAGTGAGAAAGGATAGAAGTAACATTACCAGAAAGTCAATTTCTTCTGGTGCTTGAAAATCAAAGAGGAAATCTATGTGATGTGAAAGCCTGATCACAAGTGAAGTGTTCTCAGACATTTCTTTCCCCTCCTGTTATACCCAGCCTGTAATAGCTGACCACAATGATATCATCAGTAGTGGAAACTGATGGAGCAGCTAACATAACATTCCCTAAACCAGTGTAAACATTGATGGATGCTCCAAAGGATGCTTTATATTTGCTAGCCTGAGATCTGTTTTATTACACTGAGAAGGGTGACCTTTAAAATAATGTATTTGCCGTAAAAAAAAAGGGGAAGGAAACTCTTTATAACCTGAATTTATTGCCTATAAAATCACTTCCCAGCAAGAAGCCTGATTACAATCAAAATAACTCACCAAAATGAAACAGTTTACCTGTGATCAATTTAATGTGGTAGTAAAATCCTAATTATGGGCAAAAACACATTCAAGGTTTGTGGTATTGTCTATAAAATCTGCATGGAAACTAACATTCAGTGATGTGTAGCACATATGGGTAGGCAGATGGCTAAAGGTTTATTTTTAAAATCAGGACTTTTGCTGACAAAATATAGAACTGGTAGGGTATGATCAGAAAGCTAAGAAGTTATTTATGGGACAGTAAGCACATATGCAGTAGTTAGATTCCTACTTACTAAACAGAACATAAAACAGACCATTGTGTATAGGGTAATAGAGAGTCAATGTTTTTAGGAACTACACCTTCCAATATGTTGACAAGTTCAATTTGGGGAGTATATTTGTTGGGTGTTTTTTAGCTGATTTTTAAAAGTAAAATATTTCTAGGTTAAGACACCTAAAAGCCGGAGTTAACACAGCTTTGCTCTTTTGATAACTTCTAGTCTAAATTAAAAGCTGAAAAAAGCACAGAGCCAGACAACACTGTTTAAAGTTTTTATGAATAAAGATATTTATTTTATGAATAAATTTGAAGAAAAAGTCACTTTTTTTTTACCTTCCATGGGGCCAGTCTTGTTCAATATCTTTATTGATGATCTGGATGAGGGGATCGAGTGCTCCCTCAGTAAGTTTGCAGATGACACCAAGTTGGGTGGGGTGTTGATCTGCTGGAGGGTAGGAGGGCTCTGCAGAGGGATATGGACAGGCTGGATCGATGAGCAGAGACCAACTGTATGAGGTTTAATACGGCCAAGTGCAGGGTCCTGCACTTCGGCCACAACAACCTCATGCAACGCTACAGGTTTGGGGAGGAGTGGTTGGAGAGCTGCCTGGAGGAAAGGGACCTGGGAGTGCTGGTTGACAGCCGGCTGAACATGAGCCAGCAGTGTGCCCAGGTGGCCAAGAAAGCCAACAGTGTCCTGGCCTGTATCAGCAATAGTGTGGCCAGCAGGAGTAGGGAAGTGATCGTGCCCCTGTACTCAGCACTGGTGAGGCCGCAACTTGAATACTGTGTTCAGTTTTGGGCCCCTCACTACAAGAAGGACGCTGAGGTGCTGGAGCGTGTCCAGAGAAGGGCAATGAAGCTGGTGAGGGGTCTGGAGCACAAGTCTTATGAGGAGTGGCTGAGGGAACTGGGGTTGTTTAGTCTGGAGAAGAGGAGGCTGAGGGGAGACCTTATCGCTCTCTACAACTATCTGAAAGGGGGTTGTGGCGACGAGGGTGCTGGTCTCTTCTCCCAAGTAACCAGCGATAGGATGAGAAGAAATGGCCTCAAGTTGCGCCACGGGAGGTTTAGATTGGATATTAGGAAAAATTTCTTCACCGAGAGGGTGGTCAGGCATTGGAACAGGCTGCCCAGGGAGGTGGTGGAGTCGCCATCTCTGGAAGTGTTCAAAAAATGTGTGGATGTGGCACTTCAGGACATGGTTTAGGGAACATGGTGGTGCTGGATTGATGGTTGGACTTGATGATCTTGAAGGTCCTTTCCAACCTTAGTGATTCGGTGATTCTGTGATTCTGTGGTATCCCTATCTTTCTATAACACATAATTTTCATGGTTTAACCCAGCCAACAACTAAGCACCACACAGCTGCCTGCTCACTCCCCCATGGTGGGGTGGCAGAGAGAATCGGAAGAGTAAAAGTGAGAAAAATCATCGGTCTAGATAAAGACAGTTTAATAGGTAAAGTAAAAGCCGCACACGCAAGCAGAGCAAAACAAGGAATTCATTCACCACTCCCCATGGGCAGGCAGGGGTTCAGCCATCTCCAGGGAAGCAGGACTGCATCATGTGTAATGGTTTCTTGGGAAGACAAGCGCCATAACTCTGAATGTCCCCCCCACTCTTTCCTTCTTCTTCGCCCCAGCTTTATGTATCGAGCATGACATCATACGATGTGGAATATCTCTTTGGCCAGCCTGGGTCAGCTGTCCTGGCTGTGTCCCCTCCCAGCTCCCTGTGCACCCCCAGCCTTCTTGCTGGCAGGCCAGCACGAGAAGCTGGACCGTCCTTGACTGCTTAGCAACAACTCAAAACATCAGCACGTTATCGACATTTTCTCATCCCAAATCCAAAACACAGCCTCACACCAGCTTCTGTGAAGAAAATTAGCTCTATCCCAGCTGAAGCCAGGACACTGTCATTTACTCTGTAGGGACAAAAGACATCTATTTTGGCTTACTTGGTTTGCTTGTTTGTCTTTTTTTTTTTTTTTACTTCCTCACTTTATTATAAAATTTCTTCAGTATACATTAGCATAAATACATGAGAATTGGTCATCCCTATGTACTGAATTATTTTCTATGGGTACTGGAGCCCGAAAATTATGATCCTCCCACACTGATCATGCAGCAGAGCTCAGAGGAACTGAGTTCCAATTTTGGCATTTCCATATTCTTAGAGAAACAAGCACAGAAAAACTGTGATGCCTTTGACAGCACAGTCCAGCCATGGATCTGCAGCTTTCCTACTCCACACAGCAGCCTCATCAGAGATGTTGCTGTTTTGGGAGAAGGAGGGGCATATAATGGATAAATATAAAGAATGCTGCCGTCAATCCAGAGAGGTGGGGGAAGACTGAGGTCAACACTCTCGTTCTGAGACTGGCCACTTCTCCCTCTTCTTTCCAGTTGTCCAGTATAACACCAGCATCCTGGCTCCTATTTGCTGGGCTGTGAGCGTGCACAGATGGAGGCACTTGACCACTTCAGTGGTGTTTGCTGCCCAGGTATGTGTTTCTGTGCCCAGAGAAGAGGCTGGCTGGAAGAATCACATAAACCAGGTGTACAGCCAGAGGTTGAAGTCGGTGTTCTTAAGTAGCTAGGTATTTATGATACCTAGGATGCTGAATAATGAAAACAAAATGGGCGCTGAGTTCATACAATGCAAGAGAAATTGCAGACAAAGTATGATGCATGTTTGTGGAGTCGACTCTTAAAGCCCAAAGCCCTCACCCCCCACTTCCCTTTTGAAAATCTTCCTTCCCTTCTCCTATTCATTCCTCATCATTTAAGCTACAGCGCAAAACTGCACTGCTGAACAAATTACAGATAAGTTTTGATTACTCATGGAATGACCTGAGGAACAAGTGAATTTTCTAAAGGAAGTGTGCTTGTAGTACGTGTCTATATGTGAGTTAGAGAGAAATGGAGAATTTACTCACTTTCTTTAGTCAGATCAAACTTTGCTTTCATTTAACAAGCAATATCTTGATATTAGAAAAGCCTATATTTTTCAGGCTTTTTAAGGATGACTTTCTGACCTTTGTATCACTTGGGCATAATAGGCATAGATTTTACTACAAGGTGTAAACTTCATTGGGGACTCTCCTAATTTATTAAAGCATGAATAAAATTAATCATGTTTTGTACAGAGGTTCCTATCTGCATTATTAAATTGATTTCCATTACTAAGGTCAGGAAATTTTACTTGTTTAAACCAAAAGTAGTAAGAAAAAAAATAACATCAAATAACCAAATAAAAGTCTATACTAAGTTATTGAGTATTGGCAAAATTTTAGTGACAGTTTCATCTTTACTGTGAATTTCAAGCAGTTTGTTTTCATTCTTCACGTTGTTTCCATTTACCAACTACAGTTGCCAAATGCTTTGATAATCAGTAGGTCCTAAATTAGAGTAATTTGTCCCAAAATCTGATCAAATGCTAAATTCCTGGGGTTTGTGCTTTTGATATTGCAAACATAACTGTAGACATGCAGTACTCTCAGTGGGTACTCATACCCTCATATGAGAGGGACCCCGATAGCTGTCAGCCACTTCAGATCATTCAGGTTCATTTGTAATACATCTTTGCAGCCAACTCAGTATACCGTACAGTGCGCTTATACACACCACAGAATTGTAGCTACTGATGGAAAAAATAGCTTGAAAACAAGAAACCAAGCTGTAAATATAACATCAATAAGCCATGCCCTATCTGGGATATTTTCAGCCAAATGAACATGTTTCATGCCCTACCATGTCACCCTGTATCTCCACAGTTTTTGCATGTCATCAGCCAACATCCTGATTTTTTGTGTGTGATACGGTAACTATATTCCAGATATCTGATATTTCTCAGATTATCCAACACAGAACCTGCTTCTTTTCACACATACCATGGAAATGTCATTTTCCTTGTTTAGTTCCCATATTTCTTCGTTTCCATCTCCTTCTGCTCCCTAAATGTAAGTTAGGCTTTTACCTGGACTCCAAAAATGTGTGTTGATTGATTTTGTGGTGTGGTACAGAGAGGAATAATGTAATCCAGTGGATAGAAGAACAAGAAACAGCTTCAGGCTGGTCTCACCTATGCAAGGAGACAAAGAGGAAAATTATCCTGAATTCCAAAGCGTTCATATCATTCATTCCTGGGGCCAAGTTTCCAAAGAACAGGGGAGTTACTGCATTTCAAAGCAATTGCCTGCCAGTGTGGCTGCCCACTGTGCTTCCTCTTCCCCCACAACTTTCAAACACAAGCTGGTCTTTAGGTTTTTTTTGTATTACACTTCTATAATATTTTTATTATAAATTACAGTACTGTGTAGCATCCCTGAGCAAGATCCTGGATTAGCACTTCTAAGACAAATTAATTATGAGCATTAATAATAGAGAGGAGATGAGTAAAATAATAACATGTACTTAGGGGAGGATTGGCTTGGCTTCATTTTGATCATGCAGTCGGAATTTATGAAGTGAATGAGTATCATTTTGTGAAGTCAGTTAAAAAACAGTTAATCTTTATTTCAGTTTGAAGGTGCATTGAAGAAAAAAAAAAAAAGGAATGTTCTCACTTGAAGGAAACTCCCCCGCATTTGAGATTCAAGGGGAGAAAAGAGCTTAATCATGAAGAAAGTATAGCATTATGCATGCATTATTCACAGAGACATAGTCAGTGATTTCATAAGGAACCAGACAATTAAGGGAATTCAACAAAAGCTCAATAGGGGCCCTTAGCAGAGGCAAGATCTGATTTCTAAAAACGTTCTGAGTCAGAATTCTCCCAACTGTTTCTTCATGGGAAAGATAGGGAGAGGGAAGGGAGAGGGAAGAGAAGGGAAGGGAAGGGAAAAGGGGTAGAAGAGAAGGGGGAGAGAAGGGAAGAGGGGGAGAAGGAAAGGAGGGAGGAAGGAAGGGAGGGTTAAGAAAAAAAAAGGTAGCAAAATTTCCTTACTTGAAGACCTATATTATGGAAACCAAAGATATTTGTCTTAATATGAGACTGATTGTGATATTCTGCACCTTTAGTTATACAGGAGAACAAATTAGAAATCCTAAGTCTTTCATAAATTTAAATGATTGACTGGCTGCTTGGAAACAATTCAAATGTTAAAAAAAACACCCGTCTCTTCAGATTTACATTATATTGTCCTCTTTCTAAAACAATAGACATCAGAAAGAAACTCATTCTGAGGGACATCATCTTTTCATTTGCACTTGCTCTGACCGTGAAAACAATAAGGGTATGTGATTGAAGATTGCTTAAAGATTGCTAAATTATGACTGGAAATGTCAGGGTTGAGGGTTTGCCACATCATTTCTGGACTCTTCAGGTTATTGGTGACATGTGTACTTTGAATTTAAAGGACTGCAGTGTAACGGTTCTCTCCTCCCTAGAGATAATCCTAAAGTAATTGGAGCTTCTGCATGTGACCTGACGTTGCCAACACCAGCTAGCAGCCCTGCCTTATAAATTAGAACACAGAGGTAGCAATGAGATAGAATTAAAATGACTAGTGTGGAGAGGAGAAGCAGATGAGCAAAATCTGCAATAGTGAAAAAAAAAAAAAGGCTGGGAAAAGGCAAGTACTTTGGAATATTCCTTTCCTTTCAGACTTTCTGCAGTCTAGCACAGTCTATGTAATAACCAACATGGGGGGTGTCCATTTTTTAAAGCCCAGTTTCAGTGATCTTCTATAACCATCACTGAGGTATCTTATTCTAATGGAAGGACTTAAGGACTCCACAATTCCAAGTGGACTCCTGGATAATGCTGAGGGTTTTTTAGGATATTCTGCACATTGTCTAATTTTGTATGACTTTATTGTTCATTTGCCATAATATGTACTCTTAACTCAGAAGCCCACTAGGAAAACTTTTGACTTTATTACGCTAGGTGACTGACACTGAGGGTAAAAACAACTTTAGTTTCAGCTATGGGATACAGATCAAGATTAATGGGTCACTAGCTGGATAATGTTTCTACTTTCAAGTATTGACTGTCTGTCAGATCTGCTGTTGAAGGGTATTACTCTCCTATCAACATCATTTTGCCTAATGACATCCCTGTAAGGGGAAAATTTGAAGCAGCTCCCCACATAGCTAAAAAGGCACCTCTAAATTCTCAGCTAATGTAAACCATGAGATGCAGGTCTCTTCAGTGTCACATGTTATTAATGAAAAATATTTTAAGTCACTATGTCATATCTCTATCTCATGGCTATGGGAGCCCCTTCTATTACAGAGAGACACCACCACTGTCAAATTCCAGGGCCTCACAAGCTAAGTATAACTGATGGAAAATGAACAAGTTGCACTCAGTGGTGGTGGGGGGGTGTGTAGGAGGAAGAAAGAAGCATTACTATGCAGCCAAATGAAATGCGTCCCCCACTCCCACCCCCTGTCCCTTTCTTTAACCACAACCTAATCTACCCTTATTGCAGGATCAGCTGCATTGTGGGCATGTTGCTTATGACACCTCAATATGCAGACAAGTGTCTGTAATGTGACATGATGCCTAGTGCCTTCACAGACGCAAAGGAGAGTAACAGGCACGGTAGCTCTTCCAAACTGAGGAATTAGTTTGTGTCTCTCTATATGAGTGGAGGTATTTCATAACTTTTGCCAAGCAGTCGTTGTTAGTAATCACAACTGCTTGCTGCCATTCATCTAGGGTCAGAAAAATCATCCCACATGATGTTCTCTCCATCACTTCACAACATCAGGCTGGCATGTGGAATTGTTTAGGTAGCTACTGGTTTTGGTGCCCAGGCCTGTGTCAGTATTGCTTTGTAAATTTGTGGAGGAGAGTTAAACTGGTTAGCTTAGGAGTTGCTGTTTTGGGAGCCACTGAAGCAAAGAACACAACATAAACTAATTGTTTAAATATTTTCACAAGGACCTGGCTGGATTTAGTAGCCCAGCCTGAGTTCTGTACTGCCACAGAAATAATGCTGTCAAGTATCCAAAAAAATTTATTTAATGCATATCTCTGATCAAACTGTTGTCTCTGTCATTAACTGTCATAATTCCAAACATAATATTATTGCCCCATAATCCTAAACAAAAATATGGTACTATGGGGTAAAAAACCCACCAATTATCACTATTCCCTGCTTAGCGTTTTCAAGGCATGTCAACATAGAGACAAAAGGCAGACAATTGAATGGATACTATGTTGAGCATAGTTATCATGAAAGTTAAGGGCAAGTTTGCAGATGATACAAAACTGGAAGGATACGCCAGAGGGCTGTGCTGCCATTTAGATGGACTTGAACAAGCCAGGGAACTGGCAGAGAGGACTTCTTGAAGTTCATTAAAGGAAAATGCCAAGTCCTGCACCTGGAGAGGAACAACCCCAAGCTCAAGTACACCTTGGGGGCTGACTGTCTGGAACATAGCTTTACGGAGACCTGGGGTCATGGTGGACAACAAGCTAAAGATAAGCCAAAATGTACCCTTGCAGCAGAGAAGGCTATCAGTCTCCTAGGCAGTTTGAGGGAGAGCATTGACAGCAGGCTTGGGGATGCAATCCTCTCTACTGAGAACTGGTGAGGCCATACATGGAGTAATGAGTACAGTTCCGGGCTCCCCAGTATAAGATGTGGATTTATTGCAGCAAGTCTGACAAATCACAGAATCACAGAGTCATAGAATCATTAAGGTTGGAAAAGACCTCCAAGATCATCAAGTCCAACCGTCAACCAAACACCACCATGCCCCCTAAACCATGTCCCGAAGCGTCACGTCCACATGTTTTTGAACACTTCCAGTGATGGTGATTCCATCTGCCCATACTGGGCAGCCTGTTCCAATGCTTGACCATTCTCTCGGTGAAGAAATTTTTCCTAGTGTCTAGTCTAAACCTCCCCTGGTGCAACTTGAGGCCATTTCCTCTCATCCTATCGCTAGTTGCTTGGGAGAAGAGACCAACACCTACCTCACCACAACCCTCTTTCAGGTAGTTGTAGAGAGCGATAAGGTCTCCCCTCAGACTCCTCTTCTCCAGACTGAACAACCCCAGTTCCCTCAGCCACTCCTCATAAGACTTGTGCTCCAGACCCCTCCCCAGCTTCATTGCCCTTCTCTGGACATGCTCCAGCACCTCAGCATCCTTCTGGTAGTGAGGGGCCCAAAACTGAAAACAGGATTCAAGATGCGGCCTCACCAGTGCTAAGTACAGGGGCACAATCACTTCCCTACTCCTGCTGGCCACACTACTTCTTATACAGGCCAGGATGCTGTTGGCCTTCTTGGCCACCTGGGCACACTGCTGGCTCACATTCAGACAGCTGTCAGCCAGCACCCTGATGTCCTTTTCCACCAGGCAGCTCTCCAGCCACTCCTCCCCAAGCCTGTAGCATTGCATGGGGTTGTTGTGACCAAAGTGCAGGACCTGGCACTTGGCTTTGTTGAACCTCATACAGTTCATATCAGCCCATTGATCCAGCCTGTCCATATCCCTCTGCAGAGCCCTCCTACCCTCCAGCAGATCAACATTCCCGCCCAACTTGGTGTTGTTTGCTAACTTACTGAGGGAGCACTCGATCCCCTCATGCAGGTCATCAGTAAAGATATGGAACAAGACCAGCCACAAAACTGAGCCCTGGGGAACACCGCTTGTGACCAGCCACCAACTGGATTTAACTCTGTTCACCAGGACTCTCTGGGTTCGGCCATCCAGCCAGTTCTTTACCCAGCAAAGAGTACACCTGTCTAAGCCAAGAGCCACCAGCTTCTCCAGGAGAATGGTGTGGGAGACGCTGTCAAAGGCTTTACTAAAGTCCAGGTAAACAATGTCCACAGCCTTTCCCTCACCCACCAAGCAGGTCACCTGGTCATAGAAGGAAATTAGGTTGGTCAAGCAGGACCTGCCTTTCATGAACCCATGCTGGCTGGGCCTGATCCCTTGGTTGGTCTGCAGATACCCTGTGAGAGCCCTCAGGATGAACCTCTCCATGATCTTCCCCAGTACTGAGGTCAGGCTGACAGGCCTGTAGTTCCTCGGATCCTCCTTCCAACCCTTCTTGTAGATGGGCGTCACATTGGCAAGCCTCCAGTCATCTGGGACCTCCCCTGATAACCAGGACTGCTGATAAATGATGGAGAGTGGCTTGGCAAGCTCCTCCGCCAACTCTCTCAGTATTCTTGGGTAGATCCCATCAGGCCCCATAGACTTGTGGGTGTCCAGGTGGCTTAACAGGTCCTTTAAAAAGAGCCATGAAGATGACTAAAGGCCTGTAGCATTTTTTGCATGAGAAGCTGAGAGCTGAGTCTGTTCAACTTGGATAAGGGAAGGCTTGGGAGGATCTTATTGACATGTATAAACACCTGATGGAAGAAAATGAAGAAGAGGGAGCCAGACTCTTCCCAGTAGTGTCTAGTGAAAGGACAAGAGGCAACAGGCATAAACTAAAATGCGTGAGATTTCATCCGGACATAGGAAAACACTTCTTTTACTGTGAAGGTGGTTGAACACTAGAACAGGTTGCCCTGCCAGGTTTTGGAGTTTCCATCTATGAAAATATTTGAAACACAACTGAACGTTTTCCTGGGCAACCTACTTTTGCTGACTCTGCTTGGTCATAATCACAAGAAGTCCCTTCCAAACTCATTAGTTCTATGTTTCTTTAATATATCCACCAGAACAAACATTTTCACACCACATACATTTTTCTCATACATGAACATTTTGGGATGCATTAAACAAATAAGATGCAGGAAAATGTGCTTCAATTCATGCTTTCCACAAAACCATTGTGAATAACAGACACAAGCTGTAGATATTTTTTAGCAGTTGATCTTCTAAGAGGTATTTAAAGTTGAGATAGCTCCAGCATCTGTGTCTCCACTACTCAGGAAGATTAGTGTTAATTTTACCTTTCCCCTCAATTTGTGTGGTAGAATGGATACGTGGGTAGGGAACAACAACACAACAGCAAAAAAAGTATGGCAAAACAAGTAGGAAATAAATTCCAAGCTATTTTCTTAATATTATTTCTGGAGTAGAAATAAGGTTAAAGCCAAACTGAATTACACTGGAAAGGGTATTTGAAGGTCAACATTTTACATAGTTACACACACACACAAACACGTACAATGTAAATATCAGAGTAAAGATCTGTGTGGTTTGACCAAGGACAGCAAAGAGAAGAACAAGGAATATGGGACACAACCAAGTTTTAAAGCTCATCCACGGAGAGCTCAAGACACAGATGGCAACGAAATTGTATGAAAGAGCAGCCAAAGATCAGTTCTTGAATTTCCTGTCTGTTTTATTATTTCTACCATTGTGAGAATACAGAGGGCTAAGAGAAGAAAGTTCTGACTGAGCGTCAGTTTCAGTTTTTGTGGTGTAACACGTAGGTTTTCCCAGACCCATTTTTTATGTTTTCTATGTAATAATTAAGAGCAGATAAATGGGCCAACACATTCCTGTCACCATTCTCCTCAACACATAAATGCAGACTACTCCACTTTACATAATTATAGGTGATAATGAAAAAAAAAATCCTCTATATTTAATATGCTTGGAATTTAAAATGACTTAAATATTGTATATTCTAAAATATGCCTATTGTTTTTGACAAAAAAAGATTCCTCTGTCTCTGTACTTTGCATTTTTAAATTAATTGTATGTCTTAAATATATAATTTTGTTATAGTTGGAATTATTTTTGCGAGCCATAAAATCTACATTTTAAGACCCTGTTTCAGCAAGATACTTCCCATACTCCTACTTCTAAACTTGTGAGAAGTCCTGTGACATTAACTTTTAAGGAAAATTCTTAAGATATTTCTCATTTAAAGCAATAGCAAAATATGTGATAATGGAATTATCAGCTTTTCAAATATAGATTTTCACCACAATTGCTAAACAATGAAAAAAGTAAAACCAAATGTGTTCTTCGGGGTGATAACTGTTTGTCTGAGTTTGGAGAAAACATTTCTGCCCTCACCCTTTCAGAGAAACACCACAAAATTAACAGGAAGTAATATATTTAAATTGTAGAGTACAGTCACAAATTTTGGAAAATAAGTGAGGTGCAAAAAAGATCTAAGTTCTGATACTTACATGCACTTAGAAAAAAGATTAAAATATTTCAATATTAGGCCTTCTAATATCAAACCTTTCATCATATCATTCATAAAGCAATGCTTAATACAATAACTTCGAAGCTGTTACAGAGTAAAATGAATATTTGCAATTAATCGTCTAGCAGAAATTATAGCAGAAAGAAACTTATTGTAGAAAACAATTTCACATCAACCTTGTTTAACATTTCCAATGGCAGTATTGTGGATGCTCTTCAATCAGGTACAGGCCAAGATTTTAAATTTTAATAAATTAATACTTGGGGATTATAAGTCTCCCATAGTATCAATTTCTGGAAGGGAAGAGTGATCCAGACTCCTTTTGTATCTTTAACATGAACCTCCAGAACAGCTGATGTCACCACTAATATCACACATTCAGTGATAATGAACTAAGATTTCGTTATAAAATTTACTCCTGAAGCACTTCAATCTTAAAACATCTTGCCTCTGCTGCCAAGTTTGAAAGACCTTTTCAGTCCCAGCTGGTTATAAATCTTCTAATTTCCATTTCTAGATTTATTCCTGAGTCTCTCATATACTTATATTTGCTCAGGTATTCATACTGTCTTTTATACTTAAATAGTTCTTTTCCTTCCTTCACATCTATCCCTGAATGCGTTAGTCTACATTAAATTCCTTCTCATTTTTTTCTAGCTTAGGCTGAATAAACCAAGCTCTAAATCTCTCTTGCTAAGATAAATATTACATTCCATTAATCACCATAACACCTATTTTCTACACCTGCTACTTTATTATGTTAATCTTTCTTGAAAATAGGTGACCAGAATTGTATGCAGTATTCTGAACAAGGTCTTAATCAGTGCCTTGTAAAATGAAATTGGTATTAACATGTCTCTGCTTAAAAAACAGTTTAATCTTTTCCAGATTTTCACAATCCCTTTTTAGTCCTTAAACACAGTAGCCATTCAGTCACTTGGTAGGTTCTCAGTTTAAAAAAAATATTTCTTTTTGTCCTTAAATTTACATTTTATGGAATCTCATTGAATTTCCATTACTTCAGTTGCCAATTGCAAACAGAATACATTTCAGTCTTTCTTCATATCAATAATATCTCCCTGTGTTGTCATTTACAAATTCCATGAATTTATACCTAATGCTTTTCTGTACTGTGCTGGTCCCAAAGCAGACTCCTATATTTCTGAAGGAAAATCAACTTGATATGAATCATATAATCAATAATTGTTTTCTCCATATGGCTAGTTGTTGTCTTCCTGTTGCCAAGTTCTTACCCACTTTGTAAGTCCTTTATTAATCTTCATCACCTCCCCATCCATATTAATTTTTAACAGGACAAAAATTCCACAACTTTACTTAAGTCTAAGTAGACTAAATGTTTTATATTGTCATTTTCGAAATAAAAAGGAAAAAAAAAATTTCTAACATTCTTCAGTATTTGTGAAAAATTTGCCCATTTTCCATGACTTCTATAATCTTAATTATTATTTCTGTGAAACCTCAAGATTTTTTTACTATTGAAAATTACATCTATAGAATTTAAACTGAGTTTGGTTACCTCAGTGAGCAGAAGTATGGAATATGTTATTTGCCCAGTCAAAAGGTAATACTGTTAATGGATTCAGGTTTTACAGATTGATTAAAAATTATGAAGCTTTCCTAAACTTTCATTTCTCTAAGCAATATCCCCAAAACAGCAAAGTCATTCTGGGGTTATTATATAAGTATACCAGATCATACTCTGAGTAGATTTGTGAGCACCTTTCGTCTCAGCATGAAAAAAGGCCCAACCATTGATACTGGGGGTTTCCCTGATCCAGGTGCAGGACCCTGCTCTTGGCCTTGTTGAACCTCATGAGATTCACACAGGCCCATTCCTCGAGCTTGTCCAGGTCCTTCTGGATGGCATCCTGTCCCTCAGGCACATCAATCACACCGCTTAGCTTAGTGCTTAGTGTCATCTGCAGACTTGCTGAGGATGCACGCAATCCCACTGTCTATGTCACTGATGAAGATATTAAAGAGTACTTGTCCCAATACAGACCCCTGAGGGACACCACTCATCACCAATCTCTATCTGGACATTGAGCCATTGACTGCTACCCTCTGGATGTGACCACCCAACCACTTCATCATCCACCCAACAGTCCACCCATCAAATCCATATCTCTCCAATTTAGAGAGAAGGATGCTATGGGGGACCATGTCAAAAGCCTTGCAGAAGTCCAGACAGATGACATCCGTAGCTCTTCCCTTGTCCACTGATACAATCATAGAAGGCCACTAGGTTGGTCAGGCAGTTGTTCTGTGTGACAACTGCCAATGAAACAATACTGACTCCTAACCACTTTGGTTTGTAGACTTTAAACACTGCTTGATAGCTTTTTGGTCTATTAAAGTTGATACTGATCGGTTTATAAAAGGAATAACTCATGAAGGATCCTATATAATTTGCCCAATATTGATCTACATAGTTGTCACACAGGCAAATTAAATATAAAATTTAGAGAGATCATAATGCATCCTTCCCCCACAAGTGGCATATACTTATTCAGCCAAGTTTACCATGGGTGATACTTGCTTCCACAGTTTATAAAATTATTTAATTGTTTTGAGAAATTGCTCCTTTACTGTCCAGTCTCATGGCTGTACAACTAGATGAGTTTTCAAAATATTGCTATAAAATAGTCCATTTTTGTGTGATAAACTTTAGAGAACATTCAGCAAGGCAACAATTTGATAAAGAATCGAGTCTAAGTAAAATATTATTTATACTTTTCCATAAGACATTATTTGCCCTTACCATACTATTCTTTCAAAGAGAAGTTAAAGCAAAATTTTTCTTCAAAAGCAAGAAGATGCCATTTGGCACATTTTGAGTCATAAGTTGATAAAATTAAAAAAATAAAATTACTCTATCATGCAGATACTTAAAGAAGTTCAAATGGTAAATAGCTGGTTTAATAGATGGCTTCTGGATTTAGAAAAACAAAGTTCTGTGTGTGTCAGAAACAGTATGCCTCAAATTGCATTGATAAGTTTCAGGGCCCATGTCCTCTCAATTGCAGGCTTACACACACTCCTGAAGGATCCTGATCTTCTTTTTTCACAAACTTGTTTCTCTCATCTTGTGTGTATTGAACTTCTGCTTGAGGGCTAACAATTGTTCCTTACCGTAAACATATTTGTAGAGGGACTGTTTTGCTCAAAGAATTGTTAATGTATAACACAAAAATAGTCTTTTTTCTGATTTACTAATTTAAAACTTGCCTATAAAATTTGGAAATAAAAACTGTTAATCTGAAAAGATGACAGGGAAACAGTGTTTTGGACAGATTCCAGTCCACTTCCTGATGAGCAAATATCTACCACATTACATCCACTCTCAAGGAGCAAGATATTTTTTGGAAGAAACAGGGAGAAAATAAAAAGTTAATAATCCTCAAACTAGTGGTCAAATAGTAAGCTATTCAATATGCTATACAACTCCTAATATACTCCTAGATTGACCAGGGGAATTAAGAGGGTTGCTTTGGTAAAACACTTTGTTCAGAACTATGTTTTACATTTTATGGTACTATTTGCTGAGAGGGTGAAAGTAACTCTAATGCATCTGATCACTTTTAGGAAGTACATGGACACTTGTCTAGGGACTGGATAGCCTTCTTGTTCTGTTCGGTGTTTATGAGTATAAAACGGAACAGCTGCAGGAAGACTGACTGTAAAAGGTACTCTAAACTGGACACGGCACAGATGTGCCCATGCTTCAGTCAGATTGGAACAAACCGAGGCATAGAGTTCCACTTCAGAGATGTGCTTTAAATCCATCAGAGAGAAGATTCCTTCCAGAGTTTCACATATTCCATCGAATGTCCTACCTACCATGTCATAGTGCATGCTAGGACAGGTCTTTTTTGCTCGTGCTTTTGTGAATGGCATGAAGGGAATCCTCCATGAAGCTGCCTTTAAAGTCATGTCATCCACTCTAGAAAATGAACAAATAAATATTTTTAAATTAAAAAACCAAAAATATTACCACAGCATTTTCCATTATTATTATTAATAATAATAATAATTATGTCAATTAAATGTTTTTATATTTATGAAACTTTTTTTTCCTGACAAATAGTTAATTTTCTGGAATAATATCTTTATACTAAAAAAAAAATATTCACTTTTTAGATCTAACTCAGTTGCCTTTTGAGACACCATAAGGCATCCAAACCATCAGTATGGGGCTTCAAAAAATGTCAGTGGCTGACATCCATACCCTCCTGTTTGGGTAGGTGCAGAGAGGAAAGGCAGGAAAGCCTAGGGATGCTCAAACAGGTTGTATGTACAAAAGGGACAGAATCAGTTTCAGTGCTCTGGACCTTGTTAACTTGTGCCAACTTTTAACTTGGTATGCCACTCATGGCAGGGGTCAGGAAAAAAAACAGTTGCAGATCTGTTTGAGACATAAACGTGATATAGTTCAGAGTGATCTCAAAGTGACTGCAAATATTGTACTATTTTAGGTAAAGTATGGATGCTTCGCTGCCTAGGGGTTCTGAAAGCCTGTCAAAAGCTGGTGACATCCCAGTAATGACTTCTTTGCCTTCCAGAAACCATGGAAGATGGATATAGCTTGCTCTGCAAGGAAGGGAAGTGCAGAAGGGGTACTGTAAAAACTTCAGAGCTAGTATCTGTCGGCTTGCTGCTCCATTGAATTACTGTCATGACACTAATGAGTCAAAAGCAGCACGATTCATTAAAAGACAGTGTACATTAAAACATGGCAAGATTTGCCATCAGAAAATGAACTGTTACACAAAACTTCAAACTCATCCAGAATGCTTTCCTTTTTCTTCTCTCAAGATTTCTTTTTTTCTTCTCTTAGCCAGAATTAGGGTTTTTTTCCCCTTCCTCCCTAAAAACAGATTATATTGGACAGTGATGTAGGACCTATAAATCACATACATTTGTATCTTCCCTCCCTACCTACTCTTTCTCAGTGCTCTGGAAGATGCGCAAATGTATAGAAAACCTTTCTATGATATGTGGAGAGATCTACATCAGAGATCTACATGTTTTGCAGAACAAAATGAGAAGCCACAGAAGCAGCTGCTGAGTTTGTATTATAGGTGATTTTTCTGGCAACAACTGTGCTTAGAACTCATCCATTTTGTGGCTTTGCAACCCATGCTACAAGACTGTAAGAAACTTTGCTCTTTCTGGTTCACATCTAATGTTGATGGGTCTTGCTTTTTTCTCTACCTTGGAGACTGATTTATATAAGCTGGTGGAGACAGCTTTTTAGCTCAGTTCCTACATTTAACCTGTCTCCAATGCAGGATGTGCTGCCACAGTTTCATTGCTACAAAAACTTTAGGCTGGTAGTTGGTTTCTCACTTCTCCCTTGTATTCTGTTTAGTGCTTTCCAAGTGGCATGTGGCTGTGCTAGCTAGAAACTCATCACACAGTAATTCTGAGGGAACAAAACAAAATCCAACCTTTTGACAGGAAATACAAGTACACTCAGGAGTAGCTGCAACTGTGAAGTTTTTAAATGTCTTTATTCCCTTTATTTACTGGTTTTGATGAAAAAACAGGATTCACATAAGTGTTGTGTTCCTACCTGTTCAAGATAATCTAAATCATCTTTCCAATATCATCTTCCAAAACTGTTATCAAGGCTCAGATTAGCACATTATTTCTGCACAGCGTTATTAATGTAAACAACTCTATCTGATGTTATAAAAATCTAAATGACAGAACTCCAAATAATGTTTCATGATAAAAGATAATTACAATCCACTGCCAATCTATGGAGAGATCAGGATACCCTCAAACTATTTCTTACTCCCAGCTATAGTCAAGGAACTACAAACATGCATTCATCCTGAGACTATTTTCATTCCTGTTACTTTCCATAAAAGCTAATGATTTGTCATAATTGATAAATGTGCATTGCTAACAGCTACCTAAATAATTTATGCTTATTCTTGAACTAAGGCAAAAAGCTCTTTGCTATCACTCAGCTCAAAATAAAGTATAGCTGTCATGAAATGTTTTCAAACACTTTCATTTATCCTGTGCCCTCTGTAGTTCTATTATGGAAAATACTAACACTGATGAAAAAGTTCAGTTTCCAAAGTGATTTTTTTAATACAGACAGAAAAAAAGAATTAACTTATTTAAGCATGAACAATTTTCTTGAAAGTCTGGAGACTGAATTTCCTGTGTCTCCTCTTTCCTGTTTACTCTTTCTCTCTTCTTTTTTCTCTTTCTTTCTTAAAGTTTCCTTGTATTGTTATTGCCATGTTTATTACTGTCAGTTGCTAACGAATGTTCATTTGCCCTAAAAATAAAAATCTAAATAGTTTCTACAATTTTAAAGGGATTTCTGTAAGACAGTCCTCTGAGAAATAACCTGTGTGCCCTAGAAATGCTCACTAGAAAATTATTTCCTTGTGAAGCTGTTTCTGAAACAATAATCTTGGAGTACCATACTGTAGATTGCACGTTACACTGAAGTCTTAGCCACTGTTTATAACCAAAGAAATGAATTAAATATACACACTGTTGATTTTTACTTTTTTTAGAAGTAAGAGTAGGAGTAGGGGATCAGCACTAGAGTTTCAGCTGAGTTAGAAATCTGTAAAATTACAGGTGGCATTCTCTTCCTTATGATTTAAACCCCTGAAAATTAAGCCCCTGAACTAGTTGTTCACCATTACTTTATATTCAACAGAGACTGCTAAGTCTTTCTGCAGGATGACCCATTCCATCTATGCTCATGTTCTGTCATTGGATAACATAAAATATCCCTAAAAGTGTCTATACATTTTCACTGAAATATAGGGGGTGTGTAACTTAGACTACATGTGTAACTGTTAGAGTTCCAAAATTTTGTCAGATGAATCTTCCTTTTTGCTATTTTCTTTTAAACTCACTCTGCATTATCAACTACATGATACAATGATAATGACAAAAAGAAAAACCCTGTGATTTCTAATAAAGGGTTTCAACACTAACTCTTCTCTGTCTCTGCAAAGAGACAAGGGCACCATGCGTTAATTCTGCCAATGCCTAGCAAAGTTTGATCCTATATCAGCACTCCAGATATTAATTCAATCTGCCTAAGAAAACGGGTGGTTCTTTACGTACAAGATTTGAGAGGGGATGGAAGGAAGGCCTGTGGTTCAGATTCAGTTCTTTGTCAATGGCACACTGAATAAACACAACAACATTTTTCACCTCTTTTGCCGGTTATTCCACTGGTATAACATTCTGTTATGCAGTGCAGTATCTTAACAAGGCAACAGTGCATCAATAAACTGACTGGTATCGCCTACTTCACGAGCAGTTTTAAAATGGTTTTGGGTGATTACAGAGCTGCCATTTTTCACTCCAGATTTGGCTGCATTCCTGTGGTAAGAAATCCTTCTGTGTAGAAAGTTTGGTGCCTGCCTTAAATACAACATGAAATATATTAACTCAGCACAACCACTAAGATTGACACAGGTTTTCTCTCAGAATACAAATTCCAGCTCTAACTGCATTACAGCTTTATTAATTTCACAGTGTTTCCAGCATGGTTTTACTAGAATACTTTTGCAAGTCATTAATTGTGCATCCTGCCTCTCTAGCTTTAATGACATTATAATTTATTCTCAGACTGCTAGAGAAATTAACTGTAAAGTACAATATTCATTAAATGGTCTGAAAAAAAAAATAAACACACAAATAAACACTTACTAATAAATGGATTATCCACAATAATTTCAAAACATCAGAAAACACACACACAAAAAAGAAAAATAATACAAGTGTAAGTATGAAGCCCAAATTGACATCAAGGTCTAAACCATCATGAATCGTACCGAGGATCTCCATCAAATTATTTTTGTCTTTAAAACTACATTGCCACTGGAAAACTGAATTTCCATTTATTTGGAACTATTTCTTTATAGTACTTCCTGGGCTTACAGATGCTAAAAAATTCCTGAAAATCTCTCATGGATGCTTCTAGATTTTTTTCTCTCTCATCACCTCTAAAATATTAAATAACAATATTAATTGCAATCTTTTCTCCGAGTGTGGAAGATGTTGTTTGATAGCTTGTAGAATGCTTCATCTGCCTCTTCGTC